>NC_063274.1:20876379-22076379 GCF_910591885.1 Bombus terrestris | reverse complement strand
AATTTCGTTAGTTTTTAAGGCGAATTGTAAGGAAAAACGTAGGAAGAATATTCTCTGTCCGGTATCATGGTAGAACGTTAAATGCTGCAAACTGCTTATAAATTGTGGAGTTACGGTTCATTGTAAGCGTTCGAGGAGTTTTTTCTTTCAAGAACTACATTTTCGTAATAAGATAATACAATAGCGTAACGATTATCGGTCGTCTAATTATACCTCGCGAAATTTTTCTTCAAAAAATATGAATGTGATTGATGGAAATATGATAAATTCGTTTGAGACCGTGTCGACATTCTCCAGTCTGTGTTATAAGTTTAAAAATGTCCTCATGATTTTTTTAAATTTTCATGTCTGTATATGTAACGGTTATATTTATTTGATTTTGTTTGAAATATGAGTTTTCTAATAATTAGTTCGCTTTGCAAATTTTATTTCCTTTTCGTTTTCTTTTTTGCCTGAAATTTTATTAAAACGAAAGGATAATCGCTTTTATCTAGTTATCGAACAATCATATACGTTATTGTCTACTTAACTATTCTATCGTACGTATTACCAACTCTGCAAAATTTCATTTTCTCACCACTGTTCCCATGTAATCGGAAATAGTACAAAGTTCAAAATTCCTTGTGTTATTTGCACATAATTAGAAATAGCAGAATTTCAGGATTTCGCCGCTCCCTGTTATTCCATTATTCCCCAAATTGTTATAAAATGGTGATATCAAAGAAGAAGTGAAAAATATCGCAACTTCATCAATATTACGAGACACGATTATCACGATTATGAGTCGTTTTAAACCCATAATTACTGCTAAAAATAGTCCTACTAAATATTGAGACTTATTAATATGACAGATAATTGGTTGTTTAGATATGTTTGCAACCACTGCGAGGTATATATTTGAAATAGATAATTTTGTGACTTATATATTTGATTTGCTTTCAAACTATGCTAATATAAGTCAATTGTATCTCGTTACAGAGCGAATGACATTTCAAAATATTTCGTATGAAACATAAAATATACTTTTAAAAAGTTTCTATAAATGATCAAACAGGCTCCTAAGACAGTGTATGTCTAACACAATGACGCTTACTCTGTAGAAAGAAAGTCTGCTTTTCAGAAAAGTTATGTTGTTCATTATATACGATTTAAAAAAGGTAGAATAAACGTTGACAGTGATTCAGTAGCAGAAACTGCGAAGTTTTCCGCACTACTTGCGTAATCGGAAAAACAAAATCACCCATTCGTTCTTTGAATCACTCTTACAAAAGGCTGGCAACTCAAACGTAACGCGACCGCGAGCAAACCGATTCGATTCTTTGATCGTTTCCACGTGAATAGCAGCTCGGTGTTGTCGCGAGATCGCGGAAAAATTGCTTGTTCCCGTTCAAAAAATCAACATGGTTCGGAAGAAAAGGTTAACAGAGTGCCGTTGCATAGGAACAAAAAGAAACTCGTGCCCGTTGGGCGTTTAGCGTAATTTGTTCACCCCGCAAATTCTCGCGGCCAAACATCGTGCACAAGCTACCAACAAGAAAAACAAACGATCGCGAGTCTTTTATGGAAGCAATCTGCGCGAACCCGGACCCCATTTACTTAATGCAGCCTGCCCGTAGTGACTCTCTAATTAACGTCACCCGCGATTTCTCTTCCAAAAGGCGTGTTGCCCGACTTTATAGTCAGATTCCGCGGAATGCAACTTCTTCTGCCGTTGGAATGCAAATATTGCCGATAAGCATTATATTGTTATAGAAATTCATTGTACTTATCGGAACAGTTTCTGGTTGAATGCTCTATCGCATTTATGATGGAACGGTTCCCTTTTTGATTTTCTCTTCTATTTATATTCTCTTAATATAATTGTTATTCTTCAAATTAAATTTTATTTATAAACTCACAATATACATGTATATATTACACAATGCTAAAGTTCCTTATAATAAGCTATATATCAATCGACTTGTTATAAATTTATACTAAAAAGTATCATCTAATTTATTCTCTAATACCCAAGTAAAAGTGTTACCATTTTTATTCTCCACGTACTTTAGTTATGAGCGCGGAATACGCGATCTTAAACTTTATTTCAATAATCTATACGTTTTCGCTGGACTTGCTATAGTATTATTTATACCAGAAACGTTACGAAACGTATTGTCACAATGACTTTTCATCTCGTTTGCTTTGCATTTTCATTTGAATATCGTATTAATCTTCTCGAGTCATCTGTTCTCTTTCGATCGATAGATGCGGCATCTACGTCGCTCTAAGTACTCGTTATTAAGCCTCGTCGCACCCGCCTCCCTTTTAACGACAGCTAACTCGCTCCACTCGTATATTTCTCCCACTGGAATATTTTACGATCGAAGGGAGGAACCGGCGAGCCAAGCGTTGTCACAATCCCAAGATTTACGTATTGTTACACACAGCTAGTTTCGCAGTGCTGTTTCATCCGTAAGTTGGATCAAAACTCGCAGTGAAACCATCGAGCTTCGTCGAGGAACGATCCTCGAAAACTGGCGGACTCAGTAGTCAGCGTTCTTTACGAAATTTTATTGCGTGAGTTTCAAATTTTACTTTTCGATACAGGGGATAAAATTTCACTGTCGCCGTGATAAGTAATTGTCATATTCTTTCTTTGAAATCAAGTAATTCAGAGTCTGACGTTTTCAGGTTTAGATCAACAACGATTTCTTCGTACACCTAGCCAGCTCACGAAAGTATGAAAATATTTTTAGGAACTTTATATACAGATATTTTGAAAGATATTTTGTATTATACAACACATTTTGAAATCTCATTAGTACTATAACGAGACATTATCGCCATTATATTTATTAGCAAACTTTGAAACTGATCTGAGGATGTATATGAAAATTACAAAATATTTATTGGAAGCATAATTTTGCAAAAATCACCAAAGTACAGTCAAAGTGAACAATCAATTATTAACTGTATATTTAATAAACCAGAATATGTAATGAGACTATCTTTGGCATTGTTGTTCATGATGTATGCTAATTTTTCATTAATTGTTTTGTACATTTTGGAATTGATCTCAAATTTTACTAATATGATCATGATAGCCATGTGTCGTTACGGTGCTATATTTCAGAAAGTTTCGTATAATGTGTTGTTAACAATGGAAACACACAATTGTTTCTGAAATAACCCACAAACGTGCTACAGGATTATGAGTTTACAATTTTGAATTTCATATTTTAATGTTTAAATTGCCTCATTATGCAATGCATTGTATCGTAACTGGTGCTATAGGTACGATATTGTATGATATTGTGCAGAATAAATACTAGCTTTTAACTGTTTGAAACAGTATAATAACATAGACAAAATATCTTTTTGCATTACTTTCGCAAACATCATTCACTGGACGCCATTTTCCGCTCCAATTCCATAATCGCACTATCTAGCAGAACCGCCCCAAATAAAAGGTTGTTCACCATCTCTAGTACAAAATTGTAAAAACTCAATTTACGTTTACACTACGGCATCCTCAACGTAATCATCTAGAAAGTCATATCGATAAATATTCCGCTTGTTTAATGAAATTCCCTTTCATGAAAGTACCAAAGCAGCAACCAGTGAACCTAACTAAAGCCGACGATTTACGAGAACAAATTTTTCCAAGAGAGGGAGGGAGCGTTCACAGCGGAATCGACGCAACGAGCCAGACAATCCGCTGTTTGTATTAACGTAAATCGGATAAACGTCGGCGGTTCGTGCAGATTCTAAAATAATGCAGCACTCCGTTAATATTGCTATGGCCCTCAAAGACGAAATCCACTTCTGACACTGTGGCTTTCATTCGACGCGATGGTTATGTTTCATCAGCGCCGCTTTGAACAATTTTTAAAAGAAGATGAACTGCCTAAAGAGAACCACGGAGGATTCGTTCGCTCGGAGTTTGTTCCGGTTTTGTAAGGTTGAGCGAACAGGAATATCGTGATGAGTTATATAATTTCGTTAGTTCCTTTTACATTGTTTTTCCTTAGTATATTTCTATCGGCTTTTTCACTGTATCAGAAATATCTCGCATGGAAAACACAATACGAGTAAAATGCATCGAATCGTGCTTATTAATATTGTATTTTATTCATATGTTAACTGGGTTATTGCTCGATGAGAAACTCTTCGCGAACATGGAGGTAAACGTTAATGGAATGAAATGACGTAATTTTGTTTAATTTTACGCAAATGTGGATATAATAATATATTGTTCATACGACACAACTGTAGATATATTGTTCAATTATTATACGATACATTTTTCTCCAAAGTCAAAACTATAACTAACAGAACATCTGTCATTAAATAATCTTTAAATAATCTTTAAAAATTTTATACATGGATCTATTCATAAGAGACGACCTATTTGAATAAACCAATAATTAAATACAGCGGACGATATCTTCGTCTAAAAAAGTTCAACGTTAACAAATCTTGTAAGCTCAGAATACACATGGGCATCCTTAAAACTATGAAACCTGACGTACATTTTAATGAAACCATTAAATTAACATCGCAAATAAACAAGCAATTTTTTAAGAGACAAATCTGTCATTTTAAATTAATTACCGCGGAAAAATTAGCATGCTAAGAGGAAGGTACACAAATTTCGTAGAAACTCCGCAGCTCTTATTCTGTTTGACCTTCCTGTTTCTGTATCACATTCAACCTGTTAGAGTAACCAGTTCCACATTTTTATCTTCATAATTTCTAAAATCGTAGGAATTTTCAACAAAATTAACGTTGTTACAGTGGCAGACGAAAAGAAGCTTGGATTAGTGTATATGAATATGAATCAAATTCGTGTTAAACACTTTTTGTCTGATATTATAATTTATTTTCACAAAATTACTGCGTTTTTCCCCCATTTTACTCTTTACTCCCATTTTACTTTTACTCGTCGCTGTATATATTTATTTATTTTTATCGCTTCTCCTTAATTATAATCTTCTATATATGATATATATATACTCGTACTTAGGAACATGATATGTATGATATATTTAAAAACATTTATGACATGTTTATATTTAAGATATATTTCTGATATTATGTACAGATTAGAAATCGATAGGTCTAGTGTTAATTCCATTTATCATATTGCTTTCAATGAACGAATGAAAATGGTCGATCGTATATATGTATGTTGAGGAAACTTGTGCGATAACGAACATTTCTCTGAAACTTCTGCTACGTTCCATTTCTGACACGGTCGATTCCCACGAAGATGATACGATACAGCTTTTCGCGAGATTAGCGTTGAGATAAACCCCGTGGAAGCTTAGAATTCGCGAGAACACGTTAACACGGTCGCATGAACTAATGCAAGCGAGAAGTGTGCATGCAAAACCGATTGGTGGTAAGGTGAGTCATCTCCCCGAAGGCATTCGGATGTGTGTTACATAAAGATTACATGGAAACCCTCGAGTTTACTGACACCGCCGCAATTTACATAGATCGATAATTCGAGATTACTTACACCAAAAGTGACCGACTTACTGACTTACATATAGCGTATCTTGTTGCGGAGATATCATGTTAAATTGGAAAACTAAATTATATATAGATATATGTGAAAATTATGGCTGTTTCATACACGTATGTTGCACTTATCGAATTTTTATGTTCGAATCATATTTTTGTTTTGCGTATTTATATAATTTATTTAACAAATAAGAAAATGTTTAATATTTTGACAACATTTATAGGAAAATATTGAAACAAGAAATTGTGTATATCAAGAATAATTACTTCATTTTTTCTTCAAATTTGAGAAATTTTTTGGTAATATATTTATCTTTAAAATCTGTCCAGATGGACATTAGCATTGCTCTTTATTTATTGGGTTGACAACTAAGTGATCGACAACTAAGAACTTTTGTCATTAGATGGTAATGACAAAATCCGCAATCACTTATTTGCTAACCCTATATATGGTATATCCTGCGGATGATTCTCAGTGTTGTACAACGATACAGGTAAGTACATATCTTATAAAGTCCAATATTGTAAAAATTTTTGCAAAAAGATATTTTATTAGGGTATAAACTGAAATAGGATTATACTTTAGCTAGAACTATTTGATGGCGACAGTAGCATTTTCATTACGAGGTATTTATTACCATTAACCTTTTATAATACACTAATGTTGCTATAGCAGCATTCATAATGTTAAAAGAACTATGAATAAATTTATAAATATCAATAAAATCCGTGTTCATAGACAGTCTTAATTCTAAGCTTCAATTCCATAATTGTGGAAATTCCTGGTTAAGAAACAATCCACTTAACGTATTAACATTACGACACTGATAGCAACTGCACACATTCAGCGAGTCAGTCTCATATTTTATCTCATCAATATGAATTCTGTGCAACGTAAAATTGTAATAAACTCGTAAAAAAATGCTCCAATGAAAGCGATGCTTTGATTGATAATTATACCTCATTGCATTGTCAAATACTAGGTGTACTAACTTTTATGTCTACGAAATTTCGCCTGTTAAAATTTTATCCTCTCACTCGACATCGGCAAAGATCGCGTTTCTCGTCCGATCATGCTAAAATCATTCTCCTCGCTCCAATTTCAGCTACTTTGCTATCCATGCAATACGTTTTCCTAACACTACATCGTTACTTCTTCAAAGATGTTCAAATGATATTTAACGATTTAGTCGCACACAAGAAAATGGGATACACAAAATTAGGGAGAGAAAATTGGTAGCTAAAACTCCGATTTCGTTCTAAAAAATCGTTGTATTTCACTGAAGAATGGACCACACAGTATGTGTGGTATGTGCCTGTTTCTTATATAGACGTAAGCTCGATATTATTTATTATCGATATTATATATATAAAACAATAATTATATTATAAAACTATAATCGAATCAATTCTATAATATATATATATATATATATATATATATATATATATATATATATATATATATATATATATATAAAATATGATTATGATATATAAAGGATATTTTATTTACTAATTTGTAGTCTGATTATTAGTCTGATTTGTAGTCTAATATTATAGTAGGTAGATAGTATTTAGTATCAGGAATGGAATAGTGCAAAGTAAATAGGTTTCAGCTATTGTATTAGTTGTACGTAACACCAGGATCAAGGAGCCGCGCTATAGACTACTCCAAATTCGGGAAACTTGTAGTAAAGCATGTCACAAACCAAAGAACCCGACCAAGAGAACATCCTAGGTCGAAGGATCCGAAAGGATCAAGCTATGATGGTCCATAGCATCTTCTACAGAATATGATATCATCCATAGGATTTAGGACCATGTAATGTTAATATCAGCTATAAGTAGACTACGGACTATAAATAGATTATAAAGAACATCTTACTTTGGATATTTTCTACATTTTTGTACATTATGCATATCTCATACATTGTTACATCTTTCCCATAAGTGCATAAATATCTGCAATCTAATTTTATAATATATCAACCAAAGTTAAAAGAGCCACAAATAATTTTAAATTCGAAAGAATAATTAATAAGTGATATCTAAATAAATAATTACAATTAAAAAAAATCATCTTGCTTTTGTGAAGTGTATTGTTATTAAATTTATCCCCAGAGGTAACAAGCACACTTATTTTTTATTATTATTGTCTAAGAATTATCATGGGAGATTTGTAAGCTAACATTAATGTGCATTCATCTGTGTATAATACTATAATCTTGAAATGAAATCTTGGACTAAAAAATTCTGAGATTAGCGTGAAAGTTTTTATGAACTTCAGTGATAAAAACAACCACTCATGCTTTCAATCTGACAATTTACGGATCATCGCAATGAAAGTTCAAATTTATTATAATTGTAAATTGTTCCTGCGCAAGTATTACTTCACCGACACAGATATATTGGAATAAGCAACAGTTAGAATGATATATGTTAGAACAAGATAAACCAGCTTGCTTTGGCAGAGTCAAAGAAATTTACGATGCAAGTCGACTACGGAATTAAGCATAGTGTCGCATCTCGTTTCAAGGTTACATGAGAAATATTGCCATTGTGCGATACTGCAGAAAATGTCCACGCCAGGAATGGCGCTTATTTTTTGTGCCACTATGAAAACGTCAAACCACATTCATGCAATCTGGTTGCTGAAACATACGACAGGGTGAAACTAGTCTGCCAGTAACCTGGTTACAACAGATGCTCGAAACGACAGCTATCAGCAAACTCTCGAGTAACCACGAAGAAAGCAACGTCCTTCACGTAGACTTTCGAGCGCGAAATGCCCTTGTAAGTGTTATCGGACAGCTGAATTACCATTATTCGACACGCGTCTTCTCGATAAACGATCAAGTTTTCTATACTATTAACATTGTTGAGCGCGAATATGGATAGTGACTGACGTAATTTTCCAGGGAAGGACAGTGATCGGAAACTGAAATGTCATCGTAAGAGAAGAAAGACATTTTCAAAGGAGATTATCGATACATGTACTGTAGACTCACCAAAGTATTATATACGACAGTGTACTTAAATTCGAGTTCTTAAATTCGTGATCAGTTGAAGTTCTGTGGCTCAAAGTAAGACGAAAATCGTGGTTTCATTTTCGACAAAATCAAATCTGAAAACTTGTTAAGTATACGTTAATTTGCATAATCCCAATTAGATAGGAGTAGACAATCGACAGGAGATTATTGCACATGCGAAAATAACTCGAAAATGTAGAGTACCTCCCTGTCGATTGTCTAAATGATTGACGTATATCTGATAAATTTTCCAACTCGATTTTCTTGAAAATGAAGTCTTCGACATGATTTTGTTATACTTGATTTTCACCTTATTTTGAGCAATACAATCTCCCTGACTTCAATTGTACTACGAATTTAGAGTAACGTGTATACTTGTAAATAGTCATTGTAACATTGTTTAGTTTGTTAGTATTTGTTAAATTATATGCAAATAATTTATTACAATAGATTCAATCTTTATATTTAATTATGGATGTATTAGTCTTTGTACAAAATAGCCAGCCAACATTGTGTTTAGTTCGTTAGGCGGTAACGAGGCTAAAAGCTCTATTAATGTAAAATACTTTATAAAATATTATATTGTATGAAGAGATCGCTTAATGAATATTAAGTACATTATTAAATGAAGTTACTTCATTTTAGTTAAATACGATATAATCCTTTAGTAAATAGAGTATGAAAACTTCTTATTCTCTTGAGAGAAGAAAATATGATTTATTACCTTAAATTAGTATATGAACAGTGAGATGTTTTGTTACTCGATGTATTAATTTAAATATAGTGTCAATAGTAAAACATATTTCTATAAATTTTATATAAATGCAGTATAACTATAGAATATAAAACATTTGATAAATTTGGAAATTTATTATTTATACAAATATAAGGCACGAAGAAAATACGAAGATTTTATATTAAAAATATATTCGAAATAAATAATTTAGGGCATTATTTAATCGTTAAATTCATATTTCATATAATATGTATACATACATTACATAATATTATAATATGCATGCACAGATAAAATGTTATGAACTTTTAAAGTCAGGTAAAGAACGAGAGAAACGCGACTAATTTATTTGCGAAAGTAATATTTGAACGTTTTGTATTTATCAAAGTATCATCGGATTGCGCAATAACGAAATGTAAAATTTCAACTACAAAATTAATCGTCCCACCGACTGATCAGAAGCCATCCACCATTTATACAATTCTTATTTTTAATAAATACCGATGTGGAATAGTCTTTGCGAAACAAAACAAATAGGCTCACCTGTTTATCACGAGAAATTGTCATTAAAAATTGCATTTCGACCTCTTTTGATCAAAACGTGAAAAATGAAATGTGATATCAAATGTACGCCAGGCATTCCATAGAAATAATGAAATAAAACGATTTTTCCTGTAATAAAACCTTCGCATCCCGAACCGAAGCTATTAATCAGAGAATTTCGGATCGAGCTACCTTACAAAATATAACGATTAATTGATATTGTACACCAATATACAATACTTATAATTGTGCATCGACATATTTCCCGAATGCATTTTTCGTTGATCTAATCAACAATGTTTATTCGTACAAAACAAACGTCGAGAATGTCACAGGCTCAGAAAACAGTAAAAGGATAGACAAAATATCCTGCATGCCACAACCATCGAAACAATAACCAGATAGAAGAGGATAACCACGTCTGATGGGCATCCGACGATAACCCCTTCTGAAGGACCAAACCTTAGTACATAAACCTTCCCAAATCAGTACTCAAGACACTTTTGTTATAACATTCTAAACCGTTACTCTGTTGAATTCATATAATAAATTTTACTATCATATCTAAAGTCCGAATTTTTCACCTTACTTGCGAAACGTTCGAATTACGACGCGAAAAGACCACCGATCTGTTAATTACACGATTTCCTGTGTCTTCTACGTGACAAGAACATCGATGTACCGTGGAAAAACGCGAATGTATTGAAAAATATTTTCTAACACGTTGTTACATATCGCGGAAACGATCCGCGTTCGAACTTTTCTACGGATGTTAGGTTTTGAACGAAACGTATAGTGATTCACTAAACTATTTTTTTGAATATTTAAATTAGACATTTCAAAATTTCATTGGCATTGTAGTGAGATACGACTGTCATGATCATATTGGTACTTAGAGCCGATCGGAAGATATAGGTAGAAGTTACAAGATGTTTACTGGAGACATATATGGAAGCATAAGTTAAGTAGTCATCTTACGAATATAAGTGTTAATTTTTCACATCCCGCTGATTATTGAGATTTAGTAGCATAACGAATGATCGATCGTTTACATACTTTTGTGATCTCTGCGAAAAGTATACTTGTATTTCGTATTTTGTAATCTCGATATATATTCCCATATTTGTTACAAAATTTATCAATATAGCCATGATAGTCTGGTTTCATCGCAGTGCTAATATAGTTTCAAAATATTTACGAATATTATACTAAAATACTAGAATACTACAAGCGCTCGAATACTTTTGTGAACCACTGTACAGGTTTTTCACGGCTTTCCAACGACTGCATATCCGTTTTCGAAATAGTATTTTTACCTTTTCTATGATTCACAATTCATCGCGTGATGGACTGCTGATTTAAACGATCAAAACCGCTTCGTGGTATAAAATTATAATATTCGGCCTGTGATGTATCTACAACGAGCCACAATTTCCATACATTATTTACGATCTGTGCCAGCTAATCAGGAGTTGATTGGCTCGTGCAATTTGTCCTCTGCCATATTCCGAAACTCGATCTCCTCTTTCATCGTTCCTTCCACATTTTTATAGAACTGCCCGACTGCACGATTACTCGTCGACATAAAATCGACAGAGATATTCACCGTGTATACAGGGTGTATCGTTGTTGAAGAACGCTACTGATACTTAAACGTCAAGAGGAAGTCGATGGTTGATCGAAATTGGTAACATTTTGATCAGTTAAATCAACGATGTAATAGAAGTTTATTGACTTTTTCCACTATTCCTAATTTTTTATTTAAATAACCGTAGTTCACGTTCGAGTAGCTAGATACAAACATGCATTTACGCAGTCTTTCGACTACTAATAAGAGTAAAGTTGTGTAAGCGTTGCTGCAATTGAAGTGATGTTCGACAATAGCCCAAATAATAGGAATTCACAGTAAATCGAGCATTAGATAGAATTTCGTTCCAATGAATAGAGTTTGTAGAAATGGAGCTCTACTGTGTGGAGTATAATCTGTATTTAAAGTGGAGAATACTTAACTATTGTTAGTCGTACACAATATCCGTACATGACTTTAAATATTTATTAACATTAAATAAAATATAGGTGTACACATAGTGACACACGAAATTGTTTGAATACTTATTATAAAAGATTTTTATGAATATATTATATGTATTATATAAATATTTCTGAAACATTAATATTGTAATAAAATACGATCATCATCATTATAGAAAGTTATTGAAAGTGATTCGATTATATATCAAAGCTTCTTAATACAATAAATAGTTGACTATTTAGTTAAATTTGCGAAATATATATGTATTTAAAATGTACAATTGCAATAAATAGGTATATTGTAACTTGCATGTATATTTTCGTATTTGTTTCAAACTTTATCAACATTATCATAACATTCGTAATCCTGTATTATATAAAATCTTCTGCATCACATACATAGTATATTCAAAGTTGCAACGAAATACTTTTGCGAACCACGGTATATATTGTGATGGATTTTGTATGAGACTTTAATAAAAATATGATTGACATATCCTCTAAAGAATTTGCAAAAAGAATAAGTTGAAACATTTTTCCTGAGTTTATACGCAAAGTTTATTTCTCCTATAAAACTTTATTTAATGAATTATAGCCCATGAAATAAAAATCATTATGACTTATACCGTTAATCTATTTCTGTGCTATGCGCATGACTATACAATGTTTATGGGTAATGTTATTTAAATAACATAATTTGTCAATGAAGTAAAATGCAGGCTGGACAGAAATTCATGATTCATCCTAATAAATTCGAACATTCCAAGCGTTCGAAGATTTACAGGCGAGAATATAATAATCGGCTACAGTGTGTATAGAAAGTCTGTTTTTCTAACAATAGATTTAGCAAGAAGTATTATACAGATAACCTGAATAGTTGAATTACTAGAGCAATCTTAAAGATCCGAGTTTCAATTCCGGTCTAGCAACCCCGTTTATCAGTTCTATCTCTTCCTAGAATAGATTCTACACATCGTAGTTTCTGAACTGCGACAAATCAGAGTGCAATCTCTGTGCGTTTGATTTCGGTTCCGCGAATATATCGAACATCAATCGTGAAAAGTAATAAACGCTTAGAATTTTGTTTATTTTTTCTTTGACACCTATAAACGGTGATATTCATATTTTATACAGTCGAATTGATACATAACCATTAATGTATCATTGATCAGATTTTAAACTTGAAGTTCTCATTTAATTCGCAAGCAATAGTTAAACAAAACATCAATTACCACCGTGTATACTAAAATCAAAGCAATGCTTCATGCGTTCAGAACACCTTATACATACAGGACGAGCAATCACGTTGCTCCTCCAACGTTCGTTATTTCTGTACGTAGATTGATTCGGCTTATCCAAGTTGTCGTATCAGGCCAGATATGGTAGTTGAAGTTTAAAAGCTTCGTTCGTTTCGTCTCTCGGACTGTCGTGTCGTTGATAAACCTGCGTGTAATTTTGGCGTTGGATACGCGAGTTTGAGTGCTTGTGCATACGTTTACACAAGAAGGGAAACACGTGGAATAGCGTATATACGAATGGCCAGCGCCAGGACTTCCTCTTTCTTTTCCTCCTTCCGGTCCCGCGCCGCCTCCTACCAGCCATTTATATTACCTTTTATATTCTTCAGCGCGCTTTATACTTCTGTATCCTCCTTCACACTGCCTTCTTTTTTTCTTCCCGCTGTTCTTTCTTCTAAATAGTTTTGTTTCTCCCTTGTGTTGTCATAATAGCCTCTCGTGCATTCTGCATCTTCTACCTCGACCATTTTACATTCTACCCGCACTGCCGTTTCTTGTTTCAACTACGTACATTTAATAGACCTTCCTTTCTCTTTGTGGCTACGCCTTTCGAGGGCTGCTTGCGTTTTACTGCTTTTTTCGCTCGTTACGTTACGTACGGTATAATCTATGCGTGAAATTATTTTGCAATGATTTTATATCGTTGTAAGTTTGATTAAGAAGCTACTAAGATTGAAAATAGCAAGTTGATGGTAGTTAATAAAATTGTTCTGACTTATAGAAATTGACCTTTTTATTAGGTGTTAACTTTGAAAACAAATTTTATCGTGTTGTAATCCGTAAAATAGTTTCAGTAAAAAATAAAATTCGTCTTGGGGTTTTCGGTTTATAATCTTGTGTAATTAGTATAGTCAATTATTTCTATGGTTCTATCGCAAGAATGAAAAATTCCACGTGAATTCGACGCTTTTTGAAATAACAATGTTGAGACGTAGAAGGCGAGAAGTTGGAATCACTCCCTTTTTAAGTCACGAGCGAAATTCTGTATGTTTACAAGTGCATAGAAAATAATTGTAGACAAACTTTACTTAAGAACTTCATATTCCTCGATCATTTCTCTTCTTTATAACTCTTCCTTTCAAAGACCATAATACTAGAACTTTACTCTCCTCGGTATTTGCTTAACCTCTCTACAATCCTCTTTAGATGTCTGTTCTCCCTTCTTTGGAATAACTTCGAGAATTTTTTCTTCGTTGTTCACTTCGTTTCCATTCATTGTTCGTTTAATTTGACCGCTGCTTTCTCTCGCACAAATCACTTTTCACTACTTTGCATTCCATTTGTGTTATTACTTTGAAGTTCAATTCATTTTTCTTCACTTCCATCCTTTTCCTTTCTTCTAGCATACTCTCTCTTTCTGTTGCATGTTTACCTGATGTTTGAATATTTATCAAGCCTATATAGCGCATGATTGAATGATTCTTCGAATTGCCAGCAGAATAGCGAAATTACACATTGATATTGGACATTCGCCCATGCCATTCGATTTACTTCCTAGTATCAATAAATTAGGCTTCAACAGGAACAAAAACGTATGACTAAAAATGTAGCAACTTTTTTCAATTCTTATTTTTATTTTCAAATTCTTCTTATATCATACAGGAGATCCACAGTACTATATTTTTTTAATGATTAAAATCAGATAAATTTGATGAATTAAAAAAATTTCAAGAATGTGAATGACTTAGATAACATTGTCAGGACAAGCTGCGCAAATGCAATGTAATATACTTTGCAAAATTGAATGTTATAGCACAGTATATTTCAATCCATTACGGCTTCCAGTGCAAACTATATACAATTCGCGTGGCAGTCAATGTATTTTAACAAAAGACTTACAGCGATGGCCAAAAAGGAGCTTAAAGTGTAAACCAAAGAAAATCGCAGTAATTAAAAAAAAAATGGATTATAATTGACAAGAGAAATAAATGTATAATATAATTATTATGTTAAATTATATTATACATTTATTTCGAGGAGTGTTTAATACAGAAAAAGTGTTTAACACATATATAATTTATATATATATTTATATATATATTTATACTTATTACATATATATTTTATACTCATATATAATAAATAATAACAATAAATGCACAAGTATCGATTGTAAACTTTCTTCTGGCTATCATTGTAGTCCGTTTCTATCGTCAGCCAGTAAAATCCCAAGAAAACTTCACGAAATCATTGACACGCACATAACCGAACGATTCCAATAGACAGAGTTCACGACAAAGAAGAAATAAAGAAAAATCGGACGTTGTCAGAGTCCATTCGAAATAATTCGACGATCGAGCCGAAAGGACACGGAAGTGCGGAAATAGTTTCCCGCGTAAGCTCGAAGGCAACGAGTCGTATCGAATAGAATAGTAGGAAGTGACGAATGAAAGCGGTCACCTTAACTGACCTACATGTACAGCATAGTCGAGGGGGCCGACAGTGTACGTTTCCAATTTCCAATTTCGAAACTTTAAACCGTTCCACGGCAACGTCTGAAATTCCTCGAGCTTCTTTCGAATTTTCCACCGTATGCAAATACTTCCGGGCGTTTTCGATTTGCTGCTACTTTCCTCGGGAGATTCCGTGCGAATTCCAATAGCTAGGTACCTACCCCTCCGGTATACCGGTGTACGTGTGCAATAGTGTGCATACATGCGAATTTATGCTCTCCATGCCTTGCATGATGAGACCGTAAATAGCACGTTCGTCGTACGAATAGCTGTTTATTAAAAATCTAGCAGTCCATTTTTTTCAAATATTCCTCTGATTAATTTTTTCTCTGTGCACCATTTTCTATGACATGCGTCGACGTCGATGAAATTTTTACTATCAATACGACGAAGTGAATAGGTTTCCAAGAGCTTTATAAAAATTCTGATCAGAAAAAGTAAAAATTAACTTAGCTACTCTCAAAAACGATAGGGTCGCGGTTTTATATGAAACAGAATGAAATAAAAATGAAATAAAATTTAAAACGGCCAAATTTTCGACAACTCTACTTTCCTAAAACCATAATATCACAACATATTGTTCTTAGAATTGCTACAAATGCTCTACTCTAATGAAAACAGCGGATTCGAAGCGATCTTTTCTTCAAAGCTTCCGAAAGCGAACCACAACTACGCAGCTGCATAATCTCGAATCTCCGAGAAGTCTATTCGCGTTTAAAACTTGGACAGCTTTGATCCCGAATGAAAAGTAGCAACAGAACCGTACCGAAAGTCTTAATTCGCGAAACGACGAAGTCGAAACGTTCTCGACCAGTCTTCCACTAATGCAACATTAGAAGCTGCGTTCGTTCGTGGAGGATCGACGAATTACCGTGGCAGCCACATCGCGAAACGCTTTTCCGGTTCATTATCATGGAGATCTATTATTATGAAACGGCGGCGGCGGAGCGACGCCGCCGGCAGAACCATTGCACCCATGCCGATAACAATCGATTCGCGAGAAATATTAGAATTGATTCGGACGTCGATTTACCCGACAACAATGGCTAGAACGTGCGCCACTGCTGGCATGGCTCGTTAGCCTTCCTCTTTGCGCGCGGATGCCAATGCGCCAGCCTGTATACTCTACTATACTCTATGTATTGTACATGTAGGTACAGTCTTTTAGCATTGTTGCAAAACTCGTATAACGAAGCATCCAGGCTCTACTTCTCTAACCTCGTACCTTTTCCTTCGTTTCTTTTTCTCTCTTCTTCGTCTTCTTACTTCTTTTTCTCCTTCGAGGTACATACCTTTTATTCTTTCTGATTTAATGCTACTGTTTCTTCATTGATTCTCTTGTTTGACTGATTGGCCAGTCTATTACGAGTGAATTGCAGCTTTTTGTGTATTTATGGAAAATTTAAAGGTGCATAGATAACGTAAAAGGAAATTGCAAAGATTCGTTTAATATTTTTGTTGTTTTTTTAACTAGATTCTACGATTGTATAACATTTGAAGAAATTGAAGTATTTCCAATATTATGATGAACTATAAGTATTGCTTGCTGTTTAATAAGTTAATCCATTAGCGGATATATATATATATCTGTGAGATAGGTGAATATAGATCGAATATATGTGATTTTTGTAACCAATCTATTTGAATTTATTATTCAAGTCATGATGTTAAGATATTAGAATATCTTATAGAAGATGTACATTTTTCTGCTTTTGTCATATTTGTTTTTCATTATAAAAAAAATTGATTATTTTCATTGGCGAATATAAGAAAAATGTATGCATTATATTATTGTTTAAAATTCGTGCTTTGATATTATTTTGTAAATTTGTATGCATATACAAGTTAGTTAATAAATTTATAATAAGTTCATTTTGTATGTTTATTAAAAATACGTGATTCATAGAAATTGTTTTATTGTAGATAAAATATGCATGAAATAATGAACCTGGTATAGATATATCAGAGTAATCCTTAGATATGCAACCGAATGCAACGATATGACTCGACAACGTAAAATGAGTTTGGCTCCCAATTCCAATCCCGTGCACGCATCTTCCACCCAATATACACATATACTTGCACGTTCTCTCTTTCCCTATCGTACAATCTCTTTCATTCAGTTCAGAAATACCATGCAGATATTTTTAGAATTTTGGTCACGTCCAACTTAAACCTTGGATAACCATACTTTCTTCTTTCGCACCTTTATCTCAAATACTGATCGTTCCTCATAAGGAGCCTCTCAAAGGTCAAACCCATCAACTCCACTTTTTATGAATTTCTTAATTTCATTGCACAAATATACAATTAATGTTTGATTCTCAAAAAAAAAAAATTAACATTTCCATATGTTCTTGTAAATATGTTCCATATGTTTCTTTAAAAGACGACGTAACTAAATTGTGTGTATTCTTGAAGTAGGACATCTGTAAACCTATTTCTATTTAAGTTTCTGCGTAAAACTAATCTCTAAGGCAATCTATAATTTAAATAATTTATTTGAAAAGACAGAATTTTTAGTATTTATAGTATTTTGCTTATTGACTTTACTTGATTGATATAATTCTACTTAGGTTGCCGCAATCAAAATTACGATTAATCACGAGTTCACTGAGAAAATGTCATTAGCTGTACTATGGCATTAACATTAACCCTTTGTCCTGGTAACATCCACTCATACTCATAGTCGAAATTACTGTTTCGATTCAATAACAATACCTATGTCGTATTCGTAACAAAGTTTAGCTGGAACTCTGACTTCAATCTCAATTCTCTTTAGAGGGAACATAATTACATAGAAATTATGTATTGTAATATTTGCAAATTGTCTTCTGATATGACGCTACGCTAATGGATAACTTTGCGAATAATTAACATCATACTAAATCAATGGTATAGTGTTAGGAATATACAGGAATATATAGGAATATGCAGAAAGGAACAGAATGAATATAAAATATTCAAAGTAGAATGCTGATAATAATTTTTAATAAATAGAATGAATCTTCGATTCTTCTATTTCTTTAGTCGTATCCATGAAGATATAAATTTACATATGACCGTTAATATTTTTTAAATTTCCAACAAAAAGAAGGAAGATATAGATACGTGTAATACCTGGCAACATCAGATAAAAAGAAAGAAAATCGTTATATTAAATTAATTGATAATATATCGAATTTTAATATTTTTCCTCTGTAAAGCACGGAAAGTGTATGAAGTATCATTTTGTGGGAAAAACTGGTGTATCCTGTATAATTAAGGCTCTGTAAATTGTTTGAAAGCCCTACACCAAGTACAGCATACAACGCCACTTGCTCTGACCAACCTGATGCTCCTTTGTAACATGCGTACGCAGCTATGGATTGCATATACGAGCACGGTCAATGGTCGTTCCGATTAATTAGCGCTCTAATTTACACGACGCGCGATATCGTGCGGTACATGGATCGAATTCG
Organism: Bombus terrestris; assembly: GCF_910591885.1. Classification (NCBI taxonomy): domain Eukaryota; kingdom Metazoa; phylum Arthropoda; class Insecta; order Hymenoptera; family Apidae; genus Bombus; species Bombus terrestris. Next base: position 22,057,314 of record NC_063274.1, on the reverse strand, counting down.
TATCCCGTGTATCGCGAATGTTGCGAGAGACTCGAATGAATTTAATTCAAAATTTAAAAAATTAAACGAATATGGTTTAAAACAACTTGTTTTTCTTTTTTTTATCTCTCTTCCTGTGCTTTTAAATTCAAGACCAGTATGGAACAGTACGAAAAGTACTCGTGCGTCAATTAAATTTTGAATAAAACTGAAAAATTATTTATGGTTTATTAACTAATTTTTGTAAAACTGGTTCATATATATTTTCAGAATGCGCAGCTATCAAAATTAATCAGCCAATTCTAAGGAAACAAATTTTATTTGCCTCCATGTATGGAAATTATAATTATCCAACAAAATATATTGAAGTATAATAAAATATTCGTTAGAATAGCAAAGAAGAAAGAAGCATCTGAAACGACATTGTTTCAAAAATATTTGTCATAAAGATTTCACGAAGAAACAGTCGTGCTAGTTTATATTTGAAAAATGTCACCCGGCTTGTTGACATAAATATTTCTACGCGAAATTCAAGTGGAGCATTTAAAGTTGAAGCAGTGTATTGTTCGTTCCCATTTCAACCGTTTCTCGTGTAACAAATTAACACGAGATTTTTAAAAAGGAAATACCTATGCAAGAACGGAACAACATATATGACGATATAAAAGAACAATCAAATAACAAAACCTTTTGAACTTCTTTCCCATGTTTCATTTTATTCAAATTTATTTAAATTAGAAACACAAGACCGCTGTTCACGGCTGAAAATCCAGACACAAAGTGAATTCGAAGTTTCAAAAATACGTTCATCAGAATCGAGAAAAACGTCGGAACAGAAACGGGCGTAAAGCAAATTCATGACATCTTGTCTTAAAAGTTCCAATCAGAAAACGTGCTAGTCAAACACTTTAGCACCGATAAAATCGACTCTTCGGTTCCCAAGAACATCGTGAACGTTCAGCATTGACGGATGTTCTTCCGGTTCTTTCTCACCCATTGAATTTCCATATTTTCCAAGATCAGTTGGCAATATTCCCTTAACACGTCAGACTGTGCTTATCCCTGCTTATGTATTACGATTTGTATGCAGATTTCTCAGATTCCTTCAAAAATTCCGTTGACCCGCTTTCCATCTCGAAATAATTCGGGAGGAAAAAATAAAATAGGTGGCTCCGCATAAATGATGCAAAGGGGGAAATGCAAAATGGCGTGCAGTCCTAGAATAGAATAAGTTGATACGTATATACTACAGCACGATGTGGTGCGGTGGTTTCGTCAAATGTATAATTTAAAAATGATACATGCTCTCTTGTATAATTTATAAGAAGCTAATTAATTTAAAAAAATGCAACGGTTTATATAACTATTAAGTTACATATATATTCATTATAACATAATAATTCTATGCATTTAACTCTATAAACATTCAGAATGATTTTTTTATAGGATTACTCGTCCTATACCTTTTTATAATTATTAATCTCATAATTACCTATATATATTGTGAAGAATTAGTCTCATCATTATATACCTACAAGAATTATTATTTCATAATTATGTACATAATTATTTATGTTGTTATTTTTACATTCAGAGATAGATATTACAATATTGCACGGATAAAACTATCACACCGTCCTGAGCTGAAAAAACCTTTATTGCACACGCTCACACAGACTAGGGAAAAAAATGGGCATCTAAAAAATATCTATCGAGTCTATCGATTGCATATAGAACAATCTTCTAGTTACTGCCTTTTGTAACCAGCGCATCCGCATGTGGAGGGCGAGCACGAATTCACGTTGTCATTTTCAACAATTTACTTATATTTTGAAGAAGTATTTGTATACTATTTATTAAAGTATTATAACGAGAAAGTGAAAAATATACAATAACAATAAGTGAACAAAATAAATTAAACAAACAGTGAACTTACAAATTACTTAACCTGCAAGTTAAACAACATTCCAAAGAGTCAATAATACTGATACAGAATCTTCGTTATAACATCGTATAAATACAAAAAACAACATGCAAGCAAATACCAACAAGGTAAAAAGAAAATTAAAACGGATAAAAGGGAATCATTAAACTCTTAGGTACGGTTGAATTTTGTGCGCGGCTGTTTCTCTGTACGGCAGAGTTTGACGCGAATTACGCGTAAACGATACAACACTGCAATGTGTGATGGATAATACTGTTCTCCACTCAAGCACATTGGAACGAAGTTTTTGATAATTAAATTATTATTTTTCTTAAGGGTATAATGCATATACTTTAACTTTAATAATTGAATTTAATAATGAATAATCCAATTGAGTGTGATATATTTTAAAGCAGACTACGACACATAGACGACGCAAATTTCAAACTCATTGCGCGATAGTGTTTTTCAAATTGCTCTTCGTTTTCTATTTCCAAACTACATTTTGAGGTTAAAGATACTAAAGAAATTCAAGGGTACGGATCGACATGTTAAAAGGAGCATCTGATAATCTATTGTATATATATTTCATCTATTTTATATGCATATATATATATAAATATATATATAATATATATTATAGTCTAGTATAAAATCTTTCAAAAAGATTCTAACTATATTATTGTTCATTAATCTATCAATCTGTAAAAATTCTAATTTCGATTTACTCGTATAATGTACGTTTACACATACTGAAACCAGTAATAATTCAATTCTATACTGATTCCACTTTTAATAAATTTAAAAAATAGCAAAATATCAAATCTATTAACCCCAAACTAGATTTAATGCTCCCTACTTTTAAAGTATTTAAATTAAATTATTCTAAATTCATAAATAATATTTAGAATAAATTTTTATACAAATTCTAAACTTCTCGATTAAACTACATTTTTAAATTTTTCATAAAGGAAATAATATATTTACGACATTAATATAAATATTTAATTGATAGATCAACTATTAAATTCTATTATAAAATATTTAATATTAGTATTTTCCAAATTAATTTTAAAAATATAAATTAATATTAATTATTATTATCATTTGTATTAATTATTTCTCCAAAAAGTAAAAATGGAAATTACAATAGTATATATTTATTGAAATGTAATTTTATTAAATTGAACAATAAAAATTTAATTTATTTAAATTTAATATATATACGTGTGTGTGTGTATATATATACATCTAGGTATTACTATGTTAATTCTATATATTCTGCATGAATATGGTTAACATTGTTATAAAATATTTCGAGGATAAGAAAAGTCTGATGCGAGACAAATGATACGTATAATTTACCTCAAACGGTAAGCGAATGTGTCGGTAGAATGAACTACTATAGAGACGCGTAGTATACATCCGCGATAGCATAGTACACTAAAGAAAGATAGTGTCGCATCGTAGCTAACGCGTTAAAGAACTTCGTAACGTTACACCAGGAATATTTTCATTAAATTTAGAGATGTTAATATAAAAAAAATTGTTTTATTTTGCTAATATGTGTTTTACAAGATATACGTAACAATATAACAATATAACAATTATAACATTATAACAATTATAACAATTACACGTGTTTGGCTACTCTGCTAGTGCTGCTTCTCCCTCCTCTTCTTGACAAATTGCATTCCATCTTCGTTTGTTGACGGATCCTGTGATACAAATAGTCGCTAACTAACACATACAGTAATATGCCTGTCAGTGTACGCGGCCAACACAGAGTTGTAACGCATAATATTACACACTCCTTTGGCATATGCACTGCTGAAGGACCCGGGTAAGGTATGATTTGTTTCCCGTATATACATTCTACTTTTGCGAACATTAGTGAGAAAGCTAATACCTTATAGGCCACCCAGCGACGAGTCGATGTACTACAAACGCAAGAGGACTTGTTGTTTACTACATTAACCTCTTAGGTACGGTTGAATTGTCTCTAAACAGTTCCTAGTACACCTGATAAATCTGTTTTACGAAGCGAGTGCTGAAACGTACAGCCTGGAAATAAAACGATACGGTGTTTATTGGCTTTCAGAGACTCGTGACAAATTACAAGACGTAATAAATCTCCTGCGGGCTGTTGCTTATTATCGTTCGAGACCCGTTCTGTGGAGTTACAGAAGGACAACATAGAAACTACGGTGGCAGTTGTTTTAGAAAGGACGAAAAGAGCCTGCTTCATTCTGTCATGTGTGGCGATACTTTCTCCTTGACCATTTCTAAGCTTGAATTAGTGTTCCTGATGCACTATCGTACGTTGTTACACGATAATACGATTTGACTTTCGTTTATGCGAGATATCTTTAAGAAAATACGTCATACGACAGAAAATTATGTTATCTCATTTGCATGACATAAAAAAGCGCTCTTTTTAGATGAGTTCGAACATTTTAATTTTGACCATCTTTTAACGGACTCTACCGTATGTCGTTTAATCTGTTAGCTGTAGAATTCGTCGATTGTATTCTCGATCTTTTGAATATAATAATTTTTTTATTTATGAATCCTTTATAAGTCCCTTTTTAATCTATCTAAACTAAATTTATTTAATAAAACTAGAAATAGATTATGTCATATTCATATTTGCTAGAATTAAAATAATTTGCTTTATTAATATCTGAAGTGCTCAAAGTGACACTACAATTTTTTAAATTCTCTATATAATATATTTTAAAATTAAGGAAGAGACCAACAGTAAGTTGATAATTTCTTTTCAAACAGTTCCATGCTCCTTACAAAAGTCAGCATTCGTAACGATATTAAATTTCCAAATATTACACATACATAATTGAAAAATATTAAATAATGATCAGAGTGATACCAAAATTTCTTTAAAAATACTAAGAAACTAGATTATGAATATGGTCCTTTCGTACATAATTTACGTTAGTTTCGATTAAATAAATGTCGTAGTGGGAAGGAGAGGTCGTAACGTGGCAAACAAGATTTCCAACGAAAGTCGAGGAACGAAAAGGCAAATCCATCTCGCCCCGTCCCTGTTCGCGCATACACGCATTTCGGCCGTAGATGGTACGGAACTCAAACTTTCCATTCGAATGAAACGAGATTGACTGTAAAAGTTGGCATTGTTGAGGGCAAGAAGAAGAACGCGAGCCCGAATTCCGGAAAAGGGTCACGGAGCAGCCATGTATGCACACAGCGCGAATATATATATACGTACAAGGTGTTTCATCTAGCTTACATAGTTTAGACTTTTCGACTTCCTTGATAGTAAAAATAAGTACTTCAAAAATAAATTAATGAGATTCAGAGAAAAAATGGCATGACTAGCAAAATTTTTAATATGAGACGATCAAAGCGAATTAAATGACTCTTATACGTTAAAACACATTATTGTACGCGCTCATGAACGTCTAGAAGTTAGTAACAAAATTTCTAGATCAACGATTCTCAACGGTTTCGTCTCGGTACCCGTATAAATTCCTTTCCGGCGTAACAAAGCGAAGTTCGTCTTCGAAACAAGCCAGTGAAACAATCTGTACTCCGATGTACGCGTGTATACGTACAAAGATACAATCGCCTGAAGAGACCTTATCGAGCGAAACAAGTCGAGTTGGCAAAATTGCTTTCGTAGCGCAGACGATTAACTCTCGAATGCTCATCGTCGAATCAGCGAACTACGGTTCATTAACGCTACGCCGGCCGCCGCTAGCGAGCCCGAACGAACCGAACTTTGCTAGTTAATCGCGTTTCACGAATTGCCCGTAAAGAAGAACGACGAATTTCTTCATCCTTGGTCCAGCCTGCTTCCTATCAACAACGATCTTTGATTAGGAGGGAACAGCCGATTATGATGACCCTTCGGAGAATTACAAACCGTATCAGGGATGGAAGTCAGGGTTTGTTCCTCCCTTTAATTCCACTTATGATACAGTAGGTGACTTTGTAGTAGAGATGTTCACCATCGCGAATCCACACGCGAGTCGTTTCGTTAAATGACGATCTGTCTGACGTTCAATCATATGGTCAATATTTCAAGATTCTCAATATTATTGTACATATAAGGAAACCAAGAATATTACATATTGCATGGTTAATATATGTAAGTTGATCGTCTGTATACATACTACGTATAATAATATTGAGGACGCTGAAATATTGACAATATCTATATATTGATCGTATAATCAATAATAATGGCCCTTTTAGGTCAAACACATCACTTCTCAACCATTAATTTACCATTTGCGCATATTATCGCTACTTCCCGCTTGTTACAGCTCATTCCTACTAAACGACGATAATTCCAGTTCCATACACTCTTTGATCCTTCTAAAAGACCTGAATTTTCCTTTGTACACGAGGCTATTCATGAACACTATAAAAAGAGATCGCAGTTTGTTAGGGGTCAGCCGATCAATTTTATTCCTTTGTTTCGTGTCGCGTATTACGTTGTACAGTAATCGCTTCTCGAACTCTACAGTAAAGCAAAAGAACAAAAGGAATCATTTTGAAGCGAGCATTGGTTCATTCCTTAATTTCTTCCGTTGCGGCGTAACACTTTGGTAATTTGCAAGTTCGAAGTGGGCTGTATGGAATTTATGAGTATAAGATTATGATTCGACGTGTGACAAGATAAAGTCAAAGTAGATAGAAATATAATTAATTGAAATAGGAAAATTTCTTCATTTCAAGATCTTTTACTTATAAAAGATAAAAGGAGTATTTGTTTGAAACATAAAGGTTTGACTCAAAATCCTTCATTTATATTGAATTTTGTGATATAACCAGAGTAAATACGTACGGAAGAAGATATTTCATTCTATTCACATTCAAGTAAACCCTTTAGTCAGATTCATAATACTGTCATGGAAGTCTATATGTTGCTTGGGAAAAATATTCTGTCTTTTGACTTCAATCTAAATCTGTCACGAACTTTATACCCACTCTTTTGCCCTCAATATGTTTCTTTCAAAGAGAAAAGTTGAAACCATATCGATTTTATGTATGTTGCAAGATGAAAATTGCATATAGCATGGAAAGTCCTCTTTGAGCGATTCTAAAGTTTTCCAAAAATTTTCATCACGTTCCATCTTTATCTTGACGAAACGTCAGCTCAATATTAAAGATCCACAAAAGAACAGAAGATACATAATATTTAACAAGTCATATCCTCTTTCAATATACAAAAATTGTTTTATATGTCCGCCAATTAAATCTTCCGTCGTATTAAAAATTTCTTCAAGAGCATTTGAAAACTATTATTAAGAATAAATAAAAATAATAAACAACAATATTTAGAAGAGCGCCTTAAAAATAAATAAAGACACTCAAAAATTTCTACATTTTAATTATTTGCTCCTTTACTTACTCCAAACAATTCTGTTATTCTATACAGTTACTCATTATTCCAATATATCATACCATAATTTCAAAATTATAGTAGCTTGCGTATTTATAAGTATATTATGAACTTTTATACAAATTTATATGTTTGGAGATATAATCGAAAGAATAGAAAATTGTTTTATCTGCCAAGTATTACATATGCATTCTATGCATTTGCGCATGTTTCACAATCTAATAACAGGTATTAGTACAATGTTGAAGAAATAAATCTGTATGTACTTATTAATGTTTCACATTATGTTTGTAATTGATCGCGCTAAAGAAGAAGAATAGATACAGTGTTTTCAGTATTTATTTGTCTCTCGAACAACTACATAAATTTGAAAATAGTCCTCGTCGATACGTTTCAGTAAGTACTCGTTGGTTCACTGAGAACGAATGAGATGCACATCCATCAGGATGGGAGGAAATGGCGGTAGCATAGGTATATGTTCTTTTAGAAGCAACAACCTCGTTGCTTGCAAGCTTCGAGTATTCCAGTTCGCGGTGAGTGCACATTTTCGTCGTGGCGACCCTTTCGTTTCTGAGACTAATGGTTTGCATTAACCCGTGACCTGGCGTTCAGCTCGAATCGCAGATAATTCTCGGGTAGATTGAAGAGAGGCGTGGAAAAGAACGTACGGATTTCCGATTGCAGTTGCCGGACCATTTTTTTCGGACCTTTATTACGATGCCATGCTGATCTGGCAAACGCCATAAAATGAAAGTTATGCTTTTTTCCCCAGTGATATTCGAGATTTTTATCTAACGGGAGAAATTCCAATGAATGTAGCTGGATAATCGAAGAAAAATTGCTATTATAGTTTGATTATTGGATGTAGGATTTATAGAAAATTGTGCTTTCCAGGGTTGATATTGGATCTTTTTTTATATACAAAGAAATGTTTTGGTAGATTTAGTTGATTAATTGAGAGAAAAATTGCGTCATGATTGCAAGGCAAACATGTTTACAGTCTATAGTGCATATGTTTACAGTATATGCACAATGGTGCTATTTTAGAATGATGCTGAATATTTTTATCTAAAGAGAAGGTTTAATAAATTTATTCAAGGAGTAATATTCAAGGTGCATAACAGTCCTCACGGAAGTAGTTCTATGAATTATGTAGAATTATGTTTTGTTAGAGTCGTATTAGAGACCTTCATTTAGAAAGAGAAGTTTTAAACAAATTTAATATTTAATCGATAAAACCGATTGGAAAACGGTAAATACTCGTGAAGGTAATATTTTCGTGGTTTATAGAAATATTGTTAATAATATAGAGAAAATAAATGCCAGATTTGAGGAACTACTGACTCAGACATGCTTGCCATCCTCTCAATATAAAATATTTGACACAACATATAATAATTACGAATTTCGTTCAAACTGTATCCTTTAAAAATTAATAAAGATATCGACAATAATTTTGGAATATGTTAAAGAAATGTTAGTTATTATTCCCATATTATTTAACATTATTTGTGTTACAAACTATTTGAGATATCTGGTTCTCATATCTATACATTGTAATGTGATTATTTCAAATAAAATACTATGGTTGGCATGATTCAAACATTAATAATCCTTAAAATATTATTTGTTGTAATCAATGCCAACGACTGAAATACTGTAAAATAGAATATAAGAAAGGTTTTAGAAAGCTCAATATACAATCGTCTCCCGAGACCAACACTTTCATTCATCAAAAATTTATACAAATCCTATTAGAACAGTGTATACTGATCAACATACTAAAAAGTGTTCGCAGCATTTAGATTCAGCCGCATGAATTTTAATAATAACTCAAGCCCGCGAATACTCGAGACCCGATAACAATCTTGTTAAAAGTATTATTCTATGCATATTTTGCTGCTCGTATTTGAAATTTTAATTAAACGAAACAGGAAGGCAGATGGAACATCATTATACGTGGTGCGAAATTTCGTTCGATGAATTGCAGCTACAAGTTATTCGTAATCATTATAACGATATTAAAAGTTTCGATTTTCTTATAGTTTCAGTTTATTCGCGAGGAAGTAAATCATAAGATTAACCAAATTATTCAGGTTGATATGATGCTTGAAATTTATGATGTTGTTCTGAGTCAGTAAAACGGCGAAGGTGTTTGATTTCATGATTTAACACCCTTTCATATTAGGAGATATAACAAATTTGAATATTCTGTAAAAAGCTTTAGTTTTAGCAAAATGAGATATCGAGTACAATTAATTAGACGAAAAGATTTAGGAAACAATATTGTTATGAAATTTGATATCAGTTTGATTTAATTTTTTGTTTAAACTTGTATTAAGATTTGTATTGAAATCATATAAATCATTTTTAGCTTATTTTCAAATAAAGTGATAAATAATTTGGATTTTAATATTTATTGGAATTCTAAATATTGCATTTTGCATACATTTGAGTCATAGGCAAAGTAGTCGAATTATTGTCCAACGTACCAACATTTGGAAATATATTAATTTTTATTACTCCTAAATAATAAATATTTATACGCATGGGCCATTATAAAATAATTTATATTTTTGACAAAATTAATAATATTGATATAATAGAATCAGAACCTATTCCAGAGATTAATTTACACAGTACTTGATGAGTATCTAAAACAAAAGAATTATTTCATTTTCTAATTAATAATGAATAAGAAATAATAATAAAAATGAATAAGAAAGAAAACGAAGAAATAATTTAGAGAAAAAATCATTTGCTTATTCAGATAAATTAGCATATAATTATTTCAAAATAACATTCAGCAAAAACAACAAATACGAAATGTTATGTAATTATATATCGTTATATATTAATAATATTATTATTTAAATAATATTTCTCCAAATATTTTACTCAAATAATGTGAGGTCTAAACCAAACATCCCTTTGAATAAATAGCGCAACCACAGGCAACTTAGCATAATGAATCTCTCCTCCCTTAGTAATAACAAACAACAAGGCTGTGGGCCATGCTGAACCACAGGCCACGCTAATTTGTCTTGAAGAAAAACGACTTGAATCGAATAACAGGAAGCGTCTTAAACTGAAAACATCGAATTAAACTGTGAAGCATTTGGTTAGAACCTCGATACCAGACGTCGAAACAAGCTCCGGATAACTCGATTTTCGGCGTGCAAGCTGACCGTATCAGAAGCTTCCAACGTTGTACACTGGCTTCCGGCAAGTACAGAGAGCTGCTAGCCGGACCCGTTCGCCTGGATAACCTTTTCGTAGCAGAGGAGAAATTACGATCTCGACCCCGGATTCTCATGGTAGCCGAGCGATCGTGATTTAATTACGGACGCCTCGGATGGGCGTTAAAAGAGTTTCAGCCTTCTGGCCATCTCCTCTTTTATCCTCGAGGATACGTAGCTTCGTCTACGTGAACTTGAAGATCGTCATCTCCGAAAAATCTCGTTTCACGTACACCGTTCGCTTTGCCTTTGCAATGTTCAAGATCGCGTAAACTATAAACTATAGGCGGTATGGAATAAATAAAGTCGGGACGTGGTACAAGAAAATGGATTTTGTTCGTCTCAGTGTTATTAGCCACTTGGATCGAATAGGAAAGATATAGAAAATGAACAGGTGGGTTGGGTATGTTGTTAACGTATTTGCTGTCTACAGATACTAGATATAGGTACTTGCTTATTTTTAACAAGAAAAAGTCTTAGGACAGTTGTTTCAAAATTTGATAAAATTATGGATGAATTATGTTTTAATATGAAATTTGAAGCTATATAACGCTATATGTACAAGAAGGAGGATGTATGTTATAGGAAAAATGTATTTTATTTGCGAAATTACAGATAAATCGCCAAACCTATCTATAACAGAATATTACAATATGATGAGACTAAATTAATTTTTAAGAATCAATAGCAAAACCGGTGTTTACAAGTGATATATCTTGCAGGTCTATTTTTGTTAGTGGACAAGCTCTTCATCTTCGGACTATTTCATTGCTGAGTTGTAAATTATTATAGAGTAAGAAAATTCTCTTAAACCGATGGCAAGGCTTTCAATATATTGAAAAAGTACAAAACGAAATTGATTTTTCGTTTTGGTAAATAAAATTCAATTTATGTTTAATCAATCCATTCGTTCAACAATCGACTTAACTATGAAATTTTAGTTCCTAAAGGAAAGAGTGCCTAAAGAAAGAGTAAAGGAAAGTTCATAAAGAGCTTGCAAAATCGACAAATCACCATCGTTTGGATTTCTTTTACGTCCTGCTGTAGCCTTGCATAGAACGTGAACTAAGTATGCCAGAGCGGATGCTATCACCTCGTTTTGTTTTAACACGTTTGAAGAAATGAACAATTTACATTAATATTTCCCACATGTCAAGTATTTCCCCTATTCTATTTCTCGTTTTACTTTACATTGTAATATTAAAAGCTTAATTACTTACTGAGCATTTTTCGGCGATGCATTATTTCACAATTCATTAGGTTCGGAATAATTGCAAATTATTCTGCAATATTGTAATTACTCTGATCTAATGTAACAATGTGCATCGTCTATGATTCTAAGGGATTTATAAATATTTCAAAGAATTAAATTAAGAAAAATAGCTTTGTTGAGAGAGACAGTAAGGAGCCGAATTCAAACCATTAATAATTTTGTTACAAACCTAGTACATCCTTTCAGTAGGAGAAGAGACCTGAAAAGAAGAATGCACTTTTGTCGGTCTTTATTATTTATTTGTAAGCAGAACGTAATGGCACATTTCTCTCGGTGTCGAGCAGGAGACAAAATTTTCTTCGGCTCGTATACTCTGACTCGTGAAACATCTCCCGGAATATGTTATGTGATCCTTAAATACGGGTAATTTATTTCTTCCGTTCTACTACAAAATAAAGTATACCAATCGCACGATGTATAAGATATAGGTACTACTTTTATAACGTCTCGCCAATGTAACATCATTATGTGTAACGGGGTCTTTAGCACAGACAAAATTTATGAAACTGTGACATTAACCAACGAATCGGTGCCAAAACTGATATTGAGAAAAATAGTCGGAAAAAATAGATTTTGCGTACATGTAAGAACGAATTATATTTGTGATTTTCATAAAAGTAAACCGTGCAAACATTTTGTGTATATATAGTGTTTCACGAAAATTTTTGAACACTTATCGTATAGGTAAAACTTTCGTGTATGTATTCTGTGTACTACGTAGAACACATTAAGATTTAATTGGCATTGTAATGAGACACGAGTATAATATACGGTTGCATAATAATATTGGTAAAATTTGAAAGTAATCTGAAAGTGTATATAAAAGTTGAAAGATTTTTACCGCAAAAGTATATGTATCATAAAAAGTTACTGCTTATACAGTATGAATAAATAATTAGTAAAAATAGTGGTAACAATAATGAATAGTGTTTAAATATTTCTATGATTTTTGCGAAGTGTATACTAATATTAAATATCTTCTCTATCTTCTATATACATAGATTTCTTAGCCTGATTTCAGAATCAATCAGATTCCCTGCAATTTGTAAAAGCCAAAACATAGAGTACAATAACTCTGATTGGCACAGGTCTTTTCAGCAATCCCCAAAATCCTTGAAACGCTCCAACCCCTCGCACCTACCGGATCTAAGAGATCCATAACTCCAGAGATCTTCGAAACCCTTAAGACCGTCGTAGTTCCTAGAAGTCTAAAAACCATATTTCCCAGACTTCTCATACCTCATACACCAAACATTCGCAAATCCTGGAGGCCTCGAAATCCCTAAAATGTTCGAGATACTTATAATCCTCAGGATCTGGATGTTTCGGTGTTTTCTGCTCCTATTGTATTCTGGTTGTTTTCGATAACTTCCATTAATCCTATGTACTGGAATTATGGGTAGGTCAAACTTACCACACAATCAATAATTACATTTTCTCAGCGATATCTGCAAAATGTTCCCCGAATCAAACATAGATATTATTTATCATCAAACTACGAAAATTTACATATCGTCGCTCTAGTTCTTAATTAGTCTACCTCCACTAGTTTGAAAACCGAGAAACCCGAAGTTTAATTTTCCGAGCTTAATTAATCGAGCTTAAATTTCACGAAGATTAATATAAGATAAATAAAGAACTGAATATATGTTACTTTCTAAATAGAATTTTCATCCTATTGTCATTCATTTACATTCCAATAAGACATGTAGATCGGTTTATTACATTTTTTTTTTAAATAGAGTTAGAACAGCTAAGAATTACAACGATGATACATGAACATGCTACGTATATTTACGATATTTTTCAGAAGTATCCTAACACTTATGCACGGACGTGTACATTCCGTACATTCTATCATCTTTAAACATTCCATAAATCCATAAACACATCGGCAACCTGCTTATCATCGCTAAAATTTCCCTTTCATCGCAATATTCCCAAAACACATAACGACTTATAACAACTCCAAATATACATAAATCGATAAATTGAACAAAACGTATAAACTACACGCTAGACGCGTGAAACTGAACCGTGTCGTGAATGTTGATCCCAAAAAGCGATTCACAGGCGGACTCCACTGGAGCCCAGCACGTATCCGCGTGCGATACATCTTGTTAACGTTCTATTCATACCACATAGCTGCGATAGCCACGTGCATCAGCCCTTTCGCGTACCGGAACACCGATAAAGGATTTTTTCCCCCGGCGCCGACATCCTCGACGATTGTGTTCAAGGGGCATGACGAGCCAGACACTGGGTGGGATCCACGTATACCGCATGTATATTGTTAAAGGGGGACAACACATCAAATCTGCGATTTCGATCGTGAAGCAGGCTTTAATGGACGCGCGTGACTAACCGTTTCCTAATGTGGCACGATGTCAAAGCGGTTAACGCGCACCAGGGTTCTTCGGGTTAAACCACCTGGATTTGCCACGTACGCAATGGATTACCTGCGGAGATACGCCTCCACGTTGTTATCTTTCCTCTTTTGTTACTTTAATCGTGTTACTAATCCTTGATCATCTTTCGCCAACTATTCGGCAAACATAAAAACAGAGAGGGCTGAAATAATGCACAAGCAGTCATCGAAGATGACTTGACCGAAGACAGTATGCTATATTTAATGAGATACTAGGTACATTCCCACTCAGAAGTTTTAAGATGGTTACATTTGCTCTGTAGGTGAATCTGTGGGTGACAAGATTACGGATTAATTATGTTGTAATGATTCATTTGTATAATTTGATACTCTTATAGTAAAGAAGATGTAGGTGGATGCAATTTGAAATTTATATTTTGCCGCATGAATAAAAGTCTTAAATACGCAATTAGTACTAGAGGTGGTCTTTCTATGTAATGAATAATTGACTGCTCAAATATTCTGGTGAACAGTTTAATTTCTTTGAGAAGTGTAACTTCTATGTACATTTTCAGACCATTTCAAAAGCAATATAATCGTGATAATTGCGTGCTGCTAACGAAATTGTAAAATATTTTGTATAATATATACAGGATGTGTCATTTTTACCCCGTCAAACGATGTAAACGTATTGAAGATACTATAATTAAAAATAAGTAAAAGATATTATATAAACATAGTGTCGTAAATGCTTTATTACAAAGTTATAACGAAGATACCAAAATTGTAAATGACTGAATTCTCGCTCGATCGATTGTGTTTGCCAAAGTTCTAGCTCAGAATATCATTCTTCCGCATACAAAATTGACATCGTTTTCATACAAAATCAAACAGGAAACCAAACATTTATAATTTTAATATCTTTGTTATAACTTTGTAATAAAGCATTTACGACCTTATGTCTACATAACATTTTTTCCTTATTCTTAATCATAAAATATGCTGATATCGTTTGATGGGATAAAAACAAACGAATGATATACGTAAAAAGTTTTTAGAAATGTGTCGATACCTTCGTATGCCACCATATGCTTTTACGATAAGTGTATATACACTTCTCCAGTATAACATAGGATCATGCATAATCACACTACAGCATCATTAACACTTAACCAACCTATATGCTGTCCACCATGCATTTTTCTAAGTATCGAGGACTTCACTACTTAAAAAACAAGGAAGTCGAAAAATTATTTAAGTGGTTAATTATATTTTGCGGTAATGATTTTATTTAACGATTTCACATATTGTTTATACAAAACATCGAATTAAAGGTATATATTAAAAGCATAAAAAAAATATAGATAAAATTAAAAACATGAAAGATGTCTAAAGATAAATAATACGACTTGAAGATGAAATTAAAAATTCATAATGAAATAAAAAAATAATTTTTTTACAGTGTGGTGTCGTTTGATTATAATTTTATTTAATCATAACTGATAGCGCAACTTTTTAATTAATTTTAATACCACTAAATTGCTGTATTTTATTATAATTGAGAACAATTCCAGGTAAACAATAACTAATAATAACAACAAGAGAAAGAAAACGCAAAAATTGCAAAAGTCAAAAAGAGAAATCTCCCCGTTCGGTCAGGCAACGATGTTCTGCACAGAGGGGAGATCTCCCTATTCGGTTGGCTAAGTGTTAACAGGAACCAAAATCCTCGGAACACGTCTACCAAGTGAAATATGTGTCGCCGGTTAAACTGGTGAAAATCTTCCCTACCCTCGCACGTGATCCGTAATGAACCGATTGCTAGACGAAATGGAAGCTTTCCCTCTGAATGGTGGCAACCTAGTTTCTCTCCGTGTGTTATTCCGTATTGTCGAACGAAGTGGAGTAAGGGTGATAGTTTGAGTTCGTGATAAAAAAGACACTGTATTCAAAGTGCACAAAAAAGAAATCGCACGCCGCGACCTCCCGTGCTAATGAGTTCATTACAATCGGCGATGATCGTCGACCGGTTCTACTTGCGATCTCGCGGAACGAGCAGCCGACTCGCTTTCGGCGATTTGCACGCGTGTGTGCACACGTGGCCCCCTTCTTTGTAGCCCGTACGGCGAGGACGCACGGATCGATAACCAAGGCGCCAATCAAATGATAACGAGCAAGCAAAACGCCGCTACCATCCGTACCATCGACCGACATTTCCCTAAAAAAGCACGTAAACGCACCGATACGCGGCTTAATTGGGAGTGTGGAATTTCAGAAACGTTAAAGTGAGCCTGGGATGGTGGATCTCGATTGATGTCGGGGTTAACCCTTTGCGCTCGAGAACTTTTTCGGCCGAGCGTACCAGCGACTCAAGAGTTTTAACGTATATGGGATGCGTGTCTTACAGGTAATGTAAAATGATTTTATATGGAAATTAACTTACAAAAATATTATATTCTAATAATTTATCTATATTTACATCTTTGAAAATGTGATTTTGTAATATTAACTTCTGTATTTTTTTGTATGATAATTTATAAAGCATTCACCAAGATGCATTCTAGAATATAATTGATCTCATTCCTCAACAGTTCAAAATCAAGTTCATCTTCATTTGAGCTAATTTCACTTCCGAAAACCATTTTGTTAGGATTTCTAAACTGTAATACTTTTGCCATGATCGTCAAATCCGAACTAACGTTGGAGACGTTGTCTGAACCATAGTTTTGAGCCATTTGGGATTAAATATTTTATCTTCATTTTAAGGTATAACACTTTACACTTCCTAACAAAGAACATAAAGCGCTAAGGAACCTATTTACGAACCAATACTGCACTCCCATCAATTGGAGGTATCGAAATTTAGTATAAGCAGAGACTGCCCCTTGTCTCTCGCCACTGGAATTCCGCATGGAACACCATGACGATTGAGAGTCGCCTTTTGAGCGCAAAGGATTAAATGTGGTTTGATCGTGTCGTCAGAGTGAATTTTGGATTTATCGTTAACATTTCCAGCGGTAAGCAATTTTCGAAAGTATATCGTCCCTCTTATGCCAAAGTCATAAATATGAAAATTTTCGCTTCTTCATTAGAGAGATAGGCTGACTGTCTTCTTCTCAGCTATGTAAATCAAAAGACGCGTTATAAGTGTGCGTATTATGTAGTTGTAACAGTTTGTCACATTACGCGTATTACATTATAACGGTAGTTTGCTATATTAATGTAGTACGTATTAAGTGTAAGTTTTATAACTAGACTCGAATATTTATGGAAATTCATATTTCTATATAATATAATCTACAATTTATACAATTTATAATTTAAAAATTTAGGGATAAACTGAAACTTGGATAAAAAATATTTGTTATTATGCTTTATTTATTAAATATTGTAAAGGCTATTGTATTTCGAATATTTTATACATTTCTACATATTATCTTCGTTCTGTGAATTTTTATATCTTCAAATTTTCCATAAATGCATAGAAATCCGCGGTCTAACTATAATAAGCATAGTATAATAATGTAATGATTATACCCTAAATTCATGTGATTCATTATCTTTGGAACTACGTATCTGATAATTTTACATTTAATTGCGAGTTCCTATAATGTATCCAATTGCACGATGCTAGTGTAAGAGAAACGATAAATGCATTTTAGAAAAAGAATCTTAAACGAGAATTTTTGTAATATATATTCAGTCAAAACACTGTCCAAAAGTATTAAAATACACCTGGAAGATTTTTATAAATAAACTATCAGTATTTATACAAATTTACATTTTTACGAATATAACGAAAGAAATGTAATTTCCGCAAAAATTTCTTTTGCCCACCGAGTATCATAATCACGTTTTTGATATTTTATATAAATTATCTGTTGTGTTATTCTGTGTATTTTTATGCATAACAGTACATTATGCGTGTTGTACAAAACTTTGTGAAATTTTATAAACTATGTAACAAGATATGATTATCAAACCATAATATTATTAAAAGAGACGAACTTCTCTAACACAAATTGTGAAAAAATTTGTAGATTCTGAAATTTCGTGATGATATGTTCTATATAGCGTAAAATAGGTCGAGGAAAAATTTGCTCCAAAAAATATTGCTCCTCATTAGAACAGTAAACTGACGCAGCAGATAAGAATTCTGAATGATACATTAGATTCATTAAAATAGTTCGTCTGAAACAAAACGCATTTATAGAATTAATATAATAGAATACATGATGCACTGTATATAATATACCTAACGAAAGTATCATGTCCGTATATCCCAATTGCTGTATGTAGACATGATAGTAGACTAATAGGTACTGATAGTGGATAGCGATAAAAGTCGGATAGTAAGTTAATAGGTAGGAAAACACTTCGGTCACATTGGAAGTGTTTATCAACATAACGTCAATCGAGACAACGATCTACAGTGAAATCCGTTATAACGAGACGTGATAAAGTGCACGCGTACCGAGCGAAAATTCAAAGTCGATTTTCTCGAAAACAAAGCTTCAAACGAAAAATTTTTATTCTATATTTTCGACTTCTTTTTTCGCGTAGAATCACCCCCTTTCCGCTTGTACCACCAGTTACCAACCACCCTGTATATTAGTAGATAAATATGTTGTCTTTGTTGATCTTAGAATACATTTATTTATTTGCATTGACTACATTAATTTTACTTAATTCAACGTACGCTATGTACTCTCTGATTATTGACGTAATATATTTTTTAACTTAACATAAGTATTAAACTTCAAGAGAAAATAATTCACCTACAATTAATTTCCCCTTTAAATTCAAATAATTCGTACAGAACGTGATAATTGATCTAGTTCGTTACAGAAATACTTGACGAAATAATTCTATTGTAAGTGTTATTATGAACGGTTTAATACATATGAAACCAGTATATACATATACGATTTGTATAAAGTAGATACGCTTAATAAAATGAGATAATAAAGTAGTATCTAACAAACTTAGACAGTCAAAGAGAGTTGGATGTAAACCTTGGGTGTCACTGATTCATCATACATTTGTCAACTGTTAACAGCTCAGTTACGCGCAATTACGAAATCTGATTGGAAATGTAATGACTCAAAAGCGTCAATTAATTGTGATCAACTCTCGGACTAATACTAACATCGAATGAATGTTAATTTATAGGAAAACCTTGTTTAAAATTTCCAATACAATAAACATAAAAGAAATAAAATTTAATTTCCTCGTAAGTATTTAAACTGCGTAATGTATAAAATATAAACGATGAATTAATTACAGAGCAAATTAGTTCGGCTTATCGATTTTAACGAGTCGTTAATTATATCGGATAATTCCTTTTTGATACATCCATAATGGGTTTGCTACAAGGAAATCATCTTGAACGTCGTATGAAGAAACTCGAGAATCTACACGCATCATTTGCACGCATGAATGTCAAGCTCGATTGGTTCGTAACTGTGAACAATCAAGGCGCCAATCGAATGATTGTAAGAAGGCAAAATGATCAGAGGAATATCTACCGTGAAGTTTATTACGTGATTAAAAAAAACAGATAACAAAGTAAATAAGAGTACAGCCAGCTTCTACTAACGAGTAGTTCATATTCAACAACCTTCTGAAACAAGAATTCGGAGATAAAAATAGGAAAAGATAGAGATAAAAAACGAGTAAGGTGAGACGAGTATTTCCTGTAGGATCTCGACCGACTTTCGTTCGTTCGAAGCTGTACCTAGTGTTTAATATTTATTATATTAATATATTGCTTCCTACTGAAAGATTATTAAATTTATTTAATTTATTCTTCATTTCCTTCCTTACTCTTAAATGAATACTTTCATAAATAGAGTATTAAATATAAATATATAAATTCATATTTTTATTAACGCATTTAAGGAAGTGTAACCTATATAGTTTTAATATATGTTATATATGTCATAATATATAATGTATAAGTTTTGCCCCTTCAGTATTATGATAAGCACATTGCTACGAATATTTTTATATTTTTGCTTATTGTGTGCATCCTATATATTTTTACGCATTTCCATTTTTCACAAACGCTTAAAATACTTCAAAAATTAAAAGAAAGGACGACCCAATGAAATTAATATACCAACCTTTAATAGAAATCTTTTTCATCCTCTAAATATTATAACAAACACCTTGCCATCGATATTTTATATATTTCTGCTCACTATTCACATTTTTTTACGTCTTTACACATCAAATTAAAAATTCGGGTATTTCAAATTTTTCAAATTAAAAAAGGACCAATACACCTCTTAAAACACTTCAGAAATAAAAAAAGGAAGCGATCCAACGAAATTAATATATCAACCCCTAATAGAAATTTCTTGCATACCCTAAATGTTATAACAAATACTTTGCTATCGATATTTTATATATTTCTGCACATTATTCACATTTTTCGTATTTTTACACGTCAAATTAAAGATTCAAATATTTCAAACGTTTAAAAAGAAAAAATCACCGATATACCAACTGCTAATACGTTCCTTAATTTTGAATAGCGCGTAACAACGAAACAAGATGTCAATCGAATGATAACGAAGAGGCAGGCCCGTCAACACGGGACGCCAATAAACGTCGACAACGAGGAGCTATTAGTTCGTACAGAAAAAAACAGACTCGATGCAACGGGCAAATAAACAGTCCTAATTACGAGAAACTCTCGAAATTCCTACCGATAGCAATTAGCGAGCCAAGACTGACCATGCACAACCATAGCGACTACTCGTTAACACACGGATCGATCCTTCGAATTAATCGCGACAAATAAACCGTCGTGGGTTTACAAATAAACTCCGCCCATTTTTAATTAACCACAGGATGATAAATTTAGGATGGGTCAATGACTTGAGCAATTCGATATATGTATTTCTATAATAAAATCAAATATTTTTATGATAATAATGGCAATTTGTATTTCGGGAGAAATTATTGGACCGGCGATTTTTATTCAAATTCATACTTTTGAAAACATAATTAAGAAAATAGAACTTAGATAGAAAATTATTTTACGTATCGAGTATTATAAATAGAAAGCACTATATATTCTGGATATTTTACATATTTTTTCATATTATATACATTCTGCGCAATTTTCTACTTTTCCTATAAATGAATAAAAATTAGCGATGATACGGGGTTGATTGACAATGTATCGAGGTCTGAAACGGTAAAAAATTTCCTTGTAAGAAATAAAGAATTTGGTTTATCGTGTTCTTTCCTGTAATCTTCAAGCAGATTAATCCTAAATGCACACGAGTGACGTTGTACCGCGCGATTCAGCTACAACCATATGTCTTTCTTTGTTTTCCTATTAAAAACAACGCAACAGACATACGATCGCAACGTTACTTTGTTTATTTATCAAGGTACGATGCAGTATTCATTCCTCCAAATAGTTGCTTTGACATTTGTAACATTCTATTCTGTGAAAACCAGATTTTTTACACGGATTTAAAAATTTCTTTTATTTTCTGGTTGTTCTAATAAAAAAGACCAAATGCAGGTCCATTTTTTATAAAAAGAATTCTGTTTTGACACGTTCAATTTTTTCCGTTTTCCAACTGTCTTTCGTGTTTCAATCTCGTATTGATACAATGACTATAGACAGATTTTTCATATTCCTACGGATAAATTGCGAACAATAACCAACTAAAAATCTACGATTTACTTGATTTCGTTAAATCAAATTTCTGAATTAAGTTATATCTTTAAAATTAAGAAGACTACATTCTTAATAATCTCTTGCACCCACTAAAAGCCCCTCGTCATTAAAATGTCGTCTGGATGAAATTACATTATCTTTAAAAAAGAAAAGTACATAACTTTATAAAGAAATCCAACATTCCCAATTACTACCAATATCGCAAAAATTTCTGAGAACCACGATAACCCTCTGCATCCTCTAAGACGAGTTCGTCATAAATATGCTTTAAACGTATCCTGACAAGAGCTTTTCCTCTTGAAGGAATCGCATCCCGTTAAAGTTCGGCAGAATCTTTGAAAGGAGGGAATCGTTTTTCCTTTGCTCTCGGTATGAGACCTTCAGCTGGGAAAGGTTCCAAAAGGATGATGATAAGTATCCTGAACTGTTTCATTATCCATGAGAGTAAGCGCGCGTGGCTTAATGAAACCGTAAAACGACACCTCTGGAAGATTAGTCACTGTGAGGCGGAGCGTGCGGTGCAACTAGTACAGTCCGTTTCCTGCCGCTATTTATTCACATGCCAGGCCGCACACGTATTCCACCATAGCAGGTAGTTGATGGCCGACTGAATCCTCCGCTACACGGACAACGGTTTCCCATTTGGCACCGTGAAACTGATCCAGCGTGGCTGCCGGTTCTCCCTGCTGAATTTTTCACCCAATAAATCCGCCGTTGGCGCCGCGTTTCGCGCAAGAACGACGAATAAGTAATGACGTTCGAGGCAAAAAGAAAATGCGCAGCGAGGAAAGGAAAAGGGACGAGAGAAGCCGTCCGTCGTACCCCTACCTATCGCTTTTTAGCAAATTGAAAGTTTAATCACATTAACGTTCAAAGGGTCAGGGCCTCGTCAAATCGATCGAGGAAAGGCTTGAATTTTGTTCGGACACATTTTACGCGAAGAATCGAACGTACGCAGGGTCACAAAGTTATTCGAACAATCGTAGACAGCTTTTAGAAATATATCACGTGTGTTGTACGAAAGATTTTCACATTTCGTTGGTGTTATGAGTGTTGATTATCATGATTCTGTTGGCAAAATTATAATAGAAAATGTATATAGGGATTACAAGATATTTAATACAAGCATACATAGTTGGCGATGAGATCCAGTTCAACGTGTGTACTTATAAATCTGAATCAAATCCAATAGCCAGTCAGCGCTTGATTGGATTGGAATACTACTCGTAACATATAATGGTTCATTCATTGTACTTGCGAAGTATTCGATCTTCGCAAGCTGTTTTCGAGCCCTAGACCGAGCACTTGCAAGTTTCGAAAATCTACTTACAAGTACTTAGATAGTAGAACGAATCCGATAATCTTATGAGTATTAATGGAGTCTTGAGAGTCAGAAAAGCACTGTATATCCTATAAATCGCATTTTATCGCTTGCACGTGCAATTATTTGGAAATAACGTTTGATTTACAATATTATATGCAGGTTTACATAGACATTTGGATATGAACTTGCATCTGGGTTGTTTCGATGATATTGAATTGGTCAAACTTACGCTATCGACGCGACGACATGTCGCCAGCATATATATATATATCGTATTGCTTTGCCCATTGTTTTCGGTTATGTTTTAACCATCTATCGAAGGTAAGTTATATACGTCATACATACTGATATATGGTTTGAAAACTCTTTCTACGTTGGTCATTGTTGGTATTCCCATTGTACGTTGCGTTTCAATAAATTATAGTTTCGAAAAAGTATGATAGTTTTTGAGACATCCTAAAGATAATATTCGATTAAAAAATAAACACTAAAAGCAACAGTTAGATAAAAAGAAATGAGTCGAATTAAAGTCAAATCTCATTGTCACTCCGATGAAATAAGTCAAATACATAAATTATTCGTGAATTAATCGAGGGCATTCTAATAATTGACTTGAATTATATACATATGTAGAATGTGAATGTTTTAATGGTGACGATGAGCGATAACTGGTATACATCGAACAGCTTATTGACATTAAAACAAAGCTTCTATTGATGGATAGAAACGAATGTGTTAATAATTTCATAAATCATGTAATGACGATAATACCTAGACCCGTATTTGCTTAAATAGTTTTTCATTTTAACGTTTAGGAAATAATAATTATTGCTGGATTATTTTATGTATTATTTATATAGACTAGACCATACTTTGATACTAACTTTTTTATGCGAAATAACTTGGAAAATTCTAACGAGACACTGACAGCTGCTAAACTTTTTAAAATAAACCAATCTTTTTCGAGAATTATGAAACTGAACGTATAATTCCAACTATTCGTAAACAGTCTATTCGAATGGCCGATAAAACTGCAAACAGACAATTAAAAAGAACTAACGGAGAAAAACTAATTAAAATTTATCTCGTGGAATTTCATACACCGTTCCATACTATGTCGAATTATGCTTTAGATAAATTCCAGATTGTCACTAAATCCATGTATAGAATATTCTGCAGAAGGGGATTAAATTTATGGAAAGAGATAGACGTTCAAGTAGGCCAAAATCCGGAAAATACCTTGCAAAGATGGAAGTCTTCGTGTTCACGCGTTCGTAATTTTCTTTCATATACCAGTTTGCGGAACGGTGTGTACTATACAAATACGTATACTGCTAGCGAAAGATCCTTAGGAAGCGTGTTTGAATCAAGTCTGTCACCGAGAATTAAATCTGTTTAGACGGCACCGCGGATTCCAATTTCCAGTGAAATTAAACTCCCGGATGAAATTTTCCAAATGAAGTGGTCGTGCGCCACAACAACCTCAAATTCATCTAGTAAGCAAGAAAATTAGAAATATACACCTTTCTTTTTTTCAATAAAATTGTACTCTTTGATCAAAAAAAGAAAAACAAGAGTAGTTCTCTGTTTCTGATAATATTTTACGGTCTAATTCGTTGCATCTCCGAAAGGGAAAAGAAAATGTCATGAAATTCTAAGGTAAGGTATTTTGTATAATATTTTACGCTTTATTTCGTTGCATCGTCGAACGAAAAAGGAAAATATCTTGAAATTTTTTGATCCATTGTATCATTTAAGAGAAGATTTGCAAAAGTAGTTTTCTTTTTCAAACGATATTTTACCGCTTAATCCATTGTGTCGTCAAAAACAGGAGGAAAATGTCTCGAAATTGTAAGGTAAGATATTCTATTTTAAAAATTCGATGTATTTTCTATGAAATTTGTGCAATTTCGACGTCAGCCAAATTGAAATGTTCCTGAGTTGCGAATACTGGCCAATGATGGTGAGAACCTCTAAGAGGATAAGCAACTCGAGCTGTTACTTTCTCGTTGTCTTTTTATGATAGAACGAAATGGACGGCTCGTAATACAAGACAAGCCGATTGATACACTCTTCTCTGTCCTGGTCGTTCGATGCACGCGAGAAACCATTTTGATCCGGCATCGGTTTTGATCGGTTAGTTGAAATTTTTTCCCGTGAATTTCCTGTCCGGCTCGTTTTCCTTGCTCGATCCTATCCTACAATCGTTTCGACCTAATACTTTGGAAAACGTCGACGTATCAAAAATTGAATATAAATCTGTTGTGGCATTTGAACTATTGATAATCAATATAGGTAACAAGCAATACAGTAGAAGAAGATAAATCTTGAAATAAAAGGAAGAAGCGAATAATGAAAAATGGAGATAAGCGAAAATGGTTCAGGAAGTAATATACAAATACAGAATATGGCAGAATGAGTCGCAGAAACCTGACAGAAGAAAGTTGTTCTACATGCATAATTCAAAAGTGTCACAATTCAAGATATAGCTGTGCTGTGTTAGAAGAAGAATAAAACTGTCAAGGGCTAAGAATGGAAAATTACGAAAATAATAAAAAAGTCATGATATTTCCCATTAACATATTGTTTCCTAGATGAATAATTCTCTTGTAAGATTCCAAGTAGTTTTTCGCTTCTCCTGCAAAACCCGTTTGAATGGTAATCGTTTTTTAAATACATTTCCGATATCTTAAAAGATGAGTACATACTAAATACTATATTAATAAACTATAACTAAACCAATACTATACTAATTAAATATATCAATAAAACATTTTAATTACCGAGTGTCACCTTTGAAATATACGTGCGATATGTTCAAAAAATGTTAAATGAAACATTTTAATTAATGAGCATATAAATAACAAACGAACGCGAAGCGCGTACTTTTGCAGAGCGCGGGAAATTCAAACTAGAAATTAAATAGTAGAACGCAGTGAAGCTGACATTTGCGCGACCGATTTTTCCCGGTTCGATTCGGTAATACGAATCCACGGATCGCGGCTGAAAGCGTCAACGGCACTCGTTCCAGCATTCGACATGACGAAGGAAGGTTTTCCAAGCCGCACGAACTTTTGCCGTACGGTGCAGCCATTGGCATAGTTCTATCGTATTACCGCGACCACGAAAGAGCACTCAGGCCGCGTTCCTCGTTTGAACAGCGACGGGGATCGACCAGCTTAGAAAACCGACTACGTATTACGTTGCACCGCTTATTATAACGGATATCTGCGGCGAAGAATGATGTGTCCTCGGTCTTCGTCCTTTGTTTGCCCCTGCGAATCGATGCGAATACCACCTTCCTCTTTACGACGACGACGATAACACGAGTTAGCTGCAGCTTTGCTAAACGTTTCGGCACAGTGAATTATGAAAGAACGCGGGTCTCGACGGCAAAGGACAGTTAAAGCATTTAAAGCGAAAGGTCTATCGACATCCAAAGCACGTTACTTTCGAGTTACACTACGCCATGTACACTCCCGTTTATAAATATTAGGACACTTAAGAGAAATAAGATAAATCGAAAAAATCATTAACATGTCGTGTTTGTTACGAAGTTATACAGAGAGTAGCAAGATTGTTCGTGTTATCTGAGAAAATTTATATTAAATTCTTTCTATATTAAATTCTCTATATAAAATTTGTATTAAATTCATTGTTAACACTATAAAAACGTAGAGCTTTTAAATTAAATTATATAAATAGAGATGAAAATGTTCGCTGAGTAAATGAATATCCAGTCTGTCGAATTATTTCTGTTACGATATTAATACTTGTATAGGGTACAAAAATAGTTATTAATAGATTTTATGTAACCGTTAATTACAATGTAAAATACGAGTTAATTCGTTACGTTTCGTGTAGAACTAGCAGATATCCCAACACTTATGAACAGAGATATCTATGTACATATTTACGTTGCATAACGAGAATCAAGCTCAGGAAGTTAGAAAGGATTAAGTGTATACGTACTTTTCTGCGTTCGAAAGGAACGCTAACGGTTATGATCGAAGGAGGTTCTTTTTCTTAATTTTTTTTTTTTTTTTTTTTTTAGATTGAAGATCGAAGAATGAAACGGTGAAAAAAACAGAGGGCAGGAAAGTAGAATGAAGAAATAGGAGATGAAGTTATCGAGAAAATGGAGAAGCGAAGATTGGGAAATAATAAGTGGAAAGAGTGGTAGAATGGCAGGTGGAAATGGAAGAAATGAAAGTCCGAGGATGGAGAAAATTGGAAAGTGAATGGTTGGTGGACGTGAAAAATAGGAAATGGGCTAGAGAAAAATGAAAATTGAATATCACGACGATAAAGAAGAAACCGTTTTTGATATTAAAGGTCTTATGGTTTCCTTTACTTTCGTCATACGTTCAACATGACGTAATGGCAATTCCTTTTTACAGCTAACTGCAGAAGTTTAGATCGAATAGCAAAGTTACCGAAACCATGCAATGCATCGATTTTTTTCTTTTCTTTTCTTTCTTTCTTTTTTTTTTTTTGCTGTGTCGTGAATGGATAAAATAATCTTATTTGTCGTTGATAACGAAGCGATTCTGTTGCTTTAAATGGCAGAAAGAACAGAAAGTTGGTTAAGTCTACGACGAGGAAAATACGTTTATTTGAAAGCACAACGCGCACAATGCGCTCTGTTGACAATGCAGTATAGCGATTCCATTCGGCATCTTTATAAAAAAAATCAATAGGTTTAAATAAAATGGTTTGGTAACATGATGGAGAAATGGGAAATATTATTTCTTTGGAACTCTGGAAAAGTCTGTACTGTGTTGCACTTTAATACAAATTAACGATCGACATTGAAGATTACCTAAATACAAATTTTAGTAACACGAACAAGTCCTTTATTTGTGATCAACTCCCGCGTACCGTTTCTATAAATCGTATAAAATATTTTATATGAGAAATATAATATTACTTTTAACGAGTTCATAGCAAAAGAATACTTATTCCATAAAAAATTGATCTCGATACAATAAAACGAAATTGTAACAATAACCTACTAATCATAAGATTCTCCTCTATTTTCAATAAGTATAACTAATCGATTTTACATATCTATTTCTAACCAATTTTTATTATACCATATCTTGAAGCTCGTTCTTGTATAGAAATCGAAAAAGATGATTTTATATTCGCGTGACACATAGTATCGAACCCACGATAAAGTGTGGAGAAAACATTTACAAGAAATTTCTCTAAAACAAATAGCGTATGAATGTTTTCACAAAAATCTGTATAATCAAAGGAAGAAAAAGAAAATGCAATAATCCAAAAACCAATCATCGTTGGTAGAGCAAAGTCGCAAGCGTAAAATTCCATTTACGAAAACGTCCCGCCCAGAAGCAGAAGAAAAACGACTTCAAAGAACGAGGCAAGAGATCTGTTGGTCCATGAGTGTGCTGCGGCCGGCGATTCCTCTCGTTCCACGCGCACCACGGCCGACATTTTCGTTTATACTTAACTCCGAATTTTATATGGTGGCGAGCGTACGCTCCTCCTCGAGCGTATGGACCCAGAAAAGGCTCGTCGTCGAGTTCAAAGCCGCGAAGGGGAAGTTCCTCGCGGCGCGGCACGGCGTGCTGTATAAAACTTTGCAGCAACCTGAAACGGTGCAGCTCTGCGTGACGTGGAAACCGTTTGACACCCGCGACGAAACTGAGATAAAGTTGTAACCAGCCGCGAAACTCTCGAAACGCTTCTCCTCTCGCGCTTCAGCAACAACAAAACCATTTGAAATAGCCAAACTGCTCAAATTGAAAACATCTTTAGAATAGAAATTCTAATATGTAACCTCTTGCAATCCTGTTATTTTCATGCTAAATTAATTTTATCGTTATTATTATTTGTTTATTGTAGCGAGGCTTAAAGCCTGGTACAATTCCTGTTACAAACGTGCACATTTAATATAATTTTATATATACCTGTACTATGTCAAGTCACGAATTAGGTCATGAATTAGGTCATGAATTAGGTACTAAGTTACTGTGGTATAATATAATATAAGTTAATTCAATTAAACATTACTATTATTAAACTTTATTTAATTCTTTGGTCTTTCCATCAATGACATCTTGAACGTCTCTCTTTTCATCTTTGAATAAAGCAAGTCATAATAATAGAAAAGAGCTATTATAATGGTCAACAATACATTCGTCATTTCACATCGTTATAATCATGCTGTAAATTTTGTATACGTTTATAGGAAACATGAAGCTGCAAACTTGCACGAAATGCACGTAATATGCAAACATATATCAAATATCCAAAGTATAATAACCATTACTGTATTTAATATGTAAAACAATTTTTACCTAGTTTCCATCCATCTAATTACCTCCATAGCAATATGCATTTGCATAAACATCCGTAGACTATAAACTAACAGTCACTAAACTGCTTGTTACTCGTTACATCCAATTATTTTTCTACATATATAACCAAGTATCGCAAATCATGCAAATAGTTTCCCTTACAATTTTGCAACAACCTGAAACTGTACGTAACGTGAAAACCATTTGACACCCGCAACTAAACCGAGATAAAGTTGTAATCCAGCACGCAAGCTTCTCTCTGGAAACGCTTCTTCAACGATAACGGGACGATTCGAGCGTTGCAATCGTATCCAGAGAAAGAGAGAGAGAGAGAGAGAGAAGAGGTCGTAACCCTAACGCGATTTACGACGAGACTTCCTCTAAACGTATGCTTCGAATTATCGTTCCTTTTGAGCCGCTGCAGCTTCTTTTCATTGTTCCTAGTCAGAACCAAACCACGGTTAAATTGTCGAACATTAAAGAGCGATTGTTATTGCAGAGGTTAGTAATTGACGTTTGATTAAACTGCTCCGAGTAATTGAGGTTGTACACGTTAAATGAAAGATCGATCGGGGTTTTGGTTTTAGTTAGTTGGTATAGGCGAGACACGAGACTGGGATTAAATGGTTTTTGCAGTATCGATGGGATGAGAATGATGAATTGCTCGTTTTCGAGTTTGGAATGTGTTTGTTTCTCCTGTATGGAGGAGATTTTATTTATGGGATTGTTACCTTGTATTTTGTGTTAATATAGCGATCGAGGTAAAAGAGAGTGGAACGAATGGTGGCAAGTTTTTAATGTCGGTCAATTTTCGAAGAAATTATTGTGGATAGCGGAAGCTACCGAGGATAAAAATTTCATTGAGTAAACAGACACGTTCTTTAACTATGAAAATGTGAGATTAACTATCGTGTATTGTAGTTTCTTTTGCATATAGTTTGACATAGTTTTTAAAATACTGCCACTAGATACTCTTTACTTTGTCACAGAAACAATGCACAACTTGATATATAGCTTTAATGATAAATATCGATAACGATATAATGTTTATAATAATGTAAGTCGTATGTAATGATTCGTTAGAAGAATAACAAAGGAAGATACATTCTGGGGAAAACGAGTGGAAATTGAATGTTTGAGGCAGAAAATTATTGGCAATCAAAGAGCTTTCTTTTTTCTATAATTTTGATAGCAATCTTCGGGTCTTGAGAATCTCCAACGAAATATTATTTTTATATATTATTCAACGTTTAAAAAGAATAATTCTAAACTCTGCTAAAATGTTTCCAACAAAGCAATATTTACTCCGTTGTTTTCGTATGTAAAATGTAATGATGTAAAATGTACGTACTTACAGTTTTGCTATTTCTTAAAGAATTTAATTTCTTTAAGTGTCAATTTTAGAAGACAAGATAGGTTCTTAAATTTCCAACTAATTTTCGCGTTATTTATGTCTTTTATTAAAGCG
Organism: Bombus terrestris; assembly: GCF_910591885.1. Lineage (NCBI taxonomy): Eukaryota > Metazoa > Arthropoda > Insecta > Hymenoptera > Apidae > Bombus > Bombus terrestris. The sequence continues at coordinate 22,026,322 of NC_063274.1, read as the reverse complement.
TATTACATCATAGTCGAGCCTCGTGGTGGAGCGAAATAAATTTTAATGGTACGTAAACGTAGATCGTAAACCAGAATCTTGCTGAAAGCGGGCGTGTAACGACGTTCGATTATAATCGAATATCCTCTTAAAGTAAAAGTTAAGAGCCGCGAAATAGACAGGAAGCGGAGGAATCGCGAAAAGTTTCTTGCTGTCATAGTTATCGTGGTATAGTTTTGCGAAGTTTTGTGTATCGGGGAATTTCAACCGCAGACGGCACTTATCAAAAATGAACCTGTGGTGAAACTGAAGCGTGTTCCCGCTCGTTATAACCGCGCTTGTTAGCGGCGACGAATCAAGCTATTGCGACGCATCTTTGACGAGTTTCGACGACGCAAACAGAGGCTCAAGTTCGATGAAAGTTTCAACGAGCTTTGTGCCGTTTCCTCCGATGACTTCACGGCGATTCGATTCCGGAAGTTGCGCAAAGGAATCCCTGGTAACGAGATAACGTGCTCAAAAACGCGTGAAACTCTTGCTGTCTTTGAATAGGAAGAAAGTTCTATTTGTTTAAAGTACAGCTTCCAAAGAAAAAAATTTGTATAAGAATGCGAAAGATAATAAGTAAATTGGAAGTTTTATCGAAGGAGTTGACGAATGTATTGGGAAATATAAGATTTATTTAACATATTTGTCGTAGTACATTAGAAATAATTGCATTGTTGATTAAACATATTATCTTAAATGTTCTACATTTATGTGAATCAGATATTAATAATTGTAATTTATAATTACATAAAATTAAAATATCGTATAATACTTGATTTATATATACCTTGATATTTCCCAGAAATATCGATAATCGTAAATTAATACGTGTATTTAGCGTTTTAATGAAAATTATATATACGTATACCTGTCATGATATAATCTGTATAATTATTATGGAAAGAAAATTATTAATTAAATCTCGTTTAAAATGTAAATTAGTAAACAAGAGAAATAAAGCTCATCGTCGAAAAACCGAATTTAAATCGGAGTTATCTACATACGAGTAATGTTTATCATTCTATACTTTGAATTTCTAAGATAAAAGCAAGCAGTAACAATTACAAACATTGCAAATAGTCCTAATATAAAAGCAATTAATACTAATAAATCAGAAAGGAATTTTCTTTTAAATCTATCTATTATACATTAATAAATGTAATAAACATTTCATGTTAATATTTTTTAATTTCATATGCAATCACAATATTACTTATGAACGTGTAATTCTAACGCTGGAAAAGCTTCCTGCAAAAGAAAACCATAGCGCTTAGCTAAAATCCGCCATATTTTGATCACCGATAATCATCGATTCAAACGACTGGCAAACGCAGATCATCTTTCATTAATCTCATAAAACGCGAACAGAAGCATAGAGAAAACGAGGAACAAAGAGTTGCAGAGGAGCTCTTCGACTTAATTTCGCCCGGTGCGGTGGCCCGGCACGAATTCCCTGAAGCCAGGCAAAGTTTATTATTCCCGGCGGCAAAGACCTTTAAGCCTTTTACATCGGTACTCGAGGAGTCGGCGTAACAAACGAGAGGTCGTCGGACAGTGGCGTCCCGAAAAAAGAAAGCGTACATACGCGGCAGCAGCGGCTTTATTTTTGCCGGTTCATACATATATCGTTCGGACTCTTTTCACTCGACCCGTGCGTCCACCCGGACAAATAGACCGGCATTAATTTCCACCAAATGAGAAAACTTCGCCGAATTAGTAACCGTCCCGCGCCACTCACGGTCTTTGTATATTTACGCGACGTGTTTTTACGAACTGTGAGAAAAGACTTCTCACGCTTGTTTTTCAAACTAACGGCCGTGTTTGGAATATGTACGAGTCGCTGTCACTTGAACGAAGAAACAAGTTTAAAGAAACTGCTGCTAGAAAAAATTGACCACTTATTTGTAAATTATGTAAGTCCATGATGAATTGTGTGTAGAAAAGGACAAAAATTCCCAAACACGGGGCAACGCACAGCATTCCAAACAAGCTCAAGATGATCCTAAATAAGAAGGAAGAAATAAAACGACTCTTACAGTTTCTAAAAAATACAAACTTTTTCCAACTTTTTCCAATCTGGCCTCAGAAAAGATGCGACATTTACTACACTGACGTGTATTGTCGATAGATAGGCAAGCCCACTAATCAGTGTAAATATTGCACACATTTATGATCAAACGACAACGTGTTGGCCTAATATGATATTCTATAAGTCCACGAAATACTGTCGTATACAACTGTAGCCGCTAATAACATTCAGAGTTGGATTGCTCTAAATAAATCGATTAAAAAACAGACAGAACAAAGAGCTCAAACTCAAACGTTTGTAGTTGACGATGAAACTATTTATAACGTATATTGTTTCTCGGGTGTTGCCGGTTACCCTCCACAATTATTATTTATTTACATTAATAACTTACAATAATAACGATTTTATTTACGACGTACCGTATAGAGAGGCTCAATTCAGAATACCTGTGTTCGATAAAAAAGTCCGGAAATATCACTCAGTCCTCTAATATTTAATCGATATTCTGGATATCTTCAGGGGTCAACGATTTTCTTGCCTTCTTGCCGCGTTGCATGTAAGTTTTGACGTCCTACATTATCGAGCAAATATGTTTGCGTTGATACAATAAAGGGTCTTGAAAGGATGATTGCAGTGTCGGCGTAGTTCATTTACGCGAATTACAGTGCGTATTAATCATCGTGACGCGTTAATCATCATTAATCATTGTTAATGTAATTTTAATGGCATCTAATTAAGCGGTGAACTGTTAAAAAGGCTGTGTAAACTGCTTCAGCCAGCTACACGCGACAAAAAAAAATCGCTTGTCACAAGCCAGTATGAAGACGCGCATCTAAACTTCGTATCGTCTAATAATACTCTCTTTACAAGACTACAAAAAATTAATACTATGAAAATTAAACGTATAGAACCTGATAATAAAACACGCTATATTGGAAAATAAGCGTATGTATTGATATTTCTTGTAGCCGCTATATGTATATCGATCGAACTTAATCTGCTCGCGAAATTAAATTCTGTCCACAGATATCTTGCATCAAACACCGGACGCGTTAAAAGCACACCTAACTCCAAAATCTAAACTGCAGATTTAGTCACAGTGTTACTCGCGTGCATCGTAAAGTCGATCAAGCGTCGATCACGGCTAAAGTAATTAATATCCATCCCTGATGACAGTGAAAGAGCAACAAGAAGCAAGATAGCTGTGTCAGAGGCAGCAATTACCAAATTCGGATGCTTGGTAACCGATCGATGGTCCACGAACCATCGTAACGTCCAGGATCCTTTATCATCCGGTGAGACGAGGATAATTAAGAAGCAGGATCGCAGGCTGTACAAATTACCGATTCAATTAATGTACGATCCCGTGTCGAAGACCATCACTTCCACGCGTCTATCATTCCCTCGGCTCTTTTCCTTCCATTCTCGTCGTTTTTGTAATAGGGTCGACTCCCGTTTAATTTTGGCCACTTCGATAGACGCCAGCGGAAGAATTACGAGCTATCCCGGCACCGTTTGACCCCGTCTTCATCGATCTTCAGATAAACTGGCTGATTGATCTGTTGCCTTCGTCGATCGGAACTGCGGAATGAAATAATAGCGAAACGGTTGCCCGACCGGCGTTATCTCCTGTTAGTCACCAACAGCTTTTTGGTGAATCGGCGGTTTTTCTAGAAGTATTTCTTTTATGGATGTTTCGTTTCCTCTGTTTGTTATGAAGTAGTTAAAAATTAAAATTCGAGCTTGTTAAAAATTATTAATACGCGGTATTGAAAACAGTGGGCGATGTTTATATGACGTATGTAATTACAAACATTGAGACAATATGAGAAAGTTTCCTGTACAGAAACGTTGTTTAACGATTATTTTTCAAGTTACAAACAATTTGATTTCACGCTAAAAGTATGTTATTAATTTTTTTAAATAACCTATATATCAAAAGATTAAAGTTGATGTTTTATATGTAATAAAATGACGAATGTTTTACATATTATAAATAAAAAATAAAAAACGGATAGGTAAGAGAGAACTGAATAGTTTTGTGAATGAAATTAAATCGAACTAGAAATTACTACGACTAACGCGGAATACCAGTTACTTTGTATCAAATGTATCATACGTATTTAACGATTAAATGTTAAGAATATTAATCGTAGAAATTTTTATCAAAGCACGACGAAATAAATAAATTTAATTATCGGATTATCGAATGATATTTAATTTAAAGTACTTTTTAACAATAAAGCGATATTCGTTACTTTTTATTCTCTTTGAAGAATTCAATTTTAAATCCGGATCTTATTGAAAAGGATATCTGTGTTATTAATTTTCTCTGGAAATGGTTGGTTTCCGTATCTAACCTCGATTTATGCCAGCTATTCAATTATAATATCATCAGCGTGTGTTCAAAGGTTATTGAATGCGCCGAAACGTGATTATGCCACGAACTCCGGTGAGCATTAATCCATTCGAAGGTTATTGAATAATATATAAATCGAAACATCCTATTCAATCAAACTATGTATCTCATAATCTTTATTCATCCTGTTTTCACTGTTCATATATCAACTCTTTGAATCGATAATTTATCTATATTATTTACATAATATTATTATAGATACTGCTTATTATAAGAATAAGCCAATACTGGGCAAAAACTAGCTTTATGTAGGACAGTATTGTCAAGTGTCTTAAAATAAGCATTGTTTTCAAATTTATGACCTATTTGCTCGGCTATTTATTGTACTTGGTAAAATCTTTATTACGTGAAAGTTCATCCAAGGAAATCTATACCACAAAATCTGATCAAAACGATGCACGAATCATCGTGTATTTGCTATTTTAAAAGTAACTATGAATTCTCAATTAATAATCGAAACCTCAAATCGATTTATTTATTACATTTTTCTTTATCTTTAATTACTAACTAATTTTATTAATCTATGCTTATAATTCTTCATTTTTCTGGATCTTCAAATCCTTTACATTCAAACTTAAATATCTAGAAAATTAACTTGCATTCGTATTAAGAAGTGCACGTTGACCAGTATGTAAATAATAATATCCAAAAGAAAACAACTTCGTTTTAACTGTTGCAACATAGTTATTGGCAGCACACCATCGTTTTAATCCACAGCAAAAGTGTTAATTGTAGATATATTATTTATTTCATATGTAACTACACACAGATTCTCTATTATATCATGCTATTTACATCATAATTTTTCCCAACTCCATACGACTGCGGTGATCGAATTTTTCCGAAATTACGAGAATGATCCCATTGTCAGATGCAGAAATCTAATCTCCGGGCCAGAGTGGATTCCATTGTGCCGGCACGTCAACGAGCAAGCACCGTGGGACGAGGTAGAGGGAGGAAAACGGCAAGGTTGGTTTAATCGTCGAGTTAAAAGCTCGATCGCATTGAATTAGTCAGCCGAATTTAATTGATCGAATGACTCGCTCCCTATCCCACTCTGCTGTACCGTTTTTCGCTCTCTGTCTTCCTTTCTCCTGCGGCCACAACGACCTCGATTTATCGCCGCGTCCAATTGCTAACGTTTTAATACTTTTTCGCCGTACACGGCCAGAAAAGTTGGATCGACTCGGCCGATAAAAATTGCCGATGCATTTAAATCGATCACGAGTGTCCTTCGATCGTAAATTGAAAGGAGTATCGTTTGCTTCAACCTGTCCTTTATCAAGAATCTTGCGTTCCGTTTAACGTTTCGTTAATCCCGAATCTCCTTCGGTCGAGATTATAGTTGGAGACAAATTAAATTCACAGGATGCATTTAAACGTTGCCCTGGAGGGAATTTATTACATATAATTTATATTTATTTGACTTTTTAGCTAAAGGATTCTCTTAAAGCATCGAATCATTTGTTTATTTTTTGTATATGTATCTTTCAAATAATTCTAAATATTTGCAAATATAAAGCATTTGTTAATATGTCGAGGGTCATGTGATTTTGATAAGGAATAAATTATATTGATTAACACATACAAAATGATTTAAAAATGGGTCAAATTTGAATGTATATAGTATCCCTTAGTAATAAGTAAAAATAAGTAAAAAGTATTCTATTAATCATAAATTAAAATAGAACCGACCATTTCAATTCAAACTCGTATTATATCATATGTCCTTTTTAAAAAAATGTTTTTAAAGGAATAAATATTCCAACTAATCTTGAAATTGTCTGACCAAACGGTTGATTTAACGATTACTATATATTTATAAATTATCCATTCTCTCGAATCATCCTGTATAATTTCTGTAGGTAAGCAACGATTTCCTAAGATTATAGGATATTTTCTAATTTTCCACGAATTCGCGATCGCTCGTTATACACGAGATTTTACAAGATCGAAGGGTGTGAGATGCCGGAAGACCATTCTTACATCTCTCATCCGATTTCATTAAATTTCTTTTAAATCACCCTCAAGGGTCCAATGCATTCCCCCTCTTTCTAGAATTAGTTTTCTTCGATTCTTGAAATATTTCTCGAAACCAGCTATCCTGAAACCAGGTCTCTCCGTCCCGGTTTCACATACCGACCAGCGACTGAATAACGCGGAGCGCGCTTGAAAGTGACGTTGAAATCGCAATGGAAAGTAAAATAAGTCCGCGCGCTCGCTAATTATCTAATAAATTCCGCGCAACTTAACGGAATAACCTTTGTGCCTCGGCCTGCAATGGTTCACGCCGTTACCATGCATCCCTGTAATAACTGGGCGCAATATTTTCACGTATATTTCGCGATAACTGCACGCGATATTTTCCCTTTGATGTAAATGTCACAGCCAGGAAGAAACAGTTCACTTCTGCTGTGCAAATTTTAATTCGTAATAACTCCGAGATGATTACTTTGCGAAATATTTAAGTCTTTGTGCGAGGTTGTAGGAGCTATTATGGACTATGAGGGTGCATTGTGAAGTATTTAGCAGATAAATGAGGTAGAAGGGAGCAGGGTATTTGGGTAAAGTTGTGTGAAAAATTTGGATAATTTAGTTATACAATGGATATAAAAAGTATTTGTGCAGCAGCGTGTCTATTGTAGTATCTACGTATTAATTATATTTATCGTCGATACTACAAGTATATCTCTCATGTCGTTTAGTAGAACTTTGATATTCGCCACAAAAATTTGATGCCATGAAGATGAGAAATGCGGAGCCTAGAAATAATGCTTCTGTACGTGTTATTGTTCAAAGGCATTCGCTTGCTTGCTTCTGGAATGCTGTAATTTTATTACAAAATTATCGATCACTCGAAGTGCAATTGAATTTATTCTTCGTAATGTTCATAGTTGTGTGTGGAGCAGCCAGCTACGCTCGTTGAGGTCCCGAACTGAACCTGTCCTGTTTTTGCGACCAGGTTTATAGGACAGAGATAGGAAGAAAAAACAATACGATACTTTTGCCTAAACCACCCCACAACCGAAGTTCACTGTTTATTGTGAGCAACAAACTTATATAATACTCAAATACTGGCAAAAATAAACGTTATAAAAAAAAAAGGTCCCGAACTGAAGACGACGCGTAGCGAGTTCGAATCCTCGCTGTGGTGGATATATTTGCAAAGGTCGAAAGACCACCCCAGGGCCAACGATTACTCGCAGCTGGTCTACCGTACTACGAATCGTGGAGGTTGTAGCCGGTAAGAATGCCGCCCTGTGTCCCCCGCTCCGCGCACAGGGTGATGAGAAGGTGTCTATAAAGATTTCCTCCACGTAAAAAAAAAACTTTTTTGTAGTATGGAAGGAGTGCCTTTCGGCAGCACTTACCAGATTTTTTTCCGAGGAGGATGCGTGGGATCAGTGGCAATCCCAACTGATCAACGAGGGAGGCGAACATCGAAGCGCGGAGGCGATCCTCCCAAACTAGGAGACATGGAGAAGCCACCGCGGCCTCCCGCTTACCTACAGGATGATCCAGGTGCTCACGGGACACGGCGTGTTTGGCGAGTACCTGAGGAAAATCGGACGGGAAACGACGGACATCTGTCACCACTGCGGAGAGGGCAGAAACACGGCGCAGCACACGTTGGAGCTTTGTCCGACGTGGGAGCTGTCCCGCTACACCCTGCGGCACGTCATAGGTGACAGATTGACCCCCTCAGCGATTGTAGAAGCGACGTTGAGCGGACCACAGGAATACAAGGCTGTCCGTATCTTCTGCGAGCGAGTTATGCTCGCAAAGGAGCGAGCAGAAAGGGAGAGAAAGAAAAACTCTCACCCTTGTAGGATAACGCGACGGAGGGGGATGGCGATCAGGCGGCCTAGAGCCGCTTCATCGCCAACGGACCACGACTAGAAGGGGGGATACCGACAACAGTCGGAGAATTATTAGGACTGGCTCGAACGAGAGGACGCGGGAAGGGGGTGCAACTGAAGACAATTCATAAAAGATTCCTGGAGCATTCCTGTCATACGCGTAGGATGGTCATCGTGGAGTTTTAGTCGGTAAGAGTCTGACAACATCCGCTGTTACCGATTATTAGCAACAGCGGAGTATCCATGAGGATTTCTCCACGTGCGAAAAAAGAAAAGTTACGTGACCCTCGAAAGTAGATACATATTTCAATGCTTTGGTCAAATTCAAGTGGTAAGTTCATTTTGTAATCGATAAGAAGAATTCTGCCTTGAAGATGCCGAACAATCTTTCGATATACAATTCTGTCAAAGTTAGTGGCATTTTCCAATAATTAAATACTTTAAATATCAAAATAGTTACAGTATGTACAAAAATCAAGGAACGCTTTCCTCGATTGAAAAATAAAATTCTTCGTTAATCAACAAAATAATATAATAATAAATCATCCCTGTAGGAGTTAATGGAAAATATATAAAAGATAACGTAGAATTACTACGTTATAACAGAATGAGATAGAACAGCGAAATATTATACAAACTAATAAATCATTTCAGATGAAGTAAATCTCACCTTCCCTTATTTCCACAAATAAACTAAAAATATAGCAGAGTATTACTTGAAGCGATCGATATAAAATTTCCAACCCAAGCTATTTTAGTATTATTATTGTTTATTTTATTGAAGATCGCATCTATCACCAAGACCATTAGCGACTATTTCTGTATGATTTATTAAATTCTCTTTTCAGTATCTTCATTTCTTTACAAAAGTTGATAAGCTTTAACCATTTAAAAATTAATTATCATTTAAAATTTAAGATTATTGTTGACATCATGTCTTACTTCATTGTGCATAGGGCGCTCTATAATTATGTGACTGATTGATAATCTCACATTGCAGATGTTACGTTTAACAGGAGACCTATTTTCCATGTATCCTGATCTTATCCTAATTATTAGGAATGTCTTTTACGGTTGAACTTCTATGTCTTCAAACCATGGAAGCTAGGGATTAATTTATAGAGAAAGTTTATATCGTAATTTTGCCATAACACGTCCCACTTTTGTTCGTATATCGCCTCAACGTATTTTACGATGCCAAATGTATGTGTTGCGTATCGGAAGTTGAATTGGTTCTTTCATGGGTGCAAATTTGCTGTTAGATCAGCAAAAATATATTGTATCTTATTTTCCCCTTTGCACAAGAGAGAATAACGCTACCGATAACAAAATTGGTTTAATAAAAATACCTTTAAAAATGCATAGGCGCGTTCTAACGTTATTCACGGCAACAAATTGTATTCAAAATAGGAAGGAAATTGTTTAAACGACATAATGCTTACTGATTAGATGAATAGCCGGAAAACGAGTAGCGTGGTCGCGTACTCGCGCAATTTATCTCCAGCGAAGGAGGAATTTCCGAAAATTCCATTAACCGTTTAATTCCATGCAAAGTGAACATTAAAACCGTAACGCGGACTAAATTCCTTTCGGCAAACAGACGAGCAACCTCTTTTCCCGGCTAAAACCGTAATCACGTTTATACGGCCGTGATCGTTCGCCTCGTAACGCTCACATCTAAAACGAATTCCCTTGCCAAGTTTTCCTTTTTTTTTTGTGTGTATGTATGTGTATGTGTTTCCTCCCTTCATCTCGTCGTCCCTTCTATTTCACTCCTCTTCTTTTTTTCTCTACGCTCGTACACATGCGAATTAATTGCATTATCGATGAATCGAACGAACGAGCGCACGGTGTTTCTCTCTGTTTGCCAGAAATATTGAGAAATTGAAAATTCTGGTGAACGAATCTTCACGCTATAGGTAACAAAAGCGGGTTATAAACGCGATCGAGTAATTTATGGAAAAGGTATTCTGTAAAAGTTGCAGCGGGCTAATAGCGTCGAGAGGTGAATTTAATGTATCCGGTATGGTTATTACATTTACGATATAATGCTATAAATCCGTTTAATATATCATAAAATTGAATGTACTGAAGTTGGACGAGTTTGGCTTGTTATTAAAGTATCTAGTAAAAGATTTATTAACTTTTTAATTGACAATCAGTTGTCTCTTACAACGAACGCTATTCAATTCATGATGTCACATAGATTTTTTCATATGATTCGAGAAGATACAAAGCTCGTAGAAATACTACAGAAAACGACACAATTAGTTTAGGAGCCAAGTTCAGTTTTCACTTTTATCTAGGTCAACAATTTTCTAAATATTCTATAAATAGAAACTGTTGGTATATACTTCTTTGCGTAGCATATCAACTAATTACGAAAACACTGCTTTGATAATTAATACATTTCCATTCAACGATATTTTCGTACGATGAAAAATAATCGCCAAATGACCGCCGGTTTCTTTGAATTATTATGAAAATAAGCGAGGTACACCGTTTTATCCTCGTGTACGGTTCTGTACGGTTTTCTGACGGAAAACTTTCAAAGTACGATAAACGCTACTATACTACGGCAGAATATTTCTGAACTAATTGCAATTCTTTAGCGAGAGTCAATTATTAAAATACAAGTCCTCTCTGAGATTTCTTAGCGAGTGAAATATCAAAGAGGGTCGAGAAAATCTGTTAAATCGCCGGATATTCGATAATTCAACGTCCGCGAACGTGTAGCCGAGGCAACAGCAGAGGGAAAGCTTCTGCGATTCGAAAAGTTGCCGCTTCTAGCCTGGCCCTCTTTGCCTTCTAACAATCGTTCTTTCCATTCTCTTCCCCCTTTCTCCAGCCCCACCGTGAGATTTAATTTCGCCAGGACGTCGCGTTGCTCTTTCTTTCCGTTTTTAACGACCAGACGATACTCGTTAGGAAACTTTTCGGTTTTTACCTCGGCGAGTACAACAACTTCTCCAACTCCTCTACTGTTAATATTAGTCTCTCTTTTTTTCTTTTTTCTTCGCACTATTTCTCTATTCTTCTCTTTTTTTTTCGAAATCTCCCGAAAGAAACGAGCTTCCCCGACGGTCCTCGAACGAAACACAACAGAGTACGAAACATCGAAAATATCTCGGGGAAGAAAAGAGCACGGCAAGACGACGAATGGTTTCCAAGTGGCGACAAAACGGGGGAACAAACTCGAAATCACAACTTGAACGTCGAAAAAGAGGGACAAAAATCTGTATGGCCCTTTTAACGTATCGTCCTGTGATCCTGTTCATGGCGAAATGCGTTCGCTTTTTCGACCCTATTTTTCCGCCCTTTCACTCCTTCCACTTCCTTCAACCGCTGGCTGCTTTTGTTTCCAGCGTTAATTTCGCTCTTCGCTCGGTTTTCTGTTTTTCATCGACCGTTTATTTCTACTTAACGCCTTTCGAACTATCTACGGTACCTATAAGCCAATAATGGCAGAGAAAAGGTATAAGCATTTTTGTAAAAGATCTCATTGACCAAATTAACTTGCTTTAACATACGTAAATGAAGATGCACAAATTATTTACGTATATAATACTTAATATTTTTAATATTTAAAACATTTATTTTGAAAGTAATGTAAAGGTAAAGTAAATGAAACTACATAGTCATTTATTTTGAAAATGGTAAAAGTGCCATTTCCTGTAATATGTAGTCTGTCCGAACAGTCGTGGCATCAGTAATCAAAAACAAGTGATAATGAAATTAAACCACAGTATTTTGTTTTTCCTGCTCTTATTTGTAAACAAAAATATAAATTTTAAATAATTAAAATTTAGTGAGTTGCACAACTCACTAACTTTGAAAGTGATGTAGGTCCGTTCATGATCCTTCAAAAGGATATTAGTCTAGTTAATTTTCAAAAAAGCTATTTGTGTAATGAATTTACATCTATTTAAATACGCAGAGACGTGGACAGGCGAAGTAGACTTTATCGATATTTTTCAATCGATGATGTCCCGAACATTTCAATATCTCAAAATAAAGGATAATAGGCACCACGTTACACCATTTTCAAAATAAACGGTCCGTTTGTTCCATATTAGATATTGAATATTATACAAGTATTATAAAAATATTATATATATATAAAGAGCCTTTTTAAGTTTCGCAACACAGTCATTTTAATCTACGCTGAAAAGATTAAACATTCTGATCTAATCACTTCGTTTGAATCTAAATTCTGACCAAAGCGTGTTAATTATCCAGCGTTTAATGCCTGCGCCAGTTGCAAACGTGATAACGGGTTGTTTTACGTGGTTCGAAACTTGAGAAAAATTGACACTCGACCAACATGTGAGCATTTAGATTCGACTTTCTCGCAGGACACGGAGGCGTTTCCACCGATCGGCCTGTTTTCGCGGAGACGATAAGGATCTTTGATCGTTTGGCCTATTACCGATACACCTTGTGAAAGAGTAACGCGACAGGAAAAGGGAACTGGCTGAGTCGCCATCGCGTGGGTGAGCGATCCTTGCGCCGTGTAGGCCGATTCCAATGCGACTGCAATTTTCTTCTAAACGGTATCGCTCGTCAATTCATATTTTTTAATCTTCTTCTAATTCTCTTAACATGTATCTTTGTTTCTAAAAAAGTTATTAGAGTCCATTGTGTTTTTATTACGCTGTGGGACGAAAGTAATTGCGTTGGAAATGACGTTCAAGAAACGTAATTAAGGCTTGGTAGTAATTTGCGCAAATAACATTGTAAGAGGTTCGTCGTTTTATTTAATCGCTGCTTCCATTATTATAACGCGATATCCTCGGAAAATAATATTGACGATATAATAACATAATACAATCGTATTCCAAAATGTTTATTGCGTTTTTGAAAAACATTTTTCATTTCTTTCGTTTCCAATTTCTTAAATCTGATTTCTCCTTAAATGATCTTATATCGTATATACGATACAACGATTCGTTAGAATTCTATTCGAACACCATACTTAATCATTCACAGAATATTAAAATTGCTAATATGTTATACTTAACTGTGTATTAGCTACGTATCGATATTATTTTACGTTTCCCCTACAATATACAATAACATCGCATAATTTTATGATATAATGTCATTAACGAGTTGAAATAATTCATTACCACTCGATGGACCAACGACTCTCCGATAATATCTTGCGACAAACATTCGCGTGAATTAACGTGAAAAATGTTTCAGCTACGTCTCGCATTAATCGACCGAAGTGCACGCATTATGCAAATTGATACTCGCGCAAAACGTCAGCTCGTAGAAACGTCACCGTGCAACGTTTCATAAATTCATCGAGATACGAGTATACAGTGGCTCGCGAAAGTATTTAAACACGAGAGAATTTTTTTTGCAAATATACATATTGTATACATTATCCAAAACTTTCGAAACTCAATTAGCGTCATAATGGACACGACTATCGTGATCGTAGCAGTAAAATTTGAAATCGATCCGGAAGAGTGTATATAGGAATTGCAAGACGCTTATTGCAAACATACACTTAATGAAAAATTAGTATACACAGTGAATAATGGTGTTAAACGTACAACAGAACTAAAAATAGTTCCTCTACATATCGTGACTTATTGGTACAGCGAATAATTGATTGTTCAAATACTTTGGTGATCTTTGCGAAGTGTTATGCTTTTAACGAACATCTTGCATCTCCTATGTACATTTTCAAATCTGTTTCAAGTTTTCTCGCTATAATCATGACACTTGTGTCTCGTTACAATGCCGATGAAATTTCAAAATATTTTGTATATTGTAAATGTACATAGGAAATTTCTAAAAGTGTTCGAATACTTTCATGAGCCACTGTACCTACCCTTCTAATCTCTCTCTCTGGTAAGCTGTACCTACTACAGGCTGCTTTATTTCTCCGTTCCACATATCCATTTTATTTCTTGTTTCCTTGCGTTTCTCCGTTCCTCCGCATAACTTGTCGATACGACGGCCTCGTTGTTTCGCGCTGTCTGTGCAGCGATATGCAAATAATACGAGCGGCCACCGCGAAATCCGATTGGAGGCGATGCGCGTGCGATTTTGCGGTCGCTGATAGCCCTCTACACGCGAAGGAAAAGTGTTCGTTTGTCGACGGCCACGGGATTACCTGAATTCATTGATACGCCTCACAGATTGATTATTGACCGAGGAGCGGAATTTGTTTAAACGTTATTACGCCCGTTAATCGACCAATCCGCTGTTTCCAGATTTCTATTAAAATTATCGTTTCCTATTAAATCGCGATGAAGACATGGTATTTGCAAGCCGGTGCTTCCCAACCCCTCATTTCTCCCTTCACGATCAATCGGTATCATACGCATTGTTGAAAACTTGTTAGTCCATAAAATCTAGATCGTTTTAACGGCAGTAAAAGATTGTTGTAAACCGAGTCAGCGATGACCATCGTGGCAGTTGGCGTGTTAAGAACTAATGAAAATATCTTATTCCTACGTCTCCTCTAAGTTATACAAGCGCAGCTTACGTCGATGATTATATTAGTCATCATCCCATAAGTTCGTGCCGACTTTTGCGTATACATTTCATGTGTCGATTTATAAACATACGGCGATAAGGGACCAATGCACTTGAAAAATGGGAAGAAGTTGTAGAACGAGAGGGGGATTACATTTTTTCATGAAACTGAAAGGTATGTAAACGATCTTAACATATATAACTGCTCGAAAAACGGCACGAACTTATGGGATGACCTAATAAATGTAACATTATATCTACTATAACACCGATAACTTGTTTGATTATATAAACGAAGGGGCGAACAGAATTCATGTAGCATAAATTATTGAGCATAAGAAAATTTATTGCCGCTATTAACGTGGAACTCGTGATTTGCAAAATTCGACCAGTGACATCAACTTAATTATGCAAAGGGGTCTAACAACGAATCCGTCATCTTTATTCTATAATTCCTTCGTTCATCCTAAAAAACGCAACTACTTCTATGTACGAACACAACTGTATACGGTATGTCCGTTATGTGTGCACGTGCGATTATTTCTGTGACTATCAAAGATACGAAAAAATATTTCATTGAGAGAAGATTGAAAACAGAGAACATTGGAACAGCCTGTGAAGATCGCTTGAAATATCGAATAGATCTTTATATTTCTTATTGGGTATTCTTGTAGCGGATTCAAGACCTTTCCAAAACACTAACTATACATGCGATTCACATACGTCGTTTTACGAATATGACCTCTGAAAGTTGATGTGCGTACGGCATTAACGTTACCCAAAGTACACGACGAGGATGTTTCTCGGTCGAACTTTACGCACCATGGTGGCTCTAGAAAAAACGTTTCAAGAAAATGTAACATCTGGTTTTAGTCGATTAGGAAGACGCTTATGAAATTGTTTCCACTCTTTGCGATAAGATAAATATCCATCGTCTCGAAGTGATACAAATTCAACTAATCCTTATTTCTTATGTAAAATTAACGTGTTAGAACGAATTTCTTCATTTTACTCCAATTGCAAGATTGCAACAATACGTAGGCGCTAATAGTGTTGTGCGATCGCGCGGTGACGAATAGACAGAATCGAATCCACGTGATTCGATTGTTTTTATCTACAAAAGCAACACGGATTATCGGATAGTCTTTTAAGGTGGACATCGGATGACGCAAATGACTAAACCGGTGTATGTAAATTACATGTGTTTTGGAAGCTGCAGGATTATACGATAAAAAATTTAGGGTCGCGTTTAAAGATTCAAAAACGATCTTCACATGTGGCGCCAATGTTATTTAATGTTATCAAACAATTATCATCATAATATGCTGCCCCCGATATCATACAACTTTCATATAAAAAATAGTAGGCACTTGAAACAAACATATTGTATACCAACTTTTTTTTCATTCTCTTCTGCAGAGATATAATGCTACATTTATTAAAAACAGAGGGCAGATTTTTATGAAAATTCATATTTTTATGAACACAACTAAGAGGGACTTGTTTTGCTTACCAAATATTCTAACAACTATTACACTTTGATGGTTGTACATATTTTAGCATATTACGCGCATGCCGTGAATCTTTGCACCGTTGAATTTTACATAAACGAATAAAAATCGCAATGTAATTATAACATTGATAACTTGCTTATATAAAGGCGGACAAAATTTACGCGGCAACCAACTATAAGAAAATTTATTACCGCTATTAACTTGTAACTAGTGAGTTACGAAATTTCGCTAATAATATCAACTCGATTATGCAGGAGGGTCCAGCATCGATTCTTTCATCCTTAATTCTACAATTCCTTCGTTCACCCTGCAAGGTGTAATTACTTCCACGTACGTTCATTTCTTTTCCCTCGTTCTCCACTGCCGGAACGGTCAAAGAAAACGCAGTCGACTTTCAAAACTTCGCAATACGCGTGTACAGTCGTCGGGTATTAGCCGATTTTCGCAACAAATCGCCGCTACGCTAACAAATTACAACGTCGTTATTCAAAATGAAATTACATCTGTATCACGGCCAGATACGATAACGATAGAGAAAAGCAATCGTCCACTTGATTACAGGCGATCGAAGACAGGACACACGTTCGAGAACTCGTAGTAATTTTCCTTTCACGTTAGCCAGTATGTTTAAGTTATGACGCGCCGATAGTCTATGAAACGACGCCTCGTCACGACAGGAAGAAGTCACTTTGCTGTTCGCGACTTTTCGCTCCGTATTTAATAGACCGGTTCGCTGTATATGTACTTTCGCAAAGCAATCGGCGCGGTATCGCGTGAAAGTCGCTCGGGCTACCAATGGCAACGTATAGTCTAGCGTTTGATTAATGAACGCGCCGTAAATTGATATCCCGACACGTACGAGCGGCGATTTTCGCATTAACCATTTGACATTGTTATCGATCACCGATGTAATTCCATCGTGATTACGATCGGTTTCTTAATCATTCAATGACTGGTTTTGACTCTTTTAACCTGAATGTGTGGTTAATACATTAGATAATAATCACTTCAGTGATATTTTATTTTTTTTATCGCTATAAATGCTAGTGACATGTATAGCTTGTAATAAAATGAAAAATGATATTTTAGATTAGATGTCTATACGTCAAATTTTAAATAAATCAGCAAATAAATCGAATAAATCGGAGAATTATTTTTAGTAGAACTTGCTTTAACCCTTGCACTCGATATTTTATCTCTGTTATATCACTATAAGCGCAGTGACGCATACAACTTGTAATAGGATGAAAAATAATATTTTAAATTATGTTTCTGCAGTTGTTTTAAATTTTTCTCGAATAAATCGGAAAATTATTTCTAGTTGAACTTGTTTCCACCCTCTGATTGCTAGCCACTGTGACCAGCTATTTATGTTTGTAAAAGAATTAAAAATAGCGACTCTCAAGAAAGTATAATTGCGTCGAAGAGTCTGCAGGGAATGAATTTCATAAATAATCAACATGCGGAACTCTTAAAAATCTAATGACGTGACTATAAAGCTGAATAAATTTGAAAAAATGAAATACCTCAAAGCGTTTCACGGTGTTTGTCGAGCAATTACTCCAATCCATCGAAAACGATGAACGTCGGTTATATCGAAATATTAACTCGCATGGCAAGTATGTACAAAATGCCTAATGTACACTCGCACGGTATATACGCAAATATCGTTCCGCTTAAACTAACTTCCCAATGGATCGGAATTCCCATTAAATATTCATGGAATTTTATACGTGACCTAGTAATTGAAACTTTACGCTACTGGAGAATATCACAGTGCTTTCGTCGTAGCCAAACAAATTTGGCAACCAATCAGATAACGAAATGAAGAAGAAATCTAGTATCTTATACTTGATAAACAATGGAATATTTTATTAGCTCCAAGAGAATTACGATACCTATTCGATGGATTTGTTAAAAGATTCAATTTGTCCTATATCATATGTAGAGTTTGTTCTAAAATACAATGTTCGCCTTTCGAATTTCGCTTTCTACCTATTTTACGATTTAAAATTTGGTAAATGCATTCGAAATATTTCATTTTTTATAAAAAAAAAAAATCCAAAACGCTCTTCGACAATTGATGATTTTTTCAACTGAGTTCAAGTCTTTTTAAGAATTTACAAACTAGAGGAAGTGCAGCATATTTGGAATACCAATTTGTTTAAGACGAATAATAATTATGGCGGAGGATACAAATAAAAGTGCGTAATATCATAGGGAAACTAATAAACTTTTACATCTCAAACTATCGGTAATAGTGAGAAAAGAAAAGTATGTGAAGCTTCGATCTAATTGAAAAATGAAATAAGATATATTCCAATTTTCCTTCAATTTATAAAATTAAAGAAACAAGTAGATAATAAAATTGTTTTCTCTTATGATCTAGTCAAGCACAAAAATCACAGTATAGGAACAAATATCTCATGTAAATATCAATTCTAGGTCTTAAAATTTACATACAGGTAATCATAAATGTCAGTTTCGGAGTCATAATCAACACATTCACGGTATAACCATATTTCGCGCATGAAACACTGCAGTCACTCGTCTCTTTTGTCTTCGCTGTAATACACATTGCGGAAGAGGTACGCAGCATCCTTCTTAGTAGATTTTCCCTTAGTATTCCGAATTAACAGCATCGCGTTAAAACTTAAAATTCCATGTCAAATTTCGTATTTTCGAAATATTATCAGTAGATTCAATAATTTACTATAAAGTTTTCGCATATTTTAACCATAATTACAATGATCAAATACTTGCTGAAAATCTTACTAACCAACGTCTTCTCTCTCCCTCTCTCTCTCTCTCTCTCTCTCTCCTTCTCTCTCTGCGGATTGAATGGGAAATTTAAAAATTAGCATTCGTCCATAAATGTCACTAGTTAACAAATCATTCGGCCCTGTTATTTGTTACAAATTAGATAAAATTATTAACAAATGGATACTTCGGTATCCCAAACATGGAGCACTTTCTCTGCCAATATCAGATAATAAATATCACAATGGCAAGTTTCGTAATAAAAATGAAACGTTAAGAGTAAGTATTACGAATATTATTAGTCAAATTAAAATGTTAAATTACCGTATAACGCGTTTACTTATTTTAATGCCATTAGACTCGCCAGACCTGAAATATGGGCATGTATTTATAAATCACCCTGAATTAAAACAAAGCCAAGAAAAAAGCTAAGAATCCTTCATACTCTATATACGCATCATCTTCCAAAACACAAACAACCATCTTCCCCTCTATAACTCAATCCAAGATACAAACAAACTTTCACAGAGAGTCTCCCTCGTCGGCGCGCGTACTTACATACACCAAGCACCAGCAGCCATCTAAAATACTCGTCTCCCCTTATAGATCACGTGCATCTCCACGGAGACACTTTATTCTGCTCGTCAGCTACTACGAGCGTGCGTGCTTTGACACGAGAATAAAAATGAAATCAGAGTGAATCCGGCAGATCGTGCGACCACGCAGTCGATAATCAGCAGGCAATAAAGTTGTAAAGCGTCGCACGCCGCACAGGAATGTCGTTTCCGTGGGCCGTGACCCGTGGGTTTCGTAGACTACTCCGGTTTATCGGTACGTGCATCTGGTATTTCCGTCTGCAGTTTCGTCTACTCTTTTCGGCAGAAAAGAACCACTAAAAGACCGCGAGATCACTTTTGACGAATTGCTCGCACAAAATTCAATACGATGCCGTGCTGTTTTGACGCGATCAACCGACGTCCACCGGTAGAGAGCTGTCTGCACGAAGATACGAACAGTGGTGGACGTTTGAATCCGAATTTCAATGTTCTACGATACTGCGACAAATTTGAAAAATTCCGATATTTCAAAATATCAAAAGTCTTAATAAATCTCGGGATTTATACGTTTCTGTGATTATTGGAAATCACGAGGAATACGAATTAAGGCGGACGTTTGGATCGAAATTTCCATGTTTTTCAATGGCGTAAAAAATTCTAGTCACTGATGGTTCGATATCTAAAAATGTCGAATCTTGGTAGATCTTGAACTTTTTTATTAAAAGTACTAGATGTCTTGGAAATTTCGAAAGTTTAGTAAATATCCAACGCTTTATGTAAAATATATTGAAGATACAATTTTGTAATATGTTGAAGTTAAAATAGATATAATACACGTAAGAAATTCCAAAGATGAATTATTAGAGATATTGAATATCCATCCAAACCTTGAAGGCTTTTAAGATTTCCAAAATTTGTCGAACCTTTAAAGACGTAAGACGATGTAAAATTTAAAACTCAAAATTTGAAAATTATCTAATATAGCTACTTTTAATAATAATTATAATTTTATTTGACAATTCCTTTTCTTTTTAATTCGATATTACAATAAATTTCGTGCCTGAACTATTTTGTGGTAGCATTTTACAAAACTAACGCCAAACTGACGATATAGACGTCATTCTTTATGCTCCTCGTATCAAGTCGAAGATTAACATAAAAATATAACTTGTTCGTTGTCTGCTCGGCGCTTGAAAAACTACGTGCATTAAATAAACAAAATTTATATTTCTACTAACTAGAATAAGTATTTTAATATAGTATACTAAAAAACTACCAATTGATTGTACAAATGAATAATCTTAAATAATAAATCTTTTATGAGTGAGATTCAAAGTTTGCTTAAAAAAAGGTACAAGTTGTTCGATCAAAACATTCGTCGTTGCATTCTATAATTTTAAACCGTCTATCAAGTGATTAATTCCGCCACGGAAAAATGCTGTGTCCGGACAGGAACCAGTCATCGAGTCATTTTTCTATCTGATTCATTAATTGGGAATGCATATCGGATAAACCACGTCGCATCGATCGGAACTGGTAGTAATCCAAAGGAGTAATGTCTAGTGAATAATTCACAGAAAGTTCTACTTTGTCTGTCAAAGCTACAGAACCCAACGACGAATATTTTGATCGAATAACTTGCGGTATCTTTCTTTAAATAAACCTTGAGTTTCACCGAAAGATTTGGATTATTCGTTTGTACGCGTAATGCAAAGAGCGATAATCTCTCGACCACCATGATGTTCAAATATCAATACGAGTCGCTGTATGTATTAATTAAAATCTTGTACCAACATCAATTAACGATGGAAAAGAACAAACAGAAGCTGGAGATAGAAAGAGAGTAAATTCTCGAAAAAGAAAATAACGATGGAACGTTGTGTAAAGTCGCATGGATTCTCATAATACAGCGTTTTATGGAGGTAGGATCTATGGTACATTGTATATCTATATCGTATAAATACAGTGCGCGTGCAAAGTATTACCAGATGTGGGATCAAGCAGCGATAAAGTTGCTGCTACGTTGATACTGAAATCTTTCGTTGATGATAATTGATTATGTTTGTACGAGCTACCGAACCGTGCAATTTACAGTTAATACAGCAATGATAAGTTGCGGGCTGGAGTAAAATTGTTAATTTCATACACGAATGGAAATGCATGTTTACTACGCGTTATTTGTAGGGGAAAGTTAATTGATATACCGTACATCCAATTTAAAATAATTGATTCTTGAAATATCGCGAAAGTAATAACTATTTGTATAAAAGCTTCATAATGGAGGTGAGAGTGAAACGTTACATTTGAACTTTTACATTTGAACGAAACGGTTCTTAATTGCTTCCGAACAATTCGTATTGTAATAACGTATGTTCCTTATTTATATTTACCTTCCATACATTTTGAATCTGTTAACTCGGAAGAACCAGCTAATTCATCATTTCAATTTTTAATATCTATGATATCATAACTTCCTTATTTATGGATCCCTTATATCTTAACTTGATTTTTCACTGCTGTTGGAGATATATTACATTCCTGTTCGGAAGAATAAAAATCGACCTACTTCAGATGAATTTGTTTCTATCGATTTTTGATTTCGTGATTATTGGACCGTTTGATCAAAGGATGAACCTAAACCTATAAGCTAAAGTGCTATTAACCGCCATTAATAAGAGAGATCACTGAAATTTATTTACAAACTGTTGTTTCTTCTCAACTTTCTTTAAACTCTCCGTCGTACGTATTCGCATATTTTATTCACATGCCATCACATTTTTGCACCTTCGTCTTTCTTGTAGATGCACAGAAACCCGCAGCCTAATAGTTACGTTTCAATTCTAAACTACCTATTACTAATATCCAAAAGAATAAAAGCAAATGAAGAGTTTCCTGTTCGCCTGTCCCATTAAACAACTTCATGGAAAAAGATCAGCAAAACTTAAATAGTAAACTGTTTAATAACGCGTGCACATTACCTTTGCCCGGCTCCATTAAGCGTCTCCGTGTCCGACTAACTTCTAATTATAGACATAAGGATTAAATTAAGCAAGTTCCTACAACCGGCTGTACGCGTCTGATATTACCGATGCTTAACATACTGCCACGAAACGATGATCAAAATATAATCGCCGTCGCGCCTAACGATACGGCTCGAGCTTAACACTTTTACCAGCAGCATAAATTAGTCGTGTTATTGGTGTCATTAAGTTGCTTCGCGTCCCTGGAGTGGCTGTACCCCCTCTATGGTGCACCCTGTTACCATTTCTCTTCGGCTACGGTGCCGTAAATAAAGGTGCTCGTCAGAAAAAGGGCCGGTTCCTACCGCCCAAACTGAGGTGACAAGAAAAGTGAGAAAGAAAGGTCGAACAAAGGAGCTTGACTCTGCTACAGTTCTCGAGTTTTCATATCTCCGTCTCGTTCTTGTCTTAACAAGCAAAAAGATTTTTAACTCATTAAAACTCAACGTTGCCTCAACGCAATATTTCCTTTGTTATCTTTTTCAATCATTTCATTCAACTCTATCGAACTTTGATACATACTAGCTTTTCTATCGTAGTATGTTCAGATACATATGATACAATCGTTAATTATCTTGAATAATCGTAAAAATTAATATAACTTTCTTCTGCCGAGTTTTACCGGTTTTATTTATTTAATTCTGTTGTATAATTTTGTTTATTCCTATATATATTTTCTCAGAACGCGTGAATAAATTAGTGATTAGATTTGTAAGAGAAATAGACAATGATAATTATTGTACAATTACGGGTTTTACGAATACGATAGAAAAGTTAAATAAAATTCGTCGTTGCTAAGCATTGAACGAAGATGAAAGGTTCTTTTTCCATCTCCAAGTTTCCCATAAATGAACAGAGATTCACAGTCTACTAATCAAAGATGATTGCCAACATCCTCCGCGCCAAAACATATTCGCGATATAATTACAGAATCTCATCCGTGTCTCGTTCTTTTCGTTCGTCCAAGAAGGTTACATGGGGCGACGTTATGTTATAAATGTATGTGAATTCTGCTTTAACGAACGTTTATGCGAGGGCATAGCACGCGTCTCCGTCAACCACTCAAGAAGCTCGCAAAGGTTCGCGAACCACTTGCGCACCCACGGATGCGTGTCTGTACAGAAAGAAAAAGAGAGAAGAAAAAGAAAGAAAATTGAAGTAGAGAGATTCGCGACGGCTCAAAGGAAACCGTTTCTCAGCCTTATTCTCCTCTTTTTTTCCTTCTTTTCTCTTCCTTTTCTTTTCTTTTCACACCTCGATTCGTGACAAGGGATAAGTAAAAGAAGGAAAGAAACCGTGGAATAAGAAGGTTCGATCGACGGGAAATCTTTGAACGTGTTGAAAACGGTAAAACAGACGGCGAAGCGGGCAAAACGTTGGGACGGAATCGAATAGTAAAAGGGAATCCATAAAATGGAGTCCGATTGACGGCGACCATGGAGGGAGAAATGTACCACGAAGACGTTACGTCTGATCGTAAAAAGAGAAGGAAAGGAACGGTGAAAGAGAAACGATATTTCGAATCATCGTTGAGGCTTGACGGGCTGGAAGCCGCATAACGCGTCTCTCTTCTATTCAACGATTTATCCGCTGGCCTCTGGACGAAGAAAGAAAAAAATTCCAGGATCGAGGGCCGCTTTAATTCCTTTCGATCGTAAGCAGAAATCTTTAGCATTCGGGAAAATAAGGAAAATGATCGAGTGCGAGGATACGCACTGGTACGTAAATATTGTACCATACGATGCAATAATTTTTTAGAAAAATTGAAGATTAAATGACAAAGTAATTAATAATTCATTTTCATTTCTTACTTGATACTGAAAACGTGTTAATATGAATTATAGGATAATAGCTAATAAAATGTCCTTCAAATTTCCCTACGTTTCGCTACTTATTCCGTAATTAATATTAACCTGTTTTTAGAAACTAGTACGAATATATATTTTACAAATATTCCTTTCTATACAATTGTACCTATAATTGGTATATTTTATCCATGATATATGCGTTCGTCTTTAGATAATTATCAAAGAACAAGTGGTATAAATGACAAAGTCTCTAATTGGAGAAAATTTTAGACAAAGTTAGATCCTGGTAGAAAAATTTATATATGTATAATTATTTTCTAAATCGAACGTTCCAAATTCCTGAAACCCTAACAGATGATTAACGTATGTACTATGTATCAAGGTCTACGTTATTGTCTTCCTTCCACCATCGACTTACTACAAATTCATCACCCAAGAAAGATTCCTTGAAAAGAACAAACAGAACTAAGAAAGATGATAAAGAAGGAACAGTAGCCACGCCGTGTTATTTATTCTTTGCTGGACGAGCGTCGTTAAAAATGACTCTATTAATTCGAAGGATGATTTAACGAAGTGACAGCAGTTGCGTCGCATGACCGGTCTTCACCCCCTCTTTCTTCGTCCATTGGTGCCTCTTATTTCGTGACGTTTGGATAACTTAAGGTTGCCTCTGGCGAGCTCCTCCTGCGCTTTCGACCCTCGTCCGCTAATAGCAACAAGTTACTTCTGACCCGTCAGCGGGACAGACCCTTGCGACGCCTCTATATTTAGCCCGGGTCGAACCACTAGAGAACGGCGAGAAAACACAAAAGAAAGCTGGCGAGCGGAGGAGAGCGCCGGCGAAACGAGTGCAAAGGGGACATCGTGATATCTCGCCGCGAAGATTCTGCCGGCCTGCGGCTTCTGGCTCGCAGCTGCTACCATGTCGCGGTAAAAACAATGTACATAGATACGCCAGACAAGCCGAAAGGATGGCAGCCTCGCCCTGCTGACACGGTCAGTCCGAGGATGTCCACCAGATCTGGATAAATTCCTCCGAATTTCTTCCTGCCGCGTACCCAATTCACATACTGATTTCGGCAACGTACACAGGCACGCGAAAATGTTCAAACACTCTTGGCAACTTATCCTTAGAGCGAAGATATTTATGCAAATTCATATTTTTATGAACATAATTTAGAAAACACAGTGCTTAGGTAGAAGAGTGTTTTATCTACTAAATATCGTAAAAGGTACTATACTATGGATGTTTTATATATTTTCGCATACTATAAGCTTTCAATATCTGCATTTTCAAATTTCCTATGAACGCACAAAAATACGTAACGTAGCTGTTCTGGAGAAAAGTTGAACGAAATTTTTTCGACAAGTTTATCGGATTCGAAACGACGCAATGGAACGAAATGATAGCACGGGGATCGATTAATGCAAAAAAAGTCGTAGGGTTTTGTTTGAAAAATAAAGTGGACTTTGCAACTGTGCCGATGCACTTTTGAAAACAATCGCACCACACGATAGGTAGAACTCGACAAAGGATGCAAAATTCCCCTCCGTATTTTTTTTCTATCTGCAGTAGAAACAGAGTTGTAGTCTGGCTCGGTTATTAGATTCATCCTGTCTAAACATGATAAATGTCTTATTAAAAGAACTAAAGTAATCTATCTCATATAACAGATTAAATATGACTTATGAGAAGGTTTTCATAAGTATGACGGTAAAGTTTTAATAATATTGTATCGAGAATAATTTTAAGGCCGTAAAAATAGCTCCAAGAACGGCTCTCATATCGTTCATGTTACAACGTATAACTTGCAATTTGATGTCGATCTACAGCAGAACTGCCTAAGCCAAGCCCCGGAGCTTACTATATACATATTACCATAATATAGCAGTGATGACTGATGCGACGTTATATGGCAGAAATGTGTATTAACGAGCACGATTTTCCTGTACATACATGGTTACGGTAAATACAAGATATATCTTCCATAAATAATATCGATTTGAATATTATTTGATATAATATCGGGTAATCGAGAAAGTTCTTGCCCTTTTTAAGTTTATCTCTGTTGATTAAAACGTCAAGAACTTTCACGATTACCTGATATTTAGTAGATGAAATAAATGTCTGCTTAGGTTCCATTCTTTTAATTGCCTTCGTCAAGATACGAATTTGCATGGATATTCGCAATGCATTCGTTACAATGCTAATGACATTGAAAAATGTTTCGTGTATCGCTCATAATGTATCGGGTAAAAAGTTTCTATGAAGCCACTGTATGAAAAACGAAATGCGCTCTCATTAATCCTTCGAAGAAGAAAAGTAAAAAGCAAACACGCTTCCGACGTAATAACACTCGATTCGAGGAAGTACCGCACGTTTCGTAGTCGGCGTCGAAACTAGGACTTCACGGAAACGCGAATGAA
This sequence comes from Bombus terrestris, assembly GCF_910591885.1. Classification (NCBI taxonomy): domain Eukaryota; kingdom Metazoa; phylum Arthropoda; class Insecta; order Hymenoptera; family Apidae; genus Bombus; species Bombus terrestris. The sequence continues at coordinate 21,999,406 of NC_063274.1, read as the reverse complement.
AAAGAAGGAATTTTACGAAATGACGAGAAGAAGGGATGCTTCTTGCGCAAGTGTGGACAGACAGGTCTCTCGTTGTGCTGCTTCGAAGCTCGTAACATCGGTGAGACCGGAAACGAGACAATGACAGATCGTAGCTTAGTGAAAAACGATACTATGATTTACTTTTCGAAAAGATTGAAAAACAGATGGACAGAAAAATGGATACGTGGCAATTTGAATTCCATAAATGCTTTAAAAAATACTATTTCTATGTTTCAGCTCACTTATCGCTTTAGTACTGAGACAATCTTTTGTACGATAAAAATTAATAGATTTCCTCTAATATCCACATTCACGACACTTTTAAGCGACTATGAGTTAAATAGAGTACCTGATATCTCTTTTGCAACAAAATAACAGAGAATTCTAAACGAACAATTTAGAAAATAACTATAATAGTAATACGATTAAATATAAAACATATGCACTTTCAATTTTGTTATAGGAAGCAAATATCGACAGTTGTGTTACGTATGATAAAATTTATAGTACACTATGTTTGTTGCCTTGCCCGATACTTCCTTTTTAATCTACTAATTCTTTGTTATAACGTAATAATATAAATTTATGCGATTGTCTTGCAGGTGTTATCGACGATCAATAAATTCGGCAACGTGATTCACCGCAATGGTATTGCACAGAAGCGTGAAAGAGGAAGAAAGTTGGCCACGTTGTTAAACGCAATTCGGCTATCAAACGGAGAAGTTGGCATGAGAAAGCGCAAAGCCGCGCCACCACAACCTGGTAATGAAGTTGGCAAGTAGAGATACCAAGTCGACGTTTCCAATACCGCAGAACTCCGCCTTTTCTACGTTTTAAATCGACGATGCTAAAACCATAGGAAAATTGTTTTAGGAACGATGGAAATTTCGCGCGGAACGACACTACGATCGTAGTGTTCGTTGAATTTTTCCTACAGACGCGTTAACTCTAAGTCTACGCTTCAAGCCGTATCCGCGCTTAAAAGAAACGAATCTTTTACTATGTACATATACTATGGCTCACGAAATTGTTTGAATACTTATCATAGTAAACTTTTATATATTAAATTGTCCGAAAAGTGTCTTTCTTTTACAAACACATCTTTTACAGCGATGCATCTTTATACAAACATGAAACCTAATCTGTCGAACGTTGTGATCTTTATTTTGATAGAATAAAATGGATCATACGTAATTCGATGGATGTTATGCATCCATTATTTTCTTATAAAACGAAAGAAACTTTTCGGACGACCTAATATAAAGAAATTACAAGATATCATGGCAAACATATGTATGTATTTAATAAACAATTAGTATACGATATATAGTATTAGTATACATAGCCATCTTAAGCGTATAATAAATATTAAATATGATTCCGCTTAATTTTTAGCCTTACTATGGATAGTTAGTTATTTAAATAATCTAAATAATGCGATCTCTGTGAAATATATATTTGCAGAGATATCTTGTAATTTCTACGTATATGTTCTTAGATTTGTTTCAAACTTTACCAATATAATCAAGTTAGTTGCGTCTCATTATGAAGCTAGTGAAACTTTATAATGTACCGTGTACCACACGTAACATATTCACAGAAGGAGTTTACAAGTATTCATTGTACCATGAGATATTGTATTATTATCGATATTATGGATATTGTGTTATTAAAGTAGTTTTGAAGTTCGCTACTTCACCAACCGAATCCAGATTACTAGAATTGTATTTTCATTTACTTTCTCATATTTTCTTAAATATTTCGAATACTGTACTTGTAAGCGAGATGATATAGATGCATAATTCATGATCTTGTTAATTTACGTTCGTTCATCCAGCGTAAATCAGACTTAAGATGTATTTCACGACGCTGGAAATCACATGACCGAGCGAATTTCCGACAATTTCCCCGATAGATAATAATTTGCATATCGAGGGTTTCTCATCGCAGAAAATCGTTCGCTACAGGCCATTCTCTCTCCGTTTTCCGTAGCGTAGGCGATAACAGTTTTAGAAGAAAGCACAGTCACCGTGAAACCAGAACGAATTCCGTGTCGACGGAATTTCCGCGAACCAAGAGAAGATGGCGTGAATAGGGACGAGGGAAACAGGGAAACCTCGATAGAGAAGTTGGAGGCAGTCGCGTGTTCTCCCTCGTCGCGTAATAAAGCTTGCACGAGCGTTGTTGACAGAAAAATAAAAGCTGGCTGTGCTCGTGGCAGCTGTGCCTGCCGAGGGGGAAATATCGCGTATCCTTTTCCGATTATGCGTTTGCACGAAAATACGGGCCGGCAAATATTTCAGGCGTGCACAACGAAAATTCCCAAAATTGCTAGAGGCCCGATGCGTTTGCGCCGTTTTGTAAAATATTCACCGGCAATGCCTCTGTGTCTTCGTTGGATAGGTGCAAACTCCCTGTAATCGGATACGTTCAATTTACGAGAAAGGGTACAGTCGATAGGTGAGAAATGGAAACCGACACTGTTGCTATAAATGAAGACTTACAAGGAAAGTCGCATTTCCAATTACTGTATTTCGAATGTACGTGTGTTCAATTACCGAATCAGCATTTTGCATGGTGTATCGGTAATACATACGGATTAAGTGATGGCAGGACGATGCATTGTACGGTGCAATGCAACAAACGAAGTAGAATGTCCCAGCTAAGGTTCGACACATTGCAGCCTAAAATCGTTTTCTTGAAAGGCTACATGTTTTCTATCGACAATTTCTGAATCCGAAATTAACGTTCTATTATTTGACGACGATTTATAATCTGCGTTATTTGTATTTAGAACATCTATATTGTGTCTTTCTGTTATTATTCATGAAAGTTTGTTTAAGATTGATTTTCTATGGCAATTTCTATGGTATAAAGATATGTACCTTAACGTCTATATTTCTCTTCTCTCTTCTTTTATTTATTTAAGTAAATAATCATTTCTTAACGTAATAGCAAATTGCCACGAATACTGTACAACCGAATGATGTTTTGATTATTAGCACTGATGCAATTATCGCATCTCGATAATTCAGGCCGCGATATTTCATCAAAAACAGCGTGTTCCGGAGTTTTGCAAAGCGACAAATTTCGCATCATTCGTTTCGATCGAGCAAAACCCGCTCGGAATAATGTATCGGGCTATTATCGATGCTTCTCGACGGTATGAGCAATAAATGTTTTAATGCTTCCAAAGTTAATCAGCCAGGATTGGTAACGATTAAACAATTAAATTCATCGACAGATTAGTGTACATAAAGAGTGACTATTGCGTCCGATTTTTATTTCTCACAATGAAACAAAAGTTAATAATTCGTTAAGTAATTCGTAAATCGAGAATTTTAAATAATTCAAATATTTTAAATAAATAATAGAAAGCAAGTTTAAGGAGATAACAATTGTAAGAGGATGTTCTACCGTGAGAAACGTGTTTCTTTCGTTTTACAAATAAATGATAGATATACGACATTTTTCGTTTTATATTATTTTATTGAATTATTTTATTGAATTATTATTGTTCCAATAAAACAATTTAATATTTTTAACTGCCGTTAACTATAATTATTTATACATATACGATGATATATTTCAAAGTACACATTGGAAGTGATTCTAATATTTAAAAATTACAGTCAACAGATTTTTTCAAAGATCTATAATAGAATGCCTTAAATAGCTCACACACGTGTGAATAAATTATTCACTACGGGACAAGGAATATTCTACGAAATCCGAGGTGTGCCGGTATATATTTCCAGAGCAACTTTATCTTTCGTACTGTTTAAAACTTAAGTTTAAATATTTGTTTCCTTCTACGCATTTCGATATTCCATTCTGTTACATCGCATCGTTGCTTTGCCACGTATTATGCCTTCGATCGATGTTCATAATCCGACGTGAACCAGTCAGCGAACGAAACTTTCCGGTAGAGATATACAAATTTCTTACCTGATATCAGAGAAAGCAATCCGATCAACAGAAGAAGGTCCATCGTGCTGTCGCGAAAATCTCGCTTCTCTATTCTGCATCCACTACTAGGTCGTCGCTACTTCTGTGTCATCCTCCGTGTCATAGACTCGTTTCTGGTAAATCCACTCGTCGATATCGCACAGTCTTTGCTTCAGTCGTTGTTCTTCACCGAATCACAGACAAATCCAAACTTCCCCCTTGCTATCGATCTCGTTTCAAATAATAATTTCTTTCGGCCGGATTGGAAGATTGTGTCCCATGAAAAGACTGAGAAATTTGCGAAAGATCTACGAGAGTTTCGCGAGAACTTGACAAAAGTTTTACGCAAGTTTTGTAAGAATTTGACAAGAATTTCACTAGAGTCTCGAGAGTTTCGAGAATTAAACAAGATTCGATAGAAATTTCACGAGAGTTCAACGAAGATTCAATGAATTCACAAGAGTTGCGAAAGTTTGAAGGAAGTTAAATGGGGATTTCACGATAGTTCCGTGCGAATTCAATAGGAATTTGCGAGAGTTCCGAAAGGGAAAACTCCGAGAATTGAATGAGAATTTATTGAAAAGTGCACAAGAGTTTAACGATCATCCAATGATAATTTTACGCGAATCCAGTAGGAATTCCACGCGAATCCGATAGGAATTCCACGCGAATCCGATAGGAATTCCACGCGAATCCAATAGGAATTCCGCACGAATTCCAAGCAATACGTTAGAGTTAGGTCGGCGAATAAATGTCGCGGAGGAGAGTCGTGCACGACACACTGGTGAAGGTAGCCGGTAGACGAGGAGGAAGATTTAGCAAGCGACAGAGACGACGGAGTCGACGATGCGGAGCGGCACACGGTGTTGTTAACTAAGCTGCCGCTGTTCGCGGGGCTGTGTGACACGCTGCATAGAGCGCGGTACGAGACCAGTTCGAAGACTGAGTACGAGTCCATATCCCGGAGGCTGACTTCTCTCAGCCCTACCAGGGTACGCCGTACAGTAATGTCCGTCCATTGCCCGCCTCTGGATAACGTTTCCTTCCACCATTAGGCAACACACGCGATACACGCTTCGCCGTGAGACACGTCGTGCTCCCCGTGTCCTCACGCGGCGGAACCATCGCAGGATTATCGCGGATCTTTCGGAGGATCCTCTCTCCTTCTCTTCCTTGCCCTTTCTTTCTTCTGAGACAGCAGACCTACTAGCAACGAAACGATAAGGTTCTATGTAAATTGAAATAAATCAGTTGTTCAAGTAAATTTCAAACATATTCAAATAAATAAGAATGTTATTTGAGAAGCCACACCAAACAACTGCATAAATAGGAAAGTACAAATAAATGTTATTGTTACAGACACTGTTTCTTGAATTTACAGCGACTCGCAAAAGTGTTCGAACACTTGCTACATAATTTCTATGAATATATCGGTACTATGTGCATTATAAGAAACTTTTTAATATTTCGAAAATGAGATACAACTATCGTGATTGTAACAGCAAAAGTTGGAATCAGTTCGAGAACGTACATGGAAGTTACAAGACGTTTGTTGCAAACATAAACATAAGAAAAATTAATGTTCAGTTGTCTTACACATACCATTAGCGCTGAAGGTGGTCCCACTGCAAGTTGTGGCTTATTAATATAAAGAATAATCGACTGTTGAAACACGTTGATGATCTTTACGAAATGTATGCTTTCGGTGAATACCTTATATGTTTTCAGATCCGTTTCAAATTTTACCAATATAATCGTGTCTAGTTACAGTGCTAATGAAATTTTTTAATGTTTTCTATAATATATACATGAAAAGTTTCTAGGAATGTTGCTATACTTTCGTGAGCCACTGTACCTTATGTATTGTCATCATCTTGCGATGAATGAAATTATGTAAGTCGATAATTTGTTCTTTTATAATTGTACATTAAATGTGCATTTAACGAAATGGAGGAATTGATAAAAAGTAATGTTGAGCAATTTGGCTTTTGAGAGACTCATTTAATTTAGGTAAATTACAGATAATGTACATTAGAGTAATATTAGAAAAATTAAAAGTTATTTTTACATTACAAGTTAGAAAGATTAAAGTTATTTTTGGAAATAATCCAGAGTCCACTCCAATTTCTCTCTCTCTCTCTCTCTCCCTTTCTCTCTTTTTCTCTCTCTCTGTCTCTCTCTCTCTCTCTCTCTCTCAGATATATTTGATTTAAATGTATCATAAATTAAATATTTAGCTAAATTGCTAATTAACATTTTCGCTAAAACTAATTTTCATTTTGATCCACGATTTACCAAGCAAAATGATTCGTATTTACAGATAAACTTATCTAATCGTGTTTGCTAGCAAAATACGAGTTACATTCGCGTTAATTACGCGGACGATACGATTTAATCAAAATTTTAATCCGACCACGCGAAAGTTAATTGCACGTTTTATCGCGATATAAATTATGCTGAAACCGCGAGGCATTTTTTTCTCGGCACTTACGGCAACGTATCAGGAAATGCAGTAATATTAGCAGAAAATTTTGGAAACAACCACAAAGCGAAGAAAATGATAGAAGAGGATAAGAAAGAATAAGGAATTAACAGGTTAATAAACTTGAAAATTTTGTCTATAATTTCTTCGATGGTTATCCTGCAATGTATATACGTCATGGCCAGAAAGAGAAAACGCATCTTTTGTAACGAAAATTATAGTTACTTAGACCCACCGAAAGCGTTATTCCCGTGGTCGGACTCGAAACGAGGAAAATTAATTAGAACGGAGAGCTGAGAAACGACTTAACACGATTAAGCGGTGAAAGGCGGTGTTTCGAATGATAATTAGTGCCAGCAGAGTACGAAAAATTCATTTCGCTTTGCCGCTTATCCGAAATTGAGTTACGGTTAAGTTTTAATTGAACATTGTACCATATCTGTATGTTACCTGTATACTGTATACTAATCATCATCTTCATGTTTGAGTTTGTCAATAAAAATAATACGATATATGTATCTGTAATGTGTATGTATATACGTGTTTATATAAATTATTTTATATATATAATATATAATTAGTTTATATATATATATATACATACACATTATACATTATTATTATTATTATATATCTTATTATTTTTATTGTCAAACAATATATATATATATATATATCTATGTAATGAATAACAAAAATATACTATATTATATTTAATATAGATAACGCAGAAGAAAAATAAAACATACAAGTTTTTCGTGCCACTTATACAAGGTAAAAGGAATTATAGCTTTATTAATTGAAAAACATACATGATCTTTGGATTACATAAAAACAATAACGACGTCTATATAAATATAATTTTCTGGATTTACTAATAAGAAATACCATTGTAATAATATACTTAAAAAACTTCGTTCAAAATATGATGATTATACAAAAAAAAAAAGGTGTCTACAGTCCACTGCAATTTTGTGTCACTTAATTAAAAATAAAAATTTATAGAAAATAATTTAAAAATAAAAAATAAATGCAATTATTACAGTATATACATTACAGTTGCATTATTTATTTATTTATTTATTTATTTATTATATAAATACATTTCAGTAAGTTAAAATAGTAAAACTTACATTACAGAATTATAAGTCGCTTTAAACGTCAGAAAATATTCCAACTTTCTGAAAGGGAAGATTCGTTGAAACAGAGCTACTGCAAAGCTCTTGAAACAACATGATAATAACAGATATATACCGTACAGTATTAAAGTACCATAGTGTATTCCTGTGTATGAAGTTTTCAAGTACGACAGAATTGAACGGTAATTTTCGTAATTTCGACGATGGTATTAAACTACTGGGCGGAGCTGGAACACTCGAAAATTCGTTCATGTTTCGTCAGCGCGTGAAAATTTTAATCGAATTGCCGCCCACGTGCATCTGACCAGCTGAAGTATAAATAATTGTAGGCTGACCGTCCGTCGCCAGTGCCACTGACCATTACGCATCGCCTCGTTCAATTTCTTCCAATTTATATAAAATACAACGAGACGTACAAATAATATGCTTATTCTCATTCGGATTATTACAATTAACGTTGCAAATTAATACGCTCGAAAAGAACAAATACATTGAACAACTATATATATTGTTTAGATTAGAAATGAATATGATGTATAATCATTATAAATTTTCGTATGGTTCTAATCGATTTAAGGTCAAAGTAGAACGAGAAAATATTTCTTGTAGAGCTAGTTTCGTATTACTACTACGTATTCTACTACAAGATTTCTTTGTTAGATAAACAATATCGTAATTTATTTTAAAAATTATTGTAATGTTATATTGTACGGTACTGTAATGCAAATTGAAGATTATTATATAAAATCCATATAAAAAAATGTAATAAATATTCTAATGTATTTAATTTGTATTGTAGATAATAACTTACAGTACACTGGGAAATAAATCCTTAGGGAAGATTATTATTCTTTCTTATTTATTCAGGCTTTAATTCATTAATGGTCCATGGGCATTTCTACCCCTTTTAAATACAAACACATAACAATTACATTATAAGTAATGCATCTTCATTTCAAAATCCTACTGAAGCAACATCTGAACAAAACGATCAGAAATCACTGGCATCCAAATACCTTACCATTTTCACTTTTATACTTATACCAATACATCAAATTTTCAATTATAAAACTAAATTAAGTCTTAAGCAAGATTATTATATACAACGCAGGTCATATACAATGAATTTTAAACGAGAATATCTTAACATGAATAATTTTTAATTTAAATTAAGTAAATCTATGCTGTAAATTTACTATCCTTAAGGAGGAATAATATAAATGAGAAAAAGCTATTTATAATGCCATTTATTTCAGGTAAATACTTAATAGGATAATATCACGCGATCAATAGCTATGGTGGATAAAAGTAAAAAAATTTGTTTTTATTTACTTGATATAATTTTTTAAATTAAGGTGCGAACAATATATTAAATCATCGGCCACCTCGAAGACGAAGCACAAGATGCAAGGTTGATTCCTTTTGTATATTGTAATCAGAAAGTGTGCGCCCATCTTCCAATTGTTTACCAGCGAAGATCAACCTCTGTTGGTCTGGAGGAATTCCTTCCTTGTCTTGAATTTTTGCTTTCACATTCTCAATAGTATCAGAAGCTTCAACTTCAAGAGTTATTGTTTTTCCTGTAAGGGTTTTTACAAAAATTTGCATTCCTCCTCTCAGACGAAGAACAAGATGAAGAGTCGATTCCTTTTGAATATTATAATCAGAGAGTGTACGTCCATCTTCCAGTTGTTTACCAGCAAAGATCAATCTCTGTTGATCGGGTGGAATACCTTCTTTATCCTGAATCTTGGCCTTGACATTCTCAATAGTATCAGAAGCTTCAACTTCAAGAGTTATCGTTTTTCCAGTAAGGGTTTTTACAAATATTTGCATTCCTCCTCTCAGACGAAGTACAAGATGAAGAGTCGATTCTTTTTGAATATTATAATCGGACAGCGTGCGTCCATCTTCAAGTTGCTTACCAGCAAAGATCAATCTCTGTTGATCGGGTGGAATACCTTCTTTATCCTGAATCTTGGCCTTGACATTCTCAATAGTATCAGAAGCTTCAACTTCAAGAGTTATTGTTTTTCCAGTAAGGGTTTTTACAAATATTTGCATTCCTCCTCTCAGACGAAGTACAAGATGAAGAGTCGATTCTTTTTGAATATTATAATCGGACAGCGTGCGTCCGTCTTCAAGTTGCTTACCAGCAAAGATCAATCTCTGTTGATCGGGTGGAATACCTTCTTTATCCTGAATCTTGGCCTTGACATTCTCAATAGTATCAGAAGCTTCAACTTCAAGAGTTATCGTTTTTCCAGTAAGGGTTTTTACAAATATTTGCATTCCTCCTCTCAGACGAAGTACAAGATGAAGAGTCGATTCTTTTTGAATATTATAATCGGACAGCGTGCGTCCGTCTTCAAGTTGCTTACCAGCAAAGATCAATCTCTGTTGATCGGGTGGAATACCTTCTTTATCCTGAATCTTGGCCTTGACATTTTCAATAGTATCAGAAGCTTCAACTTCAAGAGTTATCGTTTTTCCAGTAAGGGTTTTTACAAATATTTGCATTCCTCCTCTCAGACGAAGTACAAGATGAAGAGTCGATTCTTTTTGAATATTATAATCGGACAGCGTGCGTCCGTCTTCAAGTTGCTTACCAGCAAAGATCAATCTCTGTTGATCGGGTGGAATACCTTCTTTATCCTGAATCTTGGCCTTGACATTCTCAATAGTATCAGAAGCTTCAACTTCAAGAGTTATCGTTTTTCCAGTAAGGGTTTTTACAAATATTTGCATTCCTCCTCTCAGACGAAGTACAAGATGAAGAGTCGATTCTTTTTGAATATTATAATCGGACAGCGTGCGTCCGTCTTCAAGTTGCTTACCAGCAAAGATCAATCTCTGTTGATCGGGTGGAATACCTTCTTTATCCTGAATCTTGGCCTTGACATTTTCAATAGTATCAGAAGCTTCAACTTCAAGAGTTATCGTTTTTCCAGTAAGGGTTTTTACAAATATTTGCATTCCTCCTCTCAGACGAAGTACAAGATGAAGAGTCGATTCTTTTTGAATATTATAATCGGACAGCGTGCGTCCGTCTTCAAGTTGCTTACCAGCAAAGATCAATCTCTGTTGATCGGGTGGAATACCTTCTTTATCCTGAATCTTGGCCTTGACATTCTCAATAGTATCAGAAGCTTCAACTTCAAGAGTTATCGTTTTTCCAGTAAGGGTTTTTACAAATATTTGCATTCCTCCTCTCAGACGAAGTACAAGATGAAGAGTCGATTCTTTTTGAATATTATAATCGGACAGCGTGCGTCCGTCTTCAAGTTGCTTACCAGCAAAGATCAATCTCTGTTGATCGGGTGGAATACCTTCTTTATCCTGAATCTTGGCCTTGACATTCTCAATAGTATCAGAAGCTTCAACTTCAAGAGTTATCGTTTTTCCAGTAAGGGTTTTTACAAATATTTGCATTCCTCCTCTCAGACGAAGTACAAGATGAAGAGTCGATTCTTTTTGAATATTATAATCGGACAGCGTGCGTCCGTCTTCAAGTTGCTTACCAGCAAAGATCAACCTTTGTTGGTCTGGAGGGATTCCTTCCTTGTCTTGAATTTTTGCCTTCACGTTCTCAATAGTATCGGAAGCTTCAACTTCAAGAGTTATAGTTTTTCCTGTAAGGGTCTTGACGAAAATTTGCATTCCTCCTCTCAGACGAAGAACAAGATGAAGAGTCGATTCCTTTTGAATATTATAATCAGAGAGTGTACGTCCATCTTCCAGTTGTTTACCAGCAAAGATCAACCTTTGTTGGTCTGGAGGGATTCCTTCCTTGTCTTGAATTTTTGCTTTCACGTTCTCAATAGTATCGGAAGCTTCAACTTCAAGAGTTATAGTTTTCCCTGTAAGGGTCTTGACGAAAATTTGCATACCACCACGAAGGCGAAGGACAAGATGAAGAGTCGATTCCTTTTGAATATTATAATCGGAGAGCGTGCGTCCGTCTTCAAGTTGCTTTCCAGCAAAGATCAACCTTTGTTGATCCGGCGGAATTCCTTCCTTGTCTTGAATTTTTGCTTTCACGTTCTCAATAGTATCGGAAGCTTCAACTTCAAGTGTGATAGTTTTTCCTGTCAGTGTCTTGACGAAGATCTGCATGATTATCTGTTACAAAATAAAATAAATTTTGTAATTAATTAATTGATATTAACATGTATTCATATTAATGGAATAAAATGTTCTATTTGAAATTTGAGTACATTATTTGTGTATACGATTACCATATTATAAGCTTTTTGTTTCCTCCATTTAGTACCATTTTTATATTACTTTTTACATAACTCTCTATCATACCTGATACTTCAGACGGCTTTCATCAGATATATTCCTTAATTATCATACATCACTCACGTATCGTTTTGAAACAGAATAATCTTTGTCTTTCATTTCAACAGAAAAAAAGTGGTAGTATTTTGTGCACAATTATATTAAAAAGAATTATATAAATTAAAAAATTTTCCTTATTATTCCACAAATATGGTTATTCTCGCGGTATAATTCGCTGTAGCTAAATGTCAACGGTTTCTATTTGTACACCTTTTTTTAAAATAATCGTATGAAAGGCTTCAATCTGAGTAATGCTAAGTGACACAGAGGTAATGGCGTCATACTGGAGAATCAATAATCGCCATTTTGTTTTCTGTTACTACGCAGCAGAAACGTAACGAATGATATAGAAAGTTCTAGAGTTTTCTCAACAATTAACTATTAAAGATTCTTCGATTATATTAATATATGTATTTTAAATATACAGAAAATATATCCTTCGAAATTTTGTTAAAAATAGATTTTAAACTTTGCACCTGTGGTTGATGTTTTTAAGATCACTACTGTTACATTAAATTATGTTGCATTATTATTTTACTACTTTCTCTAAACAACGCATTTAAGGATTTAAATACTGATAATTAACTCTCTCACTGCTGAAACTGTAATAATACGTTCTGTGAAATGCATGTCCGGCATACTGAACCCATTAAATTCGTAGATTTCACATAGCATATAATTAATCGATTGCAAAATTTATTCAGCACTGGTCGTCTTGTTACAAGAAATATATTCAGCAATGAGAATAAAATGATTTAGGACAAAAAGGAAGTAAAAATCGGTAAAATCAAGAAAATCTACAATTATCGAAAATTAAAATACAACAAATTCATAATATATATAATAAACAAACGAAAGTTTTACCTTCTTCGTAATAGCTCGTTGCAGCAAAAATTTCAATAAAATTTAAGAAGTCTCACGTTCTGCCTCTGAAAACACCCAACGTCCAATACTGAACTGAATTGAAACCACAGCGAACGTTCCTTTTATATCAGGAATGATAAGTCTCAATGATCATGCGCAAGCATGTCAGAAGATTTCTAGAAAGATGCCTATTGGTTTATATTTTTATCGTCATCGAATCTCTGACGTCGCTACGTTTGGTTGGTTTCTGAGACAAAGGCTATTCTTTGTGGAATAAATTTTATTAAACTGATACCGTTTATAAAATCATTTATGGCACATTATTAGTTTTGAAATGATACGTTTCCACCAACCAAAATTTTTATTTATGTGTAAATACATATGTTTCTATGAGCTGTCACATGTTGATGATAATATTATACAGCTAGAGGGCGCATAGGAAAACTGTTAAACAAAGAAAACTCATGATTCATTGTTTTTCAGAATATATTTTCTAGTAAATGCACTATACATATAACCAACATTTATACACAATATACTAATTTTATCATTTTCCAGAAATCTCAACATTTAAGAAGCTACGTATGTGTACGTGCACGTTTGTATATAGAGCATATGTTGGTTATGTTTAGAATATTTTTTATTTGGATGAATTTTATTCAAATCAATTAAACACATTAATCAATTTAAGTCGATTTTGATTTTCTAAGCAATTTGATCGATTTAATATTAAATTATCCTAAAAATTCAAATAATAAAAATTGTCGCACAAAAGCAATTCACTATTCATACGTGTCACATCAAAATTGAAGTCATGCTAGATCGCAATACGATACTAGGCTGATGTAATAATCTTGAAATTGATGAAAACTTATTAATTTAATAAGAATTTATTTTACAAAAAAATATTAGGATATTGAAGTAATATTTCAAATTAGGCACTGCAATCAAGATTATACATATATTTTAATATAATTAAAATAATGTAGTTGTTTATTTTTAAAATAACATTTCGTTGATATTACTTACCAAATAAGCCAAATAATTTTGGCAAAGCATAATGAAAACAGCATTTTTTCTTGTATATTTCAACAAAAACAAACAAAAATGCAATTAGACAAATCATGACTATGAAAATAGATTAAAATTCTGTTTATATGGTTGTTTTACATGAAATACATGACAATTTCAAAAAACAAGCGTTTACTTACGATACTATGTACAATTTTAACATGTTGAATGCCATTCTATTTTTACAGGGATTGCCCGTGGCGCCTAGTTGCACCAAACAGAATGAATGTTATATAAAATTATGTTCGTAATTTACAAAAATTATCTTCTTAAATTAAAAATGATAAATTTTGTATTATGCAATACATATAATGTTGAAATATTACTTACAAGAGATAAGTTATGATGTATAATTATGTGTAATGAATTTATCTCACAGAGGTCACCGACGACCCCCATGGCACTGAAGTGCGATTTCACGCGAATCACTTATTTTTTGCGATTATCAATTATCTCATATTATTTCCTCGCTTTGTTAAATTATTGTTCCACATCTTCTTGTTGAGAGCATTTAACAATCAGGTAAGAGCGTTTATGATACTTTTATATGCTACAAAAATGTTTGCACTTCATGTCTTCTATTTAATTTTTTATAAGTCGTAACATATTGTGGAGACTGTGCTGGTTCACCCTTACTTTGTTTAGAGTATTTCAATACGACACATCGCAATATACACACATAATAGGTCTATATTTCATGTATAAATAAAACTATTTCTATGTTTTATGCTTCATTAATTTCGTCACACCAGTGTACTAACAATGGTAATAATGAAAAATTTATAAATATTGACATTTGTTTAAATTATGTATTTCTACTAATCTTGGCGCGCCGGTTACCGGTGACTCCCGTGGCATTCAACGTGTTAATTTAATATTTCATCATTAACATCGAAGTAACCAGTTTTAAGTAACTAGACAATTACGTAATTGTTCAATAATTACAACAAATCATTAGTATAAGAAAAAAAACAAAAAATCTCGCAGATAATATAGCTGAACTCTAAGAACAATATATTTACCTTCCATTATCGAAGTACGTTTATAATAAAACACGTAATAGCTTTTCTCACATGAAATAAATCACATATTGTTCTTAAAAGTAAAGTATAATTAGAATGGCACAGCGAACGTTTGATATAATTTTTCTATATGAAAAAAATATAACGTAATTCCCACCTTAATTTCAGTACATCATCCAGTTCTCAATACTGAAAAGATAATATGCATTATTTAGATTTGAAACTTTATAAAGGCTCTACACACACGTTTTTGTAGATTTGAGGTACTGAATGAAAAAAATTTGTGAATTTCCTTCGTAATATATCTGCAGATATATAGCGCATTACATTACATTAGTATTTGGTTTAACAAATAATAATAAATTAAACATATTACACATGTCTCTCATATATTTAAATATATACAAACATACTTTAATTAATACTGCAAAATAGAAAAAATGAAAATGGCTTAATACTCTGTCTTATAATAATTCAAAACCTGTATCAGCCCAACCTAATTAAAGGACGAAGATAAGAAGCAGAAAGATCGAAATTATGGAATTTGAATATCGTTAATACACTTATTTGAAAGGACTAGTTGCACCAAACAGAATGAATGTTATATGAAATTATGTTCGTAATTTATATAAATTATCTTCTTAAATTAAACGTAAATTATATTTCCTTTAGTTTTATATCCTATCTTCTACATGTTTCATTAAAAAATTAATACAATATCAGTCTCAGTTCTACTCGGTGCCATCCAAAAATAAATTAACTTTCTTTATATATCAAGTGTTCTTTTTTCTGTAAAAGATTAGCTAATTATAATCTTACAATCGAAGTGCTATTGTGTGTGTGGCCTTCTTGTTAAAGAGGATGCTTATTATCAACTCATCTTATTTGTAAAAGCTCTTACACAATATTGTAATATGCAAAGGAATATGGAAGTGAAGAAAACCTTGTTCTTATCTCATGCATGTTTGATTTATTCAATCAGGAATTGCATGTGTACAACAGAAGATTCATACACTATGTCAAAAAAATGTATTAAATATGAACATTTTGAAATAGTATTCGACTTCCGGTGAAATTTGTAAACAAACTACAGCAAAATATTAATCTTGACACGTGCACTTAACCCTCATTAGACAGCAAAGCGTTTATTTTAATGATTGATTTTTCAACTCTGCTTTCTTGGAATCTTCTGCGTGAATCAGTACACGCGGTGTGAACATACGTTGTTAGGAGTTGTTTATGCAGGGAAAGAAACATTCTGCACTTCTTTACGACTACACACACAACATACACACGAATTCTCAATACAAACTAACCTACTTTTAACTTTTCAAAACTTATAAATGTTCAGTTTTTACACCACCCTTTCTATTAAACTTTTTCGTCATACATTGTGGCTTTGAAATATAGCTAAATAAGTAATTCAAAACTAATTAACGCATTCATCATTTCCTTTGACAAAATCCTAGTGCTGGAACTAATCGTACCAATTGCCTGTTTGGGAAAGATCTTTAGATACTTTAGAAACATTCAGTGAAATATTTGCAAAAGTGTAACTATTTTAAAAGTAACGCCATACTTATTTTTATAATTCTGAAAACTAGAATTTACATAAAATAAATTTAATAAATGAAATTCAAAATATTGCATTATTTTAAAGATATTTGGAACTTGCTAAAAAATTAAATCGCTTATAACAGACAAAGCAGTGCATAATGTTTTGTCTTTAAAATATTAAACTTAGTACTAATAGAAACGTGACAACTCTATTATATTATTATACATTCAAAAACAAAGTCAAGGTGCAATGATATAATCTGACCTAATAATTTCTTTCGCCATTAAAATCACGATTGCGAATTAAAACGATGCGCTATTGGTTGTCCAAAGGGAGATACATTCCAAATAATTACAATACTGTATTAATAGATCATTAGTCTTGTTTTAAACTTTGATATCTTTCCAATATAGAAACAACCTCATTGAACAAGCAATTGACACGAGAAAATTTTATTTCTTATACTATATAAGTTATGAGTAAATCGATAAAGCGAATATTTTGGTAGATCTACTTGGAGTCAGTCTCCATTTTGATCTCCTCTGCTTTTTTATCTTTCTTTGAAGCCTCACTATCTGTTCCTTCTCCATTACTGTTGTCACGTCTTCGTTTTCTAGCATATCGGCCCTTATATTTAGGTGGCGGAAGTTGTTCCATGCCCAAAACTTTATGAATTTGACGAAATGCAACTAATCGTAAAGCATGTTGCGCTGAAGCAGTTATATCTTCTCTTTGTTGGGCTGTCATATTGCCTATTGCATCAACTGGCTCTTTTTCGCATGGATCAGATAATCCTATGAAGAAATACATTATTTATAACCAGTGTGATTCAATACAAAACTATATAAAATTTTATATAAGTATATAAAAATCAGATTGCCAATCATCTATGCAATATTGCGAAATTTCCATTGAGATAAAAAAATCGAAATACTCAATCTTAGAACCTACAATGGATTTCACAATACACTCAGTCTCGTCATCAAAATCATCATTTGGTTTTACGATTTTAAAAAATTTGAACTTTTTTTATTGATTATATTAATTAGCAGGAAGATATTACGATATACCTGGGCTTCCTGGAAGCAATATTCCTCCAGCAACACATTCTAGAAGTCTTCTTAACGCTTCACCTGGACTAAGAGGTCCTCCAGCGGTACTAATCACTTTCTCAGTTAACAATTCTAGTGCCTGAAAGAAGATTGAACACCTGTTTGTTTCTATCTAATCCTTATATTCTGACTGGGATTGAATCCAGCCACAATATAAAGAAGAGTCTATATCAAAAATTCTACATTAACGTGAAATAGACAGAATCCTCAGCCACTATGCAAGACAGTACTGTATTCAGTTTTGAATTTTTTGAATTATCATTGAATAGTTATAAATCACTTTGTTTGACTTCTAATAAAATCAGATGTCATATATGCATCATAAAAGAGTCGTTTCATACTAACCCATGGGTTTAATGGTCCCCACGTGGGTACACGGTTACAAAGATCACGCATTATGCGAATGACCATAACACAGCTCTGCAGTGAAGTTGCTCTAGCCTGTTAAATACGATCAGTATTTTAGTACATACAATTTGATACACGCTTTAAAGTCTCTGAGTCTTCTGGAGATGCGACACCCTAAACTACTTTTAATTTGCTTTGTGTGGGCTTTAGCTATCCTCCCAGCCTCGTGCCTATAGCTCCTAAATATTAGCCCATATCAAAATTATCGGGTGTTTATTAAGTATTTCCTGAACAATTAATACCTAACATAATATTTAAAAAAAAGTGCAACGTATCAGAAAAACTGTACACTTGTCGAACTGCCAAATACAACTATTGAACTTATAACTGAAAAACACCCGATATACTTATGACACCACTGTGTGTTTGTGCTTGTCTGTCTTTCAATATTTAACAGTGCTTTCAATGCACATTATGTAGAAAGTATGAAATAAAGTACATATGTATAAAGAGAAATACACTAACTTCAAGGATTTCTAAGACAGACCTAGAACAGACTCAGTCTAGGCTACAATGCATTAAGATTAATCCAGAATAATGAATAAGCTTGATCATAAGCATCGTAAAGCAATTTAGTGCATTATAAACAAAACAAACAAAACTACATCTTTTGAAGAAAAATTACGTACTTTTAACACGACTTTCTGCAAAGAGTTTCCTATTATTCTGGATGTTGATGATTTAAAGTAAAGCAAATGTAAATGCTTTTGATGTGCATTAATATTTTAAATGCTACAATTCACGTTTACATAATGCTTATACCTCTTGCCTGAGACTATCTGATTGCACGTTCGATGTATTCTGTTTCTGAAATTATGCTATACATACACTTCTTTCTCTTCCTTTTTCCCTTTTTAATCAAATTCTGCCAATAATAAAATATTGCCACTACCATCCACTTATAATAACTAACACGTTGATTATAAATTATAAATAGTACATGATAAAGATTTTCGGATTAACTACCATAAAATGTAATATTAGTGGATAAAGTGGATTGGCAAACCTACAAAACTGAAACATCAAACGTGATCAAATAAACATTTCAGACAAAATCATATCAACAAGAAGATAGATAGTAATAAAAATAAAATTGTCACAAGGCTGGAAGTTCTAAGACTGCTCTTTTTTGCGGACAGAGAGAGAGGACAACTTGCACGCGTTTCACGTATTAGGAAAAAATAACAGAAAACAGTCACTAGTGCCAACAAAATGGCACTGACAATTCGAGATCTTGAACTGAGAGTTGATTGATTCAAACCTGAAACCACTTGGCATGCCTGAGTGCAGCTAAAGCCTCCAAACACTTAGCCTTGGGAAGTACATCTGGTGGATCTGGTTTCGTCACAGCGGGCGCCGCGGGCGTTGTTTGCGGTTGAGCAGCTCCCTGTTGCTGCTGTCCAGCATTATCTGAGATTCCAACAAAGAAAGCACAACACGCTTAGACAACACTTAGAGTGTTTGATCATGCCCAACTTGGGTTTTCCCTCTATATATAATTATATTTTAACTCAAGTACATTAAACTTGAGGGCATAGTCTAAAACATTCTCATTGAAATAAAAATAAACCTAATCGAATGTAGTACATAACAATGATGCATTACTCCTATTCCTGAACGTCCTTTCTTCGCGTTACAAAAGAACGACCGACGTTTCTTACTGAAATTGACAGCGTTACTTAAAATTGAATATTAAAATAACGCTATCAAAAGAATCGTCGGTTAAGAATAAGGAGTTAACTGCGCATTGTGTATTATGTGTACAGCATTCGATGATAGAGGGTTTTCATTAAAATTATTAATGCATGATCAAAAAGTCCATAGTTTTAAGATTGCCTCAGCGTTGTTTCCTCATACCAAAAGCGTGTCCACGTTTATAATAACATATTATCTTCCTTAATGGAGACTCCAGCTTAACTGTTATTATCGACATAACTTATAAAGTATACTACTACAAATTAACTTAAAACGAAGAAAAGCGACATCTAATCGTACCAAGTTTACGCTCTCTCTTTTCCGTTAAAAAATGGCTGTTAATATATTTCTATCTACGCTCTTACATATTTTTAAATAGTAATGCCTTTCAAAAATATAAATTATACTCAGTCGTGGACACACTAAAATGCGGCTGTATCAAAAAGAAAAAGGAATTTTTCATGTTAGAGCGTATATACACTGGCAACCCTTGAAGTCCTTGGCTGCCCCTGCATCATCCTGGTGCTTAGAAAAATTTACAAAGAAGCTTTTGGGCCATGAAAAGAACAAACAAAATTCATAAACCACGTTTTCAAGAAAGTAGCATGAAAATAAAAAATGCTTTCTGCAAAATCTCTAAAATTATCAGTTATCCTTTTCTTGGCCACTATGAAAATATAAAACGATCAAATCACCTGCAGCAGCAGCTGGTTTGGGAGTTTCGCGCATTAAAGGACTGGTAAGAGTTACGCTAACGGTCACGCTGCCTCCTGAAACAGTTAATGCTGCTGACTCTGGGTGTTTTCCAACATTGTAAGTATCCTCTGGAGCTACGATCTTCAACTGTGCCGGAAGTATCTCAGCAACTTTATTTAGTAATGAACTGTAAATAAGAAAATATTTATATATGAATTTGTGTACAAAATTGATGTATTTATACAAATATATAATTTTTTTCAACTAACCGTGTTGGTTTTTCTGCACACAGGACTACAAGACAAACGTGATTGTCGCCAGATAATAGAAGTCCCTTTGCTAAATTGCCAACACGCATTACCCCTCTTAATATCCTGGAATCTTCTTTTTCCTTTTGGAATGAAAACAAATTGCCGTCGCTGCCATCTTCTTTCTGCGGCGTTGTTGTTTTCTTTTTGTCAGAATCTTCTTTAATTTTTACTATATCTGTATTTTGTTGCTGTTGTTGTGGTTGCTGTTGTTGAGGTTGCTGTGGTGTAGTTATAGTTGGAGTCGTTGATGTAGCATTAGTAATAGATGGGACTGTTTTCTTGCCTGCAATTATAAAAATATTTTAACTATGCTATAGATATAAAATATAAAAAAAAGATAAAAGAAGAAATAATTACCTGCTTCAGCCAATGTGTCAGATACAAATTTTAATGCTTTTTCAGTATGTGAAACAATCTTCTGAACTGCCAGCAGTTCCTGTTCTTTAGGATATATGGTGGTATGATGAGCTAATACATGTTTGTCATCTGATGAATCTGGCCTTCTTTGAGGACCAGGGAACATCATCATTGGTGGTGGTCCTGGGAAAGGACGTGGCATTGGTGGAGCTCCAGGTCCACGTCCATAGCGTCGATACCATTCATAGTACTCACATTCTTCTTCATAACGTCGTCTTTCTTCCCAATACATCATTTCCTCATCCATCATTGGACCCATAGGTCCCAATTGATTAATTTCTTCTCTGCGTCGTAAGTAATCGTCTCGCATTTGTTGTCTACGAAATTTTTCTTCTAACATCTTTCTTTGCTTTAGGCTTGGTTTCATATCAACAACTAAGTCAGGATTAACTTTTTTCTTATAAGCAAATCTGTGCCTTCTACCTTTCATATGCATATCTTTGGCATTGGGATCATTAAATCTGCATTCACAAAGCTTACAATTAAAACTTATAATTTTTCCATCTTCGGATTTGTTTTCTTCTATGTACTCTTGGCCAACAGGTTGAATATCTTTTTCATCAACAGCTGTTTC
Organism: Bombus terrestris; assembly: GCF_910591885.1. Lineage (NCBI taxonomy): Eukaryota > Metazoa > Arthropoda > Insecta > Hymenoptera > Apidae > Bombus > Bombus terrestris. The sequence continues at coordinate 21,977,744 of NC_063274.1, read as the reverse complement.
TTCGACAGTTTCCTCAGTCGCAGTTTCTTCTGTCTTAATTTCCGGGGCTTGATTTTGATTTACAGTCCCCAAATTTCCAGCTGCAAATATTACACATGATATTAATATGTATTCCATAGATATCAAATTTGTATATTTAATTTAACATAAACTGTGTATCTGTAAAAAAAAGGATTACTTACAAGCAACAAAGTTAATTTTAGGAGTAGCTGTTACAGTTGGCTTCTTAACTCCTGCAGTTTTAGCTGTAGCTGCTGGTTTTGGGTTCAAAACTGTTGGATCTGCGCTTGGAATTGGTTTTCCAAGTTTAGTGTGTAACTTAACAACTTTTTGATGTTTAGCCCCCCTAATATGAGCAGCATAAGCATCATTTCCAGTACAAGTTACATCACAAAGTTCGCAACGTAGACTGTTGCCTGCCCCTCGTGTCGGTGGCTGCTGTGGTACTTTCAGAGAGGCTTCTTTCTTCTTATGTTTTTGTCCCTCCAGATGCTCACGGTATGTTTGAGGTCCAGCACAGCTGATCTTACAGACATCGCAATAGTGTAGTTGTTGTGGCTTAGGGGGCTGCTTGGGCCGCATTGCCTTCATTCCTCCCCCTCCAGTACCAAATCCCTTTCGTCCGTAGCCCTGCCAACCTCCAGTCTTCTGGTTAGTTGAATTGCTGTTTGCACTCTGTTGGGCTACATACATAGTCGCAGCGCTATATAGCGCTGCGTCGTAGCCGGAATACGTTGTACTCGCCGTTTCTAAGGGAAATGAAATTGAAACCTCAAACTTTGGAGGAGTCAATCCTTTATATTCATGGAACCATTCTACTAACTTGTACCCATCAAAATGAATACTTTATTCTTTTGATGAAATATTTATCAAGTATAATGTATAATAATCACAAATTTTTATATAGTCAATTTTGTAACTTCAGAGAAATTCAATTCAGCTAAATTTTTAAGCCATGTCATGGCTTAAAATGTTAGCAGAATTTTATTATATTATTCATATGTATCAATTCCAATACCCAGAGGATCAATTTCATGTTATTAGTGCCTACGTCACGGTTAGCAGGACATTTACATAGGATTTTCAATCTTGGCGAAAAATATTAACATATATATACATATATATATATAATTTAATGGAAACTTACTATTTGTAGCTGTCGATGGTGTAGCCGCGGGTGTTGCAGGAGCTGTATATCCTGAAGAATAGGTAGCACTTTGAGTAGGATTAGATTGCTGATAAGCTGTACTTGATGCTTGGTATGTTTTAGCTTGTCCAGTAGTAGTAGCTTGTCTGGCTGTGCCTGTATAAGCACTAGTGGTGCTATATGCAGGTTTCGCAGCTTGATAATGTGTTTCTGTAGTAGTGTAAGTTGCTGCAGCTGCAGCAGGTTGTTGATAATAAGTTTTAGCAGCGTCGTATGTAGCTGCAGGTGCAGCACGCCCGTAACCGTAATCGTATGTCTGAGCCACAGTACCAGGATTAGCAGCTATAAAGAAAAAGGACCTTATGAAACTGGAATGTAAGCACGAAAATACTGGATACTGGACTCTGTTTATAAAAGAAAAGAAAGATGAAAAATATGAAATTGACTAAAATGAACTTACCAGCGTATGTGGTCCCAGTAGCGGCTGCAGCAGCGGCCGCTTGATACGTTTCGTAACCTGTAGCCGCGGCAGCAGCGGGTCGTTGAGTGTACGTGGCGGCAGTTGCCGCTGGAGTTACTGCGTATCCCGCTTGACCAGTTTGATAAGCGGCTGCGCTGGTCGCTCTGTTCGAAAGAATAAATAGGTTTTCTTACAGACAAGGAATACAATGAAAAATGGAAACGCAAAACGAAAAAGACCTCTATCGGATCCGTGCCCGGGAGAGACGCTCGATGGACGCTCTACTCTCAGCAAGAAATGGCGGCCAAGCCGGCTGGGCTCTCGCGTGCACCGATTTTAACGAACAATTATTACTCCCGCCAACGTAGTTACCGTCACGAATTTTCGAAAAACTTAACACTAGCTACTTAATAATTATGGTATGCAATCGATTTCGTACCCATATTGCGTTCCGCCGTGAGTAAACCCAAAATAATTGTTCTGAGCCATCCTTCCTCGCAGAGAATCCCGGAAAGAAGGACAATGGAGGAAGTTGTAGGGCGTGCCACGAACTCGATAGAATGGCGGCGCTGCCGCGGCTCCTATTGGTTATTCTGTTGGAGCCGGGCACAACAATTGCAAGAATGCTGCGCCCTCAGTGGCCGCTTCCACGAGAACCCTTCGTCGTCCTCCGACAAACTACCTCCGCGCAAATCAACGCGCTACCGTACTAGCCAGAGAAACTACCGCGAGAAAGTATTCACGAAGCGGACAGATGTATACGGTTAATTGAAACTTAACTTACTGCGTGTTTTCTCGTTATCTCCGTTATCCGGGGTAGTATGTAGTTTGTGTAATTTTCGCGGCTGGTGCGTGTTGCAGTGAACGTCTGGCGTGCGCAAGAAAGGGCTAGTTTGCCGGTGACGCGTGCGTTCAACGAATTATTTTTCACGCCCCCTAGTAGTAACTGCATCTATCGTTTAGAATTGAAGCGCTCTCTAGTAGGTTTTACCATAATTCTAATGAAATCTTTTTTCACTCGCACAACCAATTTGAAAGTAACACTTACGTTCGATACGTAATCGTATATATTTTAAATATTATTTTCTTTTTCATCATACAAATTCGCGATACAACATGCCACCGCAGTTAGCAAAGAAAAAGCATGCTAAATATTTCCAGAGGTTATTGCAAATCATGCCCAATTCATGTTCAGCAGAATTTGACTGCTCTAGACTTGCTGTAGCGTTTTTTGCTATATCAGGATTAGACATATTGAATTGCTTGAATGATCTTAGCGAACAAACTAAATTAGAGGCAATAGACTGGATCTATAGGCTTCAAGTAACTGGAGCTGGACCACGCTCTGGCTTTCAGCCTTCGACAACAATACCAAAGGATGCTCCAAAATACCAATGTGGTCATTTAGCAATGACATATATTGGATTAGTTACCCTCTTAATTCTTGGAGATGATTTAAGTCGAGTCGACAGAGAATCCATTATTGAAGGAATGAGAGCATGTCAAAATCCAGATGGATCATTTACAGCTATTATAACAGGATGTGAAAGTGATATGAGGTTCCTTTACTGTGCTTGTTGTATATCTATAATTTTAAATGATTGGTCAGGCATTGACAAGACAAAAGCAATTGACTACATTTTAAAGAGCATTGTAAGTTTTTTTCCTTTCCTTTTTTTATTTTACTTATAAAGAGTATTAACAAAAATTGGCTTTGTCTACTTAATTTTATCATAGCACAATATCTCAACAATGATTATAGTCATATGATGGAGCAATGGGCCAAGGACCTGGTCTTGAATCACATGGAGGATCTACATTTTGTGCTGTAGCTAGCCTATTTCTCATGAACGAACTTCATAATGTATTGACAAATGATCAATTAAATAGACTAAAAAGATGGTGTCTTATGAGGCAAGATAGTGGTTTTCATGGACGACCCGGAAAGCCTTCTGATACTTGTTATAGTTTTTGGGTGGGAGCAACACTACAAATGCTTGATATTAACAAATTATCAGATCCTGATGAAAATAGGGCATTCCTGCTTGAAACTCAAGATAATATTGTGGGAGGATTTGGAAAATTTGCTGACTGTCTCCCAGATCCTCTTCATACTTACTTAGGTATGTAGCAGATAGGATATCCATAAAAATAACGTACAATAAAGATAATATACAATATGAATACCTAATTTTTTAGGTTTATGTGGTTTAAGCCTCTTAGGAGAAACTGGTTTATGCGTAATGAACGCTGCGCTTAACATCTCTGATCGAGCGTATAAACATTTATTAAAAATTCATGAAGTATGGTAATGCAGTTAACAGTCGTATAAAGTATTTCCAACTGTATATCATATCCAACGCACAGAGCTTAAAGTACGAAGGAAAAGTAACATTTTTGCATTTTCATGGATCCTATTTGTACAGTTTCCACAGATTCTCTGTGCCTAGAATTGTTATTCCAAAAGCGTCAATTAACAAAAATATTATGATTTTGAGGTATGTTATCAGTTATTCTGTTTCAATTAAGACACTTGTTGAACATGTATCCAAAGCACATATTGGAAATAAGAGGAAAAACAATAGCATAATTTAAATGCATCTTAAAATGTCATTAAGTATATACAAGTTTTAAAAATTCTAATAAAAACAACAAAAAAATATGTATAAAGTATTTCTAATTGATACCCTACATCATAATAAAAATTCATAAAATTATTATTCAACTAGTATCTTTCACTTTTTTTGAGAAACTATTAACACAATGCTTCATCCAAAAAGGCATTGTATTATATTGTATCGTTAAATGAAGAAGTTTCGTGGTCAGATTCCGTTCTTTCATATTCACAATGACCCCGTCGATGAATGAACGCGTACTGCAAAGGAGAAAACTCCTTAACACTGCGAAGTTGCCCGAGCGTAGATGCCACATGCGCCCCACCTCGCGGAGCGATGATTCCATGGTAACCGGGGTGGGTTCGCAGACCACAACAGACGACGTTCGTTCGTTCAGTCGAATAGACTGTGAGACTTGAGAAGAGAGTGTTCTATCTTTGCCGGTGTGATTTCTCGCTTTTTTTCGCATACTTGTGTATTGTGTTCAATTACGTCTAGTTCGATAAAATATTTTTAAAGGTTCATCATACCGGTGGAATCTCTAACGCGCACGAAAGCAAAGTGGAACGCAAACAAAACAATAGAACAATATCTATCCTACGGTTGTTGGAAAAGAGAAACTTCATTGTCAAGTGTTGGGGTCGCATTCGTGGCCCAGACATCAGCAGAGGTTAGTGCGCGTCTAAAATTTAAATTAATTTGGTATGAACAAGACTGCTTCTTTACAGTCAAGAATGGAATTGCTAAACGATCGTTCAAACATACATAATTCAGGACAAACGCATTTACCGTCGGGTAGTGCGCGTGATCGAAAAGAGTTTGTTCGATATAAAATTCATTTTTAAATTCTATACTTATTAAAGCATACAATTTTACATGAATACCTAATTTTAATAGTATTTCTTTTTAAGTTATTTATTTACGTTTAAATTACTTTTTATTCTGTGAGGTCGTTAAAATTTGATATTTCACATCGTCACTTCGTGATGATATGTTGGAAGTTAACTTCCATCAAGACAAAAAGAGCGGAAAAAGTTCACAGTATAATAATACATATATGTACTTAAAGATAAATAGAAACTTGGGAACTTACGAAACCACAGTTAGCGTATAACTCGCGGAAACGGAAAAGAGAATAGTTCTCGTACCATCACTCTTATCATGACATTGAGTCACGTGAAAAGGAAAGTATATACAACACGATGGAAACTGAATTTCGCAAAACCGACGAGTCCGTTTAATTGCGTCAGTTAGTTGTGGCTGAATAGATGCATGTAACTTAATTCCGTATGTGCATTTATTACCGTGTAAGTGGCGGGTACCAAGAAGAGTAACAGAGTAATACAAAAACATTGTGTATATTTAGAAAATAACGGCCAAAGCCTGTCCAAGGTATCGCGAATTAATCGATTATCAGTATAGCGTGAAATTTTCCACAGTATACGATTTTCATCCACGCAATCGTGCATATCCGAAGGCAAACAGAAAAGGGGGATAGAAATATGGGGTAAACATCTTTTTCGGCTAAATGTAAATCGCGTTTTAACGTAAATGAACCGTCTAGTCTACGGAATGTGAGCCGTAAATAGGCAACCTTAACAAGTAACCGTGCAATGAATGAGACTGTTGTACAACGGGCGTTCACCGTTCTGTTTCTAATTAATACCAGCACAATAGTATGGTTTTTCGCCAGTTATTTTTATCTCCGCAAATCCGTCTGGTATGTGCGCTCTCGATGACTGCGACAACTTCATTTACGGTACTTAACCAGCTGATTCGCGTTTCATCAATCAATCAATTTGCCTGAATTATGGGTTAGGTGCATATACAGTACTGTGCAAAAGTCTTAGACCATCTTATGTAGAAATACCAGACTAGAATGCTTGATGTTATTTGCATTTTATTATCATTTTTTAGAAAATCCAAGAATCTAAATAATTTATGAAGTACTTATTAAATTAAGGTGATTAATATTTTATGACGTGTCTTTTTACTATCTCATAATTTTTTAATTCTGCAATTCTCTACTCAGTTTTTCTTAAGATTGAATCCCACTTTTTAATTTTGTCGACGTTATATATCCCATACGTATTTTATAATGCGTTCTAATGCGTCATATGTTCCGTACACTTTTATTCGGTTAAAATTTGAACTATGTTTAGTATCGAAGAATAATTAAGGTAACTATAAATGTTAAGAATGGTGGATTTATTTACGATGTGTGACAGGTTGTAATTTGAAATTTCGATGCTATACGTATAGGATCAACTGTATCTTCAACCTTGAATAAGCTATCTGCTTAAAACAGAGGCAGCGACGAAAATATGTCCCTCCTAGAGCTCTGAAGGACACAACATTAATTTTGTTCTTCCTTTTTCATTATATGCATCTTGTACATTCTTCTAAGAGAGATCATAAAATTTCATATCCTATTTGTTTTATGACGTAATAAAATATTTTCTAACATTGAATATTTTTATAGATTTCATAATATATATCTTTTTCGATTGCAAATATATGCAAATATATAAATGCAAATATATAAATGGATACGATGAATGAAATTGAGAATGAAATGATTTCTTTAGATTTTTGATAATCGAGTTCATTATCTAATTCTATTTAAAATTGCTTAAAAGCAGTCGCACAGTTTAAAGAAGCTAAAATAAAAAAAACTTATATATTTCAAAAATAGATATAATATAATATCTAAAGTAATCACTGCACAAAAATTACTTACCAGTTCTACATATGAAAATATCCTTTTCATATCTGTACATTATGAATCGTATATTTAATTCTATTTAAAATTATTTCAAAATACGCATATGATCTAAAGATCAGATAAACTACTCTTCTCACATACCTACACGTCGAATCAAATACGTTTGAATATTGGGAAATATCGCGAGGACATAGTCCCGCGCTCGTTAAGATCGTCGAAGGATTACAATTGAGATTCGCTCGGGAGATAGGATAAAAAGTTGAAATTGGATACGATTCCGTGAGAGAATCTCGCGTGTGCAATCGGCGGGATCGATATCCAAAAACGACCGCTACAGGCTACAGGCTAGCCAGGCAAGAACGTGGACCTCTCGAAAGTCGTATTTAACAGACGAACGCGTGACCTTTGTGGATAGAGTATAATCCTTCTCGTAACTTTGTCCATGTGAGCACGTGCGCACCGCGTTGTGTACGACATGTGCGTTCGTGCACACACATGAAGCTGAACACATCGATCGAAGGGCAGGTGGTGGGTATATTCTCAGACAAGATGCTCAGTTTAACAAGGAGGTTCGTGCCAGTTGCACAGCTGTCGGTGTGACAGCTGCATCTTTCGAAATAAAAAGAAAAACGTTAAGGAAATTGAGGGTTGGGAAGAAGACGAACGTTGCCACTCGATTTGAAATCGTTTGATGATTCGTTATTTTCAATTGTTGAAAAAAATAAGTTGGAGTATTACTTGATTTGATTGATCTCTTTATGTGATGTTTTGCCCGATGAAATATACTTTTTAGTTTAATCGAATTAGCTGTATATACACATATATTAGAATATCATTTACATGAATTTATCGGAGCATAAACAGTTTACATAATTGAAGTTTATATAATAAGAATTCGCTGATTCCGCTTATTTTCTATGATACGATAGTTCACGTTCAGACATGTGGATTCAATCGACTAAAATTTCGTTTAAATAAATGGAGTGTATACGTACTATATAAAAAAGAAACGTTAAAGAAATCGAGAGTTAGGAAATTGCCATTTGATTTGAAATCGTTCGACCATTCGTTACTTTCAATTATGAAAAAACAAAAAACAAAAAAAATAAATTGGAGTAACGCTTGATTTGATACCTCTACATAATGTTTTATGATGAAATACACTTTTCAATTTCATCAAATTAGTTATATACATACGTATATGCAGTAGAACTGCGCTTACATAAATTTATCAGAAGTCAAATAGTTTATATAATTGGAGTTTGTGTAATGGAATGATTCTCGTTCATATAATAGTTCACGTTCAGATAAATGGATTTAACCGACAGAAATTCATATAATCGGGTAATTGAACTAACGTTCAAATAAATGGGCTTGGTATAAATGGCTTCATATAAACGTAAAGGAAATAACGAAATGAGAAGAAAATGAAGATTGACTTTCCATTCGAAATCATATTGTGACTATTCATTACTTTCAACTATTGAAAAAACTAAATTGGAATCAAATTAATGATAATGGAATAAATTTTTTAATTCCATCAAACTATACGTTATTGTCTCACTTGTAAGGGAAAAAATCGTTTGATGGTGATAACGACAGTTTAATAACTCGAATTGTTGAAAATATAAGTCAACGTAGGAGACTCATTGGATTATTATTTTTATTTGGGAAATCCCTCCGTTTCGTAAACTTAACTGCATGTGACGCTGTTATCAAAACTGTCATGAAGAAAGAGTGACAGATCATTTGCGCTCCAAAATAGTTTGACGAGGATACCGACAATTCCATTACCCGAATTGCTGAACAAATAAATTAAAACGAATTAACTGTTTCCACGTGGACTATTTTAATTTAAAGGGTTTTTAAACTTCACAAATCTAAGAAACACGTAATGCAATATATGAATTTCAACGATTCGTTGCTTCAAACATTTAGAAATATAAGTTCACCATAATTAAATATGGGATAAATATCGATTTAATCGCATGTGAAAATTGTTAAGGAAACTGAAGATGGAGAAGGAATTGCAGATCATTATTATTTAATGAAGACAACAGCGATAAGCTTAACAAAATAATAATCATTCGTCAAGAATATAAAAGTCCATCCTTTTGAAAGAAATAATGAAATATGTCCAATTGAGTTTTTTCGCACCGTCATAATTCTTTAATTTTATAGATTCGATCACGTGTGAAATTGCCTCTCTAGATTCACATACAGTTATTCAATACGACGCAATGCGAACAAAATTGCCTGCAAAGTTCAATTTGCAAGAAAGCAAGAAACGAGAGTGTCGCGTGCACACATGACGTGTACATGTTCTTAACGTTAAAAATTATGTTCGTGCATACGTTAGAAAATTGTGGGCTGTTAGGTCCTATCCTTCGACACATCGCGATAGAACGAAGCAGATAACTAATTATAGAAATGACGAACCTCCAGCCTACTCGGAAATATACCTGCAGTTCACCTGTTTATCTACATTTTTTAACTTCTTTGCGAAATAATTGTCTCTATTTCGCATTAGTTTAAAACATGAAAACATGAAGAATTCACTTCTGTTATGTAAATATTTTAAATAAATAATTTAAATAATCGTATAACTTTTCGAAAGAAGAATATACTATAAAATAGTTATTTTAATATCTTCTGTTAAATTTCATTTTACCAATAATTTTTGTGTATTTATATACAGTTTTATTCATTATTCAAGTAATCATGATTATTAATTGTATCAGTAAGCTAACACAGTTCAGAAATGTATTAGTCACTAATGATTCATCGCGGAAACCAGATTTGTTGTATAGATGTTTAATGTTCGAGCGAAGCAAGAAAACGAAATTACAGAAAATTTCATGGAACCACCGATCTGACACGGATAAAGATCAGAATAGAATCTTTGACCTGTTTTTAAAGCGCTACCGGAAACTATAAACTCTGTATCATATCTCTTGTCTCGTTTTATGCAAGTTATGGCACAACACTGTACAAATATATGCTACCGTTAAAAAATATCCCCAGACACTTGCTCACCTTTGACAAGGTGTATTTTAATTTAACTTATAAATAAATTATAGATAAATCGAATTTCAAGGACTTTCATATTTATAATCGTCATAACTACATATAATATAATATCGTGATGTTTTAATTAAATTGTTTTTCAGAAGCCAAAGTACAATAATAAAGCCGGAGTTTTTAATCATCGCACATTTACAGAATCGCAAATAAAAATGATGTATTGATAGATAAGGACTACGTTCTGTATTATTATTTTGTTATTACGACGTAATAAAATTGGTTTTAAATAACTACTAGATATACAATTAGATATTGATCTCTGCAAGTGTGAAACAAGTTACGGAAAAGTTATTTACCCGCATATTATATACATAGTTTCTAAATTACACATTGATAAGAAAAGTTTTTCTAAATCTATATCGTAATTAATTATCAAATTTAAAAGATTGAAAATTGTTTCGAGGAAAATGTAGTTTCTTTTTTTTCCAGGTCGTTGTTTCAATAAAAGAAAGTGGATCACTTTAGAAAATGTATTCCAATTATGGAGATCTTCTGGTCAAAACAAAATACATAGCTAGTTTGTACTGATGAAAGAATTTGCGGACCGTGCAGGGATAAAGGAAAACACCTTGAAATTTGACGACGTTAATAGCGAATAATGCGCTTAATATGGATACTCGACAACCGCCTAATGGCGCGCTAGTAACTCGATCTATTGTAGTTAGGAAACGACCAAGCAAAGAGAGCGAAAGTTCTCCGAGCGATCGATCATTTGTTTTAGTCGTACGACTTTACGGTGTTTCCCAACAACACAATACATCAATTAAAACCTTTCAACTGGAATTTAATTTTCTGCTTTAGAATTGTATTGAATAGATTAGATATTGTCTGATACACATTAGTTGGGTAGTTTTATCTATACTATACATATATGTATGTACCTAGAAAATCATTTAAGAGTTATCTAAAAATTATTTAAAAAATAACTAAGAATTTATCTATAAATTATCTAAAATTACTTACATAGCATTTTAGATAAGAAAACTAGTTTATGATTAAATTATTTCTTTTAGATAGAAACAATATTATTGAAGCCGGTCTTCAAGGGCTTAAATATCATTTAAAATCTGTTATTTGCGTGTAAAGCTTTTACTTTTATAAAATATTTCATTTTGTTTTACTTCAAACTACCGCGTACTAATTCTTGCATATCGCAAATATTCTTCGATAATGTTTAAGTGGTACGAAGTGGTATATTTAGGATACGACTGAAATAGGACTCTCGTTTCAGTATGATCTACTACCTCATAAATCAAGTATATTCACCAATAGAGTTACAAATTTTATTGGTTTATTTCGAAATTCAATAATTTCATTGGTTAAATGCTTCTAATAGAATTTGCGCACAATACTAGCTGCTAAGCATACGATAATGAATTATTCTTATTAGAATTAATCAGGATTAGTTGGATGAATCAGTCACGATAAATTTAGATATGTTACCTTTGACGTTTTAAAGTAATTGAGTACCATTTCTAAAGTGAAATCTCAATTTATTTATTACACTTCCGTGTAATTAATGTTCCCACTTTAAGAGCCGCTCTATTATTCAGACCTTTTTTTTTTTTTGCTTTAATTGCTTACTTTTATGTAACACTGTTCATATAATTATATAATATTACATTACTTTTGTAAAATTATAATTGCAGTATTTATCTAATAGCTTGTGTTTTATCGCTGCCGTCTAGGAAATTGAAAAATTTAATAAAGGTTAGATTTGTTATGAATCCACGATTTTCGATCGATACAAAAAATATCTACCTGGGTTCTCATACACAATTGAACTAATATTATCGATGAAATTACAAGTTATCAATAAATTATCAATTTTAAATTACTAATCTTCATAATAAAATAATAAAGAAGTTTTATAAATTACGAATTATTTGATTGCCCTATGTGACATAAAACTATAAAATTATAAAAAAGAGGTTCATAACACAACGTACAGCTTGCAATTTAACGATTCACTAATATTTTTAATTAATAAATCATTGAAAAGATGTTGACATAATGTGGTTTCTTAGATTTTTTATCACATATGAACTTAGTAGATGGGCAACCTGACAATACATTTAATCTAAACGATCATCCTGGCGATCATAGATCGAATTATGCGCGTGAGTATTTCTAGCGTTTCGATAACTCGAGTGCATTTAAAAGCGCTTCGGACGTTCTCGAACATCTTAAGATCAATCGAATGCTCGAAGATCTTGAAAATTCGCATTCGGGTCAAATGATAGGGAATTTTGAGGTACTCTAGTACTCGATCGATATCGATATTTGTCACGTTCTCGAAATACATATCGATCTAACCGTATCGAGACTAGGTAATATCCCGTAGCGCGCATCCATTTGCCCCTATTACGTCGATAAACGAGAATGAGAGTCTCTGGCTTGCCTTGACGCTCCTTACAAATCGATCCAACTTCCATACAACTATACCTCTTCGATATAAACGTCTATGTATGTCTATATACATATATGATTATACCTCGCGACGACAAACCACACGCACATTACGTTCCATTTCCAGTGTATCGGGTTTGACCTCAGTTATTGACATAAATTACACGAATGAGGGAGCATGTATGCTGCAACCTATTTAATTCTTTGCCCTCCACCAACTTCCACCGACCGTTTGTTTTCTTTCCTTTCTATTCTTCTGTTCCATTCTTAACTATTTTGTAATGATAATTTAATTCTATAATGATAATTTGATCGTGAAATAAAGAATTGGAGCCTAACGGTGAAATTTTATGGAGATAATTGGAAAACAGGGATACCTTGTTTTTTTCACGAAATCCTTATAATTACTGAATTGTATCGGTTTATCTGCAATATTGAATACACTATAGGTACTTGAATTAATTCAATGTTTATTTCATTGCAGTTTCAATTAAAATTTTTATAGATTGGAAAGTACATGAGTTTTAACAATTTTTGTGAAACTTTTAGATACTAAATAACAGTTATAAGTTTCTGACTGAATTTAAAATAACATCTTCGTTTAGCTAGACAGTTTCGCCTCTATTGTAAGTATATGTACGTACATGTGGGTGGTTGATGACACGCGTGGCACGGAATGCGTGTTGATGTTACTTTAAAGACAGAGCATGTATATCGAATAATAAATAATAATAATGTTCCTACTTCTCAATCTACTAACGTCTGTTAACAAAACACGGTTAAACACCTCTTATTTCAAATGAAAATAATGCTTATAAAGATCAAATGACAAAAAAATATAAACATATATAATAGAATGTAATATAAATATTATAATAGAAATATATTGTTATTCTAAACATAAAAAAAATACATTACGATTTCAAAAAACCCATAACTCGCTTTACGTATGAAGCTATTTCTCACCAACTCACATCTTCTTTACGAACATAAAAATGTGTTTTTTCAGGTGGCGTGGGGGACGGCAGTGATGGAATTGCAGAGCTGGCTGCTCTATCATCTTGTAGCTGTAACCGACTGCAATCAAGGTATACAAATGTTAACTGTACGATGCTCTGATTCGTTCCCATGAATAAGAACACACGCATAAACGCATTTGCACAACGCGCGCAACATCATTTTATTATGTGTTGCCATATTTAATTTATTTGACATAATATCGTTTTATGTATATGTTTCGCTAAATATTGATTCATTTTACATCCTTGCTTATTTTAGTTACTTTTGCCTGAGTTTCGACCGTGCTCACAGAACACTTCTTTATTTCATTCACAATCCCGTTATCGCCTAGAGGAAACAGCGGTCTACCAATGTTTGATGGTAAGTTCTGATCATACGCACATTATAATGCAAACTATCATTTTTACTATTTTCGTCTGGATAGATCAATAAGATATCACATTTTATGTTATTTTAACTAGTGTATATATATATATATATATATATGTATATACATATATACATATACATACATTGGTACAGAGTGTATTGAAGTAGTTGAAAAATTTTTAACATAAATTTTCTGAGACAAAAAAAGAAAAAAGATTGCATAGACATGATTTAAAAACGATATAAGTTTCACTTTTTTAATATACATTTGGATGCAATTTGTTGAATGTTATTGTAAATTTTTTGTCATATTATTTTTTATTGCATTATTTACTATGAATGTCTTACTATTATATTTCACTCAAAGAAATTTCGTTCCCCAACATTCTATGTATATACATGGTGTTTATTAAGCTATATCAATCCGAACTGAACTGATCAAACTGAAATTAATAATATATTAATAATATTTGTTGCATAATTGGGTATAATTTGTAAACAAAATACTTTATCTTTGTATTATGAAAATGTGTACATTTTGTGCATAACAGTACGTCATAACTCTCTTAGATAAGTTTCATAAGCTTTTACAAGTACATACATGTATTAAATCTGGTAAGAAACTTTTTTAGTATTTGATATAAATTCATAAATACTTTCATATCGCTTCGATACATAGAACAGTTAACTTATAGACTAACTTTCCTAATGCACCCTGTGTACCATTTTCACAAGTCGATCTTTTCATGCAACAAAAGGATCATTATTCAACCCCATATCTCCCCGAGCAGATGGTACAGCGTTTGCGATTTTTTCCCCAGTGATGCAGTCGGCGACTACATTGAACGGCGGATCTTATCCCGCCGGGGGCACCGGAAGCCGCGCTCGTGATTTAGGTCTTCGTGCGCAAAAAAAACTCCTCGGCAGAGTCGTATCTACAGGGGCCGGAAGATCATTGCTGATAGATGACGCCACTACGTCACTTTTGGACAATCTGTATAAGCTTATGGAAAGAGCCGCGAAAACCAATTCTAATTTAGACAAGAAACAGCCTGAAAAGGTTTTAAAGAATATCGTTAAATTATCCATTAAGGTACTTGTCTCTCCCTCGATGATTGCTGTGACATAGATATGCAAAGTAATCGCGATTTTATTTCTCATATTCGTTAAATACTTTCATTTTAGGTGGGTCTCCTACAACGTAATCAACAATTAAACGCCACCGACGACGCGAAACTCGTGGAAATAAGAACTGCCCTTAGAGCTGTTGCAATGTCTGTGGTCTCGTTTTACGAATTGGAGTTCAGTTTCGATCGGGCGTACTTAATCAAATCGTTAGAACGATGCAGAACTGCGATACAGGCACTCATAAAGCCACATCTCACAGACAAGTCTCAAGATCGGTGTGATCAAGTGTTCGATTTCTTAACGCATTCCGACTTCTTGGACTCCGTTTTTAGACAGGATTCGGAACACAGATCTATCCTCGGGATGCTAGTTAGTGATATAAATAAGGCCTTAGATGCTGGGCATCTTTGATTCCTTTTTAAACATGACCTCTTGACCAACGAGGAGCATGAACGAAAATTACCAAGATAATTAAGGGAGGATAATAACTCTTCTCCCTGATTATTTTTCGAAAAAGGAAAGCAAAGGAAAAGAAAGAAGTGTACGTGTGATACCAGTTATTTGCGATCGCCTGTGTAAGAAAAGATAATGATAAATATGTTTTCGACGCGAGAAAGGCTTTTGAAATATAATGTTTCTCGCGAGAATCGATCGATTTCACATAGTAGTGCTCACCAATTTATGCAATAATTGTGAAATACTCTATTTATTTTCAGAATGTATATTGTTACGATCAGTGTATATTTATTTACGAGACTTGTGCGTTAGGATATCAATTGTCAATCTATACCAAAAAAAAAAAGAAATGAGCTTATTTATGCCCCAAGATGGGTTTATAGTAATTACGGTAGAAACTACTTTGTTAATCCCGACAAAATAGCACGTAAAAGAAGCAATCTGTCATCGCTAAGGACGCACTGATACAGATACGTGCTCCAAAGATATCCTTTTGAAGATATAATCTTTCACTCGTCAAAGAGCTATATGACATATCGACGAGTGTATCTATAAAGACGGATTGCCCTCCGTTTTTACTCACATAATGCGCATCTATACATTTTCGGCACACAAAATAAATACAACATATCTAATATAGTCATGACAAAGCCTCGATAATTAAATTGAACATTTACATTACATGTACTACAAGTATGTTGCAGTGTCGCGTGTTTTGTATACATTATACACTCTTTACACATTGTTTGTGATGATTCTAAGCGAAATAAAAATCTTGTATTGATACATATATATATATATATATATATATATAGTATATATATATAACATTAATAAATTATTTGTAATGAGACAAGTCTCTCTTTCTCTTAATATTCACTTTAGTGCGATTAAAGAAGAAAAAACTGATAAACGCAATTGTGATTAATGATTTGACATATTTATTTACATAGATTATTTAATGCACACACGCGCACGCACACATATAAAATTAGTGCAATTTGTTCACCAATCAAGTAGCACTGCCTGTACGAAATATTTAGTATTTAATATATTAAATAAAAGTACGGAAAAAAAGTAACGTAGCTTGATAATATAATTTATTCTAGGAAAATGTATATATTTACTTATAATTGTTACAATATTTTAATTAATAACAAAAAACAAGGATAATCTAGTTGTAGTTTATGAGAAATTTTTATACATATATTAATTGCACTGGATATTTTTTTTAACAATAAAGAACGCAATTTTTTTTTAACAAAATTTTGAACGAGCTTATAAGCAATTTATATATTGCCCGTATATTGTTAACGTAAGTCATAAATAATTTTTGAAAGAACCTTTTGCTACAGATCTAATAAAAACACAATCATACAGAATAATATATGATAAACTTATGATCTTATAATACAAAAAAAGAACACATTAACACGTGATAGATTTTACAGAAAAAAAAATTGATAAAGAACAAAAACAATTATTAAAAAATATAAGAACAGTTGTAGAGGTTACTACAATATATTATAATATTTTCTCAAATCTTTTTCGTGATATTCATTTAATAAATATGATATACGAAAAAATGTTTTCTGATACAGTGATGCAGTGATTGTACCTGTACAAAACTTTTATGTAACTTATACATATAGTTTAAGTATAAAAATTATTTATTTATACTGTTTCTATTGCATTATTTTAGTTAAAATACACGATACTTAGATTTGTTTCGCTTAAGTGACGTTAGTATGAAAATTAGGACGTTTTAACATGGACAATAGCTGCTCAATGTTACTTAAAAATTTTATATGAAAAACAGTGAATTTTACGAGTTACATTTAATAATCACTGCTAAAACGTATATCCTGAAATACACGAAACTACTACGGAACAAAATTATTAGTAGTTTGTAGCATTGTTTTATAATATTTTGATTGTAGTATTTGTAGTAAAAGTACATATTGATAATCGTGTTAAAATGTATTCAATGTATTCATTCATTATGCATAATCATATACATGTTCGTACAGTCTAATCATGAATTTATAAATACAACACACATTTTTATTTATTATGTAATGCAATGACTTTATGAATGACTATATGCCAACAATTTATAATTTGTTAATGTAAAAACACACAGAATATAGTTTGGTGACATATATTCATTGTGCTATATTAATAATTCAATTACTTATTGTTTACACGTCAACAATTTCTTGATCTGTTAGTTCTATCCTAAGTATTGAAAATGCACTTGCATCGTTTTATACCATCAACAAATTTAAAATATATCTGACAGTGACAAACATAATGGTGAACTCACTTCATCGCTTAAGACTTAAGTACACCAAAATTCGAATATAGTTCATTCCAAAAATCAAACATAAGTCTGTTTACAATCAAATGTGTAAAGTAGTTATGCACAATTAACATCATTATAATAATACTTCATTCATTAAAAGTACAGTCTGTCTTACAAGAGTATATAGACTTAGACGATATTTATGAAGATTAATACCTGATGAAAAATAGGTTTCAATAATCTCAATACAATAATTTTCTCTACTACGTGTTAGTTTAAAGTCTCTCAGACTCATTCGTGTTGCTGAAAAGAACAGAGCTTTCCGAGATGAAGTGTTTTATATGTAAAACGATTTGATACGATCATCCTGTGTTTTCATCCAAAGGAATAGAAAATGAATTTTAAGTAAGTGAATGAATGAATTTTAAATAAGTATATCTAAATACTTACATAACTCTTCATAGTTCGTTAAAAAATGGATACAATATTATAAAAACACAAGAAAGACATAGTGATTTATCAATTTTTTCTAAAAATTCAACACTTTTAATGCATAAGTGAGAAGCTTCTTATGTAAACAAAAAGTCTATTATGAAGTATAAACTCCAAGGAAATTGTCTTTTAACATTCACAGCTTTAGTTCATTGCTTTTGAAAAATATATACACTTTTGTCTCACATGCCAAGATAATGTGAAAGAGAATAATCATTAGGGGAATAGAACCTATTATATATGAAATAAATGTGTATTAACAATTATATTGCCAACATACTCTTATGGAACAGACTGTAGTTTGTTCAAATACATATTTTGAATTGTATACAAGAAACACATTAATCACAGGTTGTGGACCATTATTTGTAACTGCAACTATGCACTGCTGATGTTTTTTAATACCTTTGTATCATAAAATATACAATATATGAATAATCAATTTGATTGAATTTGAGCAATTACAATTTAAAATATTTCCACTGTATCTTTGCATATGTAAAATACAGATTGTTACAATTAATAGATTTAAAATTTTATATTTATAATATTATTAATAAAAAATGTTACAAAGAAATCAATATTTGGAAGATAATAAATTAAATATATATTTTTTAAATTTCATTTAACAAAACGATTAATTCATTTCATTTAACAATTGCCATATACACTTAAAAGATATTGCTTTATAATCCATGCATTGATTAAAATTATATATGTTTCACATTCTATTATGTAATACAGAAATACATTATAAAGGCTTTAATAGATATTGTTTTTCTAAAATAAGTTTTTTTATAACAAATATTCATTGTATATTGTTCTACTAAGGCCAGTATTAAAATTTCAACTTGATAGATTGCATCTGAGAAACTTAATGTTCATTGCAGTGTTATTCGTTGATTACTTTTTAAATTTTCATTTCTATTGTTCTGATGTAGAAATGTACAACACAGATTAAAGTGGTTTTAAAAGTCACACTGTATGCAGATGATATAAAGATTTAAATTAGTAATCGCAATTTTTAAAGTACTTTTCTTCAATATTCATTGGTATGATTTTTTATGAGATTTTCATACAATAATTTGTTCAATTTCATATGCAGTAAATAATACTAGAGCAAAATTTTATATTAAAAGACGAAATTAGCTTAACAACTTTACAATAAGATAGTAATAAGCTCATAAAATGAGACACTCATAAAAAATCAATCATAGGATTATTATTTATCATGAGTCAATTTTAAATTACATAACAAGGTTTTATATAATACATTAAATTTGGTTTTTTCCACACTGCATATGCAGGTGCTGATATAGTTGATTAATAAGAGACAATTCAATCAAATTCACTTTCAGTATTAAATATATGATTGAAATGATAAAAAATCGGATATCTTTATTTTTATCACTTATTTCTTCAGGCAGTCGAGATATATACACCTTCAATTATAAAATGCTCCTATTATCTTTTTCTACTTTCTCATTTGTTCGTAAAGTATCAAAATTTTTGAAAAGTGTATATTAGTATCTTAAAATTTTAATACATAAATAAAATTTTTTGTTTAGTTCGTTAGATAATAAAATAGAAAAGGAGTGAAATTATGCAAACATGAAAATAAAAGATGATAATGACCAGAAAACGTTTCTTAAACCTAGATTAGGTGTATATACCTCCTGAGATAAAATTTTAATAATGTTTAGTTAAATGTACAACTTATTACTTACGTAAAAATCGATGCAGTTCTTTAATTAATTAAAATTACCTTTATTGCCATAATCCTGCATAATTACCATATAGATTTACGGGAAGAGGTCCACCAGCTGTGAATAATCGAGTTCCTGATCCATCATAGCAATGAGTATATATAGCAGGTGTATATTTCACATTTTGAAATCCATCTATGTACTCTTCATCAGGAAACTAAAATTATCATAAAAATAAATATTATATTTACACAAAAATGATCAACTTAAATATACATACATAAAAAATAGATGTCCTAGCGAGAATCTAAAATCTCTAATACCCGACGTTTCAGTCATATGAGGATCCCATAAGTATACTCGAAATATGTTTCAAGATAAATGTTACTCGATACAACCATAGATCAAAAGTATTTGTATTAGACTATTTTCTAAAAGTAAAAATTGTAGACTTTTGATTAAGATTTAATAATATGTAAAATTCTAAAATATTATAAAATTCAAAAACTTCAGTTTGCGATTATATTAAACAATATTTATTTCAAAACGTGCTTCGGCTATTTGAAATTTCGGAAATTTCTTGATGTTCTTATGTCACGAGATACTCTCGGGATTCCTGATCCTGCAAAAGAATTCCTAACCCGATATTTTCGAGCTTTTTGTATATTCCTAAACAGAACATACCACGTATCCCTTTGATGCTTTTAATACAACAATTCTGTTAGAATTAATTGAAGACTCGAGATACTTTTGAGCCCTCACATCATAAAAGAACATCATTCCTAAGCCTGTTCCAATTGTTAAAACGGAACCTTGAAAACTAACTGATCGGATTCCACAACCACTATACCTATAAAAAAGATATTATGATTTAGTATAGTTTGTGGAGATCATATACATTTTAACAAATTTGAAGAAATTAGAATTAATTCATGTACCGTGAAGGTATTCTTTTTATAGGTTGCACAGTTCTTGCATCTAAAAGTAAAGTATAAGAACGGCATCCTACGGCATAAACACCATCATCTTGTACAGCAAGGCAAACATTTTCTTGACAAACTGGTAATTTTCTAGATATTTTTTGTCTAAAAGTCTCAGCAGACCAGATGTGTATGAAATTATTCAGAGTGATAGCAGCAATTTCTTTGTAAGTTCTATTAAAGACAAGCGCACGTACTTTTTGCGCAGATCTACATTCTTTAACAGATACAGGTTGAATCAACCTAATAACAATAAAACAATGTAACATGTTCACACAATATATACTCGTTACTTGTATTTTATGTAATGCAACCTGTGTGTTGGCACATCTGCTTTGTCAGGAGCTTCAGCAAGATCATTATCTATACGCCATAAAGCCATTTTGGTATCTCGAGAACCAGAAACTAAAAATTCATCATCTAGCCAACACATGTCAAAAATCCAATCTCTATGACCACCTTCTCCTACACAAACAGGATCTAATGTTGGTAGCCTATATATAGCTATTTCATTACTATTTCTTGCCCCAGTTGATAGGAGAGTCCTGTAAGTTACAATTACGAACTACAAAGTTAGTATAAATAAAAGTTATACTAACATAACTATATATTTTAAATTTGAATACAAAATGTCTTATTCATATACCTAGAAGGATTGATTTGAACAGAATGTATACCACATTGCTGCTCAGGAACAGCACCACCTCCTGGATTAATTTGCCTTCCATGTAGAGATGGTAT
This sequence comes from Bombus terrestris, assembly GCF_910591885.1. Taxonomy (NCBI): domain Eukaryota; kingdom Metazoa; phylum Arthropoda; class Insecta; order Hymenoptera; family Apidae; genus Bombus; species Bombus terrestris. Next base: position 21,956,107 of record NC_063274.1, on the reverse strand, counting down.
TTGGTCTAATTTCTGAGTTGCTACGTCATAAACCATCAATTTGTTGCATTTTGTACCAAATACTACTTGCCTATCACTTAACCATTGAGAACAAAAGACTTTATTCATATTATTTAAGCTAACCGAATATTCTTTAAATAAATCATGAGTCAATATGTGTCGAAATCCATATTCTTGATTAATTTTTCTCACTTCTCTAGTGTTTGTCTCTCTTGCACGTACATAATCCACAAAATTAAAGGAAGTTCTTAAAAATTGTTTTCCTTCACTTATAGTCTCTGCTTCATCATCACTTGATTCATAACATATAAAATCATCTGGTTTATCTGATTTTCGATTTCTTTCCAACCTTAAGGCTAATCTAAATTTAAAAAATTAATTTACATTATAGATTGTTCAGAATAGTAATTTATAATATAAATTAGAATAGATATTTTATAACTAATTTGTACTGTAATATTCCTTTACCTTCTAGTACGACGTTCTTCTAAACGATTTCCACTAGCACAAGGAGGATGTCTACCATAAACAGCCATTCGCTGTGTTTCAGCCATTATGTCACAATCTTATAATTTATTTATTAATGTATACTAGAATATTTAAATGTTCTTGCATACAAAATTTATTTACTTGGCTGGTAGATAGTGAAATAATAAATTATCTTGGCAGCAATTCTTCTTTGACTGAAACAGAAGTAGGGTTCCAAAATCTTCTCTTACTTTATAAAATACTATAAGTTTCCCGACTCCGAGGATTGTTAGATACGTTTATAAATATCTACATTTTTGAGATTATTTATGAGATATAACAAACCTTAATAGGACAGCAAATTGCCGAATCTATCGTGCTGTTTAAGCAAAACTTTTCGGATGAAATCCTTTCTTTTTATCAGATGCACGGCTTCATAATTATATAAATTGCCTGTACTTATGGTTAATAATATGAACATCAAGGTTTCGTATTCAAATAACAGAAGGGAATACAAAGAAAAGCCACGAAATTCATTATAAGCAAAGGTACCGTTCAAGCACTAAGCAACTAACCATCGCCATATTGAAACGAACAGCAAAACCATAGTAGATTTAACAAAGCACACTGAAATCTTCTAAACATATCGTTCGAAATATTTCTGAAATGATTCTCAGAAGTTTCTGTATTTAATGATTGTAACAGGGAAATAGATTCTTAGATAGTCAGGAAAATCGAACGGAGCACCTTCCATCAGTTGTCAACAGGAGAAGTTTACTCCCTCTACTAAATTTTATTACAGCTGACATTTTGAAAGAAATGACGTCCTTTAAGAAAATAAATACTAAAGTATTCGCAAGACCAAACTCTGAATTTACTCCGGATAGTATATATTGGAAAAAGTATAGTGTAAGTATGTTGTAACAACAAAGGCAGTTTTAAGTTTTCTATAATCATATAGTATTGTTTATTCATGATGCTCCCACGTGTACAAAACTTAACCTAGAAGTAACTAGTATTTACGATTATTTATATATTAAATAAACTATTTAAAGGTATTGTGAAATTGAAATTTATAAAAATGTGATTGTGTCATTTGCTCTACAGGCTCCTGTTTTAGTTAAAGAATTTGGGCCAATCGATTATATCGATTTTTCGCCGGTAGAACCACATTATTTTGCTGTTACTTGTTCAGTCAGAGTGCAAGTATACAATCCAATTACAAAATTAGTTACAAAAAATCTCAGTAGATTCAAAGAAGCTGCCTATGGTGGATCCTTTCGTAATGATGGCAAGCTAATCTGTGCTGGTGGTGAAGAAGCAGTAATTAGGCTTTTTGATGTCAACACAAAAAGTCTTCTTCGACTTTTTTCTGGGCACAAAGCTGCTATACATAGAACTTTCTTCACTGCAGATAATCTTCATATTGCTTCATTTTCTGATGATAAGACTGCAGCTGTTTGGGATATACCAAGTGAAAAGCAAATAATATCCTTTAATGAACATTCAGATTATATCAGAGCTGGTGCCGTTAGTCCTATTTCTACAGACATATTATTGTCTGGTGGTTATGACAAACATATATATATGTATGATACAAGAACAAACAAACAAATTCTTAATGTAAACCATGAAGCTCCTGTTGAAAGTTTATTATTCTTACCCTCTGGTGGAATATTTTTATCTGCAGGTATGTTATTTTGATTTTGATAAAATATAATATTTTTTAAATAAAAAGGTGTTTCACATATACACTTAATTATATTTTCCTAATTGTGAACAGGTGGGACAGAAATTCGAGTTTGGGATGCACTTGCTGGTGGCAGATTACTTGCCAAAATTACCCAACATCATAAAACTGTAACGTGTTTAAAAATAGCTTCAAATGGACACAGGATTTTGTCTGGCTCATTGGATCGACATGTAAAAATTTATGACTCTGGAACATATAAAACTGTTCATTCCTTGGATTATCCCAATTCAGTTCTTAGTATAGGAATTAGTGTAAGAAGAAAATTACATTTTATATTTTTAATCATAGTATAAAATAGCATTATACTTTGTATTCTTAATCACAAATCGAAAGTTTGCATGCAATTTATAATTGTAGCCAAATGATGAAACAATAGTAGCTGGTATGGTTGATGGTTTAATTTCTGTGAGAAGAAGAGAGGAAGAAGTAAAAAGTGAAAAACTGCAATGTAAGAAGGTTTCATACAGACGCTCTGGAAAAAATTTACATACACCTCAAGTAGATATTGTTGTGCATGAAGAAACGAAAGAAATTATGTCCAAACATGATACCTGTTTAAGAAAGTTCGAATATTCAAAAGCTTTAGATTGTGTCATGTCCAGTTATGTGGTAAATAAAGTACCACATGTTACGGTTGCACTTATGCAGGAACTTATTAGAAGACAGGGCTTAAAACAAGCTCTTAGCGGTAGAGATGGCAAATCTCTTGTAAATATTCTTAAATTTCTGAATAGATATATAGGAAATATTCGATTTGGAAGAGTTTTATTATATGTAGCTAATGTATTAATGGGTATGTTGTAAATTTTTCCTTTTTATATCTGCTGTTTAAAAAGCACTTGTTTCGAAAAGTATATATTTTATTCACAAATCGACTTCTTAATAGATGTTTATGAAGATCATTTGGACGAACTTGGTGCAGAACCGCGAAAAATGTTTAGCATTTTAGCGGCGAAATTAGAAGAAGAAGAAAATTTAATACTAGCATTATCAGAATTACAAGGAAAATTGCATATGATATTGTCTGCTGCGGAAAATATACTTCCTGCACCAACGAAAGATGTCCAGGCCTTGGAACCTTCAAGTGCAGCTCAAAAAAATTTAATTTTAAGTATAGCATGAATATAATTTAATACAATGTGATATATGTATCATAACAAAATCTATACGTGCTTTTAATACATATTTTAATAAAATTGAAACATTACATTACACGCTTTCAGTTTTAAAGAACATTCAAATCATGATATATTTAATTAACTCTGGGTATAAATACTTAAAATTCAGTAGACCAGAGAAGCGTTTATTTTTCTTAAATCATATCATATTTAAATGCGTATAATGTGTATTGTTTATATTTGTATAATATAAATTATTAAGACAATATCAAATTTTACTTATTTCCACAATCTAGAATCTACAATTGCATACTATGAGTTTATTTCATGAAACTTCTTTTTTTAAGCATTTTTGCCAGGCAGCAGAGGATGGCTCATCAGGCATTATCCACCCAATTGGTATTGCTGATGCATTGCTGTCTGTACTTATATACTTATCCCAAGCAGTTCTAAAAATAAAGCAGTTGTAGTAATGAAAATAGCAATAATATATAATTATGATAATAGTTACGTTTACCTTATAATAATTAGTTTGGTTAAATCTATATTATATTGATCAGATGTTATTTTTCTTCCAAATAATACTTTTTCCCACTCATCAAACAGACTCCTTTTTTGTTTTTCAATTCTTTCTTCATTATCATTTTTCAACATTAATCTTAAACCCTGTTCCTCTATGGAATACTCACGATCAAGCATCGACCATTGCTCTGTTAGTTTGGCTAAAAAAATATGTATATTTACGACGTAATTATCAAATATAGTTATCAAAATAATTATTACAAATGAATACCAATAATATTATTAAATGCTTTATCTGCTGCTGAAGATAAATGTTCCCCTCTAGCTCTGGCAATATTGGCCTTAACATTTCGCAAATTTCGCAATTCTTGTAACAATCCAAGATATTTCCTAGCATCAGTTCTTTTCCCTCTAACATCAAATAAAATCATATCAGCATCTTTACGTAAATTTTCTTCTTGCTTTTCTTTCTCTATTACAGCTTGTTCCTTCCTAATCCACGAGTCAATTTGTGCATGCATTTTTGCTCTCCTTTCCATTCTCATTAATTTCTCATTTTTCCATTTTTCCTTTTTCATCTTTTCTCTCAACCTTTTTTTCTTTCGTCTTTCTAAGTCTTTTTTTAATTGATTACAAAAATTCTGATCCCTAACAGGCTCTAATAATTTAACAATTTCTTCTTTTGCTGCATTACAGATACTTATCTTCTGTTGCCATTCTTCTTCTGTTAAATGCTGGCTATTTTTAAGCTCTGCACAAATTACTTTTAATTTCTCATTTAATTTGTATGCTGATGTTATAGCATTTTTAGTTATTGCAATCTTAGATTTTTTGTAGGTATTTCTCTGGTCATTTATATTATTAGATTGATCAGTTTCTAGAAGAAAATTTTCAATATCCCTTTCGTCAGCTTGTCGTCTTCCTAAGTTAATTACTGATGTAGCATTCTCATTATCAGATATAGCAACTGAATAAACAATATTTTGATATACATTCATATTATAATTGGCATTATAAATGGACTGATCTATTGGATAAGACATATTGTAGCATGAATTCCTACAACTTTGTGTAGCATCCTCTAAACGACTTTGATTATTAAACATAATTGTTCAGAGTTACTTAATTTCTTAATTTCAAGTTATTTAATTTCAAAAAATATAATATACCTTAATACTATCACTTCCTTTACGTATGAAATGATTATTTTAACTCGTTTACAAATCTTATATTATCTTACATGAAAATATAGTTCTTTCAATTTTCGACAATGTCTTAAAGAACTCAATAGGCTTTGCTTTTTTAACACATCTCCATAATTTCTCCTTCTTTGGGAAGTTGAGCTTCTGCTCCTTGCAATACCTTTTCTGCTTCTATATAATCTTCAACCTCTTTCAAATCTTGTTCTGTGTCCAAAATTTTTTTAAGTTCTTCAAAAGCTTTAACAAGACGTCGTTGACAATCTGGTATCATCATGAGAGATTCTTGAAGTACTTCTTCTTGCTTTTTTATATCATAACCATCTTTATCTGTAATAAAATTAAAGTGAGATAACTATTACCCTTCAAAGAAATAGAAATAAAGTGAACTTTTTATTGCATCATTTCGTGTACTGAATACATTTACAGGCATAGTAATGAGTAATATATCAGTTGTTTAATCAAGTAAATATTTCAGCGTATTAAATGAAAAATAAAAAAGAAGGATATGAAAATGTTTGAATAAATAACACAGCTATTGAAAGGATCGAAATAACAAAAAAAATACAAAAAACTTTCGACTGCATTTTTCAAGCGTTCTCACCCTGTTCCTTTAATTTTTGTATTCTTTCACGTTGCTGTGCTGCTTCTTTCTCGTAAGTGACTTTTTCTTTCGCGAGACGTTTCACAACTCCAGTCTTAATTTTTAGAGTTCTTATACGAGGATCAGACATTGTTTTAATTTAAATATTTTACCTCAGATGCAGTTAACGAAGCGTTTACTGATTAAATGAGTTTTTCCTTATAAGGTAAGATGAATAGCTATAAATGAAATGAAGAGGAACTTTGTAACGTATAGGTTATACCGATTGATAGCCGGAGACTCCTCGTCGTATTCCATTAAGTTATGTTCTTATGACATGAACTTATCGAGAATGTCGATTACTTCAATCGATTATCTAATTCACGTTTAATATCTTTCGAATTTTGAAAAATAAAAATATTACGTTAAAATCAATTAGTGTAAAACTTGCATGAAAAAAAGTGTGTTCTTCATTTTTTAAAACAAATATCTTTTGTGAGTATTAATGTATTTACTTATTGTTTTAAAAAGGGAAAGTTTTTATTTCGATTAAGTTATTATTTTAACAGTTATTCTTATATTGTATGACAGAGTATTCTGTCGTTAATATTTCTATAGATATCAATAGTAGTATAAGTCATTGTTCTATAAATATATATAACAAGATATTAATTAGATGTTTTACGAATAAAATAATAAGCTACATGTTTATATTATTACATCTATTTAATTTGTTTTCTTAAAAAGAGAAATATATGTAGATTTAATATTTTCTTAGCATAATTCAGAGGTAATAATTTCGCGCCATTTGATTTCGAACATTCGAGACTTGCAGTAAACTTCAAACAGTATTGCAGTATATCCCCCACACTTCCGCAGAAAAACGCTACATCGTGCCTGCATTGAAAGGTGCAGTGAGAGAAACAGAAGGGTTAATTGTGTATCGGTTTATACCTGATTTCCCGAGACATGTAACGAATAATAGTGACAAGGTTACAATGCAAGACGATATTTTCCCAGCTGCAGAGAAAATCCTTTCCGACATCGAAAATGTGGTGAAGAAGAATCCGTCACTGTGAGTGTTTTCTTAGATACATTACGAGGGCGGAGTCTTTAAAAATATCTATGAAATGTACCACTAAATCCTTAGATTTTGGTCTCTTAACGTGTTTATCGTATAGACGGTGCAACGTTTCACATAGCGTGTTTTAATTTTGATAAAATTATATCGTAACATCATCGTTGTACATTTTAATCGGATATAAGCATATACGACGCTTTGTAAAAGGTTTGCATAGTAAATACAGTATTAGCAATGTTGGTATCTGGTATTTACGATAGGAAACTGGCGCCATCGCGATTATTAAATCTTAATACTTACTATTGAACATGCTTTCTCTCTCTCTCTCTTTCTACTGTATAAAAGTGCATTATATATATATTATAACATGTATGTATATTGCAAGTATTATAACTGTATGCATCACGGATACCACATACCAATAACCAATAATGATAATATATATCAAACTAAATTCAGATATGTTAAAAATATAATTTTATAACATATACATACGTACATCTAAAAGGTGGTACTATTCCTACATTATCCTATAACTATTCTTTATGTTGTTATGTAATTCATAACATTTCTTCTGAGATATAATTTAAACATTTTTTAAATGTATTGCTATACCTGTATTTATTTATATTGAATACTATTTAACACTGATAAGCTCTTTGAATTTTTATGTTCTAACGTATCTTTTATTTTAATAAGCATATAGTGCTGTAATGCTTCAAAAAAAATTGTAGTATAAAAATTAAACTAGAAAAAAACCTACTCTTCGTATAATTTGCTCAAACTTAAAAAATTCTTTAACAATAGAGAAACGCAATTGGGCCGAAAATGATCCGAGGGATATAGAAGGGTTAATAAAAATTGTTCAATTCAGTTATATAAATTGGACATATTTATTGTACATTGAAAATTGTTATTCATTTCTTAAGTTACTTTTTACAGCAGCAGTTGATAGAATGCGAGAATTCGCGTGAGTAAAGCGTTGACTCGTTTGAAATTTCAGGAAGAGTTTCGAAATAATTCCCGCGGAAGACAATGAGAACAAATCGCCTGTATTCCACCAGGAGGACTGTCTCGGGTTGGCGTCCTGGTGCGTGCAACCACTGTACTGCTACGCTTATCGTCGCCTCTTCGAACTTCGGCAAAATAAACACAGACGGGAGGAACCAAGCACAATAGCAAGATGGTTACTGGGCGCGTTGTTATTGAATCCAGACGTCACGACGTTTTGGAATATGCGTCGGGAGTTAGTAAGGAGCCACAAGTTGGAAGCACCCGAGGAATTCTTTTTCTCACGATTGGTGCTTTATCATAAGCCGAAATGTTTCGAGGCGTTTGCCTATCGGCGGTGGTTATTGTCGTACATATTAAACAGTAAGGATGGACATTACGATCCGGAATCGGTGGAATCGCCCTTCTGTAGGGAACTGGATATAGCGACTACGTGCGCGGATAGATACGCGAGCAACTATCATGCCTGGAGTCACAGGCGTCATGTAATGACTCTTCGTGAATCGTGTGGATTCGCTTATCCGACTCTAGAGACAGAATGGAAGAATTCGCTGGCATGGTGTCAACGACACGTATCGGATTATAGCGGGCTTTCCTATCGACAGTTCCTGCTGAATAAGTATATGTTCGAATTAAAGGAACTGCCGAGGGAACCGTTTATAAAGTGCCCGGATGTCGGGGAGCAATGGAAAGAGGAACTCTTCGCTTACGTTAAATCGAACATCAGTGATACAGAGGACATGCATCAATTGCAGAGGTTATTCGGTAGAACGAACGCGGAATTCAGAGCGACTACTCCTTCGTCGAGAACGAAACAACATCAAACAGCGTATTTCCGTTCTTTGTCATATTGGCTGGAAGAATGTCGCGCGAATGACAGTGCTATTTGCATGTATAACGATCACGAGGCTCTCTGGTGTCATCGTAGATTCCTCGCGTATCTTCTCCTGCGTTTTATGACGACGAATCATTTCTGTCGCGGAGATGAACACAATGTCGACGGTCAATCCGATGACAAATCGGTTGAAAGAAAAAATGTTCAAAAATTACTAGCGGACAACGATGTGATGTTGTGTCACGATTTTCTCGTGCAAGCATTCCGCACGTACACCAACAAGATCGCTGATCTCGCCACCAAACGGGATCAACACGAGAAGATGTTGGTTGAGAGGTTCTTTAAATTTCTTCAGAGCATCGGGTTCGAAATCAGATCGTGATTTCGTTGAGTCGAGGTTGTACTTTGGCATGGCAAATAACATATGCGCAATAATCGATATGCATTGATATGCCATTGTAAAAATAACGCAATAACTCTCTTATTCCGTATTCCACGCAAACGTAATTCCTAGCCGTATACTTTATTCATGAATTGTATCTCAATAATGCTCTCTCGTCTGATCTGTTTGCGCGGCGAATTCTGTGCGCGTAAATCAATGCTGTCCACGAGAGGGGCCCCTTATGTGACTTTGTCCCCCTTTGCGTGTCATCATATTATAAGAGGAAAAGAAAAAGGGGAAGAGATCAAATATTATTTCTTTCTCTTTCTAACTCTCTCTGAAAACGAACGGATATAGACGAGAAACTCATATTGGTAGCGTGTATGCGTAGCATATGCGACAGAGTGGGAGAATTCTTCTCTACATCCTAGAGTCGAAGTTGAACAGCACTGTCACATAAATAAATGATATAGAATCGTTTACGGTAACGCAAGATCTAATGTACAATGTAGATGAAAATGGAATGAGTATCGATACTTATTTTTGAGACATTTACCGCGTATTATTTAAGGATATTTTCAATAACCGAGCACGATATATCGTATCGTGATGAATTAACGGAGAAAAAGAAGAAATCAGAAGTTGGGCGATGTTTGATTTTCTAAACGTTGTCCGACATTTGAGAGAGTATGTACCCTATGGTTGTGTGGTAAATAAGAAAAAAAGTGTCTTTTGAGGCTATAGGGAAGTATTATCACGGGATAAATGTGTATAGTCGAACGTTGATAAAATATGATATGAAGGAAAGAAGAAAAAAGATGTTAGTTTTATAATCATGTGTTTTTAGTCACCTTGTAGAATAACAGAGGCCCGGTAACGCAGGCCGTTTACGTCGTCAGGCCAATTGTTTTGACGCCACTAGTACATATGCGACATTGGCCACGTTGTCCTCCTTTGGCACGACAACCTAACCAAAAATAAACCTTTCGACTTTTGACTGAATTTCTCGTTAGTCTACCGGGAACGGTCGTTAAACGCGTGCGATCGCCAGATTTCTTGTCCACCAAGTCCTATAACTTCCGTTTCATTGTTACATGTTAATAAAGTTCAGTGAACCCTGTCGACAACAATTCTTATCTTTTCATGCACCGTCCACCGATGCAGCTCCGCCTTTGGTACATGTACATATGTATCACGTATAGGTTTTCTCATAAAACGGACTTGGCCCTAATGCGACGTTCCATTTGTCTTGACCTTAATCTTTCAATACCCTTCAACTCTCGCAATTAACGTTCACACGTGTAAGAGAGAACAGAGAACGCAAAATCCGCGGGAAATTGCACGTCTTCAATAGTATGATTACAAACGTTATTTACGTCGATGCACGTGAAGTCGATCCAAGAAGATACCATGCATTTATCCTTTTATGTAATTGTACTGCATTTATGAAAACATGCTACAATTAATGATTAAGAACATCGCTATTAAATGCTGTGGGATGTAGTAAGAATACCTATAAATATCGTTGTTTTAGTTCTTTCAAGACAGTTTCGTGTCTTCCAATGTACAATAATGCCATCCTACGTATTTATATACGATATTAACCGACATATGATGATTCTAGTTAGTAAGCAGTCAACAACACATTCGTCATTCAAACGATTAGTCGGTAAGTTTTGATGAGTTGTATGCAATACATTGATATACGTTCAAGGAATCAAAAGAAATTCGTATATTATATTAGACATATCATTGTCAATGGATTACCCTTAATATATTGTCGAAACTTGCACGTGACTATTGTCTATTACGTCCATTGGTCGATGAGTTCGATTGTGCCACGAGGTACGACGAGTTGGTCGATAGGTATCCTCAGAAATTCCACTCGAGGAGGTAACGTGACAAGGTGTGCAGTGGCGGGTCGGACGAGTTGTTTTCTCTTCGCTCATTTATCCAAAATCGAATACATATATCGAAAGGTGAATCGATGACGTCTGATGCCGGATCCACGTTTCAAAATAACCTCAATGATTTCTCCAAACAGAACCAGATGGAAATCGCTCAAAACAAAGGTAAGCCGAACTTCTTTCGTTGCTTATTACATTATCTACAATAACTTTATAATAACCAACGATCGTTTAGTCAATAATTAGTTTTTGGAAATTTTTTATAAAATAATTCATTTTAATACTTTTATTGTATAAGACGTTATAGGTTACAAACGTCGTAGTATTTTCTTGGTTTGTTGGTATTCATGGATAAGTAATTACTATTTTATATCGATGTTCTATACCGCGCGAGTATTTATAGCTTGCGTTACAAGCGTACCTAGTTGGAAGATTTGAACGTTGGCGGAAAGCTCGATTTTTCAATTTGGTGAATTTAATTATTTTTTAGATATTTAAGTATATCGTGTTTGATTATTTTGATTGAAACTATTGTTTTTTGCATTTTGAAATCTTAGATATATTCGCGAGGATATTGTCGCAATACACCATACGGAATTTCTTACGTAAAAGGCTAGTAATATTGTGAAAGCAGGCAGTAAATGTTCTTTGTTACAATAAAAGTGGGCGAATCTTATCTTTCTGTTGATTACACACAATCTTTAGCTATTAAATTATCACAACGTTTAACGTATGTCGTATACACCTTAATGCAATATAACATACTTATTAACTAAAATACTAAGCTACTTTTTGTTAAATTATACTTTTCATTATTACAAAGTGCACTTCATTCTTAATGAAATATTCGCATGAAATCAATTTTTATTAATAATACTATTATAGTTAGAATTTGATACATTCGTATGAAAAGTTAGGAATAAATTAATGATATTGATACTAACAAAATAATTTTTTACATGATACAGAAATTTGTTAATAAAATAATATCATAATTGGAATTTGATATATTCATAACTTCATTCACCAGAAATCAATAATAAAATTTAACGAAAAATGATTATGTGAAGATAGAGACTAATAACATAGTCACATAAAACTGAAATTCACTCAAAAATAATATTGGAATTCGATGTATTCATTGTAGAAGTCAGCAATAAAGATAGAGAATTATTAAACTTTGACCTATTGTCGAATTAACCACATATAAATCCGCTCCTTCCCGCTTGATCCTTTATTCGTAGACTTGGCATACATAAGAGAGTTTAGAACGACTCCACATAGCATGTAGTAATAGTTAGGATGTAAATTTTATTAAACAGCAATTCACGCGAGGAAAAAGTTCGTCGCATTTTGATAAGCCGACGAAAATCCCTTAAGAGAATTAATGCGTTATTAGGCAAGAGACCTGCATAGCGTTCGTAAAAAATATTCTATTTAAAACGTGTACGTAAAACAATAAGGCAGCTTTTCAACGGATTTCTATAATTTTTTCTTGGATTATAAATCCCTATTCTTAATCTAGGAGTTAGAACCATGACGATGAGTCTCACGTCTTCATTCATGTATATTCTTTTAAGCGAAGACAACGACTTAGATAACTAAGAGAAATTTTTCCTCTTGGTTTTAGATATTTGTTTGTTTATTGAAATAAATAATTGTAATTATTATGTGGATGCTTACACTTTTGTAGACATCCAATAATATCTCATGTATTTTTGCATTTTCTAATTTCATTCTATATTCTATAAATGCATAAATATGCACAGTTCAGTTAGTTCATCTTTACTTTTAATATCATAATTAATTTAAAATAGAAAGAAATGGAAGAGTTGAAGAAATAGATTGTAAAATTAAAATATAAAAATATGATAAAATATGATAGAATTTATACGAAACTATTAATATTTTGCATTAATAGTATTAATACTATTAGAAATTCTAATTGCATTTGTAGCAACGTTAACTTAGTAACTCGATTAATCCCATAAGACAATCTTTTTTTTTTAATGTTCCCGTTAGAAAATTAAAATTCTATTATCTACAGACATTACACACCGTAAATCATAACGGGTTAAAAATAATTTCCTAACTATTGTATACGATCGTAACATTATCTTGTTATCGTTTTACAAACATGTTACAATTAGAGATATTGTCTCGAAGATATCGTTGACATCGTGCATATATGCATATAATATGACCAGAGGATAGATGTTCGACATATAGTATCTACCATTATTGTTAGACGAACTTTAACTCCATGGTGATTACCATCCATGCAACTAGCACATTGCAAACAGGAACTATTCGTTTACCTTACGTATTAAGGTTCGCTGATGGGCGAGACATCAATTTTTCCATAGAGAAAATACCTATGTAGATACCTTTAATTACGTTTAATATAATTTTTTTTAATCTTATAATTACTTATAATAACACGAAATCGATAAACATACAGCGATATGTATTTAAATTTTTCTCAGATACCAAAAATCTTTTGTAGTAAACATAGCATTTATTTAAACACCAAGTATTTAAAATTAGAAAGATATGAAAGTGTGCAATATAATTTACTAGATTTATATTTAATGTTAGTTTTGTAGCTGGAAATATAATAATTATGTTTGCTTTTTATATTTGAGGAGGACCCTTTTCCTACATATATATATATATATAGAGAAAGAGATAAATATTATGATATTATATGTAACTTATCACACTTGTCCTCTGTAGTATTCAAAAAACCAAATATTTATAAGAGACCCCGTTATATTTTGATTCTGACGGTAGTAGCATTCGCGAGTCGTCGCATAAATCTATTTTAACGTTTCGTTCCCCGACAGAGCGACTGATTCCATATAAATGTGACAATTTTCAATGCAATGCAGACTGACCTTCTATTTTAAGATCGGTTTAATCTGTCGTTGGCATGCTCGCCGTAAACAGAGTGCACATTTCTTCATGCAATGCGTCTCATTACAAGTGTCGCGACTTACATATGTATGTATGTATTATGCCCTGTCGCTTAGATAAACGCATACTTCATTTGCGTAGTTTAGAAAAGCGTGTTATGTCAATTATTATGAAACGCACGATGAAGTCTGTATATAGATTTGTCCTGCTAGTCATAAGTACTAGAATATTGTATTATGTCTATTCATTAGGCACTTGAAATGCACATACATTGCTCGTAAGCATCCGAACATTTTAGCCAATTTGTGGCGACAATAACTTTACGTAAGAGTTAAAGAACATAAAGAAACTCAAATACTTCAACAATTATGATAGAAAGTGAAAAAAAATGCTGGATAGGTTTTTTCGAAGGAAAGCTGTGCTATTTGTTACAGATTCGCTGTTTGCCATAACTTTCATTTCCTAGTTGTTTTATTAAAAATCTGTTATTTTAGTTATATATCAGATACCGATACGTGTTTTATAGAACCCGAAGCTTCCTCGATTCGGTATATTTCTATCTCCTTTAGTTAAAATATACTAATGTAAAAATATATGTAATATTTTTTCACTTTTCAAAATATGTTAAAATATTTGGAAGTTTCTATGTTTTTTTACACGTTAAGTAAAGATATATAGCGTATAAAAATGTACAGTCTATTACGAAACATGCGATGACTGAATATTTTAAGCTGAATGAAGAAAAACAAAGATGGCACAAAAATTGCGTATATAATAAAACTTCAATTTTCTCTAATTTTAAATATTATAATTATATTAATATTATAATTCTAATTCTCTAATTAAAAGGAACAGAACAGATGTCCTAGTGCTTATGGCTGACATCGTCTATCTCTGTTTCGATTCGATTAAAAATAATTTCGCGTAGAATCTGTGCTGCTTGTCGAGAAATATGCAGCTCTGAACTCGCGACTTTCTCTGTGAGGAACGGACGTGCATATATGTGCTCACTTAATACTAATTGAGATCGAATTAACGAGCACGCGAATAAAATGGAACTTGAACGTGCTATCGGTCGACCACCGACGATATTATATTGTAGTTATCATGGTACTCTTCGATCCGCTAACTCTTGTTTTCTTTGCTGTACGTATTTTTTCATTATCGGACTACGTCAACTCGCGGTCTGTTGTGTTCTAAACCTTGCTGCGTTCTTTTGATCATTTTCCGGCCAATCGTATTTTTCTAACTTGAAGAGGTTTTCAGTATAAATAAGAAACATATTAGCTTAAAGTTGACAGTTACTATATTTTAGCTTTACTTTATATTGGCTCTAATAGCTAAATCGGCTAACTTGGCTCTAAAAATAAATTCTTATTTACAATATCCAATACTGTATTCAATTTTCTATTAAGAAAATTATTTGTTATTTTTTCGACGATTACATCGTTTGTTATTTGAATTCTTTAATCGGATATATAAGTGGCTTAAAATTTTCCTAAAGTGCTATATACGAATAGAGAAAATTTTACAGGTTATTTATATCTTTGTAATTTCGATAAGAACAATTCCCTTAAAACTATTTCTCTACGATTATCACGTAATTCCTTAAAATCTTCTAAGAAAGCGGAAAGAAAGTTTCCGTTAGAACGATTACTAATCTATTCCAAATCGTGGAAGTTTTATGTGATTACATTACTATGGAATTCCCAGATGTGTGCAATTCCGGAAATAATTGTGAATCAAGGAAGATACACGAATTCATACGTGTCGCAAATATGTTCGGGGAAATACGGCAATCCCGGGAAGGATGCGCGGCTTATTGCCAAAATGCGTGATTGTCCTTGTACCTAAGTGAGGCATTCGAGTTTTTAGTTGTTAGTCAGAGGCTTACAAAGTTGTTTTTCATACGTTGTTATATAATTTCAGTATCTTCGATGAGCAAAAGATTAGTGATTTTTAATACGACTCATGCTATATTTATGATATAAGTAAAATCAGTATAAAATTAACAACAAAAGGATTCGTATCTTTTTCGACTTAGGGAGATGTGCATCTGTGTAGAGATCCATAAAATAATTTCGAACTCTTAAAAAATAATATGTACTTTCTAAATTTTGTATATGTCTATCCTATTTCTTTAATGATTTTCTTTTGTTTTTAATGTATTTTGTGATACTCATGATTTTATCCTCCAAAGTCACTTTTTTTTAATCTTCGAGTCCATCGATTTTTTCTTAAATAAGGCTGTATATTTTTTTTATAAATTAATCGATGCACTTTTTATTGTTTATGGGAAGGTATTGAGATACTTGTATCTGGAAACATTAGATTAGATTCGAAGATATTTTATCTTTTTGTAGATATGATAAAGATTTTATAGATATAAAGATATCTTATCTTATTTTGTAAAATTAATTGTATGAAAAACAATGAAAATATAAATATGGGTTTTAGGTCTTTCTTTGTTTTTCATATGATAAGTTTCATAAAATTAGAGTTGATAACTTTTGTGTAATACTTCTTTGCAAATAATATATGATATTGATATAAATATTAAGATAAAAAGTGAATCTATTAGTTTATAAAGAAATATACAATTACATACAATTACAGAAACATACAAATACATCCTAAAAAATGTCAAAATAATCGTATATGTTTATTTATACACATTTTTGTTAAAAAAAAATTTTATTTTATTTTATTTCATTTCTCAAAGTTTCTTTAACATAAGCTTTTTCCTTTAGATGCTTCTTCCAAAATACTTCGGCCACGAAAGATGTTAATACAGACGAGCGTTAATCCTCTCATTTCGTCGTATTCGACTTCTGGACGATTTCTTTACGAAATTCGTGCAGCGTCTTTGTATATTATATTTCGTGTTTCACTGCATCGATCATCAAGGTTATTTTTTATGGCTCTGGAAATCGATCAGATACGAGGTAAGCCTGAATATGCACGAACGGTTGGATGGCGTTGATTTGATTACAGAAGCATGTCTGTAATACGCTCACGTAACTTATGAGAAACCGAAGATATAGTACACTAATGCTAAGGTTGACGTGATGCAATAGGGTTTTAAACGAATTAAAGCAGTGTCGCCAAGAATAGGCAAGAAACGCGTGTTTGCTAATATCACCACACCTGTTTCTTAAACATCATTTGCTTCTCAGCTCATTCGGTGGACCTTTCGTTTCGCATAACTCGATCGCGATTTTACACTTTGTCGTTCATCGATATATTTAGTTGATTTTATCGTCTATTAGTGTTTCGGTGAAAAGGAACGTATGTACCTGATAACGATGTCAACACGAGGATTCTCAGGTGAAAAATCTTACTTGTCCGAACATTATGTTCATGAAAGGAATAAAAGTAAGAGTGTTGTGACGTGTCATCTGTATTTATAAATGTCCATCACATGTAGTTGAATGTCGCTTAGAGCTTGGACTATGGACTACATTTTGCATCTTTATCGTTTCCACTTTCAACGGTAGTTGAATTTGTTTTTAACATTGAAGTTGGGCAATTCCGAGTCTTCCGTTGTTCGAGCAACAAATAATTATTTTTGAAGAGTGTTTCTGTGTATTTTTCGCATAATATCGGTTATTTTAACACGTGCTTCCGATAACCGTAATTTCGATAATAAGGTTTTGGTTAGATAGTACTAACGAAATAACTTTTAATAAAATGAAAATGTGTTTCAAAAGTAAATTCTGTCATTCAAGTGTAAAAATATTATGACTATAGAAATTTTCTTTCCGAAGTAATCCTTCATATGTTAATGTTTTTGTCGAACACATGTTTTGTTTTCAAATAAGGTTATGGTATGTATAAAATGTCTTATCTTTAATTGTAAAAATACATATTCGATAGGAACGTAAGAATTCATAGAAGAATATATAATTATTATAGTATTCATAGTATTATATATAGTATATATTACAGTATATATGTTATTCACAGTATTTATTCCTTTGTATGAAACAACTCATTCAAATTAACCATCTTTAAATTACATTATACACATCATGTGCATTCAATTTCACATACTTCATAGAAATTGAAATGAATATCATCCATAGTTATGTCGAGAATTGTGAAATTAACATAAAACTAACCTAGTAACCTAAAGACTTCTACTCAGTTTGTTATTCGCCTTATTAAATCGATGAACATATGGGACAGCATATCTTTAGCTTTTTATTTATTTACTTTTTAATTTATTTATGTATGTATCCATTTTATTTATATTTTTGTGTTTTCCTTTATATTTTTAATTTGCTTTATACACTTGCATTTATCTTTCATTTGTTTATTTACATTTTCACATTTATCTCACACTTAATCAACATAATCGTGATATGTTTGATTTAAGACAAACTCTCAGAATATAAGAAAATATAATTTAATTCTTCTATGAATGCAAATTTGATTTCTTTTTTAGCCTTTAAATAAATATCTCAAGGAATTTTTTCAGACAGCGAACTAGCAACGTTTCGGCGAAGTACATCCCTCAGATTGGCAAAATCATCAAACCCAAGTACCGTCAATAGCAATCAATCGTACGTGTCGTCGAACGATGGAAAATCATCGGTGTCCATGACATGGACCCCAGATAAAGGAGATACCATACCAGTTCGGCCCGCCAGGCACTCCGCACCTGCGATCGACGCACCTGCGCCGGAATATCTCGCCAGAAATCTTCTGCAGCTTGGCTGTCCCGCCGTGTCAATGCCCACGTAAGTCTCTCTGATCTATCGTGTGTGCACTAGTAACGGTTCAGTGGATCCCTCCGGATACATTCGTGGCAGAGATAGCGATTTCCGCAAACGCAATCGTCTCCGCGTTCTCTATCTCTCGTCTGGGGATAGGAATACTGCGCATTTTGTTGCGAGAGGCTGACCATCGAGTGGTGCATAGGGTGTGTTACTTTAGATATAGGAGGATATAGGACCTCCCGACCAGTGAATTTTGTGCAGATAGAGTTGAATATGAATAGGTTAGCGGTATAATAAGTGGAAATAACATAGTGAGATCATAAATTAAGGCGTTAAACAGCGACAGTCGTTGATGTGTCGGTATTTAGGGCTGTATGTATCGTGTAGAGGTCCTCTGAATTTTAGGCTACCAAAGTATTTCATTAAATTTGGTTACAGTGTTTGATCAAGATTATGATATTATAATGTCGTTGCTTCTTGTTCAGTAACAATCGTTATGCGAATAAAGCTTAATACAAGATATTAAAGATTGGGAGAAATATTTTTTGCACCAGGAATCTGAGTTGACGTCGTACGGACCTGAACCAGGCTCAATGTCCTTGCATTTTCCAAAATGTTTCAAACTACTTGTTTTGACACCCAAAACATGTTGACTAATTGCTGATTAATTTTAAAATTACATATTCTTTTTAATTATCATGCGTTATTTCTACATATGGTCATTTTTGTTCTTTGTATTCTACAAATCGTTCATATAGAATCTCGAATTTGCATCTTGTATTTTATCGTCGAATATATTTCGTTTTATTGAATGAAAAGTTTCTAGCTTATCGACGATACAAATATTTTATACAGATTGAAAATTCAGGATCACAGTCATAATACAATTTCGATCCAATTTGTAGACAACCCTGCAACAGAATCAAAAATTTTCATTCACGCTGGACCCACGATTCTTCCGTTACGCTCCTGTCAGTCATCGCGATGCACACCGGTAGTTGCTTAATGAGGAAATTATTTTTATTTCATCAATCCATGAGGCAATTAAACGTCCACCGTAAACTCGTATCAACCTAAGACTGTGCACGTGTATCGCTCTGTTTCACTCGCGCTATTGCGGTCATCACGCAATAAAGAGAGACAGAAATAGATTGGGCTAGTCCGGGAAACAACATTCGCGATCAGCTGAGCGATACCGCGATCCCTCTATCGGCCGTTCTTTCGAGATAGCGGTGTGTGCAACGATGCGATCCCATCGTTTCAGTTAGATCGCATACATTCCCACGTGTACACACGTTTACAAATCAACTCGTCTATATAGCTATACAACCAGCAGCGTGGTGTTCGGTCAATAGCTGGCAGGACTGGCGCAGACGCGCCGAAACAGCTGAGTGTGCGTTCACGTACATCCAATGGTGCTGTACCATTGGCGTACATCCGCGAAAGCCTCGTCTAGTAGCGAGGAGTCGCACGAGCGCGGACTGCAGCACGTTCGGCACACCGCATTGCTGTATTTTCACCGCAAACTTTTGTTGGTATCACGTAGTCCACGTTGTATACTCTTGCACTTTGATCGAGAACCAACTAAACGAGTTTTGCCTATTTTCAAAATACTCGAATTGTGTCGAGATGAAGGAAGTTGGTGCATCGTGTTAGAAGAGGGATTCTTCGAAAGGCGGTTCGAATCTGTCGGTGGTTAGTCTTCGAATACAAGAGGAAAACAACAGTAGGAAGAGGATTTGCAAGAGAAGAAGTATTTATATGTCATCCGATAAAAGTTTCATTAATCTGCCGAGCAGCTTCTCAGAGAAAAATGATGCTGCAACCGTATTGATGTTCGAACGTCTCCACGAAAAGTTGTCAAGGTCTTCGTTGTTATGTAGCACGAAGACCGGAAGGAGTGGATAGGAAGTCTGGAGTAATTGAAGCGACTATTCGTGAGTCGTGCGAGAAGACCTAATTTTAAGTCAGTTTTTGTATGTGACTGTGTAGCCGTGTAACGTGGGACAGTGGCGCCCCTCTACTGGACTGCTAGCTACGATAACACTCATCGCAGGTGTGACTTTTTTAAACTCGTTTCTCGTGTCATCCATTAAGTCCTGTGTCCCGTAACGGTATTTTGGCCAACTATGTATTTCTAGACGTCGCGAAAGTTACTAAATCACAGACTCATTTTTATATTCGTCGATTATGACTCTATTAAATAGAATCGATTTTTTATGTTATAAATAAGAAAGAAACTTTCTTTCTTTTTACCTTGTGCCCTATTATCTTGAAATTTACGCCACTTAGAAAAACAACGAGCCTTAGTGCGCGTCGTCTCTGTAAGGTTAAACATGTCATCGTTGACGTATGTGGATCATTTCCTTCCCGTTGTTGCATCTAATATAAGCTCTTATTATTCTATTTCCTGTCTATTTTGGTGTATTTTAAACTGCAATATTTATTCTATTTTCGATCTCAAAGCAACGAAACATTAGATTGTTATACGTTACTTCCACAAATTTCAAACAAGAACTTTCTAAAAATCGTTAAAGATAAAATTTGCCAAATCCAATAATAATCTTATACTAATTCCCTCGGAGCAACTTAATAAATATTAAAAATCGCAATAACTATGCAAGAAGTCACGATTATCGACTGTCGAATTAAATTAATTTATCGATGAGTTGGATTCTCTGTAATCAAATCTGTTGTTTACGACCAGTGTCGTATAAATTTCAGATATGCAGTGGTCGTTGGATAAAAAAAGAGCATTTTTGACAAGGAATTCGGAGGGAGACCGACAGTGTGTTAATTAACGATATTTAAGATAATGATCATAGTCCGATTTAATATTTCGAAGGTATTATCTTTTTTCAGACCTCGTGGAGGAGTAGGATCTGAGCCTCCGCAGAGTAGCGACAGCGATGAACATTCGACGACGCATACCCAACAGCAACAACTACAGCAACAGCATAGTCATGGGCATGGGTTTGGACAAGGACAGGTGGATATCTACAACTTGCCCAAAGTCCAGGTGTCGGGACCATCGAACATTGATGAATCCTCTTCCGTCGTCAATGGGTAAGTCTGACGTTATCCTTTTTCATTTATTTCTGACGATGATCGTTTAACGTTTATGATCATCAGCATATTGGAAGTCTGATGCATTGTAATAACGTAATTTTCCTAGAAGACTGCGGATGTTTATGCATTTATGAAAAATTTGAATGTGCCAGAATGAATATTATATGGAAAGATATAGCAAATATTCAAATATTTAGAATAATATTTAGAAAAAAAGTTCTATTTAGATTCCTTTCCTTAGTTGTTGTGTCTAGAAAAACACGAATTCATATTTCTATCCGTGAAGAAATTTGGAAGTGAATTTACTCTCGGAGGACTCTTAAACACTCTTAAACTAATATTATTAGCGAAATTTTACAAGTCTTAGAAAGTACTAATATACATATTTTCTTATGTAACAGATATAAGTTTGGTAACAAAACGAATGAAATGTCACAAATAAACTGTACAAATTTCAAGTTATTTGATTATCCTTTCCTAATGAATTATCGTGCAAGAGAACCCAGAAACTATATTACAAATAACGTTTAAAATAAATATTTTTATTTATTGTATAAAAAGTATGATAAAAATGCAGGGCATAATTCACCTAGATAAATATAACCCTTTGCAGTTGAAAAAAGGAACACGTCTCTATAGTTTACTTACTCTAGAAACATACAAAATTTGCATTGCAAAGCCAACCTAGTATGTTGTCTCAAACTTTCTACTGCATAGTTCATCACTCATTTGACTTTCCTTGCAAATGAACCCAATATTCTGGCCTCGGATTCGCACGTATAGTTTTACATAAGACTGTTAGTATATTCTCTTAATACATATATCGATCGTCAATGCATCATATTTAGTACACCAGCTTGGAAATTAACACTGACTGCTTTCAAGCTACACAGCCTATCCGCGATGTTACTCGTTTTCTTGAAACTTTTCCACAAGTCTGATCGTGGATTATAAACGAATTTATTTGCACTCTGTCTGTAAATGTTATATTTTGAAAAATATTTCGCTTTACGCATATATTTAATGTTTCGCAATATTCTGAGATCAATCGTCTTTAAAATACTTTGAGTAATGAAATCACTGATACACTTCAAATAAAAAAACACCAATTTAAACTTACAATGATGCATTAAAAATGCTGTTCTCCGAACGTTCTTAAGACCAGCTCGTAACAGCTTTTCACGATAATACCTGTACTTGGCTAGCAATCCACGTAAGAGAAAGAAACATGTGTTCTACGTTAAAATTAGTCGTTACATACGTATCGTACAGGTTTTGATTAAATCTGTATATAATTCGATACGATGTTGATAACGTCGAATATAGACAGGAAAAGGTGCATCGTGGTTTCGATATGTTCTATCACGTGGTTCGTTGACGTTGGATCGATTTGTTCCGCATTGCAAAGCGATAATATTTTTAGCAAACCCACCTGATATCGCGACATAAATAATTTTTTCGATAAGGAAAACGCGAGAATTCCTCTCTGGCTTCGTCCGGTTACGTAACTTGCCGAGTTCCATCGAAGTGTTTGCGTTTCTCGTGGAATGATTTATTTCCAAGCAGTTAAGAAACGAGCAAATAATTGCGATAAAATATGCATGCAGCGAACCATAGCATCAATTTCCACGAAAATTTGACTGCTCTAGAAAGATAGCTCGCGCGTTATGGAAATTTCCCAGAACCGGATGTGCCTTGACGTGGTATAGTAGAAATGGGATTAACTTTGGCATTTTTAGGGAATTATACAGTAGAATCTTGGTTATCAGAACACGGACTAATAGAACGAAAGATGTTATCGCAACACTGTTTAATGGAAAACTTGGAGATGGTCCCTTGTAAAGAGAATGCAAACGATGAACGCTTATCCCCCTGCACTCCGAATTTTATTTCAATTTCGTTACCAGCAGCTCCCAACGTTTTTAAGTGTCTTACTTGAAATTTACTTTAATTAAAAAATAAGACAATTCAAATAAATAGAGGAAGAAACATATTCACTTAAATTCCAGTTTTATTCACACTATTGTTGTATTTTGTAATTTTTAAGTGTATGATATATCCTAAAACAATTTCCAGGATGCAATCCTGGTTTTCTTTCGCACATTTCACAAAAAAAGGTGAAACTGAAAGAATGTCGAGTGGAACTCGACAAAGGAGCTCCTGAGATAAAAACTGATGTCACACTCGACATAGAAGTGCAAAGGGTTAATAGGCACTTCTCCAGTTACTATTTCTTCATTCGTCCTTTTCTTGCAATCTAATAAAGTTTAAGGAAATTGAAACATTTATTACTATAATTGCAGTTTTCTGAACTCTCGTGTCTGCTGTTCCAATACATTTTTTTATCTTGATAAAACAACAAGTTACTTTATTTAAATCTTCAAATGATATTTCACTGTATGGTGCTTGATGTATTAAGCAACGTTGAAAACAGAATAATCCTATACGTTACCATTAAAACCGTGTAATCCTCGTTTCCTACATTCTTCGTATAACACACAGTTTACCATTACAAATTAAAATCATTCCCAATCAATATGACCTTGCTACGTCTAAAACGGGGTTTCTTCCATCCAATCCAGTTTCAATCGGAGAAAAATCACTTTCCTTTTGCGTTTCTCCGCCAGATTTAGACACGATCAATTATTACACGTGTACATACACTTCCGTTCGTAAGTAATTGGGACACTGGGTTCATGCGAAATGTTACGATGGATCTAAAGTATCAAGGAAGCGACTTGGAATTTTACACTCACGCAAAGTTGCAATTCAATGTACTATGCGGTAAGGAAAGATTTATTAAGGCTACTTTGTAAAAACTACGTATAAATTCTATTAAAACTTATTCCCGCGGCTTCGCGCGAAAAGGAGAAATAATACAGTGGCGGGCCTTTTTTTAAAACGGTACTTGCGCGTAAACCGTTACACGTCGATGAACGGATTTTCCATTAGTAAATAAGCCGCAAGGATTGGTCACTTATTTTTAGATCAACTTTTATACAACCAAGGTTGTGGCATCCATCGATCTAAAAATATACTCTTCTGGAAATTCCTTTTTATTCGACTTATCGATTGCCCGTAAGGTAGTTCGAACGATTGCTTATGAATCATTTAACGTCACTCGTCTTCTAATCGTGAAAATATACATGAAACGCTGATTAAAAGCGATTGCCAGACCTCGAGGTTCTACCACGCTTTCCGAATCCCTGAAATATTTTCACGTTGAAATCTTAAAAATCTCACATTCTTTTATGTAAGTATTCGTCGCCATCTACACAATGCAAAAATATCCCCTTGATCCCCTTTATCGTAAAACAAATAAAACGGGGAGGGTAAACATTGCTCCGAGAAGGATATAACGTTTGTCTTTAGTATCTTTTATGATCTAATTAATCCTCTCATATCCACGGACGAGAAATCTTGTGACGCAGTTCCATTTACGCTACAAACGAAATATCTCGAACGTCTGTTTTGCGATAATTTCAATTGGACGTGATTTCGGTTGAAGAAAAGATAAAAAAGACATTTTTGCAAATGCAACATATTCTATGGTCGGCATTGTCAAATTCTTTCGTTCCGCTGATTTTTGTTTGAAGCGATGGATAAGATACTAATCTTAAGCCTGGACGTCTTCAGGGACGAAGTTATTAAGGCCATAAGAAGGTAATTATCTTTTAATTTTTAGTTTTAATATTTATTTAAAATATGTTTGTAAATATCAAAAAAGTCAATGACTGAAAACCGCTGAAATTAAAAAAAGAAATTGGGATAACGCTTTTTATGTACGATAACTTCAAATTTCAAAAAGTTTTTATTCCATATAATATGTACATCTATAAAAATGATCTGTGACAAGTGTTCGAAAATTTTTGTATATCTTTTTTTTTGTATGTAATTACGAACTCCATGCTTGTGAAACGGGTGCAAGAAATGGAATTGTCTATCGTCGTGTGTTCTAATGAGCGTTTCGTGGAAGGGGAAAAAATGAGCAAAGTACGAGGGACGAGAAGCTATTCGAGACTCTTTTTCATGGCGCGACAGAGTGCGGAGAAAACCAACGAGAGACCGAGTAGATACAATATATTGTGTATACGACAGCGTTTTCAAAATTTTTTCGAGTTTCGTATTATAACAGTGAAATAATTTGCCTGCATTTAAGTAAAAAATACTTTTCATACGATAAGGACTCATTAAGAGCCATTGAACGAAAACACGTTAAAAGTCATTAATGTAAAAGACATTAAAAGCAGCTTATATAACAAACGTCGTAAATAGTAATCAATATGTAGGATGTAAGTTATTTCCAAATGAAAATTTTTTATTAACGCAAGAATCACCTGAATCGATATACCAATTATAGAAATGAATTTTTAATTTGTGCTTAATTAAACTAACTCCGGCCGATCTAATCCGCTTATTCGAACTTCGATTTCTATTATATGAACGAACCTTGAACGATATTAACGCTCAAGGTGGAGGTAAATTAACCCCTTGCCACACTTTTACGAGTCTGACTCGTGATGAAAATTTTGAGCCAAACCCGAATATCACGAGTCAGGCTCGTAGTCCAATTTTCATGTTAAAATGTTAACGTATAAAAATATTATTATATTCTAGTAATTAATCTATATTTATATCTTTGAAAATATGATTTTGTAGTATTAATTTCTGTAACTTTGTATGATAATTTATAAAGCATTCGCCAAAATGCAACCTTGCTTTATGTCAAATTGAATGTGATGACAGTGTCCTCGTCCCTACCATAGTTGTTTCTTTCAGTTGCTATTTAATTAGCTCATCGGCAAAAAATATCTTCAAAAAATCTAACGATTGTTTACCATTTGAGGATACTTGCGGCCCTGTAAATTTTTCGCCTATTATGAATTTCATTCTTGGTAGTGTTTTGCTAGATTCTTCACAAACTGTCCATTTTGAATTGTTAGAATCACTTCCGAAAAGCGATCGATCTCAATGACCAAATGCAGGCATATTTCTCCATTATGAGAAAATTGCACAAGGGCTAAAAAAAACTATTTTTTTTACATGTCTGACATGGCTCTATTTAATACATATATTATGAAAAAACAATTACATAATCAAGGAAAACAATCATATGTGAATTATAGAGTAGATATAGCTGAGGCAATTTTAAAACATGTACAGCTAACTGATTACACAAAACGCGGGAAATCCGCAGAAAGTACAGCATCATTACGATTACAAGCACAATATTGGGATCATTTCGCGAAGCATATTGATGGAACGCTTAAAAAGAAACAGCCAACTGGAATGTGTAAAGTTTGTTACAAACGGAAAAAACGAAGCGAAACGATCTGGGAGTGCACAAAATGTAAGGTAGCTTTGCATTTACCGGAATGTTTTATAAAGTACCATTCAGGATTATTAGTTTTTAGATTTGTCAGTATTTTTCAATAAAATAGTTATTTATGGCTTCGTATAATTAAATTGTTTATTTATATTTTGTTTTGCATTTTTAGGTCCGGTGATTATGACATAGTCAGAAAATTAATTTCAATTCAAATATTACTGTCCTGGATATGCTTCAAATTATTTGTATTCCGCTATTGATTAATTATAGCATTAATACTTATACAAGATTTACCGTAATCATATGTACTAATTAAAATATTTTTTAAAAGCTTTTGGTTCAAATTCATTTGAACTCCATAAGAGCACGATCGCATCAATCTCACGGGCTCGGCTATCTCTCATTTAGCCGCACGATTTTATGTTTCAAGTTCCGACAGTCTGTCTTCGCCGCTTCGGCTTTTTTCCCGACCATTCGGGCGCAACCTTTCGAGCCCGGATTCTTCCCAGTTAAATGGTATGGCAAGGGGTTAAAGATTTCTAGTAAGCTTGGGTTTAGTATGTTTATTTTAACTGTTTGGTATAAACGGAAAAGTATGAAATGTGAGTAGCAGAGTTTAGAGGTTGACGGGAGCATGATGAGCCGCTTTTCTCTTCAAGCACCTGCTGCTTATGTCTACCTAGGGGGTGTGTCTTCGTCCAAAGTTTCCTGTGGAATAGGAATCTGTTTCTGTCCAATCCTGTGACTGTCCAATCCTGTGACTGTCCAACAGTTGTCGGCGTTCCGCATGTGGTGCGTCTTGTTCGTACCTGGTCGAGGAGGCGTAGCATATCGTCCAGTTGGCGACATCGTCTTTGGTCTATTGTCGAATTCTCATCGGGTGTCGAGGTTTCTGACACGTGGTTTACTGTTGAGGCGACCCATCGTGTGCACGCGTGCGTGAACTCCAATTATCCGAACTGTTTGTTTCCCAATAAATGAAGATATTTCCAATAAATGGAATTTTATCGTTGTGTATTTTCATCTGTAATTATACGAATTTTATGAAAATCTGATATCCTTGTGATTTTGGAACAATTTATATTTTATAAACAGTAAATTGTTCGAAAACTACATTTCTACATATTAGATTAAAAAGAATTTAGGACGTAGTTACTTAGCAAATACTCGTATTATTAAACTAGACTGAAGCCTTATAGAGAAAATATACAAGTGAAAACACTTGTCAAATTTTTTATGATTTTAAGATAACTGATTCAAGATCTTGTCGAAAAGTAATATTTATTATGCAATTTTTTTGCGGACATAATTCTAATTTAGTACCTTCTAAAGAAATAAGTATTTAAGTAATATAATACAAAATTTTGTTATATCGGATATGTTCCGCCGTTCTCTTTCTCAGAACTGTTCGATAAACGTGTATGTCGTGAAAAACTGATTGCGTGTGGGACGAAATCAAATTTGTCTGACTCGAGCGAAATTTGTTAGCAGTTAATTTCATTCCGTGCAATAAGTATAATAGGGTAAATGCACAATTTAAATAATTTGAGGCATGTTTTCGCATTAATCTACACTTATCTATTCTTACTATTTATTATTGATTTCCTTTACACAACCAACGCTTTTATTATTTTGAACGTTCTTTTTCGGTAAAAATTTTTTCCCACAATAACTTTATGTGAAAAAATTTACCATAGATTTTCTTCATCCAAGGCAATTTTTCACGATCAATCTCCTCATCGTCCTGGACATTTCTTCCCTGACAGCAGAAATCATTGTAGAAAAATTCATTAGAAATTCTTTTTATTTAAAGAGGCGGAAAGAATTTATTAGACTTCCCATCAAACTTTGTCGAACAAATGTCGTAGCCCGAGATTATTTCCAAAAAGCATAAAACTATTCAGATATGTCTATCGAATATTTCGAATTCATGAGCAAGAAAGTTGGCAGAGATTCCGCAATTATATAAATCCTTAATCGTTACAAGCAGCGTATTCCTATTCCAATAATATTGTGGGAATATTGGGCTGCGGGTAGATTTTCGCTCATTAAATATAAAATGAGATAACAAAAGGTCATTCAACGCGACTTGATTCTTTCAAATGCTATCTCTATATTTCTGCACGACTTTCAACCCACTATAGATTCGCACAGAACTCTCTAGTCTTTCAATTAGTCTGCATTCTTAAAGATATGATACATACAATACACATTCTTATCACGTTTAGTAAGATGTATACGTTGTTTCATTCGTATCGCTCTACGCTTACATTCTAGAAATAGCTTTTCATTCGTCGTTAGCATTTACCTTTCCCAACTTAAACGTTCGCTCATAAAAACGTTCGCTATATAAAAGACAGCTTTGTCAAATTCATCCTCTATAATCTCTATTTACAATAAAAACATATCTATTTACAATAAATATATCGTACAAAAGTACAAAGGATAAAACATATAAAAAACAAACAGATATATGTCGGAGATGAAAGGACATCGGGGCCTTTCTTTTGGAATTGTGGTAAGACCCCAATACTTTAGCCTAAACCTTGCATTATAGCGGTACTTGAATAGTGAAACTGAGAAGTAGTTGTTTATGATTTAACCCGATTATGTGTGTCCCAGAGTTAGGACAATGGGCTTGGGCTCAAAGTGACATAATGGGTCGCTGAACGTAGCCACGGTCAACGAGGTAGCAAGTGTGCTTTCTCCCTGGTCCACGATTCACGTGTAACTCGTCCACAAGTTGAACTCCAATCCTTGACTCTAACTTTCTAACTCTTAACTAACTTCTTTAGTCCAAGTCGAACTGCCTTTATATACTCCTCTCCGTACCTCTCTGTACCCCTCGGGTCCGCTATATTTTTAAGGAGAGTTATGCAATTACTCCATACCTCTGTTAGATAAAAATGTCCATCCCGTGACCATGGATACGTTCAGCGACCCGTTATGTCACTTTGAGCCCAAGACCATCGTCCTAACTCTCGGGCACACATAATCGGGTTAAATCATAAACAACTACTTCTCAGTTTTACTATTCAAGTACCGCTATAATGTAAGATTTAGGCTAAAGTATTGAGGGTCTAATCACAATTCTAAAAGAAAGGCCCCAATGTCCTTTCATCTCCGACATATATATAAATTATATTGGGGCCTTTCTTTTGGAGTTGTGATAAGACTCTCAATAATTTAGCTAATATTTAATATATATATATATGTTTATCTATCTATGATTATATATACGGCTATCTATCTATGTCTCTCTCTCTTTTTTTCATTATCCTTTCATTTATAAAGCTGTCTTATATAAGAAAGTTTAAAGTACGATACACTATTACCTAGCTCGATATTAACTAAATTGCTCTAACTAAAAATACGTGCTCTTGTTAAATATCTATCCTTGAATATTTTTAAAATATCGATTGTCATAATATTAATTATTTTGTTGATTTTAAATAAAAGTTTTTGAATTTACCATCTATTTTCGAGAGATAATATACTCCTATCTTGGCTCAAATTGTCGTTCTTTTCGACTAAGAAATAATAAAATATCCTTTCTTTACAAATATAGCCCTATGACGTTTTTCCCACGTGATCCTCAATCAACAGTCTAATGTTTTGATTTTTGTTTAATGATTATGTTAGTTATAGGTATATACACGAGTTATAGGTCACACATATGTATGTGACACTGGTAGCAAATGTATTAAACATTTATCCTTGTAAAAAAATATATCATCACTGAAATCGTCGTTTCGGCTGTTCTACGTATTGAAAAGTTTTTTTTAAAACGTATGTATAACACTCGGGATACTCCCCTCGGGAGAGAAAGAACTATAACGTACAGCTGTACTTGAACGTGGCAGTATTCAGTCTTCGTCGAGTATATGTGCACCGACTCTCTGGTTAAAATTGCGCTCTTTATTAAACGTATTCATCGAGCAGAGGCACGCGTGCACTTTGCTACACGTGCGTTTCAAGGTGTAAATTCAATGTGAATCCGTTGACGCGAACAAGATAATTTTTATGGGTTGCTGACCAATTTGAAATCGTAATATTACTTTGTACGTTTTGTCGAGTATTATTAAAATGTTATGTATGTCAGCTGCAGCAGATAAATATATCATAGTAATTGGTCTTATTATCCAACCTAACATAATGTAACTTGATCTTTTAGAGATTTATTTATTTCTTTATTTATTCCATTTGTTCCTTGATTTGATTTGATTTTCCCAAAGAAAAACACGTAGACGGGTATTCATGAAATAGACATTGGACAAATGTCTTAACTCTTGTGACAGTGATTCGTTTGTCTTTTTCGAGCAGAATAATATCCTAAGGTTTCTCCAGAGAAAGAGAGAGAGAGAGAAAGAGAAAGATGTAAGCTTTTGACATTAAGGTTAATCTCTCTGATCCAGTTCTAACCAGCATGTTGGTTATTGCGATTTGAGACCACATTTGGTCATGTTGCTCTTTCCACCACGATCGTTTTAGGGGACGGATTTTAAAAGTGAAAAATATTGAAAAATAGTCTGTTTTCTATTACATCGTAAAATTTATTTAAAATAGAGTCGAAAAATTATTACAGGAAATGAGAAAAATATATTAAACGTAGATTTGAAATGCGATAAAAGATGAAAATAGGTGTATTCATAGTTAACTAATAAATTGATCGCTTTGTTTTACTTTTGTCGTGAGAAAAAAGAAAAATATCATAGAATACTCTATCGGATGGAGGATGTCGTGCTTTCCAATTTCTTTGAAGTTGTTTAATTATTTGGAGGTTCCTTTAGAACCTTCTTTCGTGATAAGACAAGCCTTTCGTGACTTGCCAAGGAACTTATTGAAATATCCGTAATACCTATAAAAACAGACAAATGTTTCAAAACATTAGACAAATGATCGAGATAAAGATACCCATTTATTGTAAATAATTTTGCAGATGTAAAACTTTGATAAATTAAACAGCGTTTTTACGCAGTTTTATTTCGGGTTTATTTGTGGACAAAATTTCCAAGGAAAAGTTTTATCTTCACGAATGCACGCACACACAGATTAATAAGGCTATTTTTTATCGTTGCATTCGCAAACAGTTCATTTTTTCTTCTACCATTTTCATATCTTCGTTATGTGATTTTTTTAGTAACACATTGTAAGCAAATCTTTTTATTGCTTTTTTAATATTTTTGTTTTGATTAAATCGATATCCTCTTATGCTGTATGTAGGATGTGAACTATTGGTTTATAAATAAATCTTCAAAGAGTTGATTATAGTATCCAAGAATATGCTTGTCATAGATATTTCTAGGCAAGTAATATATATTGACTATGATTCTATTTTCATTGTCTGGTATTGATATGTATGGCTTTATTTTCTAACGAATAAAATGTATTTTAATGTAGTATTTATAGAAGAAATGGATATTTTACTCGCATAAGTTTTTTTTAAATTAAGATATTTAATCTAACATATTTTTTAATGAAACTACTAGTTTCTGTCGACGAGTATCGAATATCTTAATAATAATGCTTTATCAAAAAGTACATAGAAATAACTAATTTCCAATCCTTCATATAACGCACGATCCTTTCGAGTCGCATTAAATTAATACTTTATTAGAGAATTTCAAACTGCAACATTTCTAGCAAACAGTAGCAAACAAACAAAAGCAGCAAACGATCTAATCGTAAAAAATGTTTCCATCCGCCGATACTCTATCGAACGCATGTCTTTTCTTAGATTTCGATCGATGGGAATATGATAGGAAGCCAATTCTATCTGACGCAAATCCATGTCGGTTGTTACATGGGGCTTCATCGTAGGCACGCGTTGTCTGTCAGATTAATTGCAAGTTCTTCGATGATTAACCTCGACTTCTTTGCCTTTTCTAATTTTGTTTAGTCGGTGGATTCTCGTAACGCGACAGCTGATCCTCCGCAACTTCGGCGATGATCTTTGCGGTGTCGAACACGTGCGTGTAAGAGCACTGGGTGCTAATGGGTGCACACGTGTTTCCGTACATGCGCTTCCGCGCGCGCTATGAGACGTTATTTACCGCGCGACGCCGGAAACTCAATTGAGACGTTACTCCACAGGAATTTCCTCAAAGAGCGTCATTATTCGTGGGATATCGAAGCGGATAACGAGACACTTTGTACCGTCATATTTTATACGGTGGGTATGAAAAGTATTAGGTAGAAACACTCTTCTTCCATCTATTGCAGTACTATGTACCTTTCTGTAGCACCTAATTAATGTATTATGTATTAATAGGATTTGTAATTGTGGATTTTTATGCAGTTTGAAAATTTAATTGGATTTGAGAATTTTTCGAGTACGTGTATACCGGTCTAAACAATAGTTTAAACTATATTTTCTACAAGCCGGGGTCTTCCATGAAAAAATGTTATTCGACGTGTTCCACTTATTTTGCCTTATAGAACAACCTTCTGTCGATTGTCTACTCGTGTCGAATAAGAGATCAAACTAATTCCCCTATACTTGGCAGGTTTCCAAACTAGATTTTCTCGAAGGCGAAGCTTCCAACGCAATTTTGTTATTCTTAATTTTCGTATTATGTTGAGTCATAGAATTCTCCGATCTCCCAATTTCTTTGTAAATTTTACGAATTTTACCTCTTAATGTGTATGCACAATGACTGTGCCCAAATTACTCTTCATTTGAAATTAATAACCTTATCGATATTTGCTTTCTTATTTACGTGGACTGTCGGAGAATCGACCCTAGGAAATTGTAATCTTTGTCTTTACGAAGTGGTTGACCTATGATGTTTGTGCGTCAGCGTGGTTTCCTCTCCGCTTGCAGATACGATGTGAACATAACGTGAATGTTTATAGAATTTTTGCGCAAGACATATCTCTCGGTGGTCAGTTTGAAGTAGATAATGTCACCCTATGAAGCTGGAAATCGCTTTCTCCAACAACAGTATGGAGATGTTTTTCTCTTTTAAAATTACGTTTAAATGTTTCTTCTTCGTCTCACTGTTTTGTAAAATGTCTGAGACGCATCGAATGGAAAAATCGTTCGATGAGCTCACGTTGTAAGAATTGCTTTGTAAGAACTTTGTAACACGCTGCAACATTTAGTCAAAATGTTCTGTCTATCGTTTTAAAACATCGAGAAAATTATATACAGGGGGTACAAAAAGCATGACCATATTATTTTACTTATTATGTATAACGTTCACATATACTGGTATTATATGTAATTAGGTAATGCAAGTAATATTAAATTTGGTATCATTTAGTAATACTTTTATTTTACTTTTATTTTATTTTAGTAATACTTATTATGTATAACGTTTACATATACTGGTATCATATGTAATTAGGTAATACAAGTAATATTAAATTTGGTATCATTTAGTAATACTTTTATTTTACTTTTATTTTACTTTTATTTAATAATACTTTTAGTAATACTTATTATGTATAACGTTTACATATACTGGTATCATATGTAATTAGGTAATGCAAGTAATATTAAATTTGGTATCATTTAGTAATACTTTTATTTTACTTTTATTTTATTTTAGTAATACTTTTATTATACTTTTATTTAGTAATACTTTTAGTAATACTTATTATGTATAACGTTTACATATACTGGTATCATATATAATTGGGTAATGCAAGTAATATTAAATTTGGTATCATTTAGTAATACTTTTATGCGATTACAAAAATTTGATATTATGGAAATGACATGTAGAATCTGATAGAAGAACGTTTCATTGGAAAATAAGGGCATTTTTGACACGTTTTTCAGAAAGTTTCTCAATTATAGTATTTTCAGCATACATATATCACAATTGAAGAACGTTTTTTCGTCGATCAAATTTATCTACAGCTCTTAAATATTATTAAATTGTCAGGACATGTTAAAAGATAATTTTTAAATAATCGAGAGTCAAACATAGAAGTAAAAAGTCTGCGTCGTAATTCTCGAGATATTAGGTACTTCATTGTTTCGTGAAACCATTTTAATAGGTTGAATTAGTTGAAATTTTAATTAGTTGAAAAAGGTTAGACGTTTTATGATGTGTAAGATGATGAAACAAATTTAAAATTAAACATTAACAAATAGTAAAAATTTCTACTGATCTTAAATATCGAAAAGTAAGTGATCTTTTCTTCAAATTTAAATTTTGCAATTAGCGATAGGAAACATTTTCATTTATAGTTTCATTTAAAGTTAAGAAGTAATAAAGATTCTGCAGAAATTTAAGTATAAAAGTGAACGTTTCTTTTTTACAAGTATCATGATCAAATTGTTGGTATAATTTTATTCGTGTGAATTAAATCTATAAAAACATGTATTTAAGTAAATAATATTTAATTATTTAATTATATATTTAAATAAATAGTAGTTTTTCTATATCTGTAAAAGAACGAATAAAGTATCTTACAAATTCGACAAAAAAAAAAATGATTTCTGAATAAATGTGCATTAAAAATGATTGCTTTGTTTTGATAAATTAATAGTGCGTGTATCTTATTAAAATCTCACTTCAGTTTTATTGATCAGTGTATATCTTCCGTCATCAAATATTTTCTATGTTCGTAATAGATCAAATACGATAATAATAACAATAAACAAAATAAGAATAACGATATATGACTACGTGACATGAAGTGCAAATTGTTAAATTTCGTAGTATGTACGACAGCGGGTTTATTATAAATTGCACAATCATCGAACTGTCGTAGCAACAACGAGTTATTGACGGCGTATCAACGGAAATGAGATATCGCGAAAAATGGCATAAAATTCGTGAACTGACGATAACGAGTCGGTTATCGTTATTTACTGTTCATTTAATAAAATAGAACTTAAATAGATTATAGAATCGGCGGATTTTACGGTAGAAACAAAATACCAGCGAGGATTTTACTAATTTTCTGTCTTATGTAGAAACGTATTATGTAAGTGTATATCTCACGATAAGCATAAATGCCTGCTTTCAGCCGACAGACTAAACAAATTTGACTTACTAAACACATATAACTATAAGCGTGTTTGTACTTGCGAAAGAAAGAGAATCTTTTACTTTAATCTGAAATCTAATAATTAATAATTTCAATAATATAAATAAACTGATGATATTAAATTTACAAAATGTGCAACTTTTCACACTAATTGTTGCTTTATTTCTCGATGATAATGCATAATGAGAAAATGCATAAATATAGTTCTTTCCTACTTGGATATTTAGAGATACGACATTAATTAAACTAATTGTAAGTGATATATCGTCGACATTAGTCATAACATTTTTCACGCTATTTGTTACTTTGTTTCTCAGCGATAGTGCACCGTAAAAATGCACATAAATATAGTTGTTTCTTATTTATTCAAAGATAAAATCGAATCGAGAGCATACTTGCGAAAATAAACGGAATTCATTTACTTTGTGTCAATGTTTATTTAACGCTATCACAGTGTAATAATTGGTAGAGAGGGAGATCAAGTGTCAAAGAATTCTTTTATCACCTAGTTTTCATTTCGTTCCCGTAAAATTCGTTTCGCGCCGATAAAACTTCCTTATCTTCGCAATAATGATTTACTGGAAATCGGGTACAGACGCAAAATTGCGCGAGGAATTATACATCACTCTGGTAAGGCGATATCAGCAAGTTATAATAATACGGCTAAAAAAGACAAGAATACACATTTGTTTTCTCCCGGCGCGGAATATAAGAAGGCAATAAGAAAAAAAAGATACAAGGATTTTTAAGTGCAACAACCTCGAGATTAGATGAAAATGAAATAGCTGACGCATGAAATTATGTAACGCAGATTTTATACGCGATGAGCTAAAAATCATAATAGCGAAAGTGAAGATTTTGAAAATTTTAATTTCATCGGAGAGAGGAATCCCAAATTTTAAAAGTATCATCTCTTTTGCTGTATGACTAATTAAATTATAAGTTATAACTGCATCCTCATTACAGTTTTTCAAGTGATTACAAAGAATATAATTAATTTTTTACATTAAATACAAAACGTCTCTCTATTTTATGAAAACTAGCAATGAACTAATTTATAAGATATTTGAACATTTACCATACAAAAATTGAAATTACACGAGAATTGTAATGAGATATATCGTGATCACGTTGCTAAAGTTAAAAACAGATCCAAAATTGTATATATACATTTGAAAATCGTTTAGTATTGTTTGTTACAAATTCAATTTCGTAAATTATATAGTTGCGAACAATAAACGATCAGCAATAAATTAATATGCATTTACGAATCGTTGAACAAAAAAAGGTAGCGATAACGCAACGATAAGGGTGAAAGTGTTGCGCTTACTCCTCAGACACTGATCGATGAGAATATCTAAAATAGCCCTACCAATCTTGCCCCCTCTACTCTCGTAACTGGCTTTGTTTCTTCTTTTCTCTTTTCTCTCTTTCTATCTCCGTTTCCTCTCTTTCTATTAGCGCCACTTCCTCCCTACTCCCTTCCCGCTATTTTATCTGTCTTTCCGTTCTTTCTTCGGCTCACCACCACCACTCGCGACTCTCTATTTCTCGTCGTTGGGATCATTGCTTTACAGTCATCGGTTTCTAGGCGCCCATCCGTCTCTCGTATTCAAACCGGTATTCAAACGTATAACAAAAAGATAATTTCTGTATTCAGAAGAAATTATTGTTTCCACCAGATAAAGTCATGTATGCTCAATTTGAAAATAGATATCCTAAACGTATTTAAAAAATGACACAGGTCATTTAAGAAACAATGGTGAAATATTACAAATTATTTTTGTAATCTTCTATTCTTAGCTTCTGAAATCCTTCTTTGGCAATTTTGATACTCTTCTAACGTAAGATTGAATTATTTTGAGTTGTTACATTTGACAAAGATTTAAATCCTATTAAATAAATATTAAGTTAAAAGATCCAATATGAATATGTAAACGAAAGGACGATACCACTCATTACTATTTTATCCTACTACAGATTTGATAAAAAAATTGATAGATTGCCGATTGTTATGCATTTATAGGAAATTTTAAAATCTATGAAATAATCGATAATATCAAAAATCTATGAAATATCCAAAGTATATTTCTTATGGTATTTAATAAGTAAAACAAATTTTTGTCTAGGTGCCATTTCTCAAATTATATCCATAAATATATGATTTTTTTTTATAAATATCCGCACATTATTGATATTACTATAAAACATATTTCATTATTTATAAACATATACGAAGAGTTAAGTTGTATTCATGAAGAGTTTAATTAAAAGGCGGTCGTAAAATCTAGCCCCAACCCCTAATGAGAATGATGACGTTGGAGAAGAGGGGAGAGAGTTAAGAGAAGGAGAAGGGAGAGTTAGGACGAAGATAGTATAGGTGAGAAGGTAGGACACGTATCGAGTAAGAGTAATGTGAGCGATCGAGCAGGCGAGCTGGCGAGCGCTGGTAGCATAGAAAGAGGAACGCAGCGGATCGACGGTGCCAGTCGTCTCCACTTTCGTCCGCCGTCGGTCGCGTATGCGTTCTCTCCTCCTCCTGTGTCGCTCGAAAACGACAACGCGATAGTTGCCAAGAGATACAGAGGTTAGAATCGCGTGCGCGATCGCGCGATGCCAGGCGACGCTGTATGTGTCGGCGCCGTCAGCGGCCACTTCGCATGCGCCATCTTGATCGTCAGAGTCAGTGCACCGTTCGAGTACTCAGATGATCGTTTTCGATTGATCGACGCAGCGACGATATATCGTGTTCGTCGGTGAACGATCCCGCCACGTTTTTCCTGGCGCGCGTTCGCTCGAACGTTCCCCTGGATC
Organism: Bombus terrestris; assembly: GCF_910591885.1. NCBI lineage: Eukaryota > Metazoa > Arthropoda > Insecta > Hymenoptera > Apidae > Bombus > Bombus terrestris. The sequence continues at coordinate 21,917,393 of NC_063274.1, read as the reverse complement.
ATAATCATGCCGTGTTCTATATACAGTGTGCCAAGCTTCCAAGACGAGAAATCAGTATCGTGAAAGTTGTTCGATAAGATGCGCGTAAGTGATCGCTATTATCACGGTCCATTATTCCTGTGAAGTATGATGTGACTATGATCTATGACCAGTGATACATTCCTTTCCCTCTGTCGAACGGTCGTGCGAAACGCGTGTGAACCTAACGCGACTCTCTTTTGTTTACAAAGTGGGATAAAGTGAAAAGCGAGGGAAGCGCTGTCGAACGATATCGCGCCGCTTTCGTGTGATTGCTTTTCATCAGCGGAGGATCGATTTTGCTGGAAAACCGCAGTCGTTCGTTGTTACTCGTCATGGATTATCGAATGTTACTGCATCGACGTTTCCATTAAGATGAATTCACATCGGACTTGGGAGATGTCAAGCCCTATCGAGTTGAGAAATTAAATTTTTAAATTTCGAATTAAAGTTTTTCTATTGCGTGATCGTGTTGTCCCTATCATTCAATATCACGTTATTGTTTTATTAATATATCGATTAATACGAATCAAAGTTTCGGTCCGAAGAAATTTGCGGTGTGAAGTGTTTTCAAAAGTAGAAATGAGCAACTGGTATTATAGATAAAGAACGAAGAAACTTGAAAAATCGATATACGACTGGTCTCGCGTCTCGTACTCTCCTTCCAGCGGCAAGGAAACACAACAGAGACTCTTGTTTTCTCTTTATATCGTGTTTGTTGGCTTGGTAACCGTATGGGCGATACCCTTAAGGGGTTGTATCACGACCCTTGACGACAATGACCGACGGTGCCAGCCGACTTCTGCGTTTTTCACGCGACTGTCTATGCAGTCGTTCGAACACGTGAAGAACGATCGTTTCCGGTTTTCGATCGGTGAATAGTGACTAAACGATAGACGTTTCGTGAACTTGAAATCTTTCATTGGACGGTATATATCGCGCAATGTATCAAATGAAATTGGATTGACATCTCGATGATACGGACCTACGCTCGACGAATACTTAATTAGTGCCTTGAGTGACGTGCCATGGATACCAAACGTTAAATGATAAACGTAGAAAATTACATACATTTTTTCGTGACCTTATCTGTGAATTCGACGAGATTCCACAGAAGTAAGTTTTGTCGAAGAATATTAAATATTAATATTAAAACATTAAATGATAAACGTAGAAAATTAAATACATTTTTTCGTGACCTTATCTGTGAATTCGACGAGATTCCACAGAAGTAAGTTTTGTCGAAGAATATTCAATAGATCTAATGTGCATGGGGGAACTCGTAGCTGCCCTTAAGAGACCGATCATGCTTTGCTTCGTACAAGGATTTTACTCGCGGGAGGATTCGAAGTTGCGTCGCTTCAAAAGGTAAAGGAACTTTTTTATTTTTTATTTTTTTCAATGCATATTTTTTCATTTTCTTTCTTGATCTATTGTACGTTTAGTTCCATAATAGAGAATTAAATATTCAATAATCCGATAATTGAATTAAATACTCAATAGCTCATAATATATATCTCAAATAAATTTTAGGAATTCTAAACAACATTAATTTGTTAAGAATTTTATGAAATATCAGTATTTCTAAAAAAATACCTACAACATTTTCTTACGAGATACGTTCTTCATAAGATAATATTATAATAGTTAATGATTTTATAATAGTTATAATAGTTAATGAAATAGTTTATAATAGTTTATAAAATTCTTTTTGAATGTTCTTAATTTAACTATTTTATTATTAGTTGAAAAATCAAATATAATATTGCATTTGATCGTATAATTCTATCCATTTTTCTTACACTAAATTTATTGCAGTGTAAGGTCAATGATTTATTTATGTAGTGAAAATACAAATGTAAGAAGTACAGAGATTTGATTTACGATCAATGCGAAATTCGTAAATGATACATATTTTAAATGGAACTCTCACGTACGTATTTTGACGCCTGATATCGCACCCTTGGGAATTCTATGAGGAAAATTTATACGTATATCGATTATCTCATTTAACGTCTCGATCGTTTTGGATGATAGAAAAGAGTCCGAGGGGAGAAAAATTGTCTGTCCGTAGGGAAAACATTTTGTAATTGAGATGAAAATTTTCCAAGGTTAGGGTTTTCGAAATTAAAAAATTATTGTTACTCTTTCAAATGGGGACACGTATTTTTTTAGCTTTTATCAAGGCGAATTTTACGATCTAGTAAAAATAATAAAAAGCGAAATATGAATTGAAAAATTACATGAAAATAATATTCTAAATTATTAAAAAACGTATATTTATAAATTTATAATATAACTTATAATTTAATGAAATAACGTTCATAAATTACGTTTAATTTATAATTTCATAAAATTAATTTACAATCGTTCATAATCGAGCAACGATTATGCAGAAGCAATAACGTATTTTTAACGCGAAAATAAACATTTTTACCTTAGAGTGTCATTGTTGAATATTAATTACACTAAGATTTGTATGTACGAAGAAATTGAAGTTTTTCAATTTTGCGGATCATCGTATAAAATCAAAAAGTTTGCTAAAACAAATTGATACATAATGAAAACAGGAAACTATATACGCATCCGATTCATCATGCAAAACGCTTCAAATCTTATCTTAACTCTGAGCCCGAATATACTAAAACCATACGTGACCAAAGAATGTATCACGCCTTGATTCCACAATCTATAGATTTCAATGTATCTGTTCACTTTCACAATTAAACATTTTTATCGCTTTTACGCTATTTATAATTGGTGTATCAAACATGTGGGTCTAATTTCAGGCTTGGACAGATAAAGGTGATATAAATTTATGTATCAACGTGTTTCTCTTATTTGATGTTGTTTTCAAGTTATTATAAACATTTAGATACCTTAATAATTAGACTAGAAATGTTTGGTTATTTATAGTGAATTTAAATGTGTAGATTGCACATGTGTGGTATGAAAAAATTCTCAGAGCAGAGTACTTGTAATATTTTATGCTTGAAACATTATACCATTGTTATTATGTTCGCAGAATCTAAGAAAAATATCATGTCAAATTTATTATATTAATAAATTTTTATACAACTAGGTAGTATATATTTATACAATTTCATGTTTTTAAATAAATGGAATTTAGTACGTTGAGATTATACCTATGGCATATTTGTTACAAGTATTTTATTTTGCATATTCTGTATATTTTTACACTTTTAAATTCCCAATAAATGCATATACATAAATCCACACTCTATACATAAGAATATAACTATTATTAATTCTTATTGGAACTAACCTGTGCCAATTAAATTTAAACAATTATAACGATACCTAATATTTCCAAACGGATAAAAAATTTAATATTGTACAAAAGTACTTAGTAATATATCAAATCTCTCTTGGTTGTCATTTTGATAATTTCATCTAAAACCTATAAAATTCTAACTGAAAATGCCACAAGAATTACCGAAGTAAATATAGCTCAGAAATGAGGTCAACAAATAGGCTACACATTTATGTGGTGAACCTCCATTATTTCTACGTGACCAATTCATCCCTGAAATTCATCCCACGTGCTTTGTAACATCCAGTATATCCAGTTCGATTGAGTTCTCGAGGGACGACATCCGGATCGCTAAAAAGGTAAACAGAAGCGTGGCTAGTTTTTCCGCTTTATCCTCTTCTGGTTTCGATCTTCTTATTCGTCGTTTAATGTGGCGCATTGATAAAGGACTAGAGGAGAAGAGAAGATCGAAAACCGTGGTTTATCACACGGTTGAATAGAGTTCGACGAGCGGTCTTTTTTTCTTTCACGGACCTTCATTCTATCTAACATCCGACGTTTCTCTTATTTAGGTCATCCAAGTTGCATCGTTATATATATACATTATACTTACGTACAGAGTACGAACACACATGGGCACACATTCACACGCGATATGTGAGGCGAATAGAGACAAGTGGCTGCTGGAGGTCACTGTTGACCAATACAAACATCTTGTTCATCTTATCGGTTTCCAGCATTTCTTGTTTGCCTTTGCTCTTGTCTTTTTTGATAGACCGGAATTAGTGATAAATATTACTTTTTTGTCAGTTTCCAGTACTTATTGACCTACTTAGTTAACCCAGCTACTATCTTTTGATTTTCAGTCTCAATTTCGCTGCAATTTCAACAGCAGAAACAATTTTTAAATTTTTGAAAAAATTTTTGAGTTTTGAAAAAATCTTTAGCATACAATTGACATGATAAATCACATCTACTAATCGACTATTAGAATGTGTTAATAACTAGATTCTTTTTATGCGTTTATGGAAATTTTGAAGGAGCAAAATTACACAAGTTACACATTATATGCAAAAATATATAAAATAGCCAAAGAACACCTTCTATAATATGTAATAGGTTAAACAATTTTCTATCTAGATTTTTCCTTTTTAACTATATTTGACAAAATATAAATTTACATACATATTCGCAGTCTACTAATAACGATTCTTTCATATGTTTGACAAATTTACGAAATTTTCTAACGATAGAAAAATATGGTTTGGTCGCAAATAACACAAAGGATGTAGAATTAAAATCCCCTGTTCATCATTCTGAAGTAGTCGCACACAAAAGCAATTACAAATTTTTAATAATTTACAATAAGGATCTACTTACTTGAAGAGATATTCAATAATTTTAGAAAGATTCTTTCTTATGCGAGACATTGTTCTTTCTTTCGTGTCCGTGTGAGGAATTGGTTGGTAGGAAATTCTTCACTAAACATATTGTATTGTGATATAATTGATGAAATTAAAGTTAGTTACAAATGAATTTAATTTCTATCTATCTCATTCTCTCTACTCCATAGTTCAATTTTAGTTTCTTCGTTTAGTTTTCGTTATAGTATTGTATCGCGCTAAACAATTAAAGTACAGCGAAAAATAACGATCTCGTTAATCACAGAGTAAAAAAGAAAACAAATTTATCGCATGATTATAAAGCTAGTAAGTTTGTTGTGAATGCATTGGATGTAACTGTCATATACACTTAGAGAACTGTATTAAGCCATATTAAATAAAAATAAAAATAAAAATAAATGAAATGTTTAATTAAAAGCTTTTAATTGCCAGGATAAATTCGTTAACTATCTAGCATTTATTTGGAAAAATATTACATTCAACGTAATTGATTAAAAAAATTGCCATCTATTGAATTATTTTTTTGTTGCTATATAGTAATAATTTAAACTTAAGAAGTAATAATAGTAATAATATTAAATAAGTGAACGCGATATATATATTTTCTGTTATTTACTTTTTAAATATAAACATTTACATCTGATAAATTAATTATTTAGGAATAAGCTTTTCGAATCATTTTTAGCAACTCAGTAAAGACAAAATTATTTGTTATATAAATTTCCAATTATGTATATAGTTCCTTTATTTATGCCCGCATTTATGCGCTTGATCAACTCGAGAAAACTCTGGAATTGTAACATTTTAACGAGAATTTATTAACGATACAAACTTCCATGGAATTTGATAATGTGTGTTTCATTAACGAGTGGCAACTATTATTCTTAATTGACTTTCACTGCGAACAGCGTCTATAGGCGCTCAGCCATAGTATAATATCTTTCTCCGAGCATCGTGCCGTCCGCGCGACCGATCTCCCACTGTCACGCCGGCTGCCCAGAGAGCAATTTGTTTCTGAGCGCTCCGCAGCGTAAGGGTTAAATTTTATACGGTTTCCTTGGTGCGATTCAACGGTTCTTCTTTTGTCTTCTTTAACGAATGAAATGAAGGAAAACACTAATGAGACAGTAAGTATATTCTTAAAAGGTTTCCGTATATTTTTATTCGATCTTACTTGCAGAAGCTATATTTGCATAGGTTTAATTTTATGTTAACTCCCTTGTTATTTAAATAGTCACAAAATATTAAACTGGGGAATCGTATCACAATTTAAGGATAAAAGTAAGATCGATGTAGTATTATTGTTATTGAGAATATGCTTGATGCAATGTTACTTTTATTGAAAAGTTTAAAGATATCTTATTGAATATCTCTGTGATTGTTGATAGGATTGATCATATTTAACAGTATTCTTTTGATTTAATTAATATGTTGAATTTAAATCGTATATAGGGTGCAAATAACATTATTTTGGAAAATAATATTTTTTATTAATGTTTTGAAAAATAATGTGAATTGTGGCACAAGCTGGATTAATTGGTCAGAATGAGAAAGCGAAAAACGAGGATTCATTATAATAAATAAGAATTATAATAAACATGAGAATTGTTATTGTTCCTTGGTAAGAACAATAACATTATATTTTGTGTATATACACGTACGTGCGTGTAGAAGAATTAATCAAACTAATGATGCATAATAAAGAGTCTGCAGTCTGTTGTGTTTATTGCCAAGAGCCAGAGAGTAATTAACAGCGTCGTCAGTGTTGGAACGTCCGGAGACGGCATTAATTCAATTCTTTTTCGTTCCATGTTGGTCATTCAGTAAGTACTTCTATGGAATTTCGCTCGACAATTCAATCAAGGGTAATCGAAAGATTGTTGGCGCCGTATAGTAAGCATTTTCGTTTTTCTTTTTCGCCTGGTTGCGTAACATTGTTTCCGACTGGTCGATTCATTCAATCCTCCTGCACAAAATATTATTCTTTGTCTTTGTTTCCGCACTCTGTATTACGTTATTAGAAAATTAATATCGTTGAAAATATTTTGTGTTACTATAAATATTATTCTGAAACGATTATACAGGATGGTTGGTAACTGGTGGTACAAGCGGAAAGGGGGCGATTCTACGCGAAAAAAGAAGTCGAAAATATAGAGTAAAAATTTTTCGTTTGAGGCTTTGTTTTCGAGAAAATCGACTTTGAATTTTCGCTCGGTACGCGTGCACTTTATCACGTCTCGTTATAACGGATCTCACTGTAGATCGTTGTCTCGATGGATATTATCGCAGTTTAAGTTTGTTTCTGCCGTAACGGAAAATTAGGAATACATAATAAAATAATATGAAGTAATCATAAAGTTTATTATTACAAAAATTGCCGAAAATGTTGCTCATTCTGCCGAACACATTCTTCTGCTCTTCTAATTAAATTTCTATGAACACTTTCTAAGTCGATTTTCTCGAAAACAAAGCCTCAAACGAAAAATTTTTATTCTATATTTTCGACTTCTTTTTTCGCGTAGAATCACCCCCTTTCCGCTTGTACCACCAATTACCAACCACCCTGTATATGAAATTTTATAAACTGCGCTCGTCTTATATTAAGCATTTATGTTTTTATATGTTTATGTCTTTACACTTTAATGTTTTTATGTAGCGATGTTTAGTGTAAGGTACCAAAGAAATACTCAGCGGTGTTCAACAATATATTCATTCAACACTCTTCGCCTTCAACTCGTTTCGCATAATTCTCGGATTCCCTTTCTCGCTTCTCGACTATGTTCACCTCGCTGTTAACACGACTCTCCTCACTTCGTTGTTAAAACTCGAATGTTTCCTTTAACCGATTCATTTCTTTTGTTGCCCCTCGATATACCCACTACGCGTTCGTTAGGCGTCCGCTTTCTTCCAAATATTCGGCGAAAGGACCATAGGGATATTGATGGCTCATTAGGCATATCGGCCTTACGCTTCGGTGATGCTTTGTGTCGCGAAAGCGTCGGAAAGTTTCGTCGTCGAGTGCCGCCACGTATATGTTTATGTCTTTATGTTTACCTTATTGTTTTTATGTCTATAAGCCCAAATTTCCCTTATTATTTCCTTTATTTTGAACTTCCTGTCCTAGTATATATTTGTTGAGACAGAGCTCGTTATAAGGATATTTTGCTCGCTATGGTCGTTGGGTAAAGCCCACTGAATGTAGTCATTTGCAGAAGGAAAATTACTAAGCATATTAACCTTTTCGTTATGGCACTCCTGCTAAACGAGCCGCTGTGCGAAAATTGTGCACGGTGCGCGAGAAAGTTCGTCAAATATAAAAATCGATCTCTACTCATAACTTCTCCAAAAATTGTATTCTTCGACAATTTATCGTTAGACCAGTACTTACAATATAACAATTTTTTATTTTGCGATATTAATAATTTGATGGTGAGAAAACGATAAATTTCTGGGAGAGAAGTGTTTCGGGAATTTATCGTATTAGCATCCTCATCAACTCTACTCCGATAATCGTTTGTCGTGCCAACAGTGAAATTTATAAAATTTTCGGAACAGAATAATTGAAAAATTCTAAAACCGCTGCCGAATAACTAATTGATGTTTTTATTTCCGAATGTTTGCAATGAAATTTATGAATATTTGGCCGGAATAATTCGTTAGTCCATGTAATTTCTCTGGTATCTTTTCCAGATTCAGTTGAAGTGTCTTCTTCAGATGAATATGATTTCCCGAAATCTTTCATTATTTGTATTGCATCTTTCTCGTGCCAAATTTGAATTTATCTGGTCATCTTCTGACAGCTCCGAATAATTCCGATTTACGTTGATACGTCATTTTCTATTATTTGTCATGATTTTAGGGGTGGCATAAAATCTGTTCAGAAATAATTAATCTAAATAAAGGTAAACAAATTTGAAAAACAACAAAGCATTCCTTTTTGTCTATTGTTGGGAAAAAAGTAAATTTAATTATTTTGCTTCACTAAGCACTAACTTTATTCTTGAGACTGATTTACCATTTGGTTTGCTAATACATGTGAGGTGCAGTTGAATGTAAGTGCCCAAGAAATACTCTCGATGTTCAACAAAAGTTTATTTAACAATTAACAGTCAAAAATCAACGATCAACAATCACGCTTCTCGAATGTGTTTGCTTTCGCTATTACGCTAAACCCTTCGCACTTCGCTGTTCGAAACAGAAATTAGAAGAATGAATCTCTTGTTCAAAACTGAACGGATTCTTTTCCTTTGTTGCCCCTCGATATCCTCACTACGCTCGCGACCGTTGCCGCGTATGTATTCTTCCGAATATTCGGTGAAGGACCATAGGGATATCGATGATACATTAAGCATATCGACCTTACGCTTTGATGGTATAGCGCTTTGTTTCGCGAAGCTGTCGGAAAATTCCGTCGTCGAGTGTCGCCACACATAGTATTGAGGTGTTCGTCCGTGAGAAACAAATGATGCAAAATAAAATACTAACGTTACATGTCCAGAATAAGATACTTGATGTGCAATAACTCCAGTCGCTCATCGTACGTACAATACACGGCATCTTACGCAAAACGACTATAGTCGCCCGTAGTAACGGAAGGTTAAATTGGCCAAAACCCTTGTACACTTTAAATTAAATCTGAGTATTTATTTTACTGGCAAATAATCTTCGCTGCTACATTCTTTCAAGCCTAGAGGCTTGAAAGAAAAATAATTAGTTTGTGTAATATTGTCTAATATGTATTAACAAAATTTCAATGAAAGTATTTTTTGGTATTAATAAGAAACTGGATCGTTTTTAACTCTTCGGATATGGACAACATCGAAACCATGTTCTACATATTCTGTTAATTTCAAACTGGCCGCGTTGTTTGTAACTTTGATAAAGAAGAATATTTTGTAGTGTTTTTTGCACTTATTGTAATATCTTTCTGCATAAAAATATGATTCAAATGATAAACCTATACAAGATATTTTTGTTCGTGTTAATCGATCTGTAGTTTATTAAGAAAAAGTGAGACTTGAATAAAAGTAATCTCGAATAAAAGCATATTCCAAATCTTTTGCATGTTTAAAATTGGCACGAATGTGTGGAAAATAATGAACATTCATAGTCTATTTACCAGAATCTCCTTCGATGCATGTTTCAATAGCAAATGAACTGACATTTTTTCCACTTAGTGTGCAATTAATTGTTTCCTCCGCCAATACAATAGAAGTAACTACGGACGTTGATACGTAGATAATTCACGAGAAACTGGAAATTTCCAGACTGATTTTAGCTCCGGCATTTTTAACTTTTTCGATAATTAGCATGTTAATACGGCGTTGAATAAATTATCAACTTTTCAATAAAGGCTTCCCACGACAATCGATGTTAAAGTTCCTTCTTTACATAAATGTATGTTATTAGCTTGATGCTTATGAAATGTTGTTTCTTTCAAATATTGCATTTGACAGGCCAATATTATTCATCAAAATCTGTCTTATCCCGTGTCGATTATTTACGTTTGATAAATTGTTACGAATCACGTGCCTTTAACCTTCACGTGTCATTAAATTTTCAGCGATCTTTACACATTTTCAATTTCTAAAATATAAATAACTTCTTGCTACGTAATCTCCCTTGCAAAATAATTTCTATACGTAGAGGTCGTAATTGCTGCAATAAAAAAAAAAAAAAAAAAAGAATAGTATTCCACGTTTATACATTTTCCCCATCGAAATACAAAGCAGCAGTAGAGTTTCACAATCAAATAATTCCAAATTCTATTGATGGTACGAATGAAATATTATCAAGATACTGCTGTTTGATCGGTCGTGTTAACCTTCGGGAATGTGGATATTCGGTGCCAGTCAGCACGCTGATGGAAATCCAAACTGCTGATTAACTTGCCGTCACACGTGCTCTAATGAGTGTGCTGTTTCGAGCAGAAGTACCGCTAAACTGGATAGTATAGTTCTCGACGATATAAGAACGACGACCTCGCTAACGAGTCGTTGTGTCGTGGCCAGTCAGCAGCTGCCACTGCCGGTTCGCTTTCATAGCGTGCTCGCACGCATGCTGATTATTACTGAGCACGGTGTATACCGTCCTCGCCGTAACTCTTTTGATATCTTTGTTCTGCCTACTACCAGTGTTTAATTTACATATCACATACATGTTTCGAAAGTGTTAGAACTAGCGATGGGATGAAAAATGCTTCGAGCCACTTCGAATCTGTATCGTATATGTAGTGACAAATTCGAATCACACACAACATGATCCAAAGCTTAAAACTCTTGAAAGTCCTCGTAATCTTTGAATTTTGCGTGCATGATAATTCGAACTTTCTAAACTTCCTTTAATATCTTATGTGCAGTTTGGGCAAAAGTAATCAAAACTTGTAAACAAAGCCTGTAAAGCAAAGTACTCAAAGCTTGGTAAAACTTGAATCAGGCTTTAAAAGTCTATTTAAACTAAATCAAACAAGATATTCGCACCTATCGAGATTTGATTAATTAAATTAATATCTACAAGTAGCAGGATAAATTTCTTTAAAAATTGTCGTTGATTTTATTTAAGATTCATATCACACGATGATTGTCTACATTTTACATTACAATCGGATCATCATGGACCTGTGGTATCTCCGTTCTTGTCTTATTGACGAGATAAACATCTTTGGAAAAGTAGTTGATACTGTAATAAAGAACATCTGGAGAGTTTCCAGATTTTAATGTATCAGCTGACGAGTTAAGAACTGGTTGGCTACACGAATAAGCAACATGTTAAATACGCTTGAAGCAAGAAACAGATGTCAATATCAAAGCGCACTTTGATGATGGTTGTGACGATACTGGCGGAACACGAAAGGTTCTCCATATTGGTACCACTGGTAATTGTTAAAGTTTTGATGTTGCATTTACTACAAAGATTTGTATTATTTCTTTTCTTTTCCTAATCTTAATATTTTCGCTTTTAGTATAACTTTGAATAAACATGTTTCTGGTACTTTTAATAGAAAAAGTTTATTCGTCAAATGTAGAATATATAAACAGAATTTTTAATCATTTATTAGATTATAGAAAATTTCTTATTTGTTATTTACTATTTTTGTTCTCTGTGAAAGTAGATGATGCTAAATACATTTCGAAATTGAAATTTTTAGGAAATGCACATCCTCGTATCTCGCACTGGAAAACACATAATAACTTTAACAAATTGTTAAAAAATATTTTCGCGTAGAAAGTTTACGTGTATGTGTAGCCTTTTATTAATTTTATTTAATTTTACATGTATCCTTTAGAAATATTATAGTGTGTGTACATGCTTCTAACATACCAAATACTTTTAAAAAGTGCATTCTTCTATATGTCGTTTTAATTATTTGGTTTTGTTGAGTTTACAAAATGAAAAACTGTTTATATTTGAAAACATCGAGCTTGTGACTAAAATCCCTTTTCTTTCCATAGTAATGAAATTAAATATATATAAATAATAACACAGAAGTTCTCTTAATGAGTGATTTAGAAGATAATTTACGTATCTGAATAACAAGATGATAAAACTCTCCATATGAAAGTATTTATTCTATTAATCAACGTGTATTATTGTAATTTAAACTATGTAAATTTTGAAGTGAAATTAATGAACTTGAATTTTGATTAAATTTTAACCAATAATTTATGTCAGTTTAATAGCCACTTTTAATAGGATTGTTATTTATCGAAGCATTCGTGCCATTCTCTGCGATAGGACATATTTTGCTACTGCAAAATCTATAACATAATTTATTCGAACAGTAGGGTAATAGAAATTTCTATATGTAAAGCACACAAACAGCAAATTGCAACGTAATTTGCAAATTGATTGAATTGAATTTCAATTGAATTCCGTTTCATAATGTAAATCGATCTAACATAATTACCATACGTTAAAACTTTTGCTGAATTTTATGTGATAAAATAAATCCTGCTGTATAATTTATCATAATGTATAATGTAACTTAGTTAAAAAAATAGGATAACAGGAAATGTGAAAAACAGATTTGCACTTATTTGATTTTAATTGAATTCTCGATACAATTATATTTACAAGTGAAATCGATTGAATTTAATTTTAATGAATGTCATTCAATCATCTATTGAATATTGTAAGACTCATCGGTACATTCGAAGAATAAGGTAATAGAAATTTCTATGAAAAGCAAATCTATTTGGGTCAAACTGAATTCTTTAATAGGATCATGATTGTGTATATATTCATTGAATGTTATACACAATGAGACAAACTCTATTAATGTATAATTTATAATATACTGTATCTGAATAATAGAATACAAATTTATTTTATACGAAGAATAGATCCATTGATTTATACTGAATTTTCAGTATAGCTAAATTAGCAAGTGAGATTGATCGAATTGCATTTCAATTGAATTTCATTCAGTAGCCTAAATCAATGTATGTACATAATAGACACTTTTGATAGAATCATCTCATTCATTGGGAAGTCCATTCAATTGATTCACAAACATTACGAGTACATCCTATTTTACGCCTTTGTAAGTTCTTCTATCTTTATAGTAGAACGTAGAATCTCGATTATTATTATTCGAATCAATTAGTTAGAAAATAAACACGTATTTGCGATTACTTTGTAATTATGTAGACTAGATATCATCTGTTAATAGTAATTTATTTCATCTTGATACATTTTTGACGAAAGAATTTTCTACCCAAGTAGAATTCTATGCTAACTTTTTTAAGATTTTTGAGTCCTATAAAACTCAATGGAACACATGTTTTTAGATAAAAAGCTTTTAAATACCAATTTATGCTGTAATTTCTTTCTTTCGTCTTTTAATCTGTTTCTCTTATTTTCTTATTTTACAAGTCGAGTTACAACTATTTTGTTGAACTTTTCACTTCAACAAGATGATCTTCTTTTCGTCTTTCAATACCAGTTAATTGATTCGTGTCATTTAGTTGATACGTCAGTGTCTAACGATGATCCGAATACGATAACGCGATCGAACAATAAGACGTTGATATACAGAGAGAGAGTGCAATATTGTTCGGATAATCGAAACTTTGCTGTAGTTGTAAAATATTAGCAGATATCTTCCAACACTTTCCTTAGCATTATTAATATAAAATAATTCGCAGGTTCATCTACGATCGATACTCTCAACTTCGATGCTTTTTCATCAGACACGACGTCTCTTTAATCACGTTAACTGATTCACATCGATCAAAAATTCCTGACAGTAACTGCTCTCTATTGTTTCACCGGCATTATTACCTGCTTTTCTAAAATACCACGCTTAATGTATGTAAATATCAAAGGAAACGAATCTGACAATCGTGCCTCATACAATTGTAAATGGAAGCAGTTAACATCTAACGATATTCGATTCTCACGCAATAATTTGTGGCCGAGGAAAAAGAATAGATTTCTTTGCATACCAGTGTTTCCGTTAGATTGTGAACGATGCTTGTGTCTGATTAAATTTCAATAAACTGTTAACTTTGGAATATATTTCGTTAGCTTTCTTTTAGCTGTTGCGATTTTAAATGTTGCTTCGAAGCTCTGTGTTTAGTATGTTAGTTACTAAGATGTGGATCGAAATGATAAATGGTAATTCGAGGATATATAACTTCTTCGATACAATATATAAATATATTGAAGATTATTCTAACAATCTCGTTTACTACTATAATAGAATATAATTTTGTTCTCCAATCTGCAAGAATTTCAAGTTTTTTAATTTAAAAAATCCACGTTAAGCTTCTCGAGATTAGGTAATGGTACGATCAATTTCAAAGTATTTTTTAGACAGACTGCCTGATCGTTAAAATTTTTCTGATATCACCAAGATACGTAGTTCTCGTGATAAATGGGACCAAATATTCTATTTTGAAAATTACGAAATCCTTTTATTTCCTTTTTTCAAACATCAGTTAATCAATATCCTTGTATTATTATACATATTGTTATTGAAAGGAAAAATCCGCCTCGAAAGGGTTAAATTAGAATCTTAATGTAACGTCAAATTTTATATAAAAAATAATATTAAAATAACGTTAAAGTATTAATTAACCGTTTGAGTCCCAAGCAGCGCGATTATCTCGTAGACACGAGAAATCACGAAAATGATAGGTCGCCGATGATCTCCTCGCGTCGCAGTTCGAACGGTTCGCAATAAGGCGAAGAAATCGAACTTTGTATATGGTAATACAATTTATTATACAAATCCAACAGAGTGACGGTTCAAAGTGTTACAACAGACTGATTTGAGCGCTTATTTCGAAGGGTTTTTATACCGAGGTTTTAGTCCCTCTGGAAGGTTTATCGTCTGGTGTATATCAGAGGCGCCTATTCCGTTACCATTTGGTTATTGTTTCGATGGTTGTGGTATGCAAAATGTCTAGCCTATCCTATTACTGTTTCTGAGCGTGTGACCTTCTTGAGTGTGTGACACGATCGTGCTGTTTAGATTTTGTGTCGAAAAGTCCCAATACATTTGAACGTTATGGACGACTGACGGTATTTTCTATTTCATCGTTATTTTCTCGATAATTTTTATTGAACAAAACTTGGAACATTTATAAACTAATAGTACGTATATATAATAATATAGATGTATTTCACAAAGTAAGAAATATGACGGCTTGTTTCTCTTCGCAATCGATTAAGACAAACGCTGTCGCGCTGTTCGGTATTTTCGACGTTCAGAAGTTCAAGCTTAAATTCAGCGATGAATAACGTACATTAGCTGAATATTTCAATTAATCAGCAGAAGGCTGCGCGCGATCTTCAAATTTTCGATTGAAAATCGATTTATCCTAGGGAAAGGGTTAAAAGTTGCCTACGGTGGCTCGTTACACCGTAACACGCAGCCGTTAGCTGCACGCGCTTCCACCATTTGCCGTTCTGCAACGCTTTGATGCGTAGTTTTTGTCGAAAGTGAAAGGTTACACGCGCCATGCGATATCTGTAAACGAGTGTCTGCGTTTCGTCCAAACCTCTCTCGACAAGTGGAATCAAATATGATGATACAAATCGATTTCGTTCAGAGGCGATTACGTAAGTAACTTCTATGTCGCTGTAGGCTATGCTGCGTGTCCTAATTTGGCGCTTTCGGGCGGAACCTCTTCAGCCAGTCTGAAACGATCTCGAAGGAAATAGCTCGAGGCAATTTCCTCCGTACAACTCTGATTCGGAGAACGTTTCCAATTAGTGGTTTATGAATATCTATCTTTCCATCTTAATTAGGAAAGTAAACAGCACTTTGTGGATTTTAACTATCGATCATATGCTATTTATCTTATTTCATCGTGCTTACCGATTTTCATCGTTCTGTTTCAAAATTTCTAATTTTCAAGTGTTTCATTTCAAATCAATTTCAATGGTTGTTCAAGTGTCCGCACGTACGCGGACACAAGAGCATTGGATTTTTAGTTAGTTTTCTATTTAATATCGCGTTTAGATTAGAATGTTTTTCGATAATTGAATCGCTTAGGCGATTAAATTTAATCGAAAATTTCAGCTATATGTAGCAAATATCTTAGCTAACTTTTCAGATTTACTTAAATTTTCGTAAATATTCTTAACTTAGGAATGAACGTATGCAGTGGCTACAAAAAGTATTTGTACAACACTGCAGCTATTTTTTTGCATTCATATACTAATTAATTACATTCGATTATATCAAATTTCGTATCATTTAATAGCACTTACTGTCATATAATTATAAAATTTTGATATATCTTCGTATGACGAATAGATTGTATGTCAGAAAATTGAGCACACATTCTATTCAAAGAAGAAAACAGTTTTAGAGAAGAAGTTGTATGTAATTATAATCTGTAAGTTCATACTTTATGGTTACAAGTTTCACTGACCTATAATCATATAGAATCACGTACGCATCTTAAAGCCAAGTAATCTCGAGGCTCGTCTTATCGACAAGTTAAGAAGCGAAACTACAAATGACCTTCGGCGATAAATCGTTAATCCGATTTTAAAAATGGCTGCCGCCCTACATATTAACATTAAATATAACGTCCAGCGTCAGAAAACAAGATGACCTTGAATTCTCTTTAACGCCTCCACCATAATTTTTTAATCCCTTCGACCTTCTCTAATTGCCAATATGTGTGTCTTCTTCTGCACTTTCATTCATTCCAAAATTATACCAAAACAATAATAATAGCAATGATACGCAAAAAACTCACCGAGAATTGACCCTTTGAGTGCTGTGGGCGCATATAGGTGTCTAGGTTGGGGTTAGGTTGGGTTGCTAGTTTGTTTCTCTCTCCTCTCTTCCCTACTTCCTTTGCTGTCGTACACCTCAACATTTGCCTTATCTGTTGTACTCCTAACCCTTTGAGTGCTGTGGGCGCGCATATAGGTGTCTGGCGGAAGCTATCGGTGTGGACTAAGGACATATATATGCGTTTTCTGTAAGTGCCCGGCATGGACTAAGGACGCATGTATGGGTTTTTCAATTTTTCCGAACACCTACGCAGAAGTAATACTATTACGTTTGTGTGAAATAAATATAAATGCATTCCTTACGGCAGTAAACAAATGCCAATAGTGGCTCCTTATTGTTGAAGTGGTCACCACTTGTAAGAAAACTCTACATCTGGTTTTTTTTAGTTTTCTCAAGCACTGAATTTTTCACACACAACTAAATTATTAACTTGTGTTATATTTAATAAATTTAGTTTTCTAGTTTATTACCCAAATTCTAGTTAACTGTAAATTTCAATGTTTATAATAAATAATTAAAAATAACTAAAAAATAACGCTCTTGAATCATTTAATCTCGTACAAAAGAATTACTATAACTTATTACGATTTGCGCTTTGAATAGTCAATCAACAGAGTTCAGTCTAACGAAAAAGTATTCCGTCTACAGCGATCGTCAGCGCTAGACGCGCGCCGTCCGTACGGACGACATAGGCCGCGAGTATTCAGCACTCAAAGGGTTAATGCCGTAAGTCAATTCACCACTATTTTTCACAAGGTCGTACACTCTGTTTGTTACTGTACGAAATTCATTATATTTTCCCAAGTCACGAAAACGTGTCATCATAAAGAATAAAGTTAGAATTTAATTGCCTACGATATTAGAAGAATGATACTTGTAGGAATCGAAATACTCGACTAAATTCGAATTCTCTAAATATTATCTTACAGCACAGAGGCAGAATGTGAACTTTTTAGTGAATCAGAACTTTGAACGGCTGAAATAGACGAGAGTATAAAGTAAACGAAAGGATAGAAAATGAATTACATATTTTACGACAATTTATAAAATAAGCGGAATGGTGGCGATTTGCACATGGCGCGAGGTTAGTGTGAATTTACTTAATATTTTGAAACAACGAGAATTATCTATGTATATATGTATATTTTGCTAACAGTACTGCAACGAATGTTTATACATACCATTCGTTTTGGTAACATTTACTCGAACCAAAGGTTGAATCATCGTCGGAGCATTGCGCGTATTTCAACGTGTTTTCTCTCGTTGCAAGATGTGATACTCCATGGTTCTGGCGAAACGCAATAGTTAGTTGACTGTCTTAAGAGGCGTGTAACACCTGATCTTCTGGCCAACCTTGGTAGATTCGTAACGATCGATCTACTTTTTCTCGAAATACACGATAAACTAGACAACGAATATCTATTAGGTCATCCCATAAGTTCGTTCCGTTTTTCGAGCGGTTATATATGTTAAGATCGTTTACATACCTTTCAGTTTCATGAAAAAATGTAATTCCCCTCACGTTGTACAACTTCTTCCCATTTTTCAAGCGCATTGGTCCCTTATCGCCGTATGTTTAGAAATCGACACATGAGTCATATACATGTACACAAAAGTCGGCACGAACTTATGGGATGACCTAATAAATGTGAATGAGACGCGGGAAAAGACAATACTTTCACGAACTTGCTCCCGTCATGGCTATCATCACGGCTACCATTACTCCGATTTTAGTCCGAAATTTGTCGCAATTTTACTATCAGATATCTCTCGATTGATAGGAAAAATAAATTAATGCAAAATTTTTATGATTTATTTCAACAACGTTCTAAAGTCCGTATATTTATATTTGTATTTCTATATTTTTCTTGTACTAGGCGAATACAAGAGTTCTTGATGTTATAAAAAATATAAGGAATATTTTTTAATATTTTAGTTTATGCCCTACAGTGATTCACAAAAGTATTCGAACATTTATCACAGAAAATTTCTATGAATGTGTCATGCGCGTCGTATGAAATATTTCCACATTCGCGTTGTAACGAGATGCGAAATAAAATATAGAGAATGCGCGTAAAGTGGAAAAATATGTAAACTATATAAAAAATGAGATACTCGTGCAAATTCCACTTCCGTAGTTATATTCCTATACAAGAATTGAGAATTGTCTAGAATCATATTCCGCGAATTTCATTCCAAAATTCCATTCCCAGAATGAACTCGAATCGACGGATAAATTTTTGTCCATCTACCATGAAACCTACTAATATATATGCGTACGCAAAACACGGCGCGATTTATTTGGGGCGGTTTACGATACGTTGGATTGTTTAGACTGTCCGGATGTTTTATGCGTACGATGCACCATCCGCGATACATTATCGTGTGTAATGCACGAACGCATAAACACACTCGTCGATGGTTAATACCCTAAAAGGGCTGAAAGAGACGCTGGATTCCTCTTGGAACATAGAAAACAGAGAAAATCGGAAGCCAATCATCGAGACGTAATCAAGGCTGTCACTTACTTTATTGTAAAATCTAAAATGTTATGAGTTTGTGACCAAGAAGTTAGTATTAAAAACCTAGTAACGGAGAATGCAAGAAAAGAAAATCAATTTAATCAAATTTGTTTGATCGAATATGAATATAAATTTATAATTAACAATTATTCTCAAACACATTTATTATTACCCAACTGCGAATATTTCTGCAATTTCATATTCTGATCCTCCACAACCGCTAGAAAATTGCTTATTAGTTCCTTTTTGCAGAGTGAAATAATTTCTCCTTTTTACCTCGTCTCGACTGTTTTCACTGCTGAGCCAGCGCATGGTTGTTAAGAACTCATAAAATTGAATGACTCTCTAACTGCAGTTTATTTTTCCAATTTATTCGTCTTATCTTGAACTCTGATTGTTTGCGATAATAAAACTCTCAGCTTTGTATTCTTCGTGAAACGCTGTTTAATATTTTCAAATAAATTTTGCAGTTTCTTCTATAATCAGTATTGCGATACAGTATTGCAATATTCTATTTACACGTTTAGCATCTTATTTAATATTTTATTTACTATTAGAGTCTATATATTTGTCATCTTTCATCGGTATTAAATAGATCCAACACTAATTCAAAGAAATTATTCTACGAAACTCCAGGGATTGTTATTTTTTTTCTTTTTGCAATAATTTGAAGAGCCTGACAATGAGAGCAATAGAAAGATAAAAGGGGAGAATAATCCTATATTTTGTATTATATTCTCAAATCTTTGTCGATAGAAGAAAACCAGATTTATTGCAAAAATAAAAGCGACGTAGAAAGTTATATAATTACTTTACTAACTTAGATATCAAAGGAAGAGAAACTCTCTTTTCCTCTCGGAAACGAAACGTTCACTGTTGCGTTTCTCAGTTTAAAAACCTAACAATGTTCATTAAAATTATTCCAATTGCTTTCACGCCTCTATTACTTTGCATTTCGACAGTGCAAGATTATTCGCGACAAACTTACCTGCTTTGTGATCTACTTACTTAATCAGCCGCAAAGATTTCGTAGCTAGTAGGTGCATATCGTTAGATCTCTTTCTCGATCGTCCTATTTATTCTTTCCCGTTCCACTAGATCGACGTCAACGATTTCACGACCACTGAATTTTTCTTGTCGAACAGACCAGTAGATTGAAAACATGATCGATCGATGAATAACCCTCTACACCTCACGTACGAGTACGATACCGGTTAGAAGTTTCGTATTGATACATCGTATTATAAAAGCTGAGAAGCTAAAACAGAAGTCAGTATTAGTATTAATCGTATTAGAATAAATACTCTGCTACTCCAAAAAATTCTTCCATAAAAGAAACCTGACAAAGTAAAAAAATATTAATAATGGTATCTATACTATTAATTTTAAATCAGTGTACATAATTTATTAGAGCCACAGGAGAGATAATATGTTGTTTTTCACGTAAACAATACATAGTAATTGCCTTAAAGATAAGATAATTTCAAGTGAAAATACAATACAAACTTAAAAGTCTACTTCACGATAGTATTTAATCAAAGAATAAAATTTCTTTTGTAATCGAGTTAATTGAAAATTTATCGTTAATTTATCGAAGAATCCAAAATCTCGATCAAAGATGCATTAAGTGTTCTTTATTGATTTAAATAATTTTAACAATTATACAATACCACATGCAATGGATATCACTGCATTAATCTGTGCAGTTATTAAATATTTTAATTTACCGTCACGAAATCTGTTATTCATATATGTGTCAACACGTATATACACAAAGATAGGTATTGTTATCATCTGATATCATAGTACGATATTGTCGATGAACGGTAAACACTAACTGCGTTATCTTGTCATTACGTTTACTCCTTCAAAATTTCACATCATCAAACAGGAAATCCTCGATAATTACCTCTTTCGCGATATTTGATACTCGTGCGTACGCGGAAATTTCACACTGTGGATGAACCGCATACGAAACTGTGTCTCCATAGACATGTTGTAACGACTGCTCTTTTACGGTTCGTTCTTTCCTGTTGCGTTAATTAACGTGAAATCTTATACGATCACGGAGTCGACACGCGTGTTAAACATCCGTTGTATTATTTAATTCCTCTTCGTGCAAAAAGCAGACTTCTTTAACGCAGTATTGACGTCACGATTCTTTATTTACATTGATTAACTTGATTGATGTAGAAATAAAGCGGAGAAATAACACGCGATTCCTATTTATCCGTATGGAATGATAAATTAGCAATGTTTCGTAGAAGCATAGCAGAATCTCGATTGGCAAAGCTTTGAACATTAATTAATGGAGCATTTGGGGATGATAAATGGATCGTGTAAAAGTAACTGAAGAAGAAAAATCAGAATTGAAAGAAATTGTTAAGAAATCATCCGATCGTACCAACGATTCGGTAATTTTCTGACGAACCTTATGATCGTGTCAATAAACTTTTCTCATGGTCCAGCCAGATTTAAATAGCGTTAAAAGCTATAAGAGCGGTGTATGGATGGATGGTTCTGTATAAAAGGCGAGATAAAATGGTTTGTTTAGACGATCATCGAGATCGAGAGCGTGTATGCAAGGCGTTAAATCTTTTAATCCGGCAGGATGCGTGTTAACTGTCTCGCACAGAGCCGGCAGACACGTTCGTGACGTTGAATGCGGGGATCATTGACCAACCCGGAGAACGTTTTGCATGTTACATATAGCAAATATCGATAACTTATTACCGCGACATCTGCGGCTGACGGTAACGTTAGTATTGGGTTGGCAATTAAATGATTGCGGATTTTATCAATACCACCAAATGACAACATGCGCAATCATTTAGTTGCCAATTCATATATATAGAGCAATCGTAAAATGATA
The DNA here is from genome assembly GCF_910591885.1 of Bombus terrestris. Lineage (NCBI taxonomy): Eukaryota > Metazoa > Arthropoda > Insecta > Hymenoptera > Apidae > Bombus > Bombus terrestris. The sequence continues at coordinate 21,895,045 of NC_063274.1, read as the reverse complement.
CGCAGGGAAAGATGATTTCTCGTCTAAAAGTAAGTCGACAATGTAGAATAAAAGTTTTCATACAACGTCATCTTCGAAAAGATGGAATTCGAACATTTATTTAGTATAAATAAACTTGGCTAATTCTATATGCAGAATTCTACTTGTACAAATATATTAAAAACGAGAATTCAAATTTATTCATTTAGGGCTCCGTTGCGGAGAAAATAGAATTTAATTATGTTCAATCAAGAACTAGGAACGAGATGTGAATCATCTTTTTGTTTACTTTCATACAGGATATTGCTAATCTCGAATACTTTCCAGGAAGCTTTCTAGCGATATCGATATCGATTCAATAAAAAATTACTATTATCTAGGAGGCGTGTTCGTATTATCACTTTAGTTCCACTCTAATTCCGGTTGAAAGTTTAGAAACAACATAATTCAACATCCCATCTTCGATTGTAGATAGTTTGTTCCGTATGATTAGAACTTCTTTAAAAATTGAAAACTTCTTTAAAAACGTCGTAGAATGCTTCATAATCTTAACATAACGGAAACAAAAACCCAGTGGCTAGCATTTATTATATAACAGCCTAATAATTGGCACGACACAGTAATAATAAAAGGTAATGATTAATAGTAAAAGCAATATCTCGTTTTATATGAGCGATTCTTCTGATCAAACTTCAGGAATTTCCAATTTGCATAAAAATAAAAGGCTAGCTTTTAATTACTAATTTAATATTCCTATATCAAACCTTAGGTAAGTATCTACTCAAGCAAACATAATCAAGGAAATTGTGTTTTTATAGCCACCTTGAAATATGCATCAACTTTACACGTGACAAGTTTCACCTAAGTACACGTGCCACCTAATGGTATATACCTAGCAGTTAGACCATCAATTAATCAAAAATTAATCGTGTTGATAATTAAATCGTTAGGTGTATGGCCACGCGTTAGGCGAGGGAAATACGTAGGTTGTCCGAAAATTTTCTTTCGTCTTATAAAGAAATAATAAACGCGCGATGTTTTTTGTTTTATATTAGTTTACTGAATTATGCACGAACGTAATGATGGAAATGTAACGAAATAAATTATACCTAATTCAATAAAATAATGTAAAACAGAAATTGTTGTTCGTCTATTATCGTCTTATGAAACAAAAGTAACTTTTCGGACAACCTAATACGTTTATTAGAGTTTTGAGAAAGGGAATTTAGGAAGAGGTCTAACCTTTTGGGAACAAGAACGGAAAATAGCACTCGTCGGAATTTCAACTTGAAATATCGAGCCGCGTATAGTGTATAGAGGTCGAGTGTTCGCACGTGCTAGATCCACGTACAGTAAGTGCAAAAAGTGTTCATGCATATCTCTCCTTTTTTCTTTTAACACTAAAATTACCGACAATTTATTGCGTAATAGTATAATTGAAACAACTGCGCCACTATATCTTGCATTTGTCGCATATCGACTATTCTCAAACGTATTCTGATGCTATATTTTTGATTCTTTTAGTATATACTTTAATTACAATTATTCGAGTCTTTGCTATTATTTTGCATATATCGTAATGCGATAAAATTGGTTTTTAAAAATTATTTTTCAATTATTATTTCATTTCTATTGCTAATTACTGTACGCACCTGATATGCTTTATAAAAGGACTGGATTATTTAAAAAATTGCGTATCTTCAAGTTTCCTAAGCTATAAATCAAATAAAAGAGATCCCTTTGTAGAAAGATCGTTACACAAGTGCTACAGGTAATATTGAAATAATTATATACCTGAATAAATTTTATCGAAATTCAACATTTTTAGCTTTTCTTTAAAAGGTAATCAATATTATTTTCAATCGTTAATCTGTTATTTAACCTATAGCACTTATGAGCGATAGTATATACAGAAATACCTATAATTGGAATTACAGTTATTTTGCGAAGTGCTTCTTTTATTTTCATTTATCGAAGATGAGTAATCCTACTTTAAGATGCGGATCAATAATTCATTCGAGCTTATTCAACGACTGGCCAGACGTCGATATCAAATATTTATTTTGCATTATACGTTTATCTATTAAGAATCCCTATAGCTGTCGCTGATTCATTCTGGGAAATACCTTCTAAACTGGTCGGCTAAAAAGGCTTAACTTTGCGAACGTCAAAATTCTTATCGTGCTGATTATCAATGTTTTTCGAAGCTTCTATTTTGGATGGATCATCGGTCGAAATAATCTGATATAATTTCTGTAATTTTAATTGATGAATCATCTATGTTAATGTTTGATCTTGTATGTACCGTGTGTTTCTGAATATCTATACCCATAAATAAATGAATACCGTTATAATGATAATAAATAGATACATATATTACGTAGATTATACGTAATTATTAAAATTCTGCGAATGTTCATGCAAATTTTCGTTTTTATGAACACAATTAAAGAATTGAAAGCTAGTAAACGGAGGCTTGTTCTGTTAGCTAGATATCGTAATAAGTATCATAACTATATTTATGTGCATAATATATATGTATTGATCTATGTAATTAATTTACATTTGTAAAAACAGGAAAGCTAAAATCTATTATTTTAACAAGTTTGCTAGTTCCAACGTTAGCTTGCGAAGAAAATTTCGCTACTGCCGAATTTGCGATAAATATAAAAATGTTAAAGCAACAGAAATCATGGTTTATCTAGTTTCTAATCGAAACAAACGTCTGAAATTTCATGATTTATTAAATATTATTTTATGATTTATCAAAATCTTTGTTTAATAACAGAGATTGAAAAACTAGATTGAAAAAGAAATTTTCGTAAGATTACGATAAAGTCAATGTGGCATTTAATCGTGGAGAATTCGTACATATAGGTAAGCGCTTCGAGCGAATTATGTAAAATTGATACTTCTCGTAAATGGTAGCAACTAATTGAAGATCAAACCTTACGCTGTTAGCTAAAAGTAAATGTTATTAGTTTAAAGATTTCATTCGGTGTTAGTTAACTCTTACATGACAAGTAATAAATTTTATGAGCGTAATAAAAGCGTTGTGAATATTGAAACTGCTTTTCAAAATCGCATAATTGTAAGATATATGTAACGTATCGACGAATGATAATCGTAAATTTGATTATTCAATTAGATATTTTATGATAGATATAGAGAAAATAAGCGATATTTCTTAACTTAGTATAACTGAAACCTTTAATCTTTGAAATCATCGTCGAGGTAAAAACAAGAAGGCGGAACACATGTATTCGATGTTGAAAGATACATAAAACATTTAGAATACATAATAAAGTTTGAACAAAGATCAGCGTGAAAATTCATTCGTGTTTCTAAAATGATATGGTAAAATATGATAAACAGCTGGTTTAACATGTGGTTATTTACATAATTATTTTTTCGAAATAATAATTCACATTCACAAGAGTATCATTGAATAAACGAAACAGTAAATAAATAATTTATAAACAAGCAATAAATAATTTAATTCTTATTTCTATTGAACTTTGCAATAAAAATTTAGACCGCAAAATATAACCATACCTACCACTTTGCCAGATTGCAAATTTCTATGAATTTATGAGTTTAAAGGTGAAGTTTGGTGCAATCTTTTTACTTAGATATTGAATTGCTTTTCTTTGAAAATTTATTTCTCTATTCAAAAGATTGACGTTATAATAGTGCAAAAATAAGAAAAGAAAAAAATGCGCAAAGTCATGAACAAACAGAAACTGATTCTTATTTAACATCACAAAGTATTGCAAATGCGTTTAGGTCTATCCGTAGATAAACAAAAAATTGTTAGCACAAAGTATCGCAAACAGGCGAATGAAATATCTCACGAATAACGAGAAAAAATTTAGGATTTTGACGAAAGTAATGGCGCAAGAGTGAACGAAATTAACGTAAAACGATGGAATTTTGCAGGACTTGGTCGAAAACCTTTAATTCCCGATCGTTATAGATTTAAAAAGTATGAAAAAAAAAAAAATGTCGGTTCCAGGGGTTCGCAGATAAGCTGCTCGAGATAAGACGAACCCAATGGGAAGACAAAGCGTGCATAATCGACGCGTTCGACAGCTTTCTTCGAGACAATCGACGAATCGGTGTCGAATACATTTTCGCTCCTTTTTCTTCAGTGTTTGCGATCGATTCGCTGACCTCGGAATGCAAATGAGAAACGGGCAGAAGAGATACGCGTCGCACATCTACGTTGAAAACTCACCGGGACTTTTTAATCTCTCAGCGAAGACGTCAGCCGTATAAAACGACGTGCCGACGAATAAATACGACCTGTAAGTCAGTTTTCACGATAACAGCTCGTCCCCTTGTTTCATCGTCCAAATTCAGTTGTTTTCATTCTTCTTTGCGCGTGTAAATTATGCGGCTGTGTTCATCGTAATAGCGCAACGAAACACGCTAATTGCCTATCCGAGAATAAACCGAAATTGTAAAATATATATTTCTTTTCTGTACGCAGCTTCTTTATCGAGATAATCGATGTTTAAAAATCGTTCGTTGTTAAAACGCGCGGAAGTTGTATAATTTCTTGAAAATGTCTTAATTTGAAGATTTTATTAAATTAAAATTACATTATTTAACAGTAAAATACTAAATGCTGGGTCAATTAAACTGTGTGAAGGATTTTATTTTTTAACATTAAGAATTGAAATAAGAAATTTTTCAAACGTGTTGCTTCCTTTGTCTCATACAAATTTCTCAAAATTACGTTAGAGTAAAACATTACGATTCTTAAAATTGTGATTTCTGAAAGTATCGAAACGTTTCAATTTAATTATCGATTCTAATAATCCAGTAATACACTGAACCATATTCATATTCAGAATTGCATAAATAAAATCTAATTAAAAATTACACGTACATTTACACGAAGTTTCAAAATAGATCGTCTCGAGAACGAAGCTTTGTAGAAAAATGATTTACATATTTCATAATTTCGATTTACTTTCACATAAGAAGTTAGCTAGTCTACATTTGTAAATAATGCCATTATCGATCTAATTAATACTCTCACACATGATATATGCAAGATCCTCGATCCTGCACGTGTTTGAAAAGTCAGTCAAAATTACGATCGTCGAAAGATCCCGGACCAGCACCCTTCGTACATACTCTCGTTTAATCATCGTTCAGATAAGCGTGAAGTATCATTGCTCACAATCAGTCGCGAGCGTCGCATTGAACGGGGATGAATGCAAATGATGCACGTCTCTTCAGTCCTGTCATCGTTTCAATGTACACCTAGACGAACCTGTTTCCTCGCACGTGACCGAGAATAATTAATTAGCAGAAGATTCGTGTCCCTGAATAAGATCGTTCGCGATCAATTCGAGACGCGTTTATATCAAGTTGCTCGTAAAGATTGTAGCCTTCAATTGTTTTTAACAATCGATGTTAAGTGGGTCTCCTCAGGTATATGTTACACGAATGTAATTATATTTTCGTTCACAAATGTTATGACCCGCTATTGTTTTGTATAAAAAATCTGATTATTGATCCAATTATATAATTATATAAATAATATAATTGGTCCAATTTACTAAGAGCAAATGATTAATCCATCGAAATTTCGTATTTACGCAGAGATAATGATGCAAAAGTTAGTAAAAATAATCGTAATACTTTGGTATCTGGAACTAAAGAAAATAAATCTCCCTAATTTTAAAAAAAGCTTATTTTAGTATTTTTACTGTACTTGAAATAAAGAAATAGAAAAATTAAAGGAGAACGAACAGGATCGAAACACCAAGGACTAAGACATAAAAGGTATATAGTAATCTGTATAATAAATTAGACATACTTAGATACATAGGCAAGTAAGATTTAGGTTTAAGGAATAAATTAAGACAGAAACAAAATGTAATAAGGGCGTATATACACAACAAAATTGTAATAGGCGTAAGTCTGGATACAATAAACGAATAAAATACAATAAAAACGAATACGATACGATACAGTACAATACCTAAAATTATGAAAGTAGAATATTTTGATTTAATAATTAAAACAGTTACTTTAAATATCTCAGTACTTAAAGTTATCTTAAAATTCTTGCAAAACTGTTTTGGGAACAATATAACGCTGTGGCAGCAACATCAGCCAAAGGCAGCTCGCGAAACAAAAGATAAAGAGGAGTATTTCGCAACGTGTCGTTTACTATTTAATCCAGAGGACAGTCGAATCGTGTTCGGATCGATCTGCCTATCATTCGCGGGCATCTTGTCGCGACGCGACGTTATGCACGATCTGTTTTCAGATGATGTCGCTACGAGACGACAACACATCATTCGAATAAAGCACGATGAATTGCATTTTGTATCGGGCGGTACGTTCATTACTTGGCGAGGGTCGCGAGAAAATGTGCATATGCGAATCTGTATGTACATATGAAAATAGACGACCGTATTTCATACAGTCAACTTGATGTATTGGTTTGTTTCGGAAATTCCAGATACTGAAGGTAATTTCAAAAAGAAAAATTTAAAGAAATATATCATTATTGAATAAATTCAAACGTTTCTCGCGTTAGTGACTTTTACCGATTTTTTAAATATCGTGGAAAAAATTTTTCATCTTTTTCAACAATTTTTTAAACTAATTCTTCTACCGCGCACTATACGCTATTTTCTGTTCTACTATACACTACAATTAAAAAATTACGCGTTAATAAATAATAATTACATTTTATTATCACGATATTCGTACGTTGAGCTTTCAAGACGCGTTTGATGTTGCGCTATTTCAGTGAACAAATATTTTATGGAATATATTAAAACTATTGCAAATGCGATCATAATTTTTTATCTCTCAAACACAAGTTTAATTAAAATGTATTTTATGCTTTGTTTACGAGCCACGAAGTAATACTTTTTGTGCTACAAATTGTATTTAGGGTGCAGTCTACGAAATCTAAACTATCAATTCGCATTCTGCGTTAACCTAATCTAAGCCCTGTAGAGTATGTTTGAGGTCAATGAACTACATAGCATTCAACGAAAGCTACCACTGAAACCAGCAGTGAATTCGCATACAGTATCGAACGAAAGCCACCGTGGTAATCGATGAACTCAGGTGCCTCAGAATATATAGATATATTCGAAAGAAATGCAGTTTTATACAATTTATCTAAGTAGAAGTAAAAAATTTAAATAGCAAGCTAGACATTCATGTTTCAAGCAATCGGTACTTTATTTTGCACAAATAATAAGTTTCGAAAATTGAGAGAAATAGAAAAGTGCATTTTTTTAATTTTTTACACGCAATACAAATAAATTAATTAATTTAATTTGTCGTAGGTTTCCTTAATGATGCAACTATGAATATTTTTAAATTGAATGATATTTTCGCATTTTTTGAGCGTTTATAACATGGATTAACAAAAGCCTAATAGCATAGATTTATTATTATGCATTGTTATAATATTAAAAATAGTACAAATTTTATGAGTTTCTTTAATCCAAATACATACATTAATTAAGTGATTTGTATGTATTTATAAGAAATTTGTAGGAACAACAACAAACAAAATGCAAAAGATATTAAAAACTATGTGAGTTATCTAGAATATAATACTCGTTATAATATTTAGAAAATGTGACTGTGTATAAATATTCGCATTCTAGTGGTTCTACTGCGTGCACTTAACGTGTTTAAATATGATTTAACAATTTTTGACAAATTGTACTCTATTCGTTCTTATCTACTTTAACTAAAGATAGACCACGTATGTTGTTCATCACTTGCATAGCAACTGCAACGTCTCACTACCGTAGAACAAAAATCGTTGAAAATTGAAATAGCTTAATTTTAGAGTAAATTGTCTGCGATCGGTTAAGAAAAGTTGACGAGCACGCGATATCCTGGGTCTTTCGCGATATTCCTCGCATAGCGGTCGTTGAACACGAATAACAGTCGTGCAATCGAGCCATCGGATGCACATCTGTGGCGAAAACATGCAAAATGAATAAGCTGGAGGAAACGCATACAATTAGATTTACATAATTACACGTGTGTGCCACCGGTTTTTATCTGATTGACTTCGAAAGTTGAATTTCGAAACCGAGATCCCCATGTATGTCCCTCTTTTTCTATTTATTTTTCTCTTTCCACCTGTAATTAAGTGAATCTATTTCAAGCGGACACGCATTCGTGTAACCCTTTTACAGTAGCACGCAGAATATATAATTCATGCTTTTTGCTGTTCGTGTTAGGTTTAGTATTTTATACATTACGACGATATTTTCTTGTATAAATCTGTTTTTCTCGATAAAATATTTGAAATGAATATCATTTTCTTTCAACCCCGTCGTTCACTTTGTTTCTTTTCTCTTCATATATTTTCTTTGCAAATTTTTGAACACTGTTTTCGAATATACAGAAAGAAAGTAAGATTTAAATATATTGAATATTAATACTCTATAATATAACGCAATAAGATAGTAATATAATATGTATATATAGTAACTAAGAGATCAATATAGGAATAAATCAATGTGTAAGAAATTCGAAATAAGAACCCAATGTCCTCCTTGCAATAGGAGATACAAATCTAAAGTAAAAATAAAATTAAAAAGATATGTTGAAAGTGAACATTTAAAAGCTACATTTTAATAATATCTAGTATATATAATGTTCATGCCAGATCACAGAAACACGAAAAACATAGCAGGCTTAAATAAAAACTTTTGTTTTATCTCGTTCAAACAATTAAAATAGGAGTAAGATCAGTATCATATTTCTCATATAAAACATCTCAGCGTGTGAATTAGTAAATACGATAAATTTACGTTACAAACTTCGTCACTAATTAAGTTTTCTTTAAATACAATGAAAATTGCTCGATAGAATACAATCCAACGTGTAATCTTTTATAAAGGTTAATGGAAGATCATGCAAGGAACTTCATAAAATATTTAAAACATTTGCATAGGTATGAAAAGACTAGATTTTAATATCGTTTCTTTGAGAAGAATTTTGCATTAGCATAAATGTCATTTTTTCCCAATCTTGAACGAATCTTGCATTTATGCGCAGTGAATTAATTGAATAATTGATTCATTTATCTTATCGTTGGAAGCAATACTTTTTTGAATTTATAATTTATTATGGCCGCGTTATATTTCGTGATAAGCTGTGTTCCTCATCATCTTCTGATAACTTCAGGCGACTACCATATAATTATCAGTCACTCTGCTATTACTTTAGCGTTTATGTCCTTCGAGAAGTATTCACAATGATGTACACCTGTCGTGTTTTAATAATGCACAAAGTACGTCATGACGATAGAAGATTATGTTATTGACATTGCAAAGATATAGTAAAAACATAGAAATTCTAGGAAGCATTTACGTATGTGTGACATCCACGTGGCATAAGATAATGATCAATGACCGAGTCATCATCAGTTGGGTATACGTACGTTCGTATTTCTATTGGTGAACTTTATACTACAAATCTATTCATTCAATGATATTACGTCTATTGCATCGATCGATTTAATTCCAAGTTAGGATATAGTATGAATATTTTCTACACGAATAAAAAAAAAAAGATTTAAAGATCTTTTACTGTAAATTTAAATCTTTCATAAACTTCAACATCCAAAAAGATATCTTTGTAATCGCATTTATTTCACTCTAATTTCCCGTTATAAATACAAATTTATAATATCAATATAAAACGTATCTTAAATGTATTCCAAAAATATAAAAATTGAGAATTGTAAATTAATGATGAGTTACATATGAAGCTACGTTTAAGATCAAAATTCAAATTAATATCTGTACTGGCAAATGAAAATTCTTTTTAAAAGAATACATACAGTCGAGAGATCGTACGATCACGATATCGTTTCGTATATAATATTTATAGAAGCTATAATTTACTAGAAACTAGAGCTACTCTATACTGTCCAATGAGTTGAGCCAGAACAAGTAAAGACAACCGGTCTCGTGATAGTGAATTATGATCTGACGGAAGGCTTCCTATCATTGCAGAAAATTTGCTCAATTTAGCTTGACAGATATATGATCGTCTCGCTTACGAGATTAATATATAAAAAAAAAGAAAAGAAAGAAAATTAACAACTTTCTATTTTATATGTATGTCAGAATTGTAAATTGATCCTGATTCAGAATGCAAGACAATTGCGGTATTATTTCTAAATCGATTACCTTATCATTACGCGCTTTTAGGTGGTCTCGGGAAGTTTGTAGGAAGGTACGATAGTGGTATACGATTGACGTTCTCTTTTAAAACATGGTTACGCCTCTTATTGATGCGTAACACGGCCGACCTTTTGGAACGGTGCCAGCCATTTCGTACATATGTATTTCCTGTGAAACGGTCAAGTGGCTAATAGAAAAACGTTTTTCCTCTTCCGCGATGAGACAGCTGAGCAACTATAACGTTTCTTCTGAAACAAATGAGATCAGTTGTTAAATTCAGTTACATTTCGATTATGAGAAACTCGTTAAAATTTATGCACATTATAAATATTTCGTACATCCAATTTTTCTATTCCACAAGTGACTGAAGCAACTACTGTTTGACATAAATTTTTGTATCGATAGATTAAGGGGCAACGTTGTGTTAACACAACATATTATTTGTCATTTCTTTTTAGTCAATTTGCATCGTTAAAATCTATTGGATTCTTATTATGATTGTAAAAACAAAGATTTTCCATTGAGAAATAAAGGTACGTGGAAATATTTTATGTAACGGAACAACAGTCGAAAGTTTTCACAATGTATGATACAGTAGACCAGAAGAAAAATATGTTCCACGTAACTCGGTCTAACTCGTAAACTTCCACCGCAATTACACAGCGTTTAAACAGCTGTTAGTTCAGTTCCAGAACTTTCCGTCTAAACCTTTACTTCCGGTTTCATTGTTTTCTGTTATTTTTCCCATATATACCTACCGCGGAATCAATCAACGCGATACACGTTTGCTATATTACATCCATTACAAGGGTATAGATTCCTACCATGGATTACTAAGTTCTAGGTTATAATGCGTTTATTAACTATTAAAAAGGTCGAAAGGACATATCGGAGTTACACGTTGGTCTTCCCAACCCTCTAGTCAGTCTGATTTCCCGGCTGGCCCGTGATGGACTCGTGCACTCGTTGCTCTTCAGACTCTTCGTCTTCGACTTCAGTTTGCCCTACTTTACCACGATAAAATCATCAAATTAAATTCTTCATTGGCTACAGCTAAGAGTCGACAAATTTCCGCGATCGTATCGTTGCTTAATTTTCGATTTACAGACGAAATTCGTCGAGAATTTAAAATATTGGACAATATTCGTTTCTTAGAAGATATGAGTATCTTCTTCATCGCTCGACTGGCCTTCAGCTCCTGGGGAGCAAGATTGCGATCCACGGCTCGAGTGATTTTTAAGAAACATCGATACCCGCGTGGTTTCTACTGATTTCAATCGGATTACATTGGATTACATTGAATACATCAAAAGCAACGTTTCCGTAGCTGTAGAAGTTTGTTATCGTCGCTGGTCGATGATATTTCGTCCGACGTTCCTTATTAGCTGATTTCGAATCTAGAAGGATTTAGAAATTAAGAAGTTTCTTTCGGAAATATTAATACTTTGAACATTTTTCGGTTCTTGTTTTGATTCCGGATCCTTCAGCAAATAAATAACAAACTATTGTGTTTCTTTGATTCGCAGGTGTAGAAACACTTGCTTCAAAGTCGCGTTAAATTTAACTTCCACTTTGTTACCGTGGTCGGTGCTTCGATTGATACTTTGTTTAAAATATTTTGGTTCTTGTTCATTCGTCGTTTTATTGATACATCTGGTATAAAGTTTTTTCTCGATCGTTGTATCATTGTCGCTTTTAAATCTGCCACGCAACCTATTGTTAATCATTTGAGAAAGGACAAAATACAACGCGGTCGTCGAATTTGCTTTCCAATCTTTCCTTTCTCTCTCTGTTCCGGTTATCACTGGCCGCTTCATGAAACTCTCTTCGATATATATTCAGGTGAACCTCGGTTCGTTACGATTTTTGGGAGACTTGAAAATCGATATCGATACTGGATTCCCGAACCTGAAGAATTCATCTTACAGAAATAATTGCGCTGTAACTGAGCGGTAGAAAAAGAAGGATTGCACGATGGAGTTCGAAACACGCGCATTGATCCAGCTTTGTTTCTCTTCTAGCCCGATCGCTAGAGCTAGGTATGTTGAGAGAATTTCTGCAGTGTAAGAAAAAATCTTTCTTTTAATTTTTCCATTCAAAAAAATTTATTTTTATCGTCATTGGATTGTAAACATTTACGTAAACTCATATTTTTATGGGTACAGTTGAAAGACTAGGACGCTGCTTTCAACTTTTCAACCTTTGGCATAAATATAAAATCGATTAATGGGGAAAAGAAAAACTTACTATACGTTCATTGTTTGGAGGTCAAAATAACATTATTGAGGAAAAACGTTATCTGTGCTGGCGTTAATGTTAGATTAATATGTTATGAAATCACTGCAGAAGGTTGTCAATGATCGATGAACTTTCAACTCTTTGCACTCTGAGGTTCAGTGGCAGGCGAAATACAATAAAGTACATGCAATTGACGATGAACGTCAGTCTCTCGTCTGTAGTCGTCTTTAATCATTACACTTAGAAACTTAAGTATATATTTTTGAAAGCAATTAAATGTTGTATCTCAAACGTAGCTTGCAAGTTTTAATAAAATTTGTCTCAAAAGGTAATTACAGTATTAAATAGTAGTATTGTTAGATTTTTTATTTGGAAGAAAATATTTTGAATTTAAAGAAATCAGTTTAATCGTCGAATTAATAAATTAATCGTTATATAATAAGATCTTTATTATAATTTAAAAAAATTAATTCTTAGGAAATTAGTGAAAAATATGTCAGGTCAAGAAAGGATATATGAAGAAAAAAGAAATATTAATAAATAATTAAGTAATTACTACCCTGCCAATTGACTATTGATCTTTTTCGCAGTGGCTGAATGGAACAACTTGTAAAAATTCTCGACTGAACGAAGCATTGATTGGTTTATCTGTATTTTTCCAGGTCTGCGGGGTCCATAGGAGCACGGTCTGCGCCCAGCACGCCTCTTCAAGTAGCTCCTGGTGCGCAACAAGCGGGCCAGCAGTCGATTAGCGGTTCTCAGCTTACAGTAGCCGCTGCCAATAATTCGCAGCCACCAAGGAGCCCGAGCCACGCGGCCTTGAGATGTAACGACAGGTAAGTCCTCGATCTTCAATCAGTTTTTCCTATCCACATCACATGTAACAGGGCAGAACAAGGTTGTGTAGGTAGCTAAGCTTCACAACGGCTATGACTTTGACCGTCAGAGATCATGATAGTGTCCAAACCACGCAAAAATTATTGCAAAATAAAACAGGTGTTTGCGGGTTGTTAAGGTTGTGGAGAAGGAAGATATGTCAAAATATTAAAAAAAAATGTAAATTTAAAAGGAAACATAACAGAATGCCGCAGGGAGGATAAGAAACTTTTATGCGGAAAAAATTGCGTACTCGCCAATAACGAAAAAAATAACCCAATGTCCCGCCGTGAAAGTGTTAAAATTTATTCTTGACTTTTGCATGGAATAATCAGATATAAAGTTTGAAAAATCAAACGGTTGAAAACCTATAATGAAAATGACGCGTAAAGAGGCCAATTTTGTTATCTTGAAAGTTCAGCTAATCATTCGTGATAAAAAGAAATATCTCACGGAGATAGTCACACGCGACTTACGTTGCACGTAAATTAGATACCTGTAAGAATATTTATGCATTATTATTTTTTTCATTATTGCCTTTTCTTGGTTTTCTTTCGATTGTGCGAGAGCGTGAATGGAGGAGAAATAAATCAACGACCTGAATATTTTAGTTGAGATTAAAATTGATGGGGATTCGACCCTAGATTCTTCATTCATCGAATAACCTATTGAGCCAATTGAGTGTTTCCATTCAATTAATTCTTGACTTGGTAGGATGCTTTTTCGAAAAAGGCGTTAAACTCCTTCCTTTCTTTGACCTTTGATCTTCCAATCATAAAATTTGTTAACCCTTTATCTTAAGCTTAAATATTCCATGCACTTGTAAATTTCCAGAAAACATACACCAACGATCCAAGTGATTTGTTATTATCAAATAAAGAAAAAATAAAAATTTATAACCCGAATCTATAATTCTTAGTTAGTTTATACGCTCTTCTTCCTACGTGTTCCATTCAATCTTTTTAACCCACATTTATGCGAAGGCAAATGGTTGGCCTTGACGAATGGGGTTAAGACAATTATACCAGCTGACCAATTGTGGACCGTGGTTTGTAATATGCTATTGCATAACGTGGCCAAGTGTAGTTAGTTTATTGGAAACGTTTCTGAAAGTCGTCAAACACAGTTAATTCTACTTCCGCAAATGCGTATCAAAATTTATCGACGATGAATTAGTGCTTTATGTTTATTTAATGCGATATGATCGCATTATGAATAACATTTATTGTCGTATATAAAGTGCGATAATCTTTACGGTATATAATCTTAAAACGGCATTAAGTTTTTACGTATACTGAATTATCTAATTCGTAATCGATCAAATCAAATATTGGAAACGATACACGGTATACATATATTTTTTGTCAATTCTGGATAATCGAAACTATTTTATAAGTGATAAAATCTTTTATTTTTATAGTGAATTAGCTGCCCAAAAACAATTAAATGTAATAATTAAATTACAAAATAATATATATATTTCGTCAGAATGAAACAAATAAATTTTTTCGATTAAAAGTATAAAAGTATTTTACATACATTTGTACATGATTGCACGTAAAATACTTTTATATATAAATATAACCATAAATGAATCACGTTAAGATAAGTAACAACGATAGTTCTGATACTTTTGTCAGTTATGCATTGAATACAATCAATTTTTACTACGTTTCGTACAACTCCGGAAGTAGAACGCTAAAAAGAGTTATCTATGAAGAGAAACTAATTGTTATCGTGACCGTCTAGGCTTAACGTAGATTTCCAGGAATTGTTAGTTCCTCTAGATAACGTATCACGAGATATCGAGACACCTGTTCACATAAGAACGAAGTGTCAAAAGCAATACGTTATTTCTGTCACACCTGCTTGATAACAATTTCGAAAGAAATCGGTGCTATAATCGTTCTACGTTTTCGCAAGAAAAAAATTTATAGTTTGATAGAACTGTTATAACGTTTGCCTTTAAGCGCAATTCTTCATGGTACTTTTTAGTACCTTTTTGCGCTTTTATAATAGTCATTTTTCATCTATAATTCGAAATGGCATATGAACAATATATATGTAAGATTATATGTACACATATCTATACATATACAACAATATATTATAGGAAATAATGCTTTATAGAGATATGATTATGATGAAAGACAATACAAAATTAATATTGAAAATTAATATTGATATTACATATAAATGAGAAGTATATTAAAATAAATATTAATACAAGATGTGTTAAAATGGTAAATATTAATGGAGCAAATATCTTCATAAGCCACTAAGTGGCTCCTAAAACTTCATAGAACTGATATTATTTGTAAAAAGGGAATATGTAGATTATATTTCTATCAACTTACTACGTTGCTTATCTCGGAAATTCTTAACGTAATATAAGCGTTAGTGGAATACATACTTATACAATTAAGATATGTAATTCTTTTTATTAGAAAATCTGATATCGATTAAATATCCTCTTAGAATTCAACCAGTTGCATTTGTTAATGAACTAAAAATATTTACTAAGAATCTTCGATAATTATAGTATTTCATATATAGACTCACATAGTTTGTATTAAAATTTATAAGTACAAATATTTCTTGCTACAAAAAGAAATAAATGTGTTATTTCTTAGCTTTCATTTTCGCAAATTTAATTTATCCCTTGATTTGAAATGGATATAATAATACAAAATTAATACAATGAAAAGGCAAACAATATTAAATTTGCAAATTCCTTTGTTAAAAATAAATGAATGACATTTCTGCGCATTTAAGTGTAAAATTGTTCGATATAAAAGAAGGTCAAAGTAAAATATTCAAAAAAGGCAAAAAGGAGAGAACATTATACGTAACTTATTTACTTTTCTGTTTTTAGATTCTCTGTACATTGAAGTTTGTTATAGCGATGATATTCTATCTCGTCACTTGTTTACGTACTTGTAGATCTTACAAGATCTTATTGCATGACGAATAAATAAAAATAATTATATGTACAATGAAATAGTCAAGATCCAACATTAATTATCATCGTACGTAATATTTAAATATTAATGTTTATTTTACTATTTCATATCATATATCTTATACCTTGCTACTCATACATTTTATAATAATAAAATCACGAAGAATTTGAACAATGGTTATCGAACAATATATATACGAATATTTATATAACGAAAGACACAAGGTTTTAATGTTCATTAAGATATGAATGTTGATATCGTTATGGGAAATTTAAACAAAGCAAAACAAAAGAGTACAAAAATAAAATTCCAATGCAATCGTATTTTTTACAAGAAAACAATTGAAAAAATCGTCATTAATATACGTAATTATTCGTTAAAACAGTAATGTGTTTCAAAGATAAAAATTGAAGTACTGTAGCAGATTTAGTTATGTTCATTAAAATATGAATTTACGTAGAAATCGATAGTTTACCGTTTATTAGCTACAAGTTCACCGTCATATTAGCTGAATTTCAATCTGTTTATCCCATTATTCTATATCTTATATTTTGTTGGTAACGAAGACGAACAGCGAGGAGTATTCGTTACGTATCATCGGATGATCACCAAGTTATTAATAAGCAACGAGTTATTTTCACGTTTAGAAATATTTTAAGAGACGTCTGTCTATTCCTATCGCTACTATTATATATCATTTCGTGTCATTGATAGGATAAAAAAAATTGTATTTACGTTAAAGTATCCCTCAGAAACATCCGGTGGTTTATCGTTAAAAAATGAACTTTAACTCGGTGAAATTTTCTTAGTCTACAGTCATGTACGAAGAAGAAAACCAGAGATATTTCGTCACGTATTATCAATATCAAGCTTCTGCTCGATAACACCACGATATATCCTGCATTCGCAAGTCTAATACCGTACGATACGCGACACGTTTGCTAAACGATCGATACACAGCGACCGTGATCGTTGATCAAATTCTTACGCTGTTTTCTGTGTTCACCATGACGCGAACAAAGAAGAAACTAATGAGAAGCCAAGAAGAAACAAACGAAGATTGAACAACATACGAAAAACAAGTAGAAGAGAAATATAAAATAAGCGGCGAAGAAACAGAAGTGTAATCAAATGTTTGAAAATGTTTGCATGTGGTTCTAGTGGTATTTTAAAAATCCACAGTCGTCGTAGTGTCGTCGGTTCTTTCCTCGAGTCGTTATAAGCTCTGTTTGTAAAAGATCTCTTGCTTCACGTTCTCCTTTCAAAAATATTTTTTTCCTTGTCATCGCATTAGAATAAATGAAGGAATCTTATTCACACGGAATACCGATCGCCGGATATGAACGTCCCCGGATAGCAACGGCTAGAAAGACATAAAATATTCTCTAGCGAATTCAATTACCAGTATCGCATCCCCGATCGTCTTCGATCGTCGCTCGACCTTAATTTACATTAAGCCAACTGGTAGCGGGACGCAATTAACGATCGAAATAATTCCTTGGAGCGGTTGCGCTGACGAATTAATGCCAGTTCCGTAGAAGGTGGCTAACAGTTCGTTTCATCGAATTGTCAATCGTATGGTGTATCGCATAAACCGGAACGCTTTCAAAGAGAAAGATCGTTTCGGTTGCTAACAGATTTGCAGAGTCTTGGATTTTTCTTTTTCTAAGATACAGTTTATCTGTCAGATCTGTCACCATGGTTTTTCGATCGAATTCCAAGTCTAATATATTTGAATGTGACGTCTGGAGCAATGATATTTGGAGCCCGAAGATTCGGAAAAGAAGGTGCGACTATATAATAATCACATATAATAATCAAATCGGTTGTGGATGTTCACGCATCTATGGAGAACTTAGGTTCAACGTGCCTCAGAAATCATAGTACAATTGGCAAGGGGCGATTCTACGTGAAAAAAGAGCTCGGAAATGTAGAACAAAATTTGAGAGTCTTGAGGCTTTCACAGCCTGGATTATTCTTATTCACACTGTTACGCTTCGAGCAAAAGAAGGGAACTCTTTTCCCTCTGGACACGGCTCTTTTCTGCAAGACTCAAACAGTGTTAGACAAAGCAGTGTTAAACGTATTGCTATTAGTGTAATAGTATGAATAGAACAAAATTGATCGATGCCTCGTATTCGTGGAAATCGAATTGAGAAATTTGTTAACCGGAACTTGGCTAATTTCAGACGGGGCAGGAGTGAGTAATTGACATAATAATAACAATAAGTCGAAAATGCAGAATAAGGCTTTTTCGTATGACGTTTCATTTTGTAGAAAAATTCGGAAATTGGTCGAATAGACGTATAGTGTGCTAATACTTTAAAGAACAGTTCCAAACCTTATTTTCTCGAAAACCCAGCTTTTTTACTTATTCCGGTATGTAGAATAATTTCTTGCTAATCATTTACTTATACTAATTTAATTTTCTTAAGAATGAAGCGTCGTGTGAAAGAATGTTAGTCTGTGTTTAAAATTTCTTTTTTCACGTACGAGTCATTCTCTTGTTAACTGTGCTACAATTAGGAGGACGCTGTGTATAAAAATGTAGAAAATGAACATAATATGCGAAAATGCACAAAATATCCAGAGCAAAATACCTGCAATTTGTGGAAGGCGAGACAAATCTCTATTCGAATTCCACTTTTCTAGTTAAGCTTGTACAAATATGGATCTGTTGTAACATCTGCGGTATTATAATGATTTAAAATAAGAACGATCGATCATGGTGACGCTATCGATGACGAATTGCATAGGAATCGACGTCATTGAGAAAGTTTGTTTCTTTAATTCTCGAGATGAGAGGTTTCAGTTTGTGGATTCGAGCGTGATTTATTTTTCATTTCCATTAATTCTATTTGAGTTTTGGCATGTTGTTATGACATGTTGTATATAATACGTAATAGGGTGGTCTAGAATTATAGGCATGGAAACTCATGGAACAAAATAGAGATACTCTAAATATTAAAAAAATAGGATTCTATTACAACGAAATGTTTCTACTTTGGAAATTCTTTATTAATTTTTATAATTCTCTGTAGTTTCAGTTTTTCTCTGTGAATTACATCAGATTTGTACATTTAAATTCATGAATTCACATTCAGTCATTTACAGAAGTCTTTATATATATATTTATGTACGTAAATAAGTCTTTTAATATTTCATATCGCGTCAATATCGAATAACGTGACGTTTAAAAATTTACATTTTCTACGATGCAATATATTTTTATTTAAAAAACAAAGAAACTAGTCGACAAAAGATACCAGAAGTTTCCATTCCTTTGTAAAAGAAAAAGATTAGAACGCATTGGAGTTTACCTATAAACTTTCGTGAAAAATCATAATTTTTTTAACTTTTTAATAACAATGAAAATTATCAAATTTGAATTTATATATTATGAGACTGTTAACTTAATTACTTAGATTACTTAAACACAGATAATTGTTGCTCGAAAGCTAAATTATAATTATAGTTGTAGTGCTCCACGGTAGTGTTTAGAACTTAAATGCGTAATAATCAGTATAATATATTAACAATAATTAAACACATGTTTTTACATCATTGATCTTTGTGTTGCACGCAAAAAGATCATAAAAACAGACTGTAGATTTTTAAGCTCTTACGTCATGTTTAAAGCTGCAAAAATGCACAGACTGCATACAATATACAAAAATATATAAAATATCTAAAGTAGAGTACGACACTATGTAGATAACGCCGCTGAAGTAGAGTGTACGTTTAAGTACCAAGTTCCCACTTAGATATTATTCCTTTAGTTCTCTATGGAAAAATATAAAATTACACATAAAAATCTTCAATTTAATTATGAGTAGATAAAATACTACTCTAACGTTTCGGTATCAAATTTTAGATGTATTTATCATTTGACGTGTTTATAATCAAATATATCGTCCATAAATTACTAATCTGTTTATCAAACTACATCAAAACTGTACTTTTCGCTATCTAGAAGATCTTTCTGGTTGAATATTTTATCGGCCATGTTTGAAGATGTGGAAAGTTCAATTTTTTATTAGGACCAAAGATAACTGATTATTCATATCTTTCAAAAAAGAATTACGATCTGTTTATTCTTATTTACCAACATTTACTTTATTGTGTCCACATTGATTTGTTAGATTAATTAATTTATTCTGTAATTAAGAAATTTCTATCTCTTTTTTTTTCAGTCATCTTTCCAAACCGCTCAGTAGAAGTACACCATCAATGGCAGCTGGTGGTGTTGTGCAGACTCCAGGGAAGGTTAGTAGATCTTCGTCCACATCGTCGCCAACGACTACCAGCAGCGCGAGACAGAAGAAATTCCACAGGCATTTCTCTCAGGTAATTCATAAGAGTTTCGCTCGTTCTCATTGATGTCACACGTACACGACGCTACTTTCTTGAACTGGAACATCGTTACAACTTTACGATATTATCTTCTATCTATCGATCTTACATGGATGTTGTTTACTTTGGTTTGTTGTTTACTATAAATCGACAAGCATAATCTCCCTGGATCGCAACTAAAATCTTATCGCTTTATCGATAATAAATGTATACTTTAATTTTCTTTAAGTATATAAAAGAAATAAAAATTTTCACGTTAATTATCGAATTAATGATAAATATAGCGATAAATCCCACCTGTTTTTCATGTTTGATGCTTTGAATTGTCATTATAAAATGATTTCTATTTCATAAGCTTCATATTGATAACGAATAATAATAGATTTATTTTATATAAATCATAATGAGATAATCTCGTGAGAAGAATACGCGAGGTTGGGATTAACTATTTGGGTCAAAGCTCATAATTGGCGATGAGAATCACATTTTTACCTAGTTTCTTTTGCAACCGACATATTCTGGTCTTCTTTCAAGAAAACTTGATAAATTGTTTCTCGATACAATTCCGGACGTAACATATTCGTTATTTATTGTATAAAATATACTATTATATTATTTGATATAAAAGCTGGAAATTCTTGGAAGGTTTTGTAGTTATAAGACGTAGAGCACGGCACGTAGCCATTTTCATGCCTTACTCTCAATATAAAACTTGACCCAGATCGGTAATCCATTTCGAAATTCCACGCCTGTCGATCGATCTACATCTATCGGCAACTATACTCCAACAAGACCAATCAATGAGGATAAACAAAACGTAAATGCTGAGATTGCAGTTATTTGGTGCCAACTAGTGACATTCGAGTATCGCCATAATCACGTTTTGTTTACCTTTCCTAACTCTTCTCGTTGGGTAGAGTATGTATAGAAAACCTAATCTCAATCTACTATTCGATTCAGGTTGCTGCGGACGAACGGGTATTAAACTACTACAGTTGCGCGCTGGTAGGCGATATCTTGTTGCAAGGACACCTGTACATTACACCAAATTATTTCGCGTTCTACAGTAACGTGTTCGGCTATGTAACGAAGCTTTTGATACCTACAGTTTCCGTGTTGAAGATCAGTAAAGAGAAGACAGCACGAATCATTCCAAACGCTGTGGCAATCGCCACCGAAGAGGAGAGACACGTCTTCTGTTCTCTTCTATCCAGAGACTCGACCTTCAAGTTGATGAAACAGGTTTGGGACGCTGCGCTGGAGCCACAACCGTCGCCAACGATTCTACCGTTGACCACAGAGCAGAAGCTCCTCACCCCAAACGCGTTGGTTGTCGATGATTCCGAGGTGAATCCAGAGGAAGATGATTCCAGCATGTCTGAAAGCGGGACAGATCTGAATTCCAGACCGCCGACCATCTGCACCGACACTGATGCTGTCCCATTGAAAATTGTCAGGCCTAGTTTGCCACCACCTGCAAAGTAAATAAATGTTCTAGAAATATTCTTGTCATCTTCTTGTCTGCGGTCAGTTAGAATGCCGTTTATATAATAGCTCATGAAAGTATGCGAATCCTTGTAGAAACTTTTTTATGAATAATTATGTGTGTAATACGAAATATTTTGAAGTAGCGTCAACATCGTGGTAAGATATGTTTATACGATCATGTTTATATTGTTAAAGCTTGAAACGAATCTGAAAATGTATACAGCATTCACAAGGTATTTATTGCAAACGTAAATGCAAACGCAAAGTATTTCAACAATCATTAATCAATCCATAATATTGATAAACTACAATGTTTAGTCGGCTCATCTTTAGAATTATTTATATGTCTGAAAAAAAAAAAACACCATTTATATGTATAAGTTACATACTAATTTTTGACTGAGTACACATATATTGTATATATGAATCACTTGGAACTTACATTTATAGCCTGGTTTCAAATTTTACCAATATAACCATGACCGTATAGTTTTTATTACGTTTATCTTTTATTTTTTATTGTTAAATTTCATAAATCTTTCTAAGTAAACTGCTAGCTGAATCATGTTAAATATATTCTATCTTATAAACAATTATCAATCAAGATGCAGCTATCAAAAACTGTTTAATTATTCTCATAAGTCTTTTAATAATTACCTGCTAATTAATTTTTATATCTATTTAGGGTGGAACCATCACCGGTGCCGATACTTCCAGCAACGTCCAACAACTCCAACGCTGTTTTATCCTTGTTCACGGGTAGATTGAAGACTAGCACAGTGATTACCATACTGATAGTAGTCCTAGCAGCTCTATACATGTCGGCGGCTTTGATGATGATTCGCATCGACAGGTTACATACGGCGTATCTCAACCATCCGTTTGTTTCGCCGGAACGTTTCACTCAGGATCGACTTTTGCATTACCTTAATACAAACATTGATCAAATAGTAAAGGTATGATTACTTCACTGTAGAAAAATGGATGAAGTTATCCCATAAGCAGATTATCGATATATCTTTATGGATATAACTAAAATACTGGAATTTACAGTGGCTTTCGAAAGTATTTGAACAGTTACCACAGGAAAATTTTATTTCACGTATATACTTGTTATGTAAAATAGCTTGAAATTTCATTAACTTTATAATGTCTGTCACTATTATTTTGATAAGATATTAATATTATGGGCGAAAATATTTTTAAAGGGAAATTTTTTTTTAAAACTGAAATGTAGAAAACAACACATATTTAGCTTTAAAATTAAATTTACTAAGGCCATTTGTCTATGTATCTATCTTCCCTGTAACTTTGACCTATCTTGTTCTTCCCCTGTAGTACCCATTCATGTAATTATCTAATGAAAAAATAGAACTATAATAAATATTCATTATTTTAGGTACGACAGAGTCTACAGATGTTGTCGCAGCAGTTCGTGTCGATGAGCCAAAACGGAGAAACCGAGCCGAGCGTATCCGGTGGCATGTTGGAACCGGAAGACGCTCCGAGTTAGCCCCCGACGAAGCTAAATAATTTAATGCAACCAAATAATATGAGTCCCCGTCGCATCGCTAGCGTATGAAGCGTCTCGTATTAATACTCGGTTGTCTTCGTAATCGGCGTCGATTTATTATCGGCGTGCGAAAACGATCTCGATTCGATCAATTAATTAACGGTGTCGCTTCGACGGTCCTTAATAGGCAATTATTATCGTTAGACTATCTAGACTTACCTGAACAGGTTTCGAAGATAATAGGTTATTTAAAGTAAAAGAACAAAACAGACAAAAAGAAAGTAAATTATACACTGAAAATTTTTCGAACGCAGGGATCGCAACGATCGTAACGATCCTTCTACACTTAGATTGGAGAGCATGCGTAACTCGATTCTTAATTTTCAGTCACGCTTGCAGAATTTAAATAAGATGCTTAAAGGCTGTAACAAACGAAGTAAATGTAAAAAAGAAAAAATATAAGAAGCGTCGTATATACGATATACATGTACGAGTGTGTGCTAGACAATTATATGTATGACAAGATGATGCGAAATGAATTGATGAATATGAAGTAAAAAAAAAAAAAAAGAAATATTTGAATGCGCAACGCGAGCGAAGGGATTTTCGTTTTTGAAAACTAGTCACGTATTTATATATGCCCCACATACAACAAGAGTATAATGAACAAAAAAATGGAATATATATATAAATATAAATATTATAAAGAAGCTATATATGTGTATATATATATGTGTATACATACACATCATATATATATATATATATATATATATATATGATATATATATGATATATATATATATATATGTATATATACACATATATATACATATACATACATACATAGAATAATGCATATTTCGCGATTACTTGTTGATATTGTATATCTAAGATAGTTGAGGCACTACCTTTTTAATCGATACAACCGGCAAAGAATTACATTATAGAATTAACAAAGTGGTTATGCATTTCTGTCGTACCGAAAGCAAGAATAATGTGTTGTATCGCTACAAGAAATACCAAGAATGAAAAAGAAGTTTCTTAACAGACGAGCTTGTGCTGCAGTATTCTGATCGTTCGGAATACACGCTATTTCGTCATCGAACATCGAATACTGCGCCTTCTAGACAAAAACAGTTAAAATGAAAAAAAAGAAAATAAACGAGATACTGCATTTCCCACGCACACTGGTGTTCCTACGAAAAAAAAATTTTTCCGGTCGTTTATTCGGGATGATAACGAAAGAGTAGTTTTCTTCGTTTCTCTGTCTTTCCTTATCTTTTTCATTTGCATTTTTTTTTACTTGACTCCTTCGAGACGATTCTTGGTATGCGAAAGTGCTCGCGAAATATTCTATTCACTTATGAACATATTTCAATATCGTTGCACATGTTCTTCTATGTGTATGTAAAATAATGCGAAGAAACGATCGAACAAAGTGTTGTTATAATTGCGGTTAAAATATGGGATACGAGAAACGGGAGATTTGACTGTGATAGTAGGATCGAGGATCGAATTTTGTTAAAACACGACCGCGTTTGACAGATTCGTCGTGTTCGTCCCATCGAAACAAAAATGAAATTAATAAGTAAAACTAAAGTAAATGAGAGACTGGTTATTACGATCGGACCAAAAAAAAAAGAATGTCGTAAACGCGGTCGTCATTGCGCGAGATCGCGCGGGATCTAAAAAGAAATGCTGTTACGTTATTTACCTGATATTTATAAAAACTAAAAAAAATGCACGTACGATGATGCGAAATTCAATTGAACCGTTGTTTTTCGATACGATTATCATTTATTACGATTGAATCATTGTGATTGTATTTACCGATAAACGGCGTTAATTTTTAATTACTTGAACATATATTATACCTTTGCTATTGTTCGTCGTTTTATTGTCATTACGTTCGCGAAACGTATATTCTAAATTGTAAGAAAGAGAAAGTGAAAAGATATAAAAATATGGGGGATATATTTATCTGGTGGCAATTTAGTGGACTATCTAATTTATTTTAATTTAGTCTTTATGAGTTTCTAATTACGAATTTATAGTTTGAATCTTTTTGTGTACTTTACCTTTACGTTGATTAAATTCGCTGGAATTTACAGTTGCGAATTGTATATGCCTTTTTAAAGTATTGCTTATTCAAGGGAGAGGAGATATACTTGTGCCTGGCGTGTGCCGTAATGGAGAAATATCGGCTGCATTCTAAAATAGGAAATGAAACACAAGAGCATACGTGTATATGAAGCAAAAAATGCTGGAATTCGTTCGTCAGGCGATTTACATCGAATACTATTTTATCTTTTTTTGATAGATTGAATGTTTTGAAATTGGACGATGTTAATATGATATAAAAAATTAATGAAAATTGGACGACGCTCGCCATTTGAAAGCGAACAAAATTTAGGGGAAAAATAGAAAACTATTTAATAAAATTTATGCCAAATGTCGGATCTATTGTACTTCTCGTATAAAGAACAAGAAATTGTTTTGTAAAAACTTATCTGTTACTGTAAATTCACTAAAAATGACGTAGTCGAACAATTCACAGAGCGATTGAATGGAGAAAATATTTTTTAGAATGACTAGTTGGCGATAATTATCCATTTGATCTAGCTTTGGATCTCGTTACGTAAAATTTTAAACGGAAACAGGTCTGTAAAGGGACGAATGGTTTCTCTCTTTCCGTTCTCGTATGAATATCATTCGCCTTAATCCTGTGTATTGTTAGACCAATGCTCAACGTACGACTCATTATTCCTAGAATATGTATCCGTATATAACAGCTCTTGATTTGTACTTGTTCTATATGTGCGAACTGTCGTGACGACGTCAATTGAATTTGCTGTACTTTTCAGAATCTGATGCTATTAAATTTGATCAAATTGACAGAATTGATCAGTATTGAATACTTTCAAACATAATAGGTCAAAGTTGTCTGTTTCGTATTTCTGTATATTTTTAATTTTTGAAATAAAACAATAATTATTTATTTGAGAGAATACAGAATACTTTCATTTGATTTTTTTTATTTAAAAGGATTGGAATTATTATTGAACTTTATCAGTTAATATTTGTACTATCATTGTTTGTTCTTTTTATAACGTTAATGTTAGAAAAGCTCTTAGATTCGTTTAATTGTTACAAGATATTATTTAATCTCATAGTTCATTGTAAATTCCAGGTAAAATTTTATGTATTTCCAATTTTTAGTAAACTTGCTGTTAAGCATTTGTAACGTAGTTAACATAATTATGATATTATTATAATATTTAAGTTATTAACTTGCGCTGTAAATACTGTACTATTTTACATTCATGCTAATGTCTCACTTTGTCGCCCTGTAAGTAATTATATCTTTACATTCAAAGGCACAATGTTTTACAACAGTAATATCAATAGGGGAAGTAACTTTGTTTCCCAATAGTATTTAACTAGAATAATATAACAGCTTTTCTGGTTTTCTAATTTATATTATTTTCCATTTATTCTTACATATTTTCTAAATTTCATGATTTATATTTTTTTGATATTAACTAGTTCATTTGTAATTATTCATATTTTTAGTAAAAAACCAGCATCTTTCTTGTAAATTCTAAATTATTGTTATTAAAAACGAGGGAAATCAGTTTTATATATGAATAAAGTTTGGGCAGCACTACCTTATAAAATAATTTTATTTTCAATTATGTTTAGTCTATTTACTATTTTATGAATGTCCCGCAAAATATCTAAAAATCTTAAAGAAAAAACGTGATAAATTACATCTCCATAAATAAAATTACGCTTATCAAAAATACGCTTTTAGATTTCTCTTTGTATTTGATTTCGAGACTAAATGTACGCTTATGTAGGTATGCCACCTACTTTTAAAATACTTGTATCTTTAGATCTAATTGTTTTCTTCTTTCCAACTATGTCAAAAGTGGATTTATCATGTTTGTTCTGTGTGGAATCTACATATGCAAATCAATGTACATTTGATCAAGATCTCCAAGAACTAAAGAACAAATATATTCATCGAATATACAATTCAAATAACCTCAATGTGTCTCTGCTCAATTGTCAATCAGATTTTGAAAATGTATAGCTTTCGTTAACAAATTGTATCCTCTGCGTAAATAAGAAAAAAGGAAATTTGTCAAACCTGACATAGATGTGTTTAGAATGCATTTAAAAACGCGTGCCGGTTCCTAGTGAAAAATATTTAGCGCGCGACGATATAAAAAAGAAAAATAAAGGTTTTAGGAACGAAAGAAAAGAAGATAAATAAAAGACCGTACAATTGGAAAATTACAGACAGACCAATAATTTACAACATAATTTGTGTAGTCCGATAAAACGGAGCGCAAATAAATTTATGGAAAATTGAAACATGCATTTTCTTCCTTCTTTCAGCCCCTTCGTCTACGTGTAACGATATCAATCGTGTGGAAAACCGCAATATCCCTCTACATTTACATTATGAGCTAATTAGCGATGTATGTCAAGACGATAAGATAATATTCCTTTAATATTTCCTTTCTATTGACATTCATAAAAACGAGAATTAAGTACACACATTTTTTTTTTTATTTTCAATGTTTGTTATTGGAAACTCTATTAATAATGTTTGGATTAAATCAAGCTGTGAGTGTTAGATGTTTATCTCATCTGGAGTGGATTAATGTCTACCATAGTATTTTAAAAAGTAAAAATTGCACAGCTATTTTGAAAACACAAGGACTTACACAGAAATTAATATGAAATGAGTTTTTTTCCAATAGAAAAAAAGTTTTATCATTTTGTTTTTTATAGATGATAATAATCATAGGATTACATTTTGTATATATCACTATACACAAAAAAGAATTAGACATCATTGGTATAAATTTTTATTCAAATCAAATTTTTATTTTAGTTATTATTTACTTTCTCTATGTTATTTTAAATAACATTATTTGACGAATGATGCATTTGGAAAATAAGTTACTTTTTTTATTGAGATTTATATTATATAGTGTTTGTTTTTTTTATTTTATCAAGAAAATATAAAGATGTTTATCTTTAATAAACGTACTCTAGCGGTACATGATTGTTCTACAGAAAAAAGGATTTAACAAAATTAATGTCATACCTGTCGACTAAAATGAAAAGAATCGCTTGATGATATCTTGTAAAATTGGTGGCTGAAAAATCGGAAGCTGGTACACGTGCAGCTCGTACGTGCCGTAGTGGGGACTGCAGTTAGCTTGAAGGAAGCTGTTCGTATAAAAAGACAGAACATGAGTGTCAGTTTAGAGAGTGTAAGTTGGTTATTAATGGTGGTCCGTTCCTTGTATCCAGGATCAAAGAAACGTCTTTAATTTTTCGACCGAATTTGTAAGTAACAAATTGTATCTTTCCTACCTTTTTATTTTTACGGCACTGTTATGAAATTAATCTCATTTATTTTTATAACGTTTTTTTATTTTTGTAATTTTTGCTAACCTTAATTTGACAGAACGAGATCGGAAGAAAACTAAATTGACAGTTATAACAATTATTCACGAGAAAATTACTTTGTTTGCATCCTTAGTTGAATATTTCATTTGTTAACTTTTTATATACAATTTTCTACCAAATTTTCTACTTACTTTTCATAGTGACAGTTTAAGACTTATTATTAAAATATGTTAAAATATGTTAAAATATGTTGGTCTTAATTTATTACGTAATTTTATTGTATAAAAGCCGAAGCAAATGTATTTATCAGAAAACGAAAAGTTAAAAAAAAAAAAACTGGGAATTACCGTAATCTCATAGAATGTTTATGTGGATTATACTTGCTCTTAAAATGGTATCAGTATTAAATCCATGAACAAAAACGTACATATAAAGATTAGCTTTATACCAATGATATAATTTGTTCATTTGTCTCTCTTTGGTATGGGAAATCTGAGATCGAAGAAGTGCGTGAATCATTTTCGAGAGTCGTTGATTCCATTCAGGGGTGAAACACGCCCGTTTTATAAGGCAGTTCACGTTTTGAGGTTCGATCCCGGATATTTACGCAACAATTGGATGAATCAAAGGTAAATTCCGAGCTGTCTTGGAAATGAAAACGCGTCTGGTATTTGGGGACAAGGCTTATTTGCCATGCTCAAAGCCTCGTGATTACCTTTACTGTTCATTCTCGGAAATGCAAACTGCAATTTAGGTTTCGACATGTGCCTACGTTTAAAATCATAAGAAATTGAATTTTCATTGACATACTAGTTAGTCAGTATTACTGAAATACTTCATTATAGAAATAATTTTAATTTCAGGATCTTTCGTTTGATTTAGATAATATTTATAATTTAATACTGCGATAATATAATTAGTTATATATTTATTATTCGACATATAAAATATTACAGTAGTTCGATTTAATTTGATGGACATTTAAAAATATGACCAAAGTTTGGCAATTTATTAAGCTTTTATCTTTGTAAATATGTATAATCATTTTTTTACAGAATCGTTTTTGAAAACGAAATCAAAATTTCAATTTTTTTATTAGTCACAAAGTTGAAACACAGAGAAGGATACTATACGTGATGATTGTCACGTATCTAGAAAATATGGGTGTAATAATTGTGGACTTAATAATAATAAAATTTTAAATTTTTAATAATAATTTTATATTTTAAATTTTTATATTTTTATATAATTTTAATTTTAATAATTTTAAATAATAATTTTAAATTTTTCTTGCAAATGTAAGCCATAATTATTCATATTAAAACAAGGAAGAAAATACATACATAATTTGAAGCAATTCGTATTATTCGAAACAGGCATGCAAAATTTAATTCTTGTCTTGCGAATTTCAAGAGACAAAATTTAAGAAAATGTATCTCCAACAGATACTTGGATATTGATAACGCCTCATACTTATTTTGTATATCGTGATACTAAAATAAATACATATAATCGTTACGCACTTCGATAAAATTGGACCGCCTCTGGTTTTATCGAACGTTTAATTCCATGTATTCGTTGCATCATCAAATTGAAACGATAAACGTTTAAACAGATTTTACTCTTCCAAAATTAATATTTTCAGTTAATATAGGCAAAACGAAGTAGATCAAAAACTTTGACATTTTCATAATTGCAAACGCATCGTACATTTAGAAATGTGAATTTCTAAACAAGGTGAGAATTGTTGCGCAACTATCGTTCGACATTTACGGCTCGATTTCTTTTAAATAAGAAGTCAATTCTTTTCCAGCATAAAGCTCATTGCCGTCATATTTTTCTCATTTCCTGGCATTCCAGTTACGAATACGTAAGGTTTCGAAGAATTTATCGTGAAGAATGCTTCCTGTTCTTTCACGTGCACTTGAACCTAAACATTAACATGAATGAAAGTAGTATTATAAATTTACGATATACTACATAGCATGAATGAGAACATAGTTATTTCTAGCGAGCATAGTAATGCATTCACTAATGATTTTTCGCAATGATCAGTAGCTTCGGTAGTATTGTGTTCTTATCAGCTCATACTATACCAGAAATTTAATGAATCACTTGAATTATCAAATTATTACTAAATTTCTGAGCCATTACACATACAGTTTGACTAATCAACCTACTATCGACCTTATTTTATTTAATGGGAGTACCCCATTATTTTATGTAATGTATTATTATTATTTTATTTATAGTATTATTTTATGTAAATATATGTATTATTAATAAATATATTTTACTTAATAATTATCTTTTTCTTATATAGTGTTTATTTTTACCAGGTTTTGTGTATTACATATTTGTATTTTCCATTATAAACGACGAATTTGGTTGTGAGATGGTGTGATAGCCATGCAATGTTACAATTTTTTTTTCTAGGTTTACACTTGTAACTTAGATCTAAGTCGCTGTAGAGCTTATGTACGATATTGTTTCTTTTTCTTTCCATCTCTGTCCTGATAACCTGGTCGCAAAAGCAGGACAGTACTTGATAATTATCTATTTACTTACAAATGATTATTTCAATTGATAAGATTTTTCTGCATAAAGAAGATTGTATATTTCGAAACATACACGTGCACACAATTTACTGCTCCACTTTGACGATTTCGAGTTGCGACACTTTGAAATACGTGTACGATTTACATATGTATATGACGCTGCTTTATATTTGCCCTCCTAGATTACCACATGAAACTATAATAACCATCGAATAATATTCAATATTATTTCATCTCTCGATATAATATCATATCTTTTGTTCCAATGGCAAATTTCTATAAACTTATCGTTCATATTACCATCTCATCTCTCTCTTTCTCCAATATAGACATTTATAGATACTCTTAACAATTTCTTTTAGTCAGAAGCAACCAAAGAAAAACCAAAGTCGCCAAAATGTCGTCGGAAGAGGCATTAGTCGTCGAAATGGTGCACCTTTACGAAAAAGAAAACGCAAAGGTCCATCACACCATCAGCTACGAATTGGTACATCTTGAACCAGCGACCCCTGTTCTTAGAAGAGGCCAATCTTTCCATGTAGCCTTAAGGTTCAATCGAGAATACGTGGCTGAAACGGATATCGTTAGATTGCTCTTTAGTTTTGGACCAAATCCGAACGTTCTTAGAGGAACCAGAGGAATAAACACCATCACCAATAGAGACAATTATTTGACTGATTTGGAGGCATGGGGTGTTCGTTTAGTGGGTGTCAATGGCGTTGATTTGACCGCGGAAGTAAGAAGCCCTATTGATAGCCCTGTTGGCATATGGCAATTAAATGTGGAGACCACCATCGTAGGAAGTAAAAAACAACCAAATACCTATAATTACGACAAGGACATTTATCTGCTTTTTAATCCGTGGATAAAAGGTATAACATTGTGTTTGATATTTAATTATAGCGAGTACAAAGAGCAAAGAGTATTGGCGCATTTTTATAATATTTGTATAACATTTATTACGTTTCATTTTAATAAATTTTTATAATCGTATGCAGGTGCTATTACTTTATTTAGTTTACTCGAAATTTAGCATTAAATTAAATTAAATTTTTGCTTTCTCTTAATCTTTTAATTGTTTTTAAATACAAAATGAATGTAAAGATATTTCGAAGATATACAGGAATTAAGAAATTGGTAATAAGCCAAATTCTTTTAAAGATCAAGGTTTCATCTCCGAAAATAAAAATCTTTCGCATAAAAATGATATAATTATATTACGTTAAACGTAGGAGATCGTAAAACAGATTTACAAGCTAACATAAATGTTCACATTACGTTTAGAACCCACCTGCATTTTTCGAATAATATTAGTGTTCTTGAGTTAATATTTTGGAGAATGTTAATATCCCAAATTAACATATAATTTATAGAACTCGATTTGACAATGATCTAAACTTGATCACAGTTTTTATATAATATACCGATCATGAATATGTTTTTAAATTCACAACTATAATATACTTCAACTATACTTTGATTACGTCAATTATGCTTACTCTTATCTTAGGAGTATTAATATAATTTAATTTTTATATAAATATGTAGAATATATAAAATAATATTATCTTATGAATTTTGAGAATTACATGAATCTCTGAATTTTCTGAACTTATGTTATATTCTTGTTTTATTTTCAGAGGATTTAGTATTCATGGAGGATGAGCAGTTGTTGGACGAGTATGTTCTAAATGATGTTGGAAAAATATGGGTTGGCTCATGGGGAAGTGCACGTGGTAGAGAATGGGTGTTTGGACAATTCGATGCTTGTGTGCTTAAATCTTGTGAATTGCTGCTAGAAAGATCCGGCATCAAAGCTAATTCCAGAGGGGATCCAGTTCAAATGTGTAGAGCTATTTCGAGAATCGTAAGTTCGATTGCTATTCAATCACGAGCGAAGTAAATTCTAAATGTAAATCGGTTCTACATAAATCCCTCTACATTAACTGGATCAAATGTCAGGTTATATCAGATTTCTCATTTGTAAGATTTGTAATTAAAGAATATAAAGAACCATAAACACTTTCCCTTCGACAAAATTCAATTCTGTCAAAGATGTTGATTCTTTCTCAATCTTTCACTACAGTTCATTTGTGTAACAAACTCGTCTTTTGCTATTTATTATTTTATCCAATTTTTGCAACGATTAACTGTATCCCAGGAATTTCTTAAATATTATTACCTTTAATCGAACATATACGTATATATTTTCCGTATCCGATACCAAAAGATCTTGAGACAAGAAACTTAATTGTTCGTCAAGTCCTTAATCTGAACTTCTTTCTCCTTTTATCATACCATCGAATAATTGATTTTTATTCTTTCCTTCAGAACCACAATTTTCATATAGTATCTCCTAATAATTGATCGATCGATACTCTTCTTGCAGGTAAATTCCAACGATGACAGAGGTGTGGTGACCGGTCGCTGGGATGGTGACTACGCTGATGGTACAGCTCCAGCCGCTTGGACAGGTAGCGTGCCGATCCTCGAACAATTCTTAGAGACAGGCGATTCCGTCAAATACGGACAATGTTGGGTATTCGCTGGTGTTGTGACCACCGTCTGTCGTGCTCTTGGTATACCGTCCAGAGTGGTTTCAAACTTGGTATCGGCCCACGATGCGAACGCCTCGCTTTCCGTCGATCGTTATTACACCAAAAACAACGAGGAACTTGATTACGATCCAAACAATCTCGATGGCGAAGATTCCATATGGAATTATCACGTTTGGAACGACGTATGGATGGCTAGACCAGATTTGCCTAAAGGTTACGGTGGTTGGCAGGCGATCGATGCAACGCCACAAGAACCTTCAGGAGGCATGTATCAGTGCGGACCAGCTTCTGTCGAAGCCATCAAACAAGGAGTCGTTGGTTATAATTACGACGTGACGTTCATGCTGGCGTCGGTGAATGCCGATTTGATGAGATGGATGGAGGATTCTGAGAGCGAGCTGGGATTCAGGAAAATCGACTGTAATAAATATCAGTGAGTATATATATTAAAAAGCTATTCGAAACAGCAATTCAAAAATAAGAATTGATTTTGTAAGAAGAGAATACAAAATTAGCAGATTTACAATACGATAACGTAAAATATGAGTTTGCATAAAAATGCCCAGTCTGCTTATGACCAATAACACAAAAGTAAAATATATATATATATATATGAAGCTCAATCCTTTTCATATATAAATTTGATGTATGCTAATGTCATAAGACACGAAGATTACCAACGAAAACATTAGCAAGTCGATAGCGTCATCGTCTTTGTCGTCAGAATCGTTAATTATAAAATAAACATCCAACTCTGCTAGCATCGATTATCTTTTTGACTCATCAGCTTGTTAAAAATCGTGATTGCAGTAGTAATTTTGACCTTGATGTCTTTAGTATGAATATCACCGTATATTATCAGTTTATATACACACTGTTAAAAGCTAATCGAAAGGAATTGATACGTAGAATCGCACAATCGTATTTTTCGAATACTTTGGTTTATAATCTAGTTTTAAATCCCCTATAGATAGATCTTTCTCACGACTGTTTTATCCTAGAAGAGGAATTTTACGAATTAATAGCTGCTATTAAATGAATCAGTTAATAACACGACAATAAAGTGAAATTACAAAATAAAATAATATAATAACAATGGGTATTATAAAACCATTTTCTAAGCATATAGACTGATGGTGACATAACTTTAAGTCCCGTGGCGTTTTGGAAAGTGGAATGTTAAACGATATTAACGATAACATTATTTGAAAAACAAATTTATCGATCGGATTCTTAGCATATTTTTTAATTAAGTAACTTTGAGGAACATGAAAAATATTCATACACTGCACGTTTCTTAATCGTGCATTCTCTAACACATTTCGTGATTGACAAAAATTATAATGTATTGAGAAACGTTATAGTAAAAGATATATCGTAAATACAAAATGAAAGTTTTACTAGAATTAATTATAATAGAAATGGCCTAATTATCATAAGTTATCGATGGCCTTGGGGACATGGAACACGTAAGAAACTTAATGTATTTCTTATGTATCGATTTGTATAGAAAAGCATATCTTATATGCTCCTCTTCTATTTGAAGAAAATTTAAATCATTATTTCTATTTTTGATAGCATTGGCCGGATGATCTTGACGAAAGCACCTTGGATTTTCGATCCCAATGGCGACAGGGACAGAGAGGAGATAACATCTATTTACAAGGCAAAAGAAGGTAAATAAGAATCTATTGAACGATATTCATCGATATTTGAATATTTTGCATATTACAGTACATGTTTAGAAAGTTTTTAACGCTACACTTGTTTTAAACTTCCCCTCTTTATATCTGCATCTTCTACAATGCAATTTCTTTATCAATTCTTTTTCTTACAATTAGAAAAAGATGATACACCGAGCTGAAAGTAGAAACAGACAATATGGAGCGGACATACATAGTGTGATAGGAGTCAATGAGTATGAGTAATAGGAATAGATGTATATTTTTAAATGGACCTGATCCAAACCCCTGCGGCTGTCATCAATCTTTTAAGCTGTTATATCTATTTAAACATTTAAACTCAACGAACTCCTTTAACTCTTATGGTGGAATTTGTTGAACTTTAAATGCAATGAAACTTTGAACCTCAAGATTGACTAACTCGTTCGAATTCCACCAATATCTTTCAAGCAGTTTTGAAATAAATTTTTCACTCTTCATAACACGTAATTGAAAAATAGTTGTAATACCACAATTACTTAATTCTCTTAAACTCTGTTTATCTGTACTCTTTAACGATTCTCTAGAACATCCATATTTTACAAAATCATACGAAACCTGCAAAATTGCGTCTTTGCGAATTTATAAAAATTTCCATGAGAAGTTACGAATCGATTATTTCAACTCTGGTAATTTATTTACATTCAGGAACGGAAGTTGAGCGACTGACTCTGTACAGAGCCGTACGCAACACAGAACTGGCGAAGAGATTCTACTCTTTGCCCTCACCTGCGAAGGAAGATGTCGAGTTCGATCTCGTGGATATCGAACGAGTGAACATCGGACAACCATTCGCAGTTGTAGTGAACATGAAGAATAAATCGGACCAGATACGTACTATTCAAGCTGTTCTATCTGCTGGTAGCGTGTACTATACGGGAATCAAAGCGCATTTGGTAAAGAGAGCGTCTGGTGACTTTGTTCTCCAACCACATGCCAGTAAGTTTATTAATTCCTTTATTTAGATTTTTATAATTTACTGATCCTTTTTAGACAGTTAGGTCGTTTACTGAATTTTATTTTATATCAAGTTGTTAGAATCTTTATTTAATTTTTATGTCATGTCTATCATTGAACTGGAAACTTTTATTTGGTTTCTTATTAGATGTTAGATTTTTATTCAGCTGAGAATCTTACTATCGCTAAGAATTATGTTATTATTATTTATTTATTTATTATTGCTTAGTCCGTGTCTCGGTTTTGGACAAACTTTCGGTTTTACATCTCTTATACCTATTTCGTTTTCTTATACATCTGTATATCTACCTCTCCTCTTATCCACTCTATTATATACCTCTTATCCCTTAATTATTCTATCTCTAAAAACTAAAAACTAATGACTAAGAAAAACTATTGCAACTTTTGGGCTTTTGCCTTCTTGCTGTGCTTCCTTCTTGTCGTTCTTCCCCGTCTTGTATTGCCTCTTTTTTCTCTATTATTGCTATTAAGAATTATGTATTTATTTATTTACTTATTTGTTTTTCAATTACTGTAGTTCAAACATATGACAAATTGATGATGATTATGCGTATATCATAGTAATTCTTTAACATTCTTAAAGTAAAATATTTCTTTTTATAAATTAGGTTAGTATATGATTTCGAAGATATTCGTATGTATTCCTCGTCCCATTTTTTGGTGATGACTCAGATCTAATTTATTCTCAGGCGAACAGTTAAGGCTCAGAGTTACAGTGGATGATTATCTGGACAAGCTTGTGGAGTATTGTAATATGAAATTGTATTCCATCGCTACGGTCGTGGAAACCAAACAGACGTGGGCTGACGAAGATGATTTTCAGGTCTTGAAACCGAGCATCACGGTCAAGGTAAAGTAAACGATTGATCTGTACTTGCATGATAAAATCACGTGAAATTCTCGTCCAATTGAAATTGAATATTTGAAAGAAAAAGGGAAAGTACAGTAAAGACTTTCATATTCAAACTCATAAGGCGAACAAAATGTGCCAATGAATTTCCAAATAATACAACAATCATCCTTCTGATACATAGAGCCGTACTGACTTGGTCGGCTGGGACTTGAGTTTATAACTGCGCGGAGTTTCTCAGTTCGATTCTCGATATTCTAAAGACCGAATTGCATTGTTAATAGCTTATTTTCGTCTCTATTTATTTTGGCTTAGTATTATGAACTTTGTGTGCATGATGCCAAATGTGAGGAAAGATAAGATAGTATGTATGAATTTCAGGAATTATGTAATATACATATATATAACTTTCCTGATACTAAATTCCATTCGTTCTAGAAAATTGCCAGTTCGTTTCAATATTTAAATATCCAACTTAATATCTGAAGATTGAAGATTCAATTCTTTTTGATTGCTCAATTACACATAAATTAATGAACGCAAGTAAATGTGTAGAGTTACATTCCTTTTATACCTCAAGTCATTTAAGGCCTTTTAATAATGCACATCGCATAAACTTGCATTTCTAATTTTTAATCCATTAATCAATTAATATTGGAATAATTATATTTTAGAATTAATGTTTGTTATCGTTAATATTAGATCGACGGCGAACCTGTAGTAGGAATACCATCGATTATCAGCCTTAGATTCAAGAATCCCCTGAAGAGAGTATTAACGCAGTGTACGTTCAATTACGCTGGCCCCGGGTTAACAAGGAACAAGACTCTAGCGTTCAGAGATATCGAACCTGAGGAAGACGTCTACGTGGAACATCAATTAATTCCTCAAAAGGCTGGCGCACAGAAGATCATTGCCACATTTACTTCGAAAGAGCTAGTTGATGTCACAGGATCAGCTGCCATCGATGTTCTTGACGAGGATTAATAAGATTGTCCGAATTCGTTTACATTTTTCGAACGATTACATTCGAATATATTTTTATTTTCATATCGATATGTATTAATTAAAAAACGTATGTATATACCTAAAAACCTGTATAATATCAATGTGGTCACGTTCCATCCAATCATTACTAGACTCTGGATGCTTATACGTGTTTCTGGAAAAACTATACGATATATTTTATCAGTCAATTAATATAATATAAATTAATATAATATAAAAATTCTAAATGCTTTCGTTCCAAACGCGTAATGAATGAAAATTATGCGTAGTAATATCTAGGCTGTAGATGTTTGTTGGAGAAATTCATATTTTACATAATTTTTAAGAACACAAATATTTTACTTTATGAATATATTAAAGAAATAGAATCTAATTAGAGGTTCATTTCACCTATCAAATATTATGCACTTTAGTTTGCATATTTTATCTCTTACATTTTTTATAAATGCATAAACACCCACAATTTAGTAATATAAATTCCTTTTGGCTTCCATTACCCTATGATCAGGTTTATTTTTATATATAACATTAATAATTATGTATATTTAGAATGTGATTATATATTGTGATATTTAAAAAAATATTATATTATTAATTATCATTAATTATGATATCACATTATGTAATTTGTATTCCTTACTTTTTTCAATTTTGATGCACATTTTTTTTTTTAATAAATTTAAATATTTGTGTTTCCAAGCGTGTGTTGCTGGACTCTGAAATTCGTGAGTTATTTGATACGTATGGTATATGTTGTTACAAACAAGAAGTAGTTTTGTATATTTAATAATGTCTACCAATAAATGATGTTTTCTTATCTTTTATGCATTTTTTATCCATAGAATGACGTATATGATGACATAATTATCTTATTTCGATTTTATTTAAATGAAAAGTTTACTTAATATTAATTAAATATTTTTAATTCAATAATTAGTTAACAAAATTATTTTTTGTTAAATTTTGTAATTAATAATAGACTATAAAGCGTAGACAAGAGAACTAACGATACAACATTCACAAACTCGAACAGAAAAAAAACGATATAAATGAACAATATAACACAAAGCGAGGCCATAAATCATAAGACCTCGCAGCTAATGGTAAAATTTAAACACCAGAAAACGACAGAGCACAACATGCCGTAAACTAAAATTAATAAACTCTCTGTTGAGAATACCGAAACTTGTCTTTCCACTTTTACAACTTCCATCCTCATATCCCCGCAAAATTCTGGCTCGCATGTATTTGATATTTTTGTAACACTCTCAATTCTCCCGAACGTTACATCACCGATCTTGCTTATCATAAATTCCATCAAAGATCCTACGTTTCTCAAAACAACGCTGCTGGACGACCTTTTCGGAACTCCTAGGTCGACTGTTCTAAAACTGACTTCACTGAAGGAAGTATTCGTTGATAAATTAACAACAGACTCAAAACTGTCTTCCTCGGATTCGCTGTTGACATCACTATGACGATCCAAGCATATTTCGCTTAACGCTGATGCAACTTCCGCTTTTCTGAGATCCTTCAATATTTCGATAACGGCGTTTCTACTGTCGTCTCTTTTTTGCAAAATGATCTTGACGACGCTGCTGCTTCTCGACACGCTTTTCGATTCCTCCTCGCACGTTTTACAAACTTTACGTATCTTCTCTTTTCGTCTCGATTCTTTATTTCGTTTCTTCAGATTGTTGCTTAATCTTCCTTTATATATGTCAAGGGCTTTGTACACGTTTCGAGCTCTGATGACGGCCACCTGAAGGGCAGCTACTATTCCACTGGAAACTATTCTAACAGGAGACTGACCTTCCTCTTTATTTTCCTCCTTAATTATCATAGACGAATTGTTGGATGTTAATGATATTTTCGATTCGTTGAAACGCAGTTCATCCATTGCGTCATTCTTTCTACAATTCGGTAAAGATTCATCGCATTCCTCGCGCATCTGATTTAATAAATTTTCAAACACTCGAGAACACTCTTTCGATGAATGTTTCTCAATTTTATTCGTCTTTTCAATGTCTGTGGACTCTGTATCGATCGATTTCGTAAAAACATTTTTGCGATCTTTGTGCAAATCGTTTTGTGATTTGGAATTTTTTGAATCTTTATGCATTTTCGATCCTAAATCTTTCTTCTTAAGTTTAGTTACATGCTCGATAGTTACAGACTTGCAAACATACGACTTTCCTAACGATTTTGGGGAACTGCGGTTAAGCGACTCTGTCATTGAACACTCGTTTCTTCCTTCCTCTTCCGTTTGCGTCCCCGTAGCTTGCAATTCTATCGACGTTAAAGCGTCCTTCTCAGAAGTGGACTGCAAACATTTGGATATGTTACAGTGAATAACAGTCTGAGAATAGGCGTCGTTATTGTTTATAATTGTGCACGTAGCAATGTCTTTCGTTTTTGGCAAAGGAACTTCACTTAAATCCCTCTCGTCGTTAATAAAAGTTTCAGATTTTCCGATATTTTTTCTTAAATCCTTCTCAATATCTTCTTCAATATCTTTGTCCAATTTCTCCTGGCAAGAATGTTCTTCCTTCAAAATCGTTTTTTTTTCAAAATGTCGATTATGTTCTATGTAAGAAGGTACATCCGCGAAGCTGATAGATTTCTTTTTTAAACCTTTGCAAGTTTTCTGTTTATCCTTTAGATATCTTTCAGCTTTATTTACCAAATCGACGTTAATACCCTGATCACAAAGGAATTCCTTCAACATGCTCAATGATACCGCATGAGAGTTTAGTCTCGTTTTCTCCTTTTTCATAATCGATGGATTATTCAGGATCTTCGACTCGGTACTATCACATTTCTGTTGCTTTCTGTTATTATCGAGGAAGAGAGTGTTACTCTCTTGACAAGTGTCGTTCTCTTTGGATTTTTCATTTTTTTGTTTCAGCTCTGAAACATCTGGCGAAGAAATAGCGTTGGAAGAAGTTTGACAAGATTTCGTAGCTTCTACTTTGACACTATCAACTGAGCTCGAATTAATATCCACAACACAATTCGTAGTAGTTGCTAAAGCAACGCTTAACTGAGATTTTGACTGAAAATGCTCGAAATGTTCATTTGTTGCAACATTTTTGGTATTTTCTTCAACGCTCGTATTTGGAACAGGAATAACATTTTTTGGCATAATTGGTATGGAAAGATTTTCAGGAAGATTCTCCGAAAAGTTCTTCGCTATCTGATGATCTTCTAGAAACTTTTCCTTCAACTGTACTTCGTTTAACTGACTTTTTTTATATTGCTCAGAATCGATATCCCTCGTAGGCTCCTCCTCGTTAATTTTCTTTTCTTCTTTAACTGCGGTCGATTCGTTCGGTCGTTCGAGAACTTGGTTTGTTTTCTCTTGAACTTGATTTTTATAACAGTACGTTGGTTTCTCAACATTTTTTCCTTCGTTCTTCTCTGCTTTAATAATTTCTTCGAGTGCTCGAAGGATCTCCGATTCTCTTGTGATTCTTTCATTAATAATATCACACACTGACGCGTTAGCGTAATTTTTTATGCTCCAGGTAGTCCTTTCCGATTCATTGAAATTTTTTGATGGATGTCGCAATGTTTTCGGTTTTAGTTTCGCTCTAGGACTAGCCTTCAAACTTGTGCTACTTCTTTTGCCTGTCGTTTTCAAAATGTCAATGGCTAGTTTAGGAGCAATATCTTTGTGTAGATATACCTCGGTAGACGGTTTCTTCTTAAATTCATTTCCTACTCGTCCATGTTTCTCTTCCCTAGATGAGTAATTTTCGTTAACGTTCAAGTATTTTTATTATATCACACACTGAATGGAATTGAAAATCTAGGAATCTAAATTATGTAAACACGATATAATAAAGAAGAATGAGAAGTATTGTCTTAAACTGGACGCTATGATTCTTTTCAAAGGAAATAAAAATTTTCATGTAAACAATGTAGTTAGTTAAACAAAAATATATATATAATAAATTCGTACTGGATGTAATTGGACATCTTCGTTATTCGTTTCCCGTTATCGTCTATAGTTTTCTCGACATTCGTAAGATTCGTCTTTACAAGTATATGGTCCACTGAAGCTCCTCGTTTATGCGCGGACGTCCTATTAAGTTTAACACATTTATTAAAATAATGAATCAATTATTTTATTTGAAAGACATTAATTCGAATAACTAAATCGAATATAACATAGAAAATAGCAAGCATGAATTATCGGTAAGTCAGAATTGACCTACTTTTCATCCAAGAATTAAGGAGAAACGAAAGATCGTTATTAATAGAAAATTATAATACGATATTAGACTCAGAATTTGAGAAGTGTTTTTCTCGCTGTGCGATTCTTCGACAGTTTCTGTTAGATAGGAAAAAATGTATTATTTACTTTGCAT
Organism: Bombus terrestris; assembly: GCF_910591885.1. Lineage (NCBI taxonomy): Eukaryota > Metazoa > Arthropoda > Insecta > Hymenoptera > Apidae > Bombus > Bombus terrestris. The sequence goes on along the minus strand of NC_063274.1, from coordinate 21,851,957 downwards.
TTTCCGGATACGTTTTTTCTCTGACATGTATCGCTGGACGAGTTTTCTGGCTCAACGTGGTTGCGCTGTTAAAAATAGGAATTTTGGCCGCACCTCCTGGCCTCCAAACTGGTTGTTGATTACTGGAAGCATGCTGCTTCTGACGAGACATCGTCGACGATTGCTTGCACTGATTTGAATTCGTACTCAACACTGTCTTTTTTGGTAGTTTCCCTTTTTCTGGATGGCGATAATTGTCGGCCATTTTTTTATCGGTAACAATTGTCTGCGCTTCATACAGATGCTTTTCTTTTTCCACGCATCTTCCAGGGTTTAAGCGTTTCGTGAATTTGCACTGTTTCAAAGAATTGACGGAATTTGAAACTACCGACATTTGAGTCTCCACGGTGCTTTCCTTTTTCACAAGCTCTGATTTTATATTTCTTGTCCGAACGGTACCAGTTCTTTGTCTGAAACGTGTGTTAACATTTGCTAAGTGACATTTTATAAATAATACTACCTAGGAATAATTATCATCTATCTTCTTCCTCCATCGTTTTTTCCTGATTATACCAAGGACGAGATTATAACTTGAAATATTTGTATAGACTATCCTTTATATTAGGTCATCCGATAAGTTCGTGCCGATTTTTGCGTATACATTTCATGTGTCGATTTATAAACATACGGCGATAAGGGACCAATGCACTTGAAAAATGGAAAGAAGTTGTACAACGAGGGGGGGATTACATTTTTTCATGAAACTGAATGGTATGTAAACGATCTTAACATACATAACCGCTCGAAAAACGGAACGAACTTATGGGATGACCTAATAGAATGTATAGAAACAATACGTTTAAAGATCTTCGCGTACAAATAATTATCGAACATGTATCTTATTTATATTGTAGTATCGTGGACAAAAGGCTTAAGATATCGGCCGAATCATAAACAATGTCGCGAGAGCCGCGGCATCGTCGGGTACATCAATGTGTCGTCGGTCCTTTCAAGTGAACAGTTTCGTGGAAAAGGCCTGAGTGACCCTGGCCACGGGCGTTTTCGGGATACGTGCGCGATAGGACGGGAAAAGACAAAGAGATGCTGAAGGAGTGTTACTTGAGACGCCGGCGAGAACGAATGCAAAGGGCGTACAGTATGAGTTGAGAAGCGAGAGCGTGCGAGTGTAGATGCCGAAGACGAGAGTTATAGAGTTGCGAGAGTGATTTGAGCGGAATAAGACTTTTGTGTTTTAGTTCAAGTTGAACATTTATCGTTCTCTGTCCAATTAATCTCTGTTATTTTCATTTATCTTAATAAATAGTATTAGGAGAATTTTACAAATCTAAATTATCCTAATCCTATCCTTTTTCCGATACTACAATATAGTAATATAAGAGTTTCTGAAACATTAGCTCATGAAGAGACGAACAAGAGCAAGACTTGTCCAACTTTATATCCGAGTATAATAGTTCTTAATATTTATTTACTTAAATCTGTTATAGAATTACTTGGCGTCGTTGATAGAACAGCTGTTTACTATACGACGTGGCATTCTACATCTTCCTGAACGTTTAACATTTTCTTTCTCTTCATTCTCGGATATCGCGTGTTTCACCAAACGTGAAATACTTTCGATCAAACAAAATATTTCGCTCACACAATATCTTGAAGTTAAGATCGTTTCGTTCAGAATACTCCTCTATAAATTTACGAAAAAACAATTGTTTAGAAGTAAGAATGGTAGGAAAATGGTATTCTTCTATTTTAGATACTACTTTTTTATTAATATGATGCCCTTGAAGTAAATCCAATTGCATTTGGTCGACGCGTCGTTCTGTAATACAAATTTTATCGTATTTAAAAACGAATGACTAAATGACTTTTAAATTACATCAAATAGATTTTCAAGAAACATATAAACAGACCTTGCTCTTCTAAAGTTGTTCTATTAATTTTTACAATTTTTATCATCTCGACAACATATTTCGCCAGTAGGTTAGCCATTTGCAATTCAGCTTCGTGGCTATCGTTCGAACCGTGAATGTAACTCTTGCACCTGTTTATCGTAATTTTTTAAGCTGTTCCAAAAGCAGAATCAACGTAAATAGACATTTTTTATGTCCTTGCGTTGTTTAGCAAAAAGATCGAAGTTTAATCAAAATTGACCAAAAGCTTTGAAAATGATCTAATCGATGGGAAACGATTTTAATATTTCGAAAGAAACGTTCGTTCATTTTTATTTGATACCTAGTGATGGTTTTGTCCAGTAATTGTAACATCGCCGTCGGATTGACAGATTCTATCGAAATCGAGACTTGCAATTTCATCCGAAGCCGTTCCATTCGTTGCCAATTGCTCGTCAATTGCTCGTGAATCTTCGTCAACATTTTACATACATTCATATCCTCGTTATTAATACTATCTCGTTTCGATTCTCGCATAGCTATTTCATGATCATTATCGTTAATCGCGATTCTCGTAATTTCCTTATCAAAATCTGCAGAATCTCGTTCTTCTATATTTTTATCGTTGATTATCGACGATGGAACAGTTTCGCTACACGACAAATTTTTATCGTCGACAATTACATCCTTATCAGTATCATTGCTTTTCTGATTTTCTTGCTTTTCGGCAATTGTCTCGGGTTTCTTCTCTCTCGACCAGTCTACGTCCGCATCTTTTCCTCGAAGATTCGATTTCTCTTTTAAATGATTTAGGCTTTCCGAGGATGATAAATTTCTTGAATCTTTAAGATCCTTAGATTCGTTATCCTGCAACGTTGTTTTCGAAGCTTTGCTTTCGTTCAAGCTCATGGAAAATTGTTTAGTCGCATTGTCACCAGATGCATCTAATTTACGCGAATCGATCTCCAAATTATTTTTTTGACATTTTTCCTTCACATTTTGAGCTTCCTTCTCAAATGTGGATGAAACATCCATTCTCGCAGAGTCAACGTTAACGATAGACTTAGGAAGTTTTGAGAAACCTGAGTTTTCACTGGCATTGAGGTTGCCATTCTTCGTACGGAATTTTTCTGTATTATTCAAATTCTGTGACAAAGGAATTGAATCAACGACGTCTCGATGCTTTTCTTCGGAAGTTTCTTCCTCAATTGAAATGTCCTTTTCTCCGGTCTCTGTTGTTGCATCATTTGCTAATTCGGTGGATTTTGAAGAACTGGAACTCAAGAATTTGCGGCAGTTTTCATTAGCAAAAAGATCATGACTCTTTGTCACTCTTGACAGAGTAGGAATTGAACGAATATTATTTGATTTATCATCGCTATTTTCTTCGTTTCTCGCTGATGAATCCTCCTCTTCCGTTGAAACAATATTACGCATATCTTTGTTACATTCCAAAGAACGTACGTCTTCGATGGTGTTAGGATCGTCACGTTCGACAAATGATTTTTGTGATTTTAACACTTCGACGTCATTTTCGAAGGTAGACGAATGATTTAGATCGAACGATTTCGAACGAACAGACTGTCTCGCGTTATATTTTTGCGGATCGTTAGACACTTCAAATTTGTCGATATCATTCTCTCCGTTTCTTTTCTCAATCTTTTCCTCTATACGCGATTTTTCAATCGCGTCGAAAATTTTAATCAAATTTACATCGCGATTAGCTTGAATCTTTTCCGACGAAGATGTAGAATCTTCGTTTAAGTAATTTTGTTCATTCATCTGCATTATTCCAATTTCTGCGCGACTTGTGTTAGCAATACGATTTTCTCGGTCTTCGGTTAATTTAAGGACGATATTTTCTGATATATTTTTCTTGGAAATTCTACCAGCTGTACTATTTTCTTGCCTACATCTTTTCTGAAAACCTTCGTTGATTTGATTATTTTCTTGTATGTATCCTTTCCGCAAATCTTCGTCAATTAGACCATTGTCGTGTATGTTTTTTTCTCGAAAATCTCCACTAACTAGAACATTATTTGCAGCGCATTCTTTCTCGAAATTTTCATCCGTTCGACAATTTTCATGCGTGTATTTTCCCTGAAAATGTCCACTAGTTTCATCTTTCTTTGGTCCATCACTTTCCTGTAAATCTCCACTAATTTCCATTCTTCCATTAATCAAACAATTTGTTTCATTACTTTTCTTCTGCAGATCATCACTGCCCTGATCACTTTCCTGCGTGTATCTTTTCCGAGAAATGTTATCAACATTATCATTACGCTTAACGCTTCCCACGTTTTCGTTATCGATCGTATGCATTTCTTTCTTCGATATATTCAACTTTATCTTCGATAGAATCTCATTTTTCCCGGGTACGATTCTAAACTCTTCGTCATCTTCCTTTGGAAGAACTCTCATCGAACACGATTGCCGATTTATATCAAGTCCTGTATCTAAATTATTCTCACTGCTTCTTCCTTTCTTATTCGAGAAAATTTCCACTAATTCCAAAGGATCGCTAAAAAGCGTATCTCCAATAGCTCTATCCTCTACGTTTCGTATTCTTTTCGAAGAAGCTTTATCTTCTTTCTCCGACGAAGAACCAACGCAGTTTTCTTGCGTCGTTGGATCGAGAAGGCCTAATCCAACATTAATTTCGACGTTTGCTTCGAAGGGCTGATTACCTTTATTCAAAGAATGTTTAGGAGATGTGACCTTTCTCGAAGAATCAACGGGTTCAGAAAATTGATTACTTGCGGATACTGTCTTTTTAAAAGATGTTTTTGAGTCTATCTTAAACACGGTGGTACTTGAAGAAACATCTTCCCCTTGCAGCGAAGAGACACTCGATGTCATTTGAAAATGTATTTCGTGTGTTTCGTCGACAAATTTTTCTACGGAACAATTATTTTGGTTCGTGGAGGTGCTACAATTCTTGCTGCAACTCTTAGGCGAAACTTTAGTATTACCATAGAATTCTTCGTTTAAAGAAGCCTGTTTCATCATCAACTCGTTTATCCTTAGAATTTCTCGGAGTACGTGTGCTTCGTAGAATAACGCTTCGTTTTGCGCGGAATTGTTATCATTTGGCATGGTGAACGATGTCATTCATACGGAATCCAGTCAAATAATAATGTTACCACGTTGCAGAAAGGGAACAGCGATATGACGAAGAAAAATAAAATATTTTATATCGAGACGGACATAATATCAGGATTAGGGTTAATGTGAAATTTGGTATGTGAACATCATGTATGCTTTCAAATGTTCTTTGTAGTTAATTAAATCTCGAATAGGTAACATTTGCAAAGCGGATGTGAGCTTCATTTTCGTTCCATATTAGACGAATGTACTGTAAAAAGCAGTATGGAATAAATTAGAAAAGTTGTAATTATGTAAAAAGTTATATACCAAATAGAATATATCATATATTCTACTATGTAGTGTACGAAAAATAAAATGCAGCAAAGTATAATATATATAGTGGTATAACAATATGGTGACATAATAAAAGGTAACGTAAAGATTAAATATAACGAAGCAAATTGTACTACGTAATGTACGAAAAATAAAATGCAGCAAAGTATAATATATATAGTGGTGACATAATAAAATGCAACATAAAGATTAAATATAACGAAGCAAATTGTACTATATAATGTACGAAAAATAAAATGCAGCGAAGTATAATATATATAGTGGTATAACAGTATGGTGACATAATAAAAGGCAACGTAAAGATTAAATATAACGAAGCAAATTGTACTATATAATGTACGAAAAATAAAATGCAGCAAAGTATAATATATATAGTGGTATAACAGTATGGTAACATAATAAAAGGCAACGTAAAGATTAAATATAACGAAGCAAATTGTACTATATAATGTACGAAAAATAAAATGCAGCAAAGTATAATATATATAGTGGTATAACAATATGGTGACATAATAAAAGGCAACATAAAGATTAAGTATAACGAAGCAAAGTAAAATAGAATAAAGTGTAATAAAATAAAATATACTACAAGCTATAATATATTTACGATCAATCATCGGTATTCGGGCAATCAATAATATTGTAAAATATATTTCGAGGTTTTCAACGAAAATAAGGTTTGTCAATAAATATTAACAGTATCGTATTGACAATACGTATTGACTCTTTTAGTTGAGAATTTTGAAATATTGACAATATACACGTTTATCGAGAGTTTGCTGAAAAGATCCTTTTATTCGATATAATAAAACACAACGATGCGATAAAGTTCGTTCTAATAATTAATTGTGGCGCAGTGAAAAAAAAGAAATAAAAGCTACGTAGTTTTTATATTAATCTCAGGAAGTAAGGTACGTATTATCGCAAACACCCGATATCACGTGGAAACATATCGCATTAACATTATACGTAAGTAAGTATAATATAAGAGAAAACGCAACAGTACATAACTTTAAAAGTTATTAGATAGATGATTCATTTTTCATTCTAAAATTGATATCACTCTGGAGAATATCAATGAAAAGACTTGGTCATATCTGGGTCAATTGATTAGTTCTATTACCTTTAATCCCATTTTTATTTAGAAAAAGCGATGTAAAAATTCTAGAAAAGCAGTTCAAAATTTATTTACGTGTAAGTTCTATAGAATATCGGAAATATTTCAACGATATTCGTAAATCTGCCGAATAATCGAGAAACTAGCTGCGGTCGTAACCCCACAGCACTGAAAACATCGATAAGAAGCGAATTTTATTTTGTTTTCCGTATACGTCATTTTTGATGCAATATTTTTTACCAGGTTAAGAACAGAACGATAATTAAATAAACGACTATATCTTAAAACGTGAACGGAATAGGAGGACTATTTCTGGAGCTGGCGAGGATTTTCGAAGGATTTCCGAGTTGCTCCAGATTGCACTGCGCCCCAACATTTTTGCAATTGTATCCTGAAACCGAGGGGGATCATGATCGCGAAACCAAGCGGATCAATGGATTGTCCGTATTCGTTAAAGAAACAGAGCAACGTATAGAACGCAGAGAGATTCCGCAGAAAACCGATAAAGCCAAGTATACGAAGTATAAAATATTAGATAAAGAGTTTTCCTTTTTTGTCATAAAGCGCTTTAATTCCACTGAGAAAAAGATCGTATTAAAGGCAGAAAACTTATCTAACCTTTTGCTAGAGGAAAAAAAATAGAGATATATATTGACAATTTAAATTATTGTTTTTAATGAAAAATTTTCCCAAACGTATGTTGGAATATTTATCTGAATAAGATGCCATTTTATTAGACAGATAAATATAAGAAATAGAAAATAACTGTTACAAGTAAATTAACGTATTTCAGCGACTGTAAGAGTTGGTGCAGATCGATTTGGAGTTCGACCAAGAGGAAACGAGTTCGTACAGGGCCGATCTTTCGCAAGAAGGGAGGAAAGGTGGTATTTAATTTTCAACACTTCGTGAAACCGGAGATAATCATCGAGGAATACACTCGCGTGAACATTTACAACAAGTAATATTTAGTTTTCTAAATGAAATATAATAATGATTAGAGAAGACATTCTTTCACGGTAAGACTAATTAAGCTTTTCTTTGTAATGCCGATCAAGCGAATGCATTAAGCGAAAAGAAAGGTCTGTGATGTTAGTACGAGAACAATGGAAATTGCAGTTTTGAGATAATGAGGTGTTGCATGAAACGGTGGTAGATTTTTCGAAAACACTGATTTCTGAAATTTCACAGGCCGCGTTTAGTCAAAATTAACAAGAAAGAATCGCCGAAATCTGCGTCGTGCATTCGTGAAAAACAAGTTTCTACGGAAGCGATTCCTCGTCAAAGCAAATCTAAGTGTGAAAAGACACGAACGAATATCGATGCTAAAGTCGAAGAAAAGATAGCTGGATGGAGGTTAAAGAAAGTTAGATATGGATACTAATAATGAATAAATATTAATATAAGTATTATCACGGATCAGCATATCTTGTAAAATTCCATGTGACCTTGTAGAAAGATTTTTTATCCAAATTATTTTGTAAAATATAAGAAGTGCAGTCGTGTAAAATCTTCAGAAGGAAAACACATATAGAGGAGCAAAATTTGTTTCGATGTTACAATTATGATCTTATTATCGAGCCTGATATCACTTCTTTATTTTACTTTTTCTCGAAGCGCTAAAATTAATTCTTATATCGATTGTACAGTTGAACTTTACGTTTATTTGAACTTTAATCTCGATAATCGTGTTTTATAAAAACATCGCATAGAGAAACGTAAATTACAGCGATGTACACAGAATTTTATAAGAAAATCTGTGTAAATATGAAGAAAGTCTGTGTCAATATTCTTGTTCGTTACTGTATGTAATTGTTCCCCCCAAAAAATGTTTACTTTTTAATTCTCAGTTTGCCAACTTTATCATATTTATGTGTATTGAATAAATATTTACATCTACTGTTTTAATATGAATTGTTTATTCAAAATGATTAACATATCAGAAAATACTCATAGTCCGTAGAAACCGTGCCAAAGAAGACAAGAAGGACTCCAAAAAGAGTTACAGCAACGCATAATTTTATATATGAGTTCAATCCATTTGGAAATCCAACATCCACTTCCAATAATTCAACGACGGTGAAAGGAATTCGAAATCTGTTGAATGTTGGAGAAGGAGGTATAATATACATATATACGTGTGTGTATATATATATATATAACTTTGCAAAAGAACAGGAAGCTATTTTATTTTAAATAAAATTTGACCAAACCTGACAAATGATATGAATTTCTTTCTTTCTCTCTTTTCAATTAAAGATATATATTTTCTTATTGTGTTTCCAGATTCGCTTTTCAGACATACAAATAAAAATTCCACTAATGTTCGGCCACATACCACGGCAGAATTACCAAAATTGCATTCACGTAGCGATACCCTGCGAAGAAATTCAGCAAGACACGAAAATATAACTAATTATGGGAAAACTGCAAATTTACCTACGATAAAAAGGCAGGAAATAGGCGACGAGCTCCGATTGGCTAAAGCTCGTAACGATAGACGTAAGATTTTTATGCAAGTTATTTTTAATTAACATACGCTTGCATTGAAATTAATATATAAAATATTAAAAAAAAAAAATAACGATTATGTATATTTTTAGCATCTTTTTAAATTAGATCCATTTTAAAAAGTGATTCTAATTTAGAAGTAAAAGATCATTTCCAACTTATTTTTATTTATTTATATCATACGTACATTTCAATGAAGTTTTTATAAATTTAGTTTTTGCCAGAATCAAAACGTTCAAATTATAATAACGTTTAAAATTCTGATTTTCTAGGAAAGCTTGTCAGCAAAATTGATCAAGAAGTTGAAAAAGTAAAGTCAGATTGGCAAGCATTACGTTCGAATAGCGAATGGACGCAAAGTAAACATTTTGCAAGTGACCGAACGAGAAAATTGTATGATACGCTAGAAAAAATGACACAAGAGATAGATAAAATGCAAAAATCCTATTTGGATCCAAAATCAAACCAATATTTGCACCGAGGCGCAATGAAAGCCTTAGATCCTCCAGATTTATCTTTCGAAGAAAAGGCGGCGAAAGTTAAAAACATGCTGTTCCCTAAAGAGAATAAAAAAATAGTTGATGGAACGTTGAATAATCTATCAAGCACGTTAAAAGGTAGTTTATCAGGCGTAGTTTCATCAAAAGATATACCCAATAAAGAAGTGGAAAAGAGATCGCTTCTTTCCAATATGCAATCTCAAAATGTTAAAAACAGTACAAAATTAAGTAATAACTTGCCGTCGAATCTTATTAAGCGAAATACAAGTGCAAATAATCGGAAAAATTTAAAAAAGATTAATTCTGATACTGAACAATATTTGAGCAATTATATTAATGAAGCAGAAAAATTTTTTGTTAATAAAGAAGAACCAAAAATTAAAGAATTAGAAATCCATCCAGAAGATGTATCAGATATACTGAAAAAGCTGAATATAAATTCTGTTGATATATTTGATATTGCTAATATCACTGGAGAAGATTCTCCATTACAGAGTGTGGAAAGAATGGGAAGTAGACAAATGCAAAGTTCTGTACAAACAATTATAGATGAAGAGATTGGAAGTGGAAAAGTAAAAGAGGAAGGAACTACAAAAATTTCGTCATTAAAGGAAGATGATCGTTTAACAGAACATAATAATGTGTTAAATTATGATACTTCCATTCAAACGAATATTAAAGCTATACATCGAGATAATGTTTTTATAGAAATGGGTTTGCACGCATTGAGTAATAATTATCCTCAAAATGCTTTGATGCGTGTTCTTCAGTCTGAATATCTAAAAAAGGATAGAACGTTAAAACCTATGTAGAACTTTAGATATTAGCAATATTAGTGAAACTAAAATACATTCCATAAAATTGAATTCACATTTGTGATTAAATAGGATTATATAATAAAATTAAATAGTATAAAAAGAAAGATGTAGGAAGTAATATTTGAAAGATATTTTAAACCACATAGAAAACATATTTTTTTCATTAAATGTAGTACATTGCTTAATTATAATATGTTTCTATGTTGAAAGTGCTTCAAATATATATATATATATATAAATTGAAATATGTGAAAATTAATTTCTTTGTTTTTCTTTTATATACAGTCTTATGTTTTACAGAATATACATTTATCTTCTATATTAAAAAATGAGAATTCTTATGTATGTGTTAAAACGTATCACAAGGTATTTTTGTTAGCTATTATTAAAACATATACAAATTAAAAACAATAATTAGTTAGGCTACTATATTTTACAAATTGGTAAGAGAGTCATTCAGCCAATTCCATTGCGTGCATAAAATTATGGCACTGTTCTAATGAATGACCTGCATTACGTTGACGTAAACTGCAAACTGAACGCAAGGAATATATGAAATTCTCTTATAGCATACATGCCCAGTATTTTGATATGTCTTCAACTAACCAATGTACGATGTATGTATAAACATGCCATACCGGTATCATATAAATGTTTAAAATTTTCATTAAAAATCGTATCCAGCGATCATGATCCAGGAAGGTATGCTTGTATAAGTTCTTATCAATCATGTTTCTTCGTTGACTCCGATAATAAATAATTGCAAACTTCATTTTAGTCAGCACATATCACAATACTGGAAGCGCTGAACTATGACTTTGGTATATGATGGCCCCTGTAAAATTAATTGCTGCTGCCAACATGAAAACAGGCAACCAACGACCATGTGACGCGGTCACTAGTTCAGCTGTTAACGGACCACACAAAATACCCGGTATCGTTGCCTAAAAATATTCATATAAATTACTAATCTATTTGTAAAATATTTATCATGCTAATAAAAATAGCTACGTACTATAGTGTTAGAAACCGCAAAAGTGATTCCCGCGTGATTTGGTGCTATATCCGCGTGATTACTAAGATGTCCTGCAGAATTACACGCACAGAGTCCCATAGATATTGACACGAAACTATAATAAAACAAAATCTAATTATATTGTATAATTAGAATAAAAATTATTGTATACGTACTAATTTAATTTTGATACTAACATTACTGCAGCAAGTAAATTGTCTACAGCACAGAATGCTAATAAAAATGCACCTGGTCCAATCAAACCTATGTTTGTCATTAATCTTCTTACAGATAAGACTGGCCATCTCTTCTGTATTAGATTGTCAGCACTATGTCCAGCAACTGTAGAGATATTTAATTTTCAATTTTTAGCCATTTTTGTATTAGATGTTAAATAATACATACCAATACCAACAAGAGAATTCACAATATATGGAAATGCTGTGAAACTAATACTTTCTTTATTGACAGAAAGATTTCTAGCTAGATAAGTTGGCAACCATTGCATTATTATGTAATTGCTCCAATTCATTGCAAAATGTGCTATATACAATGCCCATAAAGGCCAATGAGAAATGAATTCAGTCCAACGCAGATTTCTATTTTGTGTTACCTTCAAATTATGAAATATTAATTCATCCTTAAGTATTATATTCATACAAGACAACAATTTAAATGAATCGACTACCTTAGGTACAAATAATGGAATTTCATCCTGGGAATTAGTTTCATCGTATAACATTAGCCACAAAAGTGTCCATATGATACCAATTGTCCCAAATAAATAAAATCCTGTTTGCCATAACAGATGAGGACACAGCTGTAAGTATCATGAATGAAGCAATGGTCAATAAATATTTCCAAATAAATAGCATTTCATTATATAAAATTCAAACTCACAACAGATGCAACAACTTGTCCAACAGAGCCAGCTGCTACAAGATATCCAAATGCTCTAGATCGTTCTTCTACAGGGACATTGTGTGCAAATAGGTGAAAAATAACTGGCAGGCCTAGCAGCAATAGACAGCGATAAATAAAACACTATACTTTATGAAACTATTTATATATCTGTTTATTAAAATCTTACCCAGGCCTTCTCCAAGTCCCAAGAGAACACGACAAATAATGAGCAATGGAATTGATTGAGCCAAGATTGGAGTTATAACTGTGCTAACAGACCACAGTAAAACAGCCAGCATTAATACCATTTTACATCCAAAACGACTCGCTGTATTTGCACCAATAATCTAATGTAAAAATTAATAAAATAAATACAATGAATGCGAATAGTATCTTAAACTAAAAATGAATAAATCATAAAAGATTTATAATATTAAATATTCGAATATACCTGACTAGTAAAATAACCAAAGGCAAAGGCAGAAAGTATCCAGCCTTGCCAGTACAAGTCCCATTTAAATTCATCGGTCATGGGAACGATTGCTATAGGCATTATAACTCGATCTGCCGCATTTATGAAATTTGCGGCGGAGCATAATGCCACGATTCGCGAAGTACGTGGAAGCATTCGGAATTTCGGCATGTTTGGTCGATGTTTCAAATCAGTTACATCGCATAACTAATTCGGTATTTCTAACCTCGATGGTACATTAATTTAAACATTTACTATAATGTAATATCATTCGATAATGTATGATTGTTAATAGAGAACATCATCACGTGTTTGATTTGCACCCAGTTAAATGGTTTGCTACAGTTAATAAATCTCATAAAAACAACACGTAAAAAGTATCCACATTGTTATACTCGAAACTTACAAGACGTGTCAAATATTGCGATTATGCGACGTGTGCAATTTTGTTTGCAAATCTTATCTATAGATGGTGCACAAATCTGCTGTGGCAAAAAGGAAAAAAGTGTAACTGTAGATAACATAGAAACAAACTTAATACCATCGATGAGGTACGGAATAGACGTGACACCATTGATTCAGGACAGGATAGATGTGACATCACCGACGAGGTATAGAATATACATAACATTTGTGATATCCATTTACCGATGTCTTGCTGTTTTACCGGCACAGTTATCGAAAACTTTTGTATCTACTGTTGCTTCGTTAATATGATATATAAGTTGATATAATATAAGGTTTTGAATATAAGTACTTATTAATGATTAAATATTCTATTCATTTCTTTTTAGCATTGAGCAAGTAGAGACAAGCCGAAATTACAGATTTGGTATGTGTTGGTTTTGGATGATGCAGCAATGAGGGCACCTGTTCGCTGTGAAAATCCATTCATTAGCTATGAATCTGGGCCTTCATTAATTCTCTTTTTTGTTACGTTAGTTTTAATAACAACTCAATGCCGGAGACGCGTCATAAAAATCAGTTACGGAAAGTTTTTTGCGAGTTACACTCGCAGTTATTGACTACTGCCATCTAGGAATTATAGAGTCTGACCTAAAACGACGCGCGCTAGTCATCAAAATAAACACTATTGAAGTTAAACACCGAGTACTTTAATAACACCCTACACGTCCTGTTTCGACCGTTCGCGGAGAGATGCACTCGCGAGATAGCACGTCAATGAGAGTCGTAAATTCCTGTTACGATGAGATAATCGATGCCACGAACTGATCGATCCCCTTATTTGTGTTAGGATAATAGGGGTGGTTCAATTGAGTATACACTGAATTAACAGGTATAAATTACAGTTTATTCAAACAACTAGTTGACTAGGGAGATATAAATTGATAGAGTATAATTAGGTTTCGATTGGTAGACAAAGTTACAGTGTAGAGTACGCGACGTAAGCTTAGGTGGTGACGGGTCAAAAAATGTATAACGACTGACTTTTTGTGAAGATGATGCTGCGGAGGAAAACTTGTGATGGGTGGGTCTAAGAACATGAAATGAGCTGATTTGTTAAGGATAAGTTTTCGTTTGTCGAAGATGAAAGGACACAGGGGCTTTCCCTTTGGAATTCTTGGGAAAACCCCAATACTTTAGTCTTTGTGATTTAACCTGATTATAATCGTCCGAGATTTGTAATAGTGAGTTTGAGCTCGAAGTGACAACTAGTCGCTGAACGTAGCCGCGGTCGCGGGATGAACGTTTTTACCTAATAGAGGTATAGAGTAATTGTATAACTTTCCTTAAAAAGAAGTAGTTGTAGCGATACTCGACAGTAAACATTCCAATGGTTTCTGCCCCGTGGCTCGCCACACACAGACAATATTCTTCGGGCAAGATGATTACCAGACGTCGATGCATCTCCACAGTACATGTTCAGCTAGCCTGAAGACCCGCTTTAGGATTTAGTTAACTAAAGTTCTTCAAACGGACAAACAGTCTTTATCCTGACAGTCCCTAAATCTATCACCTACTACGGGTAGATACGGGAAATTTGCTTTTCTTACGATCGACGCTTCAAGCTAGTAACTTTCTCTCATGGGCGGCTAGCCTCCTTCTCTAACCACCAACATAGAAATTAACCAATTAACAGCCACGTCCATTTCCCTCACTTTCCGAACGAAGGTTTTCCTCAACGAATCCGATGATCTCGTGCCCTGAGACACACCCCATCATAGTTTTCCTCTGCAACATCACCGTGGCGGAGAGGAACATTGGGATCTATGGAATCCAACTATGGGGAACAGCAAGTAATTTCAACATTGGAATACTTCAACGCTTCCAATCGAAAACGCTAAGATTCCTAATAAATGCACCCTGGTATATTACCAACGAATTTTACCATTGCGACCTCAAGGTACCCACAGTCAAAGAAGAAATAACAAAATATAGCAATAGATATAGCAAAAGAATCAACAAACATCGAAACTTCCTAATTACTAAATTACTTAATACGTCGGACCAGATCCGCAGGCTAAAAAAGCACTATCCATTAAACCTAAGCGCAAGATTAGACCTAAGCATAAGTTAATAAGTATTAACTTATTATAATTAATCAATTCTCGCATTGAGAATTTTGAATAAGTTTCTCTGACGCGGCGCAGTGACATGGCGCAGTGACAACTTATTATAAATAATTAGCCATGTCACTGCGCCACGTCAGAGAAACTTACTCAAAATTCTCAATGCGAGAATTGATTGTAAAATACTTGTAAAAAAAAATTTTATGTTCCAAGGATAAGGTAGTTGCTGAGAGTTCTAAACATGTTCAAGTCCGTTACTTCTATGTTAAGAATTGTGTGTCAAGGGGTATTTTAGATTATGTTTATGTGCCAAGTTCTGAGAATGTTGCAGCTATTTTTACCAAAGGTCTAAATGGGATTAAGACTTAATGTTTTACCAAAGCTATGGGTCTTCTAGAAACTATGATCAAAGAGGAGTGTTGAGGAAAATATTAGGTTGGTATGATCACTAGTTCTTACATGCAAAGTTGGTACGACTACTAACGACGCTCTTTTGTTTTCCTACCCGCCACGTGTTAATTATCAGAGAATATCCGGTGTGTTGTAATGGCTTGGTGGTGAAATACAGAGTATACAAAACTAATCTGTGTGAATCAATTAAATATCGAACCTCAAAATCTATTTAATAATAGCAGTAAACATCTGGCTGCCATCTTGCTCGCGGTGTATGGCCTGGTCTAGGTAGAGAGTCACTAGACGTAACACGTCTTCCACTTCAATGTTATATTCCAGAAATCATAAAATTTCTAAGAAACAATGACATATTGCTGAGATATGACCTCAAATTTTTAATATCTTCAAGTATTTACATACATTGGTTTGTTTATTTACATTTTTCGTTTGTTTATTTATTTAATTTTATTATTTAATTTATGTTGAATTTTTGAAGCCTCACTTCAACTTATGAAAATGATCAGGATGGAGGGTGAGAAGTAGACAGAGCTAAGGATAAATTATAAAATATTCGAGTTATTGATTAAATTTTAGAAATTATACAATAATCTTTATAAATGAAACTAATTTTATAGTAATTAACGTACTTAATTATTTGTGTTTCGCAGAACTTAGATATAGTAACAAATAAAACGTAATTCTTACTTGAATAATTCAAATTTATTTTTATAATATAATTATTGTACAAGAATTTCTTTAAAACTAATATAAATTAATAGTAGCATGCAATATTTTAGGAACTAATAATTTATGCTATTTGTTACAATATAAATACATTTGTAAGCCTTAAACATAATTTCAAAATAAGGAATATAATGTAACAATGTTAGTAACAATTATTTAAAACTAATTACAACTAATTGATATAGTGAAGTTTCTATACTTCCTGTTGTAATTCCAACTTTTATCCCCAGTAATTAACTTTTTTAAAAATGGCTCTCTTTGTTGCGTTGAATTAGCAAATCGCATGTCGAAATTCGATTCAGGAGATTGCTTTCCGTCAGTTGATGGGTGACCCACACCTCGGATTCGAATCGTTGTTCGCGGAATGTTTAGAGCATCTGCTATCTCACGGACACTAGATCTTGGGTTTTCATCGAGGTAGGCCTTGATAAGGTCAGTATCAGTGGTGGATGGACGTCCGCTGCAATCTTCATCTTTCGGATTAAAATTTCCGGCTCTAAACCTCCTAAACCAATTCTGGACGGTTTGAACAGTTATAGTCCGATCGTCATAAACGTCATAAATCTCCTTTGGTGTACTGTCTTTTTTAAAGCAGTGAAACATAATGTAACAAAAATGCATCTTTTCGTCTTTCATCTTTCACCATGCAAAAAACACTTTCTACTAACGTTGAGAACTGTTCTCTTGCCTTACCAGAGGATAACTAGTAATCACACAATTGACTGTAGAGTGATCTTTTTCTTTTTCTTTCTTTCTCAAAGAGGGGAAAATGCTATTATTCTTCATCTTTTTTTTTACGGAACTGCTGTGATCACTTCAACGCGTTCGTCGCTCCTCTCGCCATTGCCCTCTGAGGTTTCCTTCTAGTCCACATTACCACCCTCCTTAGAGCCGTTAACTCCTCACTCCATCAATAGTTCCTAATCCTTTTGCCCGTCGGTTTGCTACTCCTTTGTTCATACTTATTGTCAATAAAAATGCTCCTACCGTTCCAACAGAACGTGTGTCCACCGCTTATGCTGATTGGTACGATACCTTTCTCAGTTAGCATAACCATAAGGCTCGCACCTCTTCGATCAGTTCTATACCCCCCCTCCCCTCCCCCACGCTGGCGATTATCATTGTGGGATGGCTCTTCTTGATTATCCGGATCATGATCTCCGCTTCGCGTAAGTATTTATTAGTTCGCATCCTGACCAACCTTAACCAGGATCGCTTCACTTCTTTTGCTAGTTTATTTTTCTCTCCTCTCTTCCCTACTTCCTTTGCTGTCATACACCTCAACATTTGCCTTATCTGTTGTACTCCTAATCCTCCTTCGCCTGTTCACAACCGTCCATATACATATTGTATTTAATTCATTCGTCATTTAATTTAGAAGAATATACAGTAACTAATGAGAACATTATCGACAATGGTCACGTTTATTTCATATCTCTTTTGTGGCTATACATCAGTACATACACATAGATATGTATAGGCACTATGTATGAAATACATGCATGTGTAAGACAGGATGGAAATATAATACTTATGAATAAAAGAGCGTATATAAAAACAAGAAGCTTGTTTAATAATTATAGTATTTATTATACATTAGTATAAGTATGTTACAAAACAGAAATATATTACTGTACATTTGTACAATTGTTTTTATGGCGAGATACGCATAAAATATGTACAATATAGATTTCAACAACAACAAAACCAATCTAATGTAATCGCGGTTCTCGTCTTAATTCGTAGATGGTACTTGGAGTGTGGCAATTGGTCAACGTCATGTGTCAAATATTTGTATCATTTAAACATGGGGAAGATGTTCTCCCTGTGGATGGAAACCATCCTCGTCGGCAACGTAGTTCACAGTGTATGCAACATTGGTAACTGGATCGACAAAGGAGAAGCTGCCGCGAACTGTCAGGTGTTGTCCATCAGATCCACCATTGACTACTTCTGCAGATTCCTGTTTGGCTTGTCCGTCGGAAAGTTGGTAACCGTAGTTATAACTGCCAAGACCGATATTATCAGAAGGAGTTTCTTTCACGACGATTGCTTCCTGATTTCTTTGCAGAGGAACTGCTACAGCAATAGCGACAAAGGCGGCAAAAGCAATGATCTAAGAGAAATTAAAGTACATTTATTAATTAAATAGCATTAAATAGCAACAAAGTTAGGAAATAAAAATTTACAATTGATAAACTGCCTATAATCAATTCATTTTTTATGTGCACATTTATAATTAATTATTTTTGTTAGCGTGTTACTATATCAAATATATCTATATAAAAGAAATTTGTAATATTTTTACCTTTAAATTTACCTCGACAATACAGTAGAACAGATTAAAAAAATGAAAATAATAAAAATTGCAAATTTATTTGTATCTAGAATATGTAAAAGAGAAAGCTATACGTGTAGTAAATTAAAATTAGACAAAGATTAATATAAATAGAATATTGAGCATTTTATGTTCTTCTAATTATTTTATAATCAGGTTTTTTTCAATGATTTTGTACCTATTTGAACTTGTAATTGATCTCTGTATCGTTTACTATGATACCTACGGTTTTCATTTTGAAGGTAGGTGTGTATGTTTGGTTAGTCCCGATTGAAAGACTGATGTCGATACTGAGATTCGTCCCGAATTTTATAGTGGCCCCCTTCTGCCAAAAATTGCACGGTTGCACGGTAAACTCACCTTTCACCTTTCCTAGTCCTGTTAAAGGCACCTTATGATTGCTCGACCTTCGTTGTAAAAGTGTGTTAGTTTGGCGAAATCGAAGATCGCGAATTGATTTTTTATGAGATTTTATAGAAGATTCCCCTGGAAGACTGATTTAAAATAAGTTACGGTTAATTATAGAAGTAATGAATATATTTGTATACTTGATGACTACAACTGAATTAAGCTACATATGTTATCTATGTAGTTTAAGTGATGAAAGAAAGTTCTAGGAAAAAGATAGTTCTCAGAATAATTTTATATTTCCGAAAACGTAGAAAAATTCCATCTAAATATATCGATAATTTATTTAGTTTATTGTAATATGTAATAAATCTCAATAAACTAATAGAACACGTAGTATGTAATTATATTAAATAGGTAACCTAATATCTAGTTTAGATTGGGCTTAGGTTGGGGTTAGGTTGGGGTTAGGTTGGGTTGCTAGTTTGTTTCTCTCTCCTCTCTTCCCTACTTCCTTTGCTGTCATACACCTCAACATTTGCCTTGTCTGTTGTACTCCTAACCCTTTGAGTGCTGTGGACGCATATAGGTGTCTGACGAAAGCTATCGGTGTGAACTAAGGACATATATATGCGATTTCTCTAAGTGCCCGGCGTGGACTAAGGACGCATGCATGGGTTTTTCAATTTTTCCGAACACCTACACAAAAGTAATAATATTACGTTTGTGTGAAAGAAATATAAATGCATTCCTTACGGCAGTAAACAAATGCCAATAGTGCCTCGTTATTGTCGAAGTGGTCACCACTTGTAAGAAAACTCTACATCTGGCTTTTTTAGTTTTCTCAAGCACTGAATTTTTCACACACAACTAAATTATTAACTTGTGTTATATCTACTAAATTTAGTTTTCTAGTTTATTGTTTTCTAGTTTATTACCCAAATTCTAGTTAACTGTAAATTTCAATGTTTATAATAAATAATTAAAAATAACTTAAAAAATAACGCTCTTGAATCATTTAATCTCGTGCAAAAGAATTACTATGACTTATTACGATTTGCGCTTTGAATAGTCAATCAACAGAGTTCAGTCTAACGAAAAAGTATTCCGTCCACAGCGATCGTCAGCGCTAGACGCGCGCCGTCCGTACGGACGGCATAGGCCGCGAGTATTCAGCACTCAAAGGGCTAATCCTCCTTCGCCTGTTCACAACCGTCCATTCGGTCTCACGATCAACGTTCCTCTCCTTCAGGCCGCATGTCTCCGCATACTACAGCTCATCCTGCCTCGGCTTTTTCCTATACGCTCCTCTCATCTCCTGGAGCGGTGGTATCCCTTTTCATTTGGCGAACTGGCACACCCCCGTTTGGATGGCAACCGAGACACAGTAATTTTTTTCTTTCTAGATGGCCTGTCCATATTAATTAATTAAGAAAATGGAGTAGTCCGGGATATAGCCAAGTCCGACATAAATTCATTCCGCCTTTCCCGTTTCCATTTCCCTTGCGAAGGTCGTCATCAGTTTGTTCTTCCATTCTCATGTCAATATCCGTAGACAAGGTCATCATAATCATATACCAAATCTATATACATACTACGAGAACGTGTCGACGAGGCTTTATTTGAATGTTTGTTTGACTTTACCCAAAGGTAGCTAATACTAGATAGATTCAAATTAAACGATTAATCCTTTGAGTGCTGAATACTCGCGGTCTATGTGGTCCATACGGACGGCGCACGTCTAGCGCTGACGATCGCTGTGAACGAAATACTTTTTCGTTTGACTGAACTCTGTTGATTGAATATTCAAAGCGCAAATCGTAATAAGTTATAGTAATTAGTAATCTTTTGCACGAGATTAAATGATTCAAGAGCGTTATTTTTTAGTATTAATTACTTATTATAAACATTGAAATTTACAATAAACTAGAAAACAATAAACTAGGAAACTAAATTTAATAAATATAACACAAGTTAATAATTCAGTTGTGTGCGAAAAATTTCAAAACAATTATCGATGCATAATCTGACATCGCATTTTCTGCATTCTCTTATTTTTCACACAAACAACACATTTCCTTCTTGATAATTAGATGCGACTGTCCGCGAAACGGGTAGACAACTGTTATAACGAGGCATTATTGGCATTTGTTTACTGCCGTTACTAAGGAATGCATTTATATTTATCTCACACAAACGTAATAGTATTAGTCCTGCATAGGTGTTCGGAAAAATTGACAAACCTATACATGCGTCCTTAGTCCATGCCGGGCACTTACAGAAAACGAATATATGTGTCCTTAGTCCACACCGATAGCTTTCGCCAGACGCCTATATGCGCCCATAGCACTCAAAGGGTTAATAACCGTTATACTTCTCGTTTCTCATACACTTCCTATTATATCCTTCACTTACTTATTCTTGTTCAGTGAGGATATTACCACCAAATTACGCACAAACGTCTTGCAGCTCACTCACTCAATCATCATACACGACAACTCTATCTTCATTGCCACACACTCACTCACCCTCAGATCACCCAAAAATATTCCACTCTCATGCATTCTTCTGCCACCTCAGTTCACTCATACCCCTATCTTCATCTCACTACCTCCTTGTAATTATTATTACACTTCCCGCCACATTGACCAATTACAACCCATTAGAATCACATCGAAACTCAAACAATCCTATATCTTCGTACATACACTCGGTTAGCGGAAGCAACTCGTCAAGACGTCCATTCTCCAAAGCGTCCCGAATGAGACTCTACCGGTAGAGTGATCTGGTGGTTTGTTTACTTAAGCAGAACGAGATAAGGCCCCGAGTGGCGAACGCGAAAAGAACTTTCCGGGCGACCTAATAATATAATAAACTAATTTTGAAAGTACTATAATCATATTTGAATAATATTAATTAAAGATAAACTTATTTGATGTTGTAGAAATTGCTGAAATTATTTATTGATTATTAGCTGTACCAATTAATGCTTTGCTCTATTAAGGAGAATTTGCCGACTTTTATTCATTCTCTCTGTCTAGAACCATTCGTATCGTATGTTTTAGTCGCACAGTATTGCCTTCTGTGTTTGGAACCATTCATATGCAGTCCTTGTCACATACTATTGTCCTCTCTATCTAGAAACGCTTGTACTTCTGACCTTATCGTACACTGTCGCCCTTCTGTCTAATACGAGAGCATATGTTTATTTTATTGTACAATATTGCGTTCCTTATCTACGAGCAAGCCATGTTTTGTCACCTATCATGCTTCAAGTTGTAGTTATTTCCCTTACGCATTAGTGTACGACAAAAACGGATACATATGTTGTATTGCACAAAAAGGGCGACAGTGTGCGACAAGGAAAGATGTATGTCTTATGTTAGACGAAGAGGGCGACACTGTACGACGACAGGAGGAAGATGGTGAAGACGGGAGGAAGCTAATGAAAAGGTGAGGAAACAGGCAGAAGCTGGAAGAGACGTATGAAAGCGCGCATAAACGGAAAAAGATGCGTAAAAAGGAATGTAAGCGGGAGGAGATGCGTGAAAATGCATTGAGTTTCACATCACCACCAGTTAATAGTTAATGCACCTCAAATATCTCGTCTGTGCTTAATGGTTCTTAAGAGAACGATATACATATTGTATTTAATTCATTCGTCATTTAATTTAGAAGAATATATAGTAACTAATGAGAACATTATCGATAATGGTCACGTTTATTTCGTATCTCTTTTGTGGCTATACATCAGTACATACACCTATATATGTATAGACACTATGTATCAAATACATGCATGTGTAAGATAGGATGGAAATATAATACTTATGAATAAAAGAGTGTATATAAAAACAAGAAGCTTGTTTAATAATTAAAGTATTTATTATACATTAGTATAAGTATGTTACAAAACAGAAATATATTACTGTACATTTGTACAATTGTTTTTATGGCGAGATACGCATAAAATATGTACAATATGGATTTCAACAACAACAAAATCAATCTAATGTAATCGCGGTTCTCGTCTTAATTCGTAGATGGTACTTGGAGTGTGGCAATTGGTCAACGTCATGTGTCAAATATTTGTATCATTTAAACATGGGGAAGATGTTCTCCCTGTGGATGGAAACCATCCTCGTCGGCAACGTAGTTCACAGTGTATGCAACATTGGTAACTGGGTCGACAAAGGAGAAGCTGCCGCGAACTGTCAGGTATTGTCCATCAGATCCACCATTGACTAATTCTGCAGATTCCTGTTTGGCTTGTCCGTCGGAAAGTTGGTAACCGTAGTTATAACTGCCAAGACCGATATTATCAGAAGGAGTTTCTTTCACGACGATTGCTTCCTGATTTTTTTGCAGAGGAACTGCTACAGCAATAGCGACGAAGGCGGCAAAAGCAATGATCTAAGAGAAATTAAAGTACATTTATTAATTAAATAGCATTAAATAGCAACAAAGTTAGGAAATAAAAATTTACAATTGATAAACTGCCTATAATCAATTCATTTTTTATGTACACATTTATAATCAATTATTTTTGTTAGCATGTTACTATATCAAATATATCTATATAAAAGAAATTTGTAATATTTTTACCTTTAAATTTACCTCGACAATACAGTAGAACAGATTAAAAAAATGAAAATAATAAAAATTGCAAATTTATTTGTATCTAGAATATGTAAAAGAGAAAGCTATACGTGTAGTAAATTAAAATTAGACAAAGATTAATATAAATAGAATATTGAGCATTTTATGTTCTTCTAATTATTTTATAATCAGGTTTTTTTCAATGATTTTATACCTATTTGAACTTGTAATTGATCTCTGTATCGTTTACTATGATACCTACGGTTTTCATTTTGAAGGTAGGTGTGTATGTTTGGTTAGTCCCGATTGAAAGACTGATGTCGATACTGAGATTCGTCCCGAATTTTATAGTGGCCCCCTTCTGCCAAAAATTGCACGGTTGCACGGTAAACTCACCTTTCACCTTTCCTAGTCCTGTTAAAGGCACCTTATGATTGCTCGACCTTCGTTGTAAAAGTGTGTTAGTTTGGCGAAATCGAAGATCGCGATTTGATTTTTTATAAGATTTTATAGAGGATTCCCCTGGGAGACTGATTTAAAATAAGTTAAGGTTAATTATAGAAATAATGAATATATTTGTATACTTGATGACTACAACTGAATTAAGCTACATATGTTATCTATGTAGTTTAAGTGATGAAAGAAAGTTGTAGGAAAAAGATAGTTCTCAGATTAATTTTATATTTCCGAAAACGTAGAAAAATTCCATCTAAATATATCGATAATTTATTTAGTTTATTGTAATATGTAATAAATCTCAATAAACTAATAGAACACGTAGTATGTAATTATATTAAATAGGTAACATAATATCTAGTTTAGATTGTTATATGAATATGTGAAAAATGAAAATATGTTCTAAGATATTATTTATTTAAAAATTTATTTTTCTGTCGTATTCCACGGAATAATTTTTTCTCCATAAGAAAAAATGTGTAATGAACAATTTTATATTATTTCGAGACAAGTTTGAAGTATTTTAATGAATTCACATAATTTAGGAAGTACAATCAGAAAACATAATATTTTCTATAATTCATAAAGATAAAGTTGCTATAATTATAAGGATAGGAGGATTCTGGATATAAAATGTAAAATGAAAGGCAATATGAGTTTCTACATATTTATTGATTCTTTCTATTTTAGCGAAATTAAATTTCTTGTATTTAGACACTAAATAGTTTTTAATTGTGCCAAAATTATATTTCACTTAGTTTGTACATTTTTTTATGTGCACAACTTCAAGAAAATCCTTGATGACATATATAATCCAAGGATAATTGGTTTCTAATCAACGCCTATTGATTTCTAAATCGATTCTAAATATCGTATAATTTATTCTATTTTTACAACACGTATCGTTACGACACCATCTTGTCAAATATACGCAATCGTATCATGGTGTCTCATCATTACGAACTCGTGTAGTAATGTTCAATAGGTGAAATTATCGCTTTGAAAGCTATACCTTCCATCGCTGATTCTCCTTTCCCTCTTCCAACGAATGATTTAGTTTAATTTTATATTTTATTTGAACCTCTGCTTTCTGCTTATTTAATTGTATTTTTTATTTGAAACTACTTTGTTGTGTGGACACAGTAGATGAAATATATTGAAAAAACGAAGGAACAATAAATTTATTGCTTGGTTTACAACATTATTTAATGTCCTTCGTTTTTTAAATATGTTTAAATACAATTATTAGAGAAACTTTATTGTATCTCACGATACTATAATGGTACAAATTAAATGAAAAAAAGAATATATTGGAAAATGAAACTATTTATTGTTAATAATAATATTGTACCCACAATAAAATTATTATGTAATAAAGAGAAAAGTTACAATTTTTTTAAACAGACACCCTATTTAAAAAAGAATTCATACCTCTGTATATGATTTACATCACTGTTACATCATTACAACATTATACTTTTAAAAAAATACATTCAACAATCTTGCTATGAACAAATTGTATACATAACCCATACCAAATTGTACAATAAATTGCGCTTGAGTCGTTGATAACTTATACAATTGGTTGATACGACGTTAAATAATTGAAATAAAAAGAAATTATGTAATTACTAATTCTGCCTATAAAACTTCTTATATCTACAATTCTTCCATTTCAACAAAATCTAGTCTTTTAACCCAATATCAATCAAATTAAACTAGATATCGAAGCAGGTTCTCGTGTACATTTTCTTAAAAGATGTAATTTTCAAATTAAAACATTCTATAATTAGCGTTCAAATCTCATATACTTCAAGAAGTAGTAAATACAGAATATAGGGACTCTATGGAAAAGCTAATGCAAAGCCAACTCTTTAAGGAACTTTTTTGGTATTTAAGAAATAAAAGAAAATATGTTTTCTAAGCATGAAAAGACGAATACTTGATTAGAATACATAATACAACCATATCAGCCATAAGTTAGTCACTTATTAATCACAAATTTATTGGAAATCTCTAACAAAATGTATTTTATTTAGTATTCTACCATTAAATGCTAACATCATGAGACATATAGTGTAATTGAAATAACAGATCTACGATAAAATAAGCAAAAGATAAAGGTAGTAAAAAATGTTTGATATGTACTAAATGTCACATTTGGTTCATGCATACTAAAAATTCTAATACTTATGATCGTCGGTGTAATCTAGAAACTAATAGACTGTAGATTTTTATGTAAGTTTGCGTTTCTATGGACATTTGTAATTAAATAAATACAATTTAGTTAAAAAAATTAAATAAATACAATTTAATTAAAAATTAAAACGAATACTTTACTATGGACATTTTTTATATTTTTGCATACTATATGTACTCTATACATTTTTGCACTTTTAAATCTCCCATAAATGCATGGAAATCCGCAATGTAGCAATAAATGTTAAATATGTCATCTTAAATACATGAATCAAAATTCCATCATCTAAAAACTAAGCAAAAAAAAAAAAAAGACAAGAGGGGATAAACGGTGAAAAAGGGGAAGGAAATATACCAAGGAAATACTTAAATCAAAGTTTATTTAAAACTAAAGGTATGTACAGCTCAAGCAGGGATATGTTCGCCCTGTGGTTGGAATCCATTCTCATCGGCCACGTAGTTGACGGTGTATTTCACGTTGGTTTGTGGGTCTACCCAGCTGAAGCTTCCACGAACAGCCAAAGACTCGTTTTCGGTTCCTACGTTAACCAATTCGGCGGATTCCTGATGAGCTTGTCCATTGGAAAGTTCGTAGCCATAGTTGTAACTGCCCAGGCCAATATTGTCAGAGGGTGTCTCCTTGAGAACCAGTACGTCTTCTTGATGTACTTGAGGAGCAGCGGAAACGGCGACAACGACGAGGGCGAAAGCGACGAACTGCAACGAAGAGGAAAGTAATTAACATTTGATATGAAATTGAATATTGATACCTAAACGTAAACCTAAACGTAAACCTAAACGTAAACACCTAAAACGTAAACGAGTATGTTCTATTGAATCCATAAAGATTCATGTAGATGAATAGTCTGATAATAAAAGTACAGACAAAGATGATACAAATTATTTTCGAATTCTTTTAGAATTGTTTTGAAATTGACTATTGAATATGTCGTGGTAAAAGTAGAGCAAAAATCATCTAAAGATTCTTTTGAATTGTCTTAACGTCAATATGGTAGAAACTGAAGATTATTTTAAAAGTCTTTTGGATCGTTTTAAAATCAATCATTAAACCGTGAATCCCAACGAAGTATTACTGGCTTTTCGTCTGTAAACACTATGTTATCTCGTTGTTTTATTTCAAGCGCCTGTTTAATTATCCCGCGTGATTCGTCACTGTCTTCCGGTGGCAAGAACGCACATGTTATGCAAGGAGATCCGTTACCGGTGATTTACTTAAAATAATTCTACAAACATATTTGCATGTTAACAATAGGCAAGAGAAAAACGATACTAAACGTAAATTGCTGGATGCAGTATCGCTCTATCGTTAATGGTACATAACGATCCTGTGCGCGTTAATTGCACGCTCGTAATCGCTAGATCATCGGCGATCTCTTACGAATGATCATTTTCCATTTCAAGAATAAAAATCCACTAATGGAAGCAAACGAAGCTTCCATTTTCTTTATTTTCGTTTCTATAAATTGTAATTTTATATGAAATAAAGAAGATGAAATTCGAATGAAACCACGACGATACACTTTTGATATCCGATAATAAATTTCGCTTAGTACTCGAAAAAAACACGCACCAGTTTCATGATTGCTTGTTTTGGTTCGGATTGAACTTCTTTAGATTGTCAAAGACGATGCACAGGTGTTAACCTGAGATGAGTTAGATTACGATACTGATTCAATCATGATCCAGAGGACCGTTATATAGTCGGATTTCGAGATGAATTTTACCCCTTCCAAGGAACCGACTCCCAAAATTCTTCGGCGAAGATGTCGAAATCACCGAATGGCATTGGCCGACTGGCGGTGGTAGAACGATGACCGACAAAGGAAGAGGCGGTGAATGTCAGACAAGAATTCGAGGAAGAGCAGTCAGCAGCGAAAATCGCACGTGGTTTCACCGTGGATCCTGTACGGATCCTCGTCTTACCAAACTTGGATGGAACAATGGATGCGATCGGCGTCAGAAAATCCTTCCAGAAGATGTATAGGGCTTGGTATTACCGTTTCAGGCTAGCTGAACAAAGAAGATGATTATTTAAGAGCATATGAATTTATGGAGATGCAAGTGATGGTTATTTTGAGAAAACGTTGAGAAATACATTTCGGTATTATCGCAATAAGATGCAATGTTCTGACAATGTTTACCAAGGGAGAGAAATTTTTTATGCAAATAGAATTAAAATACTGTAAATTGTTATAGCAAAGAAATTTATTTAGTTGCAGTCAATTTTCGAGGATACTCTTTCATCATTCTATTCTCGTTTCTTTTAGGGAAAAGTGAAATAGTAGATTGTGGTACTGATATACTACAATGCTGTAGAAATATTTATATAGGAAAGAAATCTTTTCATGCTGGGAAAATTAAAATATTGTAAATTATTATAATCTTTATAAGCGGGATTTTTTTCGATGCAATCAGTGTTTCAAATTCAGTCTTAAAAGTATTTTCGTATCATTTCATCTGCATTCTTCGTTCATCGTCTTACAACTATTGACAAAGATGCACTGATTCAGTCAGTACACTCATACAAATTCAATTAAACTGTATTTAATAACGAATAATTAAAACAAATTTACGAATATATTAATAACCAACAGTAAAGTAAATAACTATTAGTATATTACAATAATATATGATTATTCTTATAATTTAATTGCGCATTCCTTTTACAGAAAATGCAAAATTGAAATATTCTAATATTAGTGTAGATAATCGATCGAACCTCTTCTTAATGAAAGCATGTATTAGTAAAAACGATCAAGCGCTCGGTTGTATCATAATTCATCCCAAATTGGATTTAGTCTGTCGTTACAACACATGGATCTTCACCATTCACCGTCGTTTACATTTTTCACAAATTGATCGCCGATCGAAGCTATAATATTCGGAGGTCACGCAAACTAGTATTCATCTCTCCGAAAGGTGAATCCCGATATTCAGTAAAAGTCACGTTCGATCTTCTCTAACAAACATAACCGATCAGAAGCATAATGTCTGATTTTATCGGCAATTTTTACGTTACCATGACACGGTAGGGTTAATTGAGGCGAACAAATTATGCTTACGTTCAAAACGTTCACTTTATGCAGCATTTCCGTCCGATATTTTTTCGTAACAATCTCTTAATGAAGAATGGAAAGTTACTTTTTAGCTTTAGGTGTAGCTTAAATTAAGCAATAATATTATATTTATCGCACACATACATTTTCTCGTATTCATATTTTGTTATATCTTGACAATTTTTATTACTACGTAATAATTCATCGTTACTTAATATTGGTTTTCAGAAATCACGATTGACATGATCGTTTAAAATTAGCGGTTAATCAGAAGTTATACATATTCATTATTAATCGCCAACTCGTGATTCAAAATATTACTTAGTTATCGATTATTACAACGAAAGATTATTCGGATTATTAAATTATAAACATTATAAACGTCGAACGTTTTATGATTTTAAAATAATTTTTAAAAAATTTTAGCGAAAAGCGACATACATTACGCAACGATATAATACTTTCGCTTTATTATTAGTAACGTTATTAATATCGTTACTAGTAAATCCAATACCACTATTGAACACATTAAAATATATTCATATTTTAGGTAACTTTATCTCTCTGACGACAGATCGGAATTAGATAATTACCGTTGGAATATTTTGCGGTTTTTTAGATTCATTCCTTCCTCCAGTAGCGTTTCGCAACAGTGGCGTAAATCGCTTGATGGAACCACCGATGACATCTTGTTTTCACGGACTATACTCGTTTATAAATCTTGCAAATATATTCAAACCCGCAAGGATTAAAAATAAAGATCGCGGGGAAGCGTCTCGTATAGGATTACGTCAAATCGACCTTGCTGTTGCTTTAAGTTACTCATTCTTTTCCGCGGAACATTATAAAAGCAGAACAAAGACGTCCTTCGTTCTCTAATTTCTCTAAAAAAACGAAACAAGGGATCAAAGAGAAGAAAGAAGGTACGTGTGGAAGTTCGAAAAGAAAGTCAGTGGGTGTTACGTAAGCGTCGGAGGCCATTTATGGCATAAGGTTTATGCTAATGCTCAAAAGAGCAAGGCATCGTTGCAGAAGAGGAACGAGACGATATGGAAAGGGAAGAAGATGAGTCCTGGTCGCGAGAAGATCTATGTTCTCTGTGTCACGATTCTTTCTTTCTTTTTTCTTTTTTCTTGAGGCCTCTTTTTCTTCCTTGGGATTTTATATCCTTGTAATTGATCGAAAGCTACGTAGAATGGCAAACGACGCGTATAATAAAGAAGGCAGGCTCGTTTCATGAGATTCCCATGTAGTTACGTTTGCGTACTCGACGTTCTTTACCCATTATCGATTGCAAGACTTCTAGTATTCTTGTCTAGACTTTTGCAAAAAGATTTCCGTGAAATCGTACATTACAGGTTTAAACAAAATAAAAAGAGTTAAATGAAATTTTTAATTTAAAGCTCGAATGATGTTTATTTTATTTATATCTATATATATGGTATTTATATTGTTTTAATATATGTATATATGTATTGTAAATAAAAAGAAATATATAATATGAAATAACTTTTATAAATAGCGTTAAGGAAAAAGATTGTTTGGAATAAATTATAATATAAGGATGTGGTACTATTGTATTTATTCTAAATATTTAGATTGACAAAATTACAAATTTTTAGGTAAAATACATATTTATTATGAAAACCATTTTATAAGAGCTCATATCTGAGGAGATTGTTAGCTATTGATTTAGATTTTTAGATGCGTATAGATTGAACCGTAATGCCCTGGATTTCTACAAGAGCGTAGGTAGCTTTGAAGGGATACGTTTTCATTTTGACAATGAGTGATTTGAGATAATCGATTCTTTTGTTGGCAATGACACTCGTACAATTTCGTCGAATCATGTATTTGGAAACCTGACATTCAAAATTCTTCTTGTGACAGAGTAAAATCGCTTCTGTATTTGTTTAGACAAGAATTGATGCGAGAGAATTAACTTGCTACTTTATTTTTGAATAGAAGTGTTTACGAAAAATAAATGTTAGGTGTGAAATTACTAAAAATAATAGTTAAAGTACTGAAGCAAAAATAACAATTGAATCGCTATGTTTATTTAAATTACAATTGATATTCTTTTTTACAATCACATCAACCCATAATGGCGACTCAATAGAAATAGTAAGCAAAGTATTATAATTTTTGGCAAACATATTCATTTGTTTTAAAAATTTTGGCGCTTGTAATTTTCGAATAAAATATTTTGTAGAAGAATTTTAATAATAATGATTCCATGTTCCTTTTTTATTTATTATCTTCTATGTTCTATTTCGATAAATTCTACGCAAACTTTAATAGGAACTTTTATCATACAAAAATTTTGTTGTTAAAAAAAATAATCATGTCGCGAAGTAGAAGTTATAATAACTAAGGGGATAAAATTTTCATCTAAATTGTACAAAATTTAAATGCAGATTCTTATTTAAGACATACTTTATCACGCCATAAATAATGTTCCTAATGTCACTAAAATACAGAAGGGTGAAATATTGGTTATAATGATGCTCGGCTATCGTCTACCAAATGTCTCTTTTAAAGTTATTAAGCTATCGACTTAAAACTAGAAAACAAAATTTGTTAACGGTTTAAACAATTATGCCTATTTTTAAACAAAATTGCATAATTGATTTTTGTCAAACATTCGTAGACAGGTTCTTCTTTGTGGCACTTTTCATTCTCCAATGTTCAGGAAGTATGTAGAACTTCTAACTCCAAAAGATCACTAATTTTACTTTTATCTTCCTCCAAAATTTAGAAAAATTCTTTACATAACATTTACGCTTTTAAGCATTTAAAAGTATGTTATCATACCATCATAGATGATTAAACTTCCTTCTTGTAACCATTATCGATAGCGAAAATGGTTTTTGACTACTTTCGACCATGGTTAATTTTGATCGACCTTATTGGTAATTAGTAACCAACATTACCACTTTTTTATTTTATATCTCTAATTTTATATAGCCTATATTGTTGTTCTATTCTTTTTGTACAAAACGCATCGTAATAAACTTGTTTATGTAATACACCGTTTATTCATCGTGTACAGGTGACAATCGTAAACCACATGATTTATGTATCATTAGGACTCGATGTACGTGTCGCGATCGCAACTTGGAAGATAAGAAAAATGGCACCGAAATCGATCACGTTCTTTCCTATTCCTGTTACTTTCGTTCGTGCATACTTTCAGTGAAATTTTCGTTGATCAGGTTTCGTTAAGACGTTTCCCCACCCACGGGATCCTCTGCTCACAGTGAATATACTTACTTAGGTGGCACGACATTAGATAATCGGTTGAGTTCTTGCGGGCTCGTGCATCGGCGCACGGGTCGTGACTTTCC
The DNA here is from genome assembly GCF_910591885.1 of Bombus terrestris. Lineage (NCBI taxonomy): Eukaryota > Metazoa > Arthropoda > Insecta > Hymenoptera > Apidae > Bombus > Bombus terrestris. The sequence goes on along the minus strand of NC_063274.1, from coordinate 21,819,262 downwards.
CCCTTTTTGCTGCAGCTCATCGTGAAGCGCGACGATATTGTATAATCGATTGTATACGATTCGATGGAGAATCCTCTTCCTCAGATTAGGGGACATAAATTTTAATCGTTTAGTAATGGATTTAACTTGGCAACAAGCGGTAACAGCAATCGTCATTGATAATTTATGATTCGTTTCTTTTTTTCTCGTTTCTTCTTTCCTTCATTGTCTTCTCTGTTATGAAGACGAAGCCTACGTTTACTGATTACTCTTCTGCTTCTTAGGTTTTTTAATTACACGTTTAATTTTTTATTTTATAAAGAATTATTAATTCTGGTGATATAAATTTTGTTTTTACGTTTACAATAGCTATTTTAATGTACTCTAAATGTGGAACAATAATTCGCTCAAGACATTTTTCAGACAAATAATGCAGACAACATGGTAACTTATTTAATCATTTGATTTTTTATATTTAATATATTATTATAGTATCAGTATTCTATCCTACGTTGTATAATATTAAGATCTTTGAGAGTTTAGTGTACCAATAATTTTAATATAAAATTTCTTACATGTTTAATAATGATTAATGTACAATTTGTTGTAATATTTTTTAGTATACAGACGTATCTTCTTATAAGATAAATTTATTTCTACTTTTAAATGCACAGTCGATGTTTTATTTCTAATGAAATGTATAATCAATGACGCTAATGCTTTCTATAAATTGATTGTGTAAACTTTTCAACTTAGAAACAGTCAGTGATGTAAATTCTTACCTATAATTTTGAAATTCCTGATATGGCTTTTAAGTGTCTTTAAAATGTTGTTTGAAGTACCTTATACGATAAAAGCCATTGGAAACGACTCTTTTGTCTTCTAATGATTTTGTTGTATTGCCTTTTCCTCTTTTTACTAAAAATTGTTTCCAAAGATCAGTCAGGGAATACAATTTATTGCAATTCTGATGTCAATACCTCTCTAAAGAACAAAGAAATATTACTCAGAGACTAGAATAAATCAACGTTAAGATCAAACTAAACGTATTTTCATTAACCATCAGTCCGTTTTATCTTTTCGATCGAACAACCCCATAGAAACACAGCAAATGTTCTCTGAAGGAGGTCGCGAGGTAATCAAATTCCTTCTACCTTTTTAATAGAAATTGTAAAAATTACAGAAATAATCACGATGTACATAATAGCGTATTATAATTGAAAAATTTGTGACGGTGTGTCTCCTTTTAAATTTCCAAATGCAAGATGTAAATGGAAATTTTGTTCCCTTGTTTAAAGATAGTAAGCCTTCTATCGCAAGATCGCAACATGTAAAATAAATTATTAATAAAATTAATAAATATTAATTATTTATAAAATATTAATTAAATATAAAATTAATAAAAATTAATAAATATTATCATAATTGTTCTTGTAAGTATAATTTTGTAGCCCATAGGTTGCATTGAGTCCTTTGAAATTAAGATAACAAGTAGGGTTATAAATCCTAATTATACAGTCTTTAAGGAAGTATAAGAAATTGACACATCATAGCTGATAATACATAAAAAATAAATAACAAGTTATTATTAATATGACAGATATTTTGTCTCGTAATGTAAATAAAGATTTATATTCAAAATGAAACAGTATATTGATGAAAATATTTTAAAGATGATCACTTCATTATATTAAAATCCCAAGAATTATAGTTAAATATACGTATTAATCATTTGCATTCCGAGAATTTATTGATAAAAGTAATTCGAGTAGATTTTCGAACAGAAAAAAATTACAAACGTCTGTGGATTTATACAATACTTTATATTTCTTCTCTTTCTTAATCTTTTGTCGAAGACGAAAGCGAGCAACAATTTCAGTTGTTATAACGATTAAAATAACAATCTTGACTTCTGCCAGTCTAAACCTGATTGATACGTTATATATTTTGTCGAGGAGAAACCGGAACTTGTTGAAACCGTAAGCGAGGTCAATTATTTCGTCATGTTTCTCACGGGGATACTGACTTGAATACATCACTGATATCTTCTCAACCAATCTTGTGGTTCGTGCAACAGATGTAAAGCGTTCAAACGTTACGTTTGCTTATATAAATATATCTAACGAGTTTGATTATCGCGATGCATATCAGAGTTGAGCTGTGATGACGATGACCGAAATGTGGTCTTCCTGTTTCACTATTTTCAGTTTACTAATCCCTGGATAAACTACCAGAAGCCGTAGAATAAAGCTTTCGTTCGTGTCACCGTCTGATGGAATGAATAAATTATCGCTGAATAAGGATACTTCTATATTCTGGAATAATTTCATTTCTGATTGCAGATATTGGTACCTATATAGTGAAACAAAATAAAGTATATCACTAGAACTATTATAACAAAGCAAATTGAAGCAAAAATATTAATATTATTATTTTATCGATATTTTTAGATAGCATCTTTGAGCAGGTATAACAAATTCGAAAGAAGCTTGGTAAAAGGACCTTGAAATCAGGAATTCAGTTCCTCAGTTGAAGTTGATGCTCTTATAGAAAGTCCATTCTAGAAAGTTTTCATCCTCTAATATATTGACTAAGATTGATTTTATACACAACTTAGCCTATTCCTAAATTTATATACATAAAAAATATTTTATATAGAGGATGCCTTTTTTCTTAAAAAATTTTACGAACGCATACAATATTATCCTAATTAAACAATTGAAGTATCCACTGTTATAGACATTTAAATTTGTTACAAAATGCATGAGAGACCCGCGGTCTAAAGATAATATAGAGTTACATAATTTAAATAATCACTTTCCAAATATTCTATCGAAACAACGTCCAAGCGTCCACCCACACAATTTTATCGAAGAAAAATTAACCAAAGATAAACTTTTCACTTAAAATCTTCCTACCAAAAGCAAACGCACAGTCACTTTATAAATTCCATTTCATCCGTCATGTGTTCACAATCATTCTCTCGATTCCCAGAAAATTTCACTCTCTCTCGAAAACACGATCTTACGACAAGACGATTCATCGTTTTCTAAGTAGTCCCGTTACATTGACGTCGATTAGTGTACTTACTCTTGTACATGACAAACCACTATATATATATATACACTGGTTAATCGAACAATAATTAACCCTACAAGTCGAGTATATCTAACAAGACTCGTCGTGTCGATCCCATTGAAAAGGAATAAAATGGTGAGAAACGAGATGAGCATACGAAGTTGCTTTTCAAAGAGGAACCCGCGCACGAGAGTGAGGGATTTCGTAAGAATCGAGACTGGACCACACGAGGTCGACGTTGTCGTGGTCGTCGCCGACGACATCGTCTTCGTCGCCACCGACTTAAAGGCGCTTGGTTGCGTAACGAAACTAGCGAACACGATGGCACGGATCGGTTAAATGCCACCACTCTGTCGGTAGACAACCACCGATACATAGATACTATACTCTGTTGCGTTCGCATCGTACGTTTTTATCGTTGAAACTATCCGAGACACTCACAGGTGAATCGATCCTCTGTTAATAGTGGTGCTTGAGGTTGCGAGGGTGTTTCAAAAATGTCAGGGATCCGCGGCGCTTTGTAGATGATAGACGTTAGACTGGCTTGTTTCTGTAGAGTTGGATAAATTAGTACTCGATTTACGATCGTACGTCATTGAATTTTGTAGTTTAATAATTTCGTTGGATTTCAGAGCGGTGAGGAGTTATTAGTGATGAAAATTGGAATTAATTAATTATTATTGTGTATGGGGACTTAAATTTATATATAGGAAATTTAGAATTTCCAGTTAACTGAGCATTATATGAATTGATTTGGATTTAATTAAAAATTGTATTCTATTACTTTAATTAAATATGATGGAAATCTAAATTTATACTATATTTGACATTAATTCAGATTTAAATTCGGTAATTATATTCTGTTGTGATATATCTAAATATCTCAGTATAAGATAAAAAATATTTGCAATTTTGAATTTGGAGCTAACTAAACATTATATACGATGTTTGTATGTGACTAAATTTAAATATTAAGAATTTGATTGAAGTGTGATGAATTTTTATGTACACTAATTAGGTGTAAAATTAACAATTATAGATAAATCAATGTGTCAATGACATTTGTAAACATCGATGATATGATATATTAAAGAACATACTATTAAAGAGATCATACAGAGTAGATGAATTAACAGTTTCTATGATCAAATGAATCATTATTTAAGTACCTATCATTGTTTGAATGCAAATCATTGCTCGCAGCTATACCTACTTTATACTTGATTTATTAAGTTTAAGATTTCAAGAATATTCTCGGTAACTACGTTTTTATACCTCGTACCTAATGATCTAGCGGAATGATCCATTTAAATACTATGAGACGTATAATAATACGCGTATATAACAATATGTAAAACTATTTTGTAATGACAATCACAATAGACTTTCAAATCGCTCTTAAACTTTATCTTGCCGCCTGCCAAAAACTCAGTTCCAGGACACTTTACATCATCATAAGTAATCGCGAAGCACATTATGCATTCGTGAGGTTTCAAATGGTATCTCGGATTAAAGAGAAAAAGGAACAGCACGGTCACTGATGATACAAATCTACCCCTTTACCTCGAAAGTGTCATTTAGCCTGGCTGTCGTGAATCATGCTTCGTATACAATACCGGTATCGATCGATTTATTTCGTTCGTGTCCTGAATAAATTATCGATAACATCCACAGAAGAGACTAATCGCGAATTCAATTTCCTCCCCTTTCTTCGAATACATACATAAGTAGCATTGCGCTGGTGGAAAAGATAAAACGGTGAAATTTCACCGATATTCAATTAACACTGAAACGCATCATCTTTGTAACCGGCTGCTTAATACGCTTTCTCTCTTCAGACCTTCTTCCAGTTATTGTATTACGTAATTTCGCCGTGCAATTCAAATGCCAGCGGGCATTACCTTACCTGGATCAATGGAATACCCAATTGAACGATTTTTTTCTTCCTTCTTTTCCTTCGGTTATTGTGATTGCTTCCAATTAGTCGAGCACTGATTTATGTACAGTAGTCGTTATTAACGTTCGAACACCACGTTGTTCGAGAGATTACTGCTTTACGATAATGTTACTGACTTAATTATCTTTTAATAAATACTCTTTTAAAAATACTTATCATACTTAATAGAATCGTAAGTTTAATTTATTTAATGAGCACAATTCTTTGCACGATAAGTAATAAGCTAAATCATTGCACATATATGATCAGAAATAGAAATGAAAGTGTAGAATGAAAGAATACATTTGATTATGATACAATGTGAATTTTTATTATTTTAATCGATTATTTAAACCAAATTATTTTGGTGCAAGATTGTAGTTGGTTTCGAGATAATATTAGGTTCTATTGGAACAAAATGGACCATACGTAATTCAATAAAATAACATAAAACAAAAAGTAATATGCATCGATTATTTGCTTATAAAACGAAAGAAACTTTTGAGACAACCTAATATATTCGAAAATTAACACGCAAACTTGAGAATTATGTGAATTGAATAGAAATGAAATGTGTACATAGAGCATTGATTTGTGAAGAAGAAATGAGTAAGTCACTTCCTATTTCCTAGTGACTAACTTTCATTTTCAATTTGATATTCTGAAAGTTGCAACTTTTTGCGAGTTATCTCACATGATCTTGAAACGTAGGATTTGTATATTTGTACTAAATATTTTTCAATCATCACGTTCGTGTCTCATTACAGTGCTAAAGAAATTTTAAAATGTTTCGTACAATATACGTAATAGATTCATAAAAGATTTCTACAGGTGTTCGAATACTTTCGTGAGTCACTGTAGATCAAGTCACTTCTAGCAAGGGTTAGAGAAGAAGCAACATTATTGGCGCATCAATACAGTTGGCCTAGATGGTTTCAACGATATTTTGCCATAGTATCGCGGTTCACAGGCCGACGTGAACTTTCCGTTCCAACGTTCCATGGCTCCCCTAATCCTTCGAGCATCCTTCTTCGGCCATACTCACGCGAGCACAATTGATTTATTTCGCGGATTCCAACGACATAACAGTCACGCAAACCGCGGCTATATGACGAGGTCTAACCACCTGTGTGCTGCAAATGTATACATACCGTTGCATTATGATCTTCGTAAATCATCAGGAATCTTTCGAGTGCTGCTAGAACGACGCTTCGCGATAAGATAATTTTCAGTAAGCAGGATGCGGGTTTCTTGAAGAGCATTGAAATTCGAGGAACGCTGAAGAATCGAAATGTAGTTGAAAGACAGCATTTTTTACTTTCATTTTATCTATTTTAAGTTGTATCCAGTTGTATCCTGTGAGTGCTATTAGCGGCTACCATAATATAGTTGCATTTCACAGGTTTATACAACACTATATATTAGAATACATTGGACTAGTCTGTCATTGAGTAGTCATACAATATTTACATTATTATAAATAGGCATATTGTTCGTAACAGATGTCAATTACAGAGATGCCGTTGCTTAACTGTAACTAAATTAATTGAAGAAGATCCTCTTAAGAGATATTTTACTATTTCGTTCTTACTTAGGATCAAAGACGTTATATTGAAACACAGCACTTGTTTTTTTGATAATTAAATTGAAATAAAACTAGGAAGCTTCGGTATCTCAGTTTAATGGCTTGTAAATTGCTTACATAAATCATTTTCTTGCCACTTGTTTAACTTGACACGTTTTTTATTTGGAAGTTCTCGTTTTAGTGGTAGAAAGAAGCTGATAAAACATATTAACAAAAAATAAACAGGTTACGCGTCCGACAAATTTTCTTAAATAAAAACCGAACAAGATATCTTCCGCATCATTGCATTACTTCATTCAATTAATATTTATACAACGCCATTAATAAACCTGTTCTACGATAGTCACCGTCATTGAAGTGAATTTTCTTCATTGGCGCGATGGTAGTTAGCTCTGTTCAAAGGCCACTACTAGGTAAATCATATTCAAACCTGAAGCATCGATACGTCGACATCGCCAAGAAAAACACCAGTTCGTCTCGTTCACGTGGAAATATCAACGTCGAGTACTTTGCGATAGGCGTTTCGATCAACCACAAGTGTTAATCGCTCCTCCTATTTCTCCACCTCTTGCTTACAACCTTCAAATTATTTCATCACCAACTAGGTCCCCTCTATAATTAACCAATCAAACAAATTGACATGAATTATTGGAAATAACTGGAAATAGTGAAATGTCATATACAATAGTTTAAACCGAAAATTGTTCGGATAACCGAGTAATTCCGATAATAAACGTTCGCACATAATGTGATTATACCAATAAGTGTTTGTATGTATCATGGGTCGGATAATAGACGCTCGGCATTAACTTGTTCGAATGAACGAGGTACGGGTAAAGAAAGTTTTGCTCAAAAAATTTTATTTATAAATTATTTTCCTTACGGGTGAGGATATTCTGTTGGTGGTTTGTAATTGATGTTCATATCAAAAGTTTTAAGTTTCTGATTTTCTAAAATGATAAAAGCACGAATGCTTGTCTTCATTTGGAACTTTTGTCTCTGCAGACATTAATTGAAGTAAATTTGTGCGATAGAATTCAATATACGATTTAATGAAACTTAAAATAATTTATTCATTTTTGCAATGAAGGTTTTGTAACGACATGCGAGTACGTATAGTTAGTCGCATTATTTAAGATAGTAAATTAGCGATCAAAAGCTCGTCCCTACATAAAATTGCGAAAGTATCCTTTTTACGACGTGACAGCTGACCTCTCGATTGATTATTGCTAACTCCACAACAACGGCGAATACCTGAGAGATAAGTCATATGAAACTATCATCAATATGCTGTGAATAATAGTTTCATTTAAGTACAATCATCTGCACCTTGTCTAAGGAACGTCACTATACATACATACAATCGAGAAAAGAAACAAGTGGACAGCTGGTGGAGGCAGGTTCAATTAAATTTAATCGCACTGGTACTAGTGCCATAATATTCAAGTTTTATTTATTATATATCCTTATAGATTTTTTGGTAAATGATTGAAATTAATATTTACATCTCCCCTATCCCAAAAGATCCCTATTTAACGAAACTGTATCTATACTTATATCTACTATCTGTCCACTTATTTTTGTCTGCAACTATATAGTAGTAGAATCATAGTAGAACTATATATTATAATTTTTCGAAGTATCCAAATCATTATGGACAAGAGTGGATATTCACTCGTGAAAACATGAAAGCGCTTTCCCTAGTTCAAGTACAAATTCGCAATACTCTATCATCATGACAAGGACAATAAACGCATAGCGAAAGCTGTATCTCGGTCAAGGCAAGATAATCAAGAATCACACGAAATTATTATTTTTCACACGATATTCTTCCATGCCATCCGCTGGCCTTCGTCTTACGTTCTCCGTGTCCACCTGTTTTGTTCGATATTTTTGGAGAAACAAGTATCTCACGGCCGACTTTCCTCGTCGATGGGGGCAAGTGCATCGTCGTGGTCAGAAGAAATGACGGTTGCGGAAATGCAATTTCGCCCGAGAACGGCATTTCGGTTCGAAGCCCCTCTTGACCGATCGTGACTCGTGTTGTCTCGCTATTGCGACAGAACGGCTCCTCGTTACCTCTCATGTAGATGCAGCAGTACGACCTTTGCAGTAACGTTGCGCGATTGAAAGAAGACGAAGAAGAACAGTGATAGAAGAAGGATGTAGTACCTGACGAAATTCGGAACTCACTTTTTGTCTAGCGAATATCTTAATGTTCCGTGAGATTCGTATCTAGAATCTTACGTTTATGATATTTATGAAATACGCTCAAAAACGAAACAATGATTACATAAAACGGAATTGTCGTATAGAGGAAAGTTTTCGATCTTGCAGAATTTATATTAATTTACCTGCAAATTTTTTACTTAAATTAGGATTTTATTTGGTTGATTTGTTAAATAAATAATTTTTTCACATATTCGACATATCTTTATTACCATTACTGCTCCAAATGATGCCAATTAACTTAGTATTAACTTATATTATTAAAATAATTTGTTCGTTTCTTATTATTTAACATCTCTGTAATATTGTAATTTTTCTCTGTAATTTGTATTTTCATCTCTGTAATTTTTGTATTGGAAATTGACAAAATCTGCCCTTCTGTTTTAAACACCTTATACGTACAAATATGTATATAGAGAATTTTCTCATGCTCTTACATATAATAGAATTTACACATTCACTAAAATCATCCGCCTTTTCACAGTTTCCTATGAGAATGTATAATCGTTTAACGAATTTTACGAGAGTTACGTCATTGGAAAAGAAACATCAGCTATTACATCATTTCAAGAGAAAGGGTAAACGCGCATTATTAAGTATGGTAACGTACAAGTCGGTAAATGCATTTCCTTTACGCGACTATGGAAAATTCCTCGCTATTTTTTTTATTCCTTTATAAGACGTTATTATCATTCTTGAATGTGTTACTTATTTTTGTATAATCGATTAAAAAAATGTGTGAGATCAAACAGATACTTCTCCTGGAACTGTTGAGTGCTAAAAATGGCTTAAAAAAAAAACAGGGTTTAGAAGTTTAATATGTATTAATATTCTTAATAAATGCTTGTAGGAGTTATTTCTTCACCTTGAACTAAACATGTATATAAAAAAATCTTAAAAAATAAAATATGTGAGAAGAGAAATCGTTGAACTTGTCTATATTTTTTAGCCAAAGGTATAAATTGTGTAATACCTGAAATAATACGATAATATTTCAAAGTAAAATAGATTCATATGTACAAAAAACAGCATCTTCTTTATAAAAGCATTTACTTTTTCCTTTATAAAAGAATTATTACAGGTCTTAGAATAGATTCTTATTTTATCAAGTTACTAATCATCTTTGTTAATTTTATTTTACATTCTTTTGCGCCTTTTCCCAAGCGGGCATATTTCGGGCCATTTAAGCGAACAGTAATAAAGTCACGTTCTATTGCCATTTTATGATTCTCTTTATAATTACAAGATGGTTTTAATCGAATTGCTAAGATTCGTGTGATCAAAATGACATCAAATATTCGCACCAATTAACCCCTTGACGTACAATTTAATTGAGACTAAATCGACATTATATACTTCGCATATGATAATTACTATCATTATTTGTAAACATTGCATTGTCATGACGAGTCAAATTCATCGCTTAAGATCAAATGATGTATGATTAAACTTCCAAAAATCCTTAACAACTATACCATGATTAATCTACATGTTTCAAAATCATATCCTATCGACCAATATTCCCAGTTGCACTTACATAATCAACAAATACGTACATACGTACACAGTACTACTATCCATCGTCTTTTAACTCAACCAAGTTGGCCTCAAGTCCAGTCAACTAATGTTCCGTCATATTCGTTAAACAAGATCTTTCCATCTGATTTTTCCATCGCTACATAAGTCAACAAGATGGTAAAAGCTCGACGAATGGACCGATGAAAGCAGATGAAGTGGTGATTGTCAACGTTTACTCACGTTTTCCATGTTGTTGTCGGTACAGAAAGATTATCGTGATGTAATTGCGCATCTGACACGAGCATATTGTCGACGTACACTGATATCGTGTGTCGGAAACCGCGTGGAAGAAGTACAAACGAAACAACGCAGGCTCGTTGACATTTCTGCAATTTCACACGTTTTTTACCACGATTCGCGGCTAAGCAAATTAACTGTGCAATTATCGCCGCGTTCTCTTATGCTGCTGGCGAAATTAAGTCCTCCGCTCTTTCTATGTATCTTGCAAATCGACAGAATGCTAATGGTTCGCGCAGAAGATACAGTCGCGTAACGCGTTTTACTGAAATATACCAGCATATGAGCATATAAATCGTTTGGTCAGTTTGTGATGATAGTGTGTTTGTGATAAGGATTTTATCAAAATGTGCAAATTAATGATGAATCGGTAATTAGAAGAAACGCTTACTAACTTTTTAGTTATTGAAAATATAACAGTAACATATTGCACTGCTTACTATATACAGAATATTCTACGAGAAAACAATGTTTCTTTTATAAATCTAATTGTATTGTTAATCTTACTAGAGTTTATTATTATTTCTGCTTCTTAATAGATGTGGTATAATATTCTTTAATATTCATGTGAATTTATGCTATTTTTAATCTCTATAGATTTATCATGATCCGAATAAATAATTCTACGAAAAGAATTTATATTTATATTGAAACAAATGAAATTAAATCTTCGTTGCATTAATCCCGAGTTATTATAAAAGTCATAAAAGAATGTATAAAAATATACCAAGTATGCGAAGACATCAATCATAAGAGTTACTATTTATCTTAATTATTTATAGAAGCGTTAATTGTTCGAGTTCCATTATTTTGACGTCTTTATTTCCTTTATTATTGCATAAGAATGCAGAAGTATAAACCACTTTACTTGCTAGAGAGCCGGTCATGATATAAGAGTTACAAAACCTTAAAAATGACTTTCATCGCAATTTTTAATCAGTAGGAAAATATAACCTTAGAGATGATGTAAAGGTATGTATTCGCTGTGATAGATTATAATAAAAACGTAGTAACATTCTACTCGAAGAAGCTACTTTCAATGTGTAACTTTTAAAGAACGCAAGAGTCAAGTGCCTCTTCTAAATGTTTGTATTTCGTCATCTTAAATTATCAAATTAAATATTATATATAGAATCGATTTGCAACAGCGTGGATCTCATATTTTCATCCTGCACAGAAATAACTTCAATTAAGGACTCAATAGGGGTTTTATTACGACAATAAGAATATTGTAGAAAGAAATTCTATTATTTTCAGCTGCATCTAACAATAAATAAGTTACTGACGTAGTGCAATTATCGTATGCTACGCTATTTCAACTGAGGCTACATTTATTCGACCTTGAATGCACAGTCGTAGAGAAAATTACAACATTCTTCAATTTTAATGTAAAAAGTGACGATGATTAATCAATTAAAGGTAAACGTCCCTCGAATGATAAACATTCGTTAGAAATGTTAATATTAAAATTAAATGCATCATTTTCTCATTTATCAAATAAAGAGTTCATGATACTGATTCATGATAGTAAATAATTACTGGACAACTTAATTCGAAAGTATATTCCGCTTAATTAAATTACCCAATTTTTTAATTTTTATTATACATTACGATATTCAATATATTTCTTTTAAACTATTAAATAGCAGATCTCTTAATGTGTGTCAAAAATATAGATATCTTTTAAAATTTAGTAGTAATAGTGTTATTACTGTAAAATTTATTAGTTAAAAGTAATAATACTTCATAAATTACTGATATTCACGATACCTTATACATTTAACATTTTCTAGGTATTAAAATCTTATGCAATTATACACATTGACCAACATGACTGTCCATTAAACAAAATACATTAAAGAAACGTTCAATAATGAATTGGACAACGTCTGCGCATTTGCATTTGAACAGATTATCACGCGGAAAATTAAAGTTAACAGGTGGATGGGAAATTCACCATAGTAGATATTTATTCAGGTTCTTGTAACACGCAATGGAATATTTAAAGATTACGTAAAATCAAAGTTGTTTTATTGTATAGATTGCAACGAGATCAAGAAGAATGGATCGTGATTTCCGGTAGTGTCGTTATCTTCGCTTGATAAACTTCGCAATTTGTATTTTACGTATTCAGACTTTTAATTGTGGACTTGAATTTATTTTAATTTGTTCAAACAAACATACGATAGTTTCAAAATTTTATATACCAACTATTTCATGTATTTTCATTCTTTATATCGAAAACGAACAATCATGTTTAAAGTATATGTACAAATATATTCTTATTCGCTGACTACCGTTCAATTTAAATGCTTTATATACCTATTACCATATTAATTTCCTTAGATATGCAATTTACAGTCACACCTATTATTCCGATACACGTTCCCTCGCTCCTCTCATATTTCCTGAAATCGATGACACAGGCATAAATCATCGATACTGATAATAATTAATTGACAATGCTACTAAAAAACATTTGAAAACATTACAATAGATTTATCTAACGAGATGTAATTAATCCTTATTGAAATATGTACGTACTTTAAAAAATATCTGTTAATCTATTCACTAAACTAGATGGATAAGAATTCCATATTCATTACAAAAAATAAAAAATATAAAATTAAACCAAAAGAAAACGAAAGAAAAAGAAAAATTAACAATTTTGTTAAAGTATAATTCTGACAACATTAAAGTTCAATTTCTTCATTAAGTAAACCGTATAGTTGCATAAATATCCGCAGTTTATATATGGTCGTTTTCAATCCATTAATCATTCATCTTCATTAATATTTTGGATGATATACAATCTAAAAATAAAAATTCAAAGGCAGATTTTACTACATATTATTTTTAAAGCAATAACATTAATTACTTTTTATTACTAGTTTGTGATAACTATTGTACTGGGAAATTATTATTTAAAAAATTCCTCAAGAAAGTTATTGAATAAATCATTAATATTTATTTTATTGTAGTTAAATTAAAATATCTTTAATGACGATACCTGTGAGCAAAAATTAAATTATACAAACGAATCTATATTTTCGAAAGGAGAATTAATAAAAAATAGATGATCATTACACGGAAATGCGTACAAGTAATGACTAAACTGACATTTCAATATCCTTATAACGATTTCACTTTCAGATGCTTCTCATTATGCCTCGAAGTCCCTTTGACCGTCTATCATGGCATCTACTTGAAATAACACGAACTATCATTAAATGTGAAAACATAGTTGGCAACTTCTTAGGTTTCATAAATTTTTAATTGCGAATAAAAGACGTGCCAGTAACATTTTTATGCAATTATCAATACAAGCAAATATATTTTGTTCAAGAAAAAAAATTTATTGGACGTTAATCATTCAGAATGACGCGTGCAGTTGGCAAGAATTCTAATCGATCTGTATCGTCGAGAAATTGCATAATATTGATTGGAATTTCAGAAGTCAAATGCAATGCAATTTAAACTATTCAAATTGAATACAACAATAAAATAATTCAAATAAGGTTGAGATTAGATTGAAGCTCTTTCGCTTGAAATGTACTTGGGAATTGGTTTTCAAAGAAAAATCTTTGATCTTGAAAACTAAATTTATTTTGAAATTTAATAGAGAAGAATTCAGATAAAATAGAAATTATTTGTTATTAATTTTATTAACAAAAAACAATTTCTCTTTATTTATAATATTTGTAATCCAGTATTAATGTACAATAAATTAAACATAGGTAAAACAAAATTTGTATGAGTAATTCTGAAAGAAAATACTGAATTAGTGACAATAGGTCATTTACCTGAAATCCTTTACGTTCGATCTTCCAACGCCCGTTAAAATTATAATAGCAAATATAAAAAATTACGTAACCGAAGAGAAAAAGTGAAATGAAGAGGACAATCGTATAAATTCCCGTATTTTCGATTTGGAATCTTACTAAAAAACCTACTTCGATGAGCATTCTATTCAAAATTGGCAAGGTTTCTAAAGTGACTTATGAATGAAGGCATATGTATATTTTTACTTTTCGAGTCGAAAACAGACGAGAGAGAGAATTGTATAATATGTATGATTTTCGATACACTGTAACATCCACGGAAGGAAAGGAAAGGGAAAAAGAAGTGAAGGGAAGGAGAGAAGACGCCTGGAGACGCGGTAGCCGAAGGCATCCTCCGTATCTTCTTCTGAAATGGCAAGGTCACCGGTAGTTACGTCACTAACTTTCCTCGGCTCTTCTCGGCGTTGTACGCGCGCCGAGAAAAGCAAATGTCACAATTACCAAGGACGCACGGCCGCGTGTACGTTGCCTCGAGGCTTCGACTTCGACGACCAAACGAGCTAGGGGGGTAGGTATTGGCTGGTTCGCAGATTCGGCTTTCACATTCGGTTGTAAGGCAACAGGTAGCCGCGGTTTCTACGCCTTTGTCTATCCGATGAGTCTCCGGCAATCATTCGGGTTATGAAATCGCTAACATCTTGTGAGTTAGATGTTGAGACCGTTCCACGTCTCCTCTTCAACGAAAAAGATAAAGAAAAAAAAGAAAAGAGTTTCTATTACGAACGAGCCATCTCCAGCTTCTCGTAATATTATTACGGTTTTTTTTTAAACATTGATTAACCCTTCCGGGACTAAATATTTGTTTCTGTAGTCTGTGAGAAAAATTGTTTCTTTATTAACTATAAATTTATTGGATGACATGTTTGTGATTCTTCGGGTTTTCATCGTGCTTGTAATAGTACATCTTGCTGTGTACCAATATTTCATGAACATCCCAGCTCATTATTTTCTTCAAAATAGACCTGGATCTGTGTAAGAATCTCTTCAACAAATAATTCTGCATTTTAAAGAGAAAAAACTACTTTAAATTACATCGATACAAAATATCATGAATCATCATCTTATCGATTACAAAAGTCACAACCAAGAGATTACTTATTTAAACTACTAAAAAAAGGAAACAGTCAATGAATCATAAGTATCGATAGCATAAAACTTGATCCAGAGTTATAGTATAGTAAATGACGACGGGAAATGAAAGATGTATGCTCAACGTGGTCAACTGGCACCGTGATTGAACGATGAAGAATCTTCTTGTAATTGACGCTTTATGTTTCTGTGTCAATAAAATACAAGATAATTTTTGAATCCGACTATTCGACTATTTATAAAATTCTTAGTTAATAGACGTAAGTGTAGACGAATTTCCCGATTACCTATATTTAGTAGAGTTCAATTTACAAGGTAAGTGTTATTGTAATCTAAACATAGATGAACTTGACGTGACTCGACTCATATACTCTGTGTGAACAGGAACTATCGTTTTACTACACAGAGAAGCAAAAGGTCCTTGACATTGCTGACGAAGTTCCTTCGGTAAAGTCCAGTTCAAAGATACGTTTCATTGTAATATTTGAATGGCAGGGATAGCAGGTGCACAAATGCCATTTCGACCGAGAATAACCACTTGCCTAATGAACATGCAATCGATTTCATTAAACAGTCACATCATTCAGAAATACGTTTTAATGTTCTTTCGCTAATTTGCCATTCCCTTTAATCGTTTATCAGGGAGATTTAATACCTGCAAAATTAAATTATTATTAAATGCAGGTAATTTATTGCACAAAGTAGATGATGTCTTAAGGGTGTTATTCAGACAGATAATTTTCATATCAATAAAATAACTGATGCTAATATCTAATATGGATAATATTTTTTTTTTTTTCATTAGAAGAGAAAATATATTTTTACAGAAGAGGAAGATAAGTTCCTTGTGGAAAGAAACCTGTATTGGAGGAATAATAATATTTCACAATATTATAAAATAAAATTTCTTAGGATGAAATATAAGAACATCTATCACAAATAGTGACGTGTCTTCCAAAAAATGAGACGACCAATTAAAAAAATTAAAATTACATTAAATTTTTACAACTGAAGGTTCACGACAAAAACGAGCCTTAGTGTATAATCAGCAGTTAAACTCACTATATAATAAGCCAACTATCTGACTATAAAATACATTCAGCAGCTATATATTTATCATAGACCTTTTGCCAGAAAAGTCCTCCTCCTCCCCAATTTTTACATCATCCAACATCATTCCTCTCACATCAAACAATGTCATTTTTCTTTATCGACACCGACTATTTTCATGTAATGCAAAGATCACACCTATAATAGACAAAGACATCAGTCAAACGTGAAACATGCAAATAATACCTTACTAAACAACGTAGAAGCGAACAAGCTACGCTTTAACTCTACTCATAAACACTAATGTCTTTAACATGTTCTCTGCCACGTGGGTCAATGGTAACCTATGATAATGATCAATAGTAAGCCTACGTATTTCCATTCGGTGAACAAATGTTTCCTTGATCCATTATTTAAACAATGTAAATAAAAAAAGAGAAAGGAAGGCACAGATACAATTCAATGTGTTATCACTATTTCATTAATATTCATATACAATGACATAATTTCTAACGCCGGTTCTTGTCATCAGATACATTTTTCATTTGTCATGACATATTTCGAGTATCATTTTGAATAAACAGGATAAATAAAAATATCTTTTTTTATTACATTGTGTTAACATTCTTTTTTCTCGTAATTCTCGATAATAATTTAGCTTCGACATTGTAAAATTCTTCTTATGCTTGTTTACAACTTCTATCGGGATATTCGACTTTCTTACAGCGCAAGAGCGTATTAACAAACGCTTCTCCGGAGGAAAGACACTTGCACCGTTGCATCTCGAATGCATCTTAGCACCGTTAGGGGAGAGACTGATCCGCGAATCTCCGACAAGTCTAATGCCAGGTGGGGATGCAACACCCGTGATTTTCCGGCTATATAAAGGCAGATGCACCGTGGATCCTTGGTATCACGTATCGGTCGTTGTTTAAGGACGAAGGGACAGAAAAGTCCAGTTCGCACGAGAAAGTTCTCGCCATGAAGACGGTGGGTTGCGCATCTAGATACAAGAAGAAATCGTAACACGTTAGGCGTCGCTTGAATCCGTTCCGCGTTCTCTCGTTACAGATAGGGAGCAGCCGATGATCTCGGCCCCACAGACTCCGAAATTTTTTTTACGTAACAGTGAAAGTGAAGAGGACTGTGACATTTGTGCGTGTGGCGATGTTTCACGCACCGATGATTAATCGTAATTTCGCCGAGAGGCGATAACGGGCCGTTGCGAATCTTGCTTGAAAAATAAGCTCCGAGTTCGGAACCGATTTACCTTAATTACTCGATTACATTTTCCATTGTGATATCGTAACCGTATATTTTTTCCAATTATATTCCTCGCATGTGAGCGTTGATATGACGTAACATCATCCATGTATTGATACAATTTATCCGTATTACGTTGTACGTAACACAATAAGGTAGTATCTTGAAACGTTAGACATTCCTCGGGATTTGTTGTTATAATCTGGATAATTCGAGTGGTAGAAGAAATCGTTGAAAAAGTCCGGGTTTGAGTCTGGACAGAACATGCCCAATCGACCGATTACATGCTGGTTACATAATAAAATCGTTGAAACGTCTTCTATGGTAGTGATGAGCCTCAGATTGAGTTGAGATGAACATTCGGTTTCAAAATTCACGTTTTGTAAAGAGACACGTAATTTTATAAAAATAACATTTAGTAAAACCGTTGTCGAATTGCGATGTATTCGTATCGGGTAATCGTATCAGAGTATTTAGAAACGATTAATTTGTAAATCTGGGAGAAGTAGAAGTTAATTTTTTTGCATAGAATTCTGAATATACAATTATAAAAGAAAAATTGAATATTTTTGCAAAATAGAAATTGGTAACAGTTAAAAGGTAATGTTATTAAATCATTAAGTAATCTTTATTTATACAGATCCTCATCTTCGTGACAGCGATAGTGGGAGCTCTCGCTGCGCCCCAGTTGAATCCAAATGAAATCACGATAGTAAAACAGGAGGAGCAAAACAATATTGGAGTAGGTGGATATCACTTTAGTTACGAACAGAGCGATGGCCAAAAGAGGGAAGAAACTGCGGAATTGAAAAACGAAGGTACTGACGATGAATCCCTTGATGTTACCGGTAGCTTCTCCTTCACAGCGCCAGATGGTCACACTTATAGGTAAATATTCACAAAATGTACTGGATTTAATTATAATTAAATACTTATACAAAACTTGATATGTATTTTGATCATTTCTGTGAGTAATAATGAAACATAAAGTATGAATTTACTATACAAATAATAAAAAAGGCAATATACATAGTCTTAAACAATACGAAAGGATTTCAAATGTTTTCAATTTTAAATGGTTTAAGGACATGTATGTGCGTCCTGGATCCTCTTGCGTAATAATTTAACAACCAATGATATTAATAACTTACTAAGTTATAAGCTACAGATTTTAAATTTCTGTTTTGTAATTTCGCAATTTATCGTCAAATGTCATAAACAGAAAAATTACACCTTTCCATTCTAATAGTGATGAAAGATATATCAAGAACATAATTATTTGATTAAAGGGTTGATTACACCGCTGACAAGGATGGATTCCACCCCACTATTAATCTCGTTTCGAAATAGGAAAACCTAAGAACTGAAGTTCCGCGCTATCCTTATCTAGGGCTTTCCGATCATCGACACAAGCTAGTATAAGTGTATTAAAGTAATCGTATACGTACCTTAAAATCGCGTGGCACGCGATTCACTGTTCACAAGCGTGATCATTCTCGAAAGTATTGATCGTCGGTTCGAAGCAATCAGTTCATTTTCTTCAGCATTATGTACTTGTCATTTATTTTTCACGTTTATTAACATTAAAATTATAATTTGAGATGACAATAACAGCGATCAAAGGGGACGCACGATATCGAATGAATATTCGATGCTATAATGAAATTTGACAAAAGAGGAGAATTTTAAAAAGAGGAGTGAATTTAAGAGAACAAATTGTAGAAAAAAATTGTATAGTATGACAAAGAATATATGGTTAAGATAAAAAAATAATCATTAAAATAATGATGATCTAATTTCTGAAATAAAGAGTATAATAAGTAAAGAAATGTTCATACAAACGTTCGTTTGTATGATATAAATAGTTAGGACAGCAATGTATGTTCTGATTGCATTTGTGAAACGCGTGCCACTGTATAAACAAGTTATTTTAAATAGTTCTGAGGAACTATTGATAAACATTTTGAACGAGAGGCGTTAGAAGTTCCATTCACGATCTATTTTGGAAGAGGCGACGACGAAGCGCTCATTTACACGCTTTAGAATTCGTGTGAAAATGAGTAATCTTTTTGTACCCTTACTGTATGTATGTAACAGAACACCAATTGCGCAAATAAATATATACACAAATTAACATGTACGAGTTATAACTTTGTCAATCTCCCTTTAAGAGTGTTGAGTACATGCAACGAGGTCAACTGATTCATTTACGACAATTTTCTTTTTGACACATACATAAACAAGCGATTAATTCTATGGATCGATAAAGAAGGATATATGAAAAAAATTGTTCGATAATTTTTTATTTTAAATGATTAACGATGATAAAATGTAAACAAAATATTTATATAGGAAAATAAAAAATATAAAAATTTGTCAGATACAAAATTTTTAAGCGATACTATGCTATACGTACAAAATGGTATGTACTTTGTGTTTACATATATGCGTATTTGACTATATATTTGTTAGTAGCTATATTAGTACGCTATTATTTTTCTATTTACAATATAAGAATTACGTTACACATCTAGTACTAAGATACATAATTAGAATTTTCAATAGGTTCAGATGCAACCTATGATTAAATATTGTAATCAGGTTCAATTTCATGATCATATTAATTCATTAGAACATATTATAAGAAATAGGAAGCCATTTTAAATCATACATAATTTATAATATTTTAAGATTTTAATAAATAATTTTCAATTTTCATATTTTGTTTTGCAACTGCTTTTTGTACAAAATTAATTTAAATTATTTTACTACGAGGAAAAACACTGCTTATCTTGATTATTTATCTTGATGAAAAATATTTTACTACATTACTTATCAATAGCTATTTGATTGAAATTGTACTGTTCTTATACTTTAAACTTGCTAATATTAATAACTATTCGTATTATTAGTTTTTAGCTAAAACCTTTTTGTCATGATTTATCAAATTTATAATATGTAGCTTCCAAATACATATAGATAAACTATCTTCAATCAAAATTTAATTGCGTCATTTAGTATACAAAAGTATATATTGCGTACAAACGTGTATACGCACTACACGGATAAATAAGTGCACTTTACTTACTTACAAATTATTGCGATAATGTCAATGGCCCACCCCAAGCATGTATCAGATTTAGTATTTTATTAAGTTTTGAGCACCATTCTAATCTATCTTCTTTTGTATCGGCTGATAAGAGATGCCTAAGAACAAGTAAAGATTAATTAATTTTATTATTAATCAAATAAAATAGCCGTAAAACACTTACCTAATTGTCGTTGTTGGACCATTTCTAACCATAACTAAACTATCAACATCTTCAGGTTCTGTAGCTCTAGTTGTTTCAAGCAAACAGGTATTAGGACGAGCACAAATATCTCGAGAAACTAATCCTACATTTGTTGTACTAACACCTATATAAAACAATGGAATATATATATATATATATTTAAATCATATAATATATCACAATGAATTAAAACAATGAAGAATTACTTTGTAAATCTAAGCTCCCAATGGGAGCCTTTTTCCGCTCATCATCAGGATATTTCCAATATGATAAAGTAGGACCTTTGAGCAAACACCATCTACGATGCCAAGCACCGAATCCAGATACATCTTCAAACATTGTAAGAAATCCTCTATGTTCAACTTCTACCGAAAGTTCACATGAAACATACATCTGCAATCGGCCTTCTAATGGAGATTGTGGCAGTACCTATAAAGCGTCAATTAAAAAATTGAGATTTGCAGCAAATAATTCCAAATAATGAATAATTATTAATTGTACTTACCTTATTCAATGTGAATTGTTGTCGATGTATTTCTTTCAAACTAAAAATGACGTAACCAGATAGTTGAAAAGCTGGAGATCTAACGGCAGATGGCCCAGCTGGACTTTGCAAGCTGGGCATTACTAATCGACTTTCTTGTTTCAAAAATTTCTTTGGGGTTTTATTTACCAACTGCAAGGTATTCAAATTCTTAATCAAATATAAATATTCTTGATAAACTTTTATACATACACAAAAGCATGTACTTACCTTTTTATTACAATTACTGCTACTATTACCACTTCCATTACCACTATTAATATGATACTTGATTTCATGTGGTAAAATCTCTGGTTGTGTCTGTAATGAGTATATTTCAATAGTAATTTTAAAGTCATTATATAAATCATTTAGTTTCAATGTTGATGGAAATCGGAGACACGAATCACCAGGTTCTGCTACAACTACAGGCGTAACAACTACTTCTTCTAAATACCGCATCAAACAAACAAAGTGATAACACGTACCTAGAATTAAAAATTAAAGAAAATAGATCTCTCTGGTGGAATTTAAATATGGCTTTTAATTTTATCTTTGAACATTCTACTTACTTGTACCCATATTACGAAAATAATCTCGTTTGAGAGGTAAAGTAATAGCAGAAACTGTTACAGAACCACTTTCTTGTATTTCGGGTGCAGGAGTAACAGGTTTTAAAGTACCTTCTACCTTCAACCGTTGAACTTCATTTAGAGCAGCTTGTCTTCTATGAGCTGTAATAGTAAATATATATTTTATGTTACTTAGTTAATATATAATTAATGAAAATATTTGTACAAAAATGGGTAGAACTGTACTGGCAACAAGCAACAATCTCTCTCCTTCAACCTGTTCCATGGAACCATTGAACTCCACAGTAGAAGTACATAAATTCAGTGCCTGACTAGCTTGACTAATAATTGTCTGCTGTTTGCATACTTCATCTAGTAATCGTTTCACTTTTTCTTCCACTAAAATTGCTTCGGTTTTAGGATCAAATTGTGTTTCATTGGGAATAGTATTAGTTAATTCTTGTGTTCTCGATATTATCCGTACTGGTGTCTTTGGCGTCTAATATTATTTTAATAATTAATATTACATTTCAAGTTTGAAGATTTGAAAACTTTAATTCCAAATTTAAGAATTACTGTTTATATCCATTTAGCTTACTTGAGATTGTTGTCGTCTATAAAAACTGACACTGCGTAGTAACGGCTCACAATTGTCACCATCTACAATGTAAGGCTCTGTCTTTTCAGGAGATGCTGGAGAAGCTCTTATTGCAGGTGAACGATATGGTGATCTTAAAAAATAATTTCAGTTGTTAGAAACGTCAAAACACCAATATTTAGTTATTGTTTTTCTATCTTACCCTTCTTTATATTTGAAACCTGTTGAAGTCATTAACAGATTTTCACCTCCCTTATTTACTTTAGGAGGAGTTGGTCCCTCCTCTGTATAAGAGTTGCCATCATACCCTTCCTGTAGTGGAAGACATTCATCTAAATACTCATCCATTTCATTCAACACTGAAATATCAGAAGTTGTACTATCTGGATTTGGGTCAATTGATCTCTGTAATTGTGTCATTAAAATATTACAATAATAAATATATACAACTTTACCATGTATTACAAGTATTAATTTGAAATATTTATATATACCTTTTTATTTAAAAAAGATTGCTCACTTACAACACGTAAAATACTTCTACCAAGACTACTATTCATATCTCCACTTTCTTCTTCACTTTCAATCTCACTTTCATTATCCTATATTAAATGTATAACAATTATACAAATCACATAAAATTTCCTATTACTATATTCATATTTTAAATAGTATCCTACCTCCACGTAGTATTCAGCCTCTGTACACGTTTCTGTACCACTTTTCTCATCCAAAGTAGCAGTCTCTGCTTCTGTACTGTTAACAGTATATTCTGTATCCGTTACTGATTCTGCAGCACTTTCAATTTCGGAAAGATTAGGATAAAGATGTCCAGGTTTAGGTGGAGCAACTCGAATACGTTTAATATCAGACATTATTTTTGCTTGTTCTGTTGCTTTTGATGGAGTTCCTATAACTTTGAAATAGGAGAAATTAAAATGAACTACAAATAAAAGATATCAAAAATATATAACATTTATATAAATAATTTATACCTTGTCTTTTACTCGGTGAATTTTTATTTTGACTTAAAATTGACTTCTCATTAGAAAGATTTGATTGTGGAGGAGGTGGTGGAGGAGGTGGTATACCATAATCCTGCAAAAATAGTGCCAAACATATTCATTGCTGTTCACTAGAAATACATTTAGAAACAATGTAAAAATTAAATATCTACTTACAGGTGCAGGTGTTGGTTTTACTGGACAGACTGGAGAATTTTTAGGTGAATTTGGTTTTCCCTCACTACTTTCACTTGTTCTTATGTATGAACCAGTAACTGCTTGTGCCTGCTTTTGGTTTCTGTTAAAACGAGAACGTAGCATATCTAATTCACGCTGTCGTTCCAGATAAGTGTTATGTAAAATATTATTTTCTAGCTCCTGTGTATTTAAGCCTTGTTCAAATCTTTCTCGCTGAACATTAACAGTATTATTGGGAATATCAGCTTTAGGTTTCTTTGCTGTAACAAAGTCATCACATATATGATAAAATTAATTCATTATTGCTGAATTACGATGATCTATATTTTTGTATAATTACTCTTTAATACCTACCTCCATTATTATTTGGATGCACTGTCGATGAATTACTTTTATCTTTTTCTTGTAACTTTTTTGGTGGTATAGACATAGCAAGAGGTGCCTTGGGTAATAATGGAGCTTCTCCTTTATTTTTCTCAAAAATTGCCATCCTCTCAGAAAGTGTCATTTGGGTAGGATCTCTCATCTTAGTTTCTGTGGTTTTAGGTTCAAATAACGAAGCTTTGCTCAATACTGAACCTGGACTAGATTGAGCAGGACTCTTAGGAGAGCTACTATAACCAAATCTAGGCGTTACTCGATTACCATTTGTATTTGGTGTTGCATTTCTTGATGTTTTTTCTGGAGTATTAGAATTTTTGTTATCAGTATGTTTTGATGAAATTTCTTTTTTATAATATTTTTCTTCACAATTTGTTGTAACAGCTTCTTGATTTTGTTGAAGTCGTTTAGATGACGAACTCGAAGGACCCGCATCTTTTCCCTGAGAACAAGACTTATAGTCATATACAAGGCGAGTATCGCTTTGTGTACGACTAAAGCCTTGAGCCTCCTGTAAATAGTATTTTAATCTAACAGATTCAACTGCTTGCAATAAATTTCCACCTTTATTCCCAATACGATTGTTATATATAAGAGAAAGTAAGAAAGGTACAAGCTATAAATAGCACTTTTTTAGAGTGTACACATTGATTCACAGAAAACTTTCAAAAAGCTTTAGGCATATACAAGAAGCGAACTATCTATTAGATAATAAAATTTCCTTATTATTAACAGAAATTACTTACTAATGTGTCCAATATAGTTTTATCCCACTTCAATTGTTTTGTACAGTAAGATTCTTCTTTCTTATAATTACTATCTTTACTATTTCTATTTGCCTTGCTATACCCACTTGTGCTTGGTTGTGGTTCTGGTATAGATCTTACTTGCTCATTTAGTTTTGCTTGTATTCTTTCTACTTTATTATTTACTGGCTTGACCTATAAATGATTCACATTGAACTATTAGTTGTCTAAAATATATAAATTAATATGGATAATTTATTTACCAAAGTTGGATGTGAAAGATCATCTTCCCAGTTATTAATTGTTGAAGCAAGAGCTGCTAATCTATCAAGTCTAGCTCCTCGTTTGGATGGTTTCTGTTCAATAACTTCTTCTTCTTCCTCTGCATTAAATTTTTCTTCTGTTCTATGAATGGGAGAACTCAGTT
The DNA here is from genome assembly GCF_910591885.1 of Bombus terrestris. NCBI lineage: Eukaryota > Metazoa > Arthropoda > Insecta > Hymenoptera > Apidae > Bombus > Bombus terrestris. The sequence goes on along the minus strand of NC_063274.1, from coordinate 21,793,654 downwards.
CTCCACTATTGTCATCTGTCAAAAAAGAGAGAATATATTTTGTGACATGATATTTTATAAATTGTACAAAAATACAATAATAAGTCAATAAACTAATATTAACATATAACTATTTATAATAACAGTATATTGATGGAACAAAATTAATTAAATATAAAATAAAATTAGAACAACTCTTTAACAAAACAATTGTGTTTATCATTCATGCATAAACCATATGGAGTGAGATAAGTATACATATGTAGGTGAATATCAAAATAAAGTAGTGTTAGAAACCAGTTTAAACCGAGTTGTGTGTGGGTGTATACAGTGTGACTTACCAGAATATAGTTTGCCAAGTCTTTGTAACTTCGACTTTACATTGCTAAGTCCAATGTTTCTATTCTCTTTATTTATATGCTGATTACTTTCAGTTTTAGATATAGATTTTCGTGAAGACTTTGATGGAGATGTGCTCTCTGTTGATATTTTGGCAGGAGACTTGGTTGGAGTCTTACTTTTAGTAACTTAAAATTTTTAATATTAAAAAATGTTATAAAAGAACTATTCATCAGCATTTTATTTTATTGTAAATATAAATAAATATTACCTATTATTATATATAAAAAGAATAATATATCAGATATTGGTACCTGCAGCCTGAACTAAAATAGCATTTGTATCTTTCAAAGGACTCCGTCTTTTCTTCACATCATGTCCTGCGTTTGATAGTTGAGTATCTAATTTTTCTCTCCTTGACCTAGCCCGCTCCAACATACGCTGTATAATGAAATCAATTTACCTTTATTACAAAATATTGACGAAGATAAATCAGTATTATTCATTTACTTCTTAATATTAATATTATAACTTTTATTAGAATCATAAGAAGTATTCAAAAGTATAAAAAAGGAAACAAAAATTAACAAATAACAATATAAACAAAAATTGACAAATATATGTACTTGTACATATATAAATAAAATATTAGAAGAAGATTATTATATTAATATACAAATAATATTGATAAAAATTTTAATTGACGAAAATAGTATTTGAATTATCAAACAGAGGTATTTTTTTTAAATTCCATAAACACCTCCTACTGCTGCAATTACGCATTACAATCAAATGAAAGTGCCATACCTGAGTGAAAGGGTCTATGTCCATTATATTAATTGCTGTACTTAATCGTAATGCTCTGTAATTAAAATTATATTTATAAATAAATATAATATATATGTAATGCCGACAAATTATCAAAAGAAAGAGAATACACCCTTTATTCCGTACGTACGGGAATCACTTCCAATCACGATCATACAAACAGGTTTGGACACTCCTATATTGAAAGCATAGACAAGAGCACGATGAGGACGCCCGCCGAATGAAACCAAAAAAGATCAATATGATGACAATGTCAGGAGCATTTTCTAGTAGTTCCCTAGTTACATCCTACATATGTTATACATATTTGTGTCACACATGCGCAGGATGACTCCCAATGTTGTCTCCATATTGATTTTTGGCTTTAATTCGCGGACACTTTCCCCTAGGGAGTATCCAAATCGTTTATATGACCGTACTTCAACCGTTGAATTTAAACATAACCGCCATAGTAAAGAAGCGCATGCGAATGCTTAAAACTGACAGATCTTACCTTCTATCGTTTTTTAATGATATTAATTGTATGACAAACAATGAAAATTTATCTTAAATGTTTATCGTTTCAATAACAATATTTTCACGCAACGGAACTAACACAATATATGGAAAAACTTTTGCACAGTTCAAATGTGGCAAGAAGCGTCATAGGACTGACCTGACCAACCGAAGATCTGCTCAGGATTGGAGCACTGTTTTACTATGGCTGTGGATTGGAGCAACTGCAAACCTATAAACGTATTACTTGCGCCTAAAGAAGAGTAACGTACGTTAGCATAGGGCAATTTGAAATGAAACGTTTCCATTGGTCGATGGAATAAAAGAACGTTTGTCGTCACAAACATCTTTTTAAATTTAAAAAATAATCTTGTATATAAAATTCATCTTTGTTGAATATTAGAAATTAATACTAAATGAATAAAGCAAATAGCACTTTGTAACAAAATATTCTTATTAAAATTGTTACAGATAATACTCCATTTAATGTATTTAAATACTTGTATATAAAATTCATCTTTGTTGAATATTAGAAATTAATACTAAATGAATAAAGCAAATAGCACCTTGTAACAAAATATTTTTATTCAAATTGTTACGGATAATATTTCATTTAATGTATTTAAATACTTTTATATATATTTTTAAAATTTGTATTGTAATATAGAGTTAGGAAAATAACTATTTTCTTCTTCTCTGAAATATTATTCATGATTGTAGATATATTTAATCTGTGAAGATAGGAATGTGTTCTATTTTATGAAGCTTTATCTTTTAAACATGAGATGATTCATCTCCGGTATCAGCTGCCATGGCTTCACGGTTTTCATATGCCCAAAAACCATGGAATTCTATCAAAATACTGACCATTGTATCGCCCTGTCCACTAAAAAGTATGAATTATAGAATAGATTATAAATATTTTGTTTTGCCTTAAAGCGATGATCATAAACTGGCTGAGCAGTTACTTACCAGGACAATAAATCCTGTAATGTAATTTTACATGGATCTGCTGGTTTTACCATATCGAATATTTCATCTTTAACATCCTCAAAACTTACTGGTTCTTGACCATGCATTGTCATTTGTTCTTGTATAGCCTAGAAAACATATTTAATTGTTAAAAATGTGTATTAGAAAACACAAAATTCTATATAAAGTATAAATATACAAACGCGGAAAAAATAATTAAGGCAGAAAGTATCCAAATAACCACGATTATTAATATCAAGAATTCTAAACAGATAATGTAAGCTTTGAGGCTCGTGCCGATTTTCTAACGCTAAAACAAAGTCTAGGTATGTTTTATAATCCATTTCTCCTTCATATGTTAAGCATTCTTGAAATACTCTTTCCAAAAATACTCCAGTTAATGTTCCTGTACCATACCTGTGGAAAAGAATTTTGTGAAGTTATCATGATTATAAAACATAACTTCTTATTATCATTTCATTTAAATTACCCTGCAAGTTCTTCTTTGTTGAGCATCCCATTATGATCTCTATCAAGATTTAAATATTGTCCATAAACTTTAAGAGCTGATGGAGCTGAAAACCAATTTGCTTCTTGCAAGTCTTTAGGTAAATCTTCATCTCTTAATTCTAAGAGATCATCAAGAAAACTACATGCTAGAATATCCTGTATTCTGACTCTACCAGTTCTGAGAGGATCGAGAAAAAATAAAAATTTCCTCACTGCTGTACAAACATAAAACGAATGAAATGATTTTTCAAGTCCTTCAAGCTGAGGTAATGTTGGAATTAATTCTAAAATATAGTTCTCTAAATCCTATAAAAAACAAATAATATAAATTGGGTTTAAATGGTAATTACAATTGCAGTTTATATTGATTTAATTGAAATAAGTACACTAATGAGACTTACTGATTCTCTAAGATACCCTTGGCCAGTAACATCATACAAAGAAAGACCAATTCTTGTTTGATGTAACCAAACCTTCCTCATAACATAGTTAAACAATGCCATTATACTAATTCTACCATGAGGATCACCTTGTTGTAATTTCGCAAATACAACTGCAGTAAAATATGGACTACATTTTGTCCCAGCTAATTTACCAACTTTCTTAAAGTCTTCATAATTAATTAATTGCTCTTCTCCTGATAAAGGTGGACTATGATGTTTATCTAATAACACCCACAATGCTTTAAGCTCGTTGTTATCTAACAATTGTCTGGAACGTCTTTGTAAAAATAATGCTCGCGTTTCTTCCCGTAATTTTTGTGGCAAAATTTCGTCTTCTTTAGGTAGCTAAAACACACAATAAAACGTATAAAAGAAATATTTTTGTATTTTATACTTTTTATTCTTATAAATTATTCATATAAATTACCTTAAAATAGAATTTGGGAATCACTTTATAAGTTAAATCTTTGTCTTTAGCTTTGGCGCCCTTCCATTGTTCGTATATCTTTTGAAAGTATTCATCTTCCTTTTGTTCATTTTCTTCCGATTTTATTTCTACTACAAAAATATTTCGCATATTTTATGTATAACAGTAGCAATGAATATGTTGCAAGAAATGTATTAAACATCAGTTTCTATTGATACTTACATTTATTCACTGTTGCATATTTTCGAAGTACTGTCTCTAGCTCCATTTGTTTTTGTTTTGAATGATTCGTAACTAAGGTTAGATTCTATAGTCATGATACAAACACTTGCTATCTTGCAACTTACATTCCAGCTGATCTTTTTCACAAATTATGTATACCACAATGTATATTTACGGTTCCAATATAAACATAAACGTAAAAAGTATATTACAATGCAAACAAATTTATGTTCGTTTGTAAAACTTTATTCATGAGTTAGTTATTAGTAAGTATAAATACTATTGGTTGTAAGAATATGTAATTATTTTATTATACATATGTATATTATAATAATTAAATTTATTTAGAAAATATTATTATACATATGTATATAAATGTTATATTTGCGTACTTTAGGGTTATCAAAAATTATTCTGAATTAATGAAGTCATCTTTATTGTATGAAATACTGATATTTTTAATGAATGAAAGATATAAATGGCAAACTTTCTAAACTTCAATGTTCTTAAATTAAATTTCCTCAATTTTTGCATCTTGAATTGCGAAGTCTTGAGCAATCATTTTATTTTTATTTATTTCATTATATAAAGGATTCCCTTCAAATGTTATTTCTTCTAAATTTTTCAATAATAATAAATATTGCATTTCAGCTTCATCCTAAAATATATTTCTCATTATTAAGTTCGACATTTATAACGATTTATTTATACTTACTGTTAAACAATTATGAGCAACATAAAGTTTTTTTAATTTCTTTAATGATTTTGTAAATTTCAAGGATTTTATTTTATTATTCTCAACAGATAAAAACTCTAGATTATCATTTTCGATAAAATCTTCTACATTTAATAATTCAATTGCATTATAATCCAAAGTTAGAGATTCCAAAGTAGAACAATAAGTTATTTCTGAGTATTTAATATAAATTTACAATAAGTAATGTTATTAAAATACAAAGTATATATTAATTAGTTTAATGATATAAAATATTACCATTGGTACCTTGAAGGTAATTATTATTTAAAAATAGATGTTTTATCACGGGTAATTGTTCTTTACTAATATTTATTACTGTCTTAATGCAATTATGATCTAAAAATAAAGTGTATAGTTTTGGAAATATACAATTATTTTTGTCACAATCATTTCCATTAAAGGCTTCCAGGCAATTGTAACTTAAACATAATGTATGCAAATACTTAAAGGAATGGAGACCACATAAATAAGTTATTTGATTTTTACTTAGATCCAAACTTTCTAACTGTGGTAGAATTTCTGCAGAAAGATCCACCTAATAAAAATTCAATATGTTGTAGATATAGATATAATTTTTTTTATACTCCTATAAATAACATACTTTTGACAAAGAACAGTCAATTAGACTCAGTTGTGTTATATTTGTTAGGTAATCTGTTTCATATATTCTATTTAATACATGTTTATCAAATTTATTGCCAAATATACATCTTGCTTCAGAAATATCAGAGTTTCTTATATATTCTCCAGAAATATACTATTAGCAAAATTATAGAAAGCATAAGTATACGCATGATATTTAAGTATTTATGTATCCAAAAAAACTAAAAGTTTTACTTACTTCAATGTTACTCAAGTGAAATATAATAAATTTTTTATATAATGTATCTGTACTTATTGGATTATTACAAAAATCTATAACATGTAATGTTTGCCAAGTTTTAACATTGTCTATTTGTGCTATGTTTCTTATTTCATTATTTCCACAGTAAAATTCTTGTAATGTATGGAATGATCCCATTGATTCCAAATTTGTTATTAGATTATTAGTCAAATCTAGGTATTTTAACATTGGAAAATTGTCTTGAGTGAAATCATCCAAAATTGAAATAAAGTTACTTCCAAGATTCAATTTAATCAGATACTTTAAAGGTTTTGCAAAAGAAAATATGGGCAACAAACAACAAGTAGTACAAAGCTCTTGTACATTTTTTAATCTTTTCAAGATGTTTGATGCTGCAATAAGATTTTGTGATATATGAATGTATCTTGCTTTTTCTATATCTTTCTTCTCCAGTAATTTTATCTCTTCCATATTTTTCAATGTATTATATTTCAAATAAACTAATTTTTTATGCCATTTATTATTTAGTTTACACATATTAAAAGCACATGGAAAATAATTTTGGGATAAATTAAGATTTCTACAATTACAATTATTAACAAATTGTAATTTTGATAAATATATATGTAATAAGTATTCTACTAATTGAGGATCAGTAATATCATTGAAATGATTTTCATGTATCTTCAGCTTACACATGTTAGGTATATAAGTTATAAAAATACTAATACATTGAAGACAATACATTAATAAGTTCCATGATATATCCAGTTCTTTTAGTGAAAGTAAGGCTTCCTCAACATGTAATAATTTTATGTTATTAAAGCTTATATTTAATATTTCCACATTTTTTATAAATTTTGAATTTGGAAATTCATCCAATTGATTATAAGAAATATCAAATTCTCTTAAGTTAGGCAAGTCTAAATCTATGTCAACTGAATTTATATTTTGTCTAGAAACAGATATCTTTACAAGATTATATATTTCTACTTTTCCATAATTACTAATACATCGTCTAATATTGGAATTGGATAAACATATAAACATTGTATCATTTATGGTGCATGCAATTCTGCAATTTTTATATTCTTCTTCCTGTGAAACAGTTTGTAAATTTTTCCTTCTAAATGTTCTATATATGCCATATAAATTAAATTAAGGTTAAATTAAAATAATAAAAATGATTACCTTTGTTGATTCATGTAATATATATTCATACTCTATTACAAACATAGGATTTTTTATGTTCATCCTGGTCAACTTAAATAATTGACAAATCTCATTTGAATTATTCTCATGATCTGTATGTTTTGTATGTAAGCAGTCATGAACATTATCTATTCTATATAAAAATATTATGCTTTTTATATGAAATACATTAAAAGTGGCATTGTTGTTATTACTTTTCAATAGAGTTGAAAATTGGCGTTTGTATAAGTACACAAACACGTTGTTTTTCGCAAATATTACAAAAGTTTAGAATATTCGTATTTTTCTTTGTTGAAAAAACTTTATTTAACCAGTCACTGTCTGCTGCTGCCAAGCAATTAGTTACTATTATTTCTTCCTATTAATTAAGATATTTATTACTTCCCAATTTATTGTTTAGTGGAATAAGATCTTATTTCTTAAGACAGAAAATATATAAATACTTTAATCAGTAAATCAGTTTGAAAATAGTTAAAGGGCCATTTTTGAATATCTGTTACCCCAGGCGAAGCTAAAATTTTTAAAATCATACTGCTGCATTCATCCAATTGCAAATTTTTATTTTTGCAAATATTTAATAGATCAATTTCTTTATTGCTTACTTTGGTTACTTTATGTAATCTTAAATCTATTACACCTATGTCCCTGTAATAAAAGAGTTATTATAAAAGCTTTATTGTATAAGTATTTCTACTAGTACAGTTGGGAGCATACTTTACATACTCTTTCACAACTGAACACAATGATGCTTGCAGGAATTGTTTACATAACTGAATAACTGTATTTTCTGAATCAATATTGTATTCAACAAAATTTATATTTCCACAATAATTCATATTAATTAGCAATTGCTGTTGCAAAATCTAGCATATAAATAACATTACCACTTAATTACCACAAGAAATTTACTTTAAATAATTAAAAAAAGACAGAATTTTAAAATAGGTATTGTACTTTAGATTGCAAGATTAGTTTTTCTTCCATTTCTTTGAGTTGCTTTTTATTTAATTTCATTTGTAGCATTATATTTTGTGCTTCATTGTAAGTTTCAATCTTAAAATAAGTTTGATTATTCTACATAACAAATAGAAAATAATTAATAATAATATTATTATTATTCTATATATAAAAATTAATTATACTAGAGTATTAAATACCTTTTCAATTTCAATTGCATATAGTTGGTTTTTAAAATAAAGTATTTCCTTTTTGTATTCCTTATATTTATCTTTCAATAAACGCAAATGTATGTTTAATTGTTTATGAAATAATACATTATAATATGTCATTTGCTTTCTAGAAATGAAACGTAATTTTTTCAATCCCGTTCAAAAATATTTTATCATGCTGATATAAAATAATGTAAATACTTGAAAAAATAATTAATCCAACATCTTTCTTTTTCACATATTTTGTAATGATCTAATTTTTTAATATGTGGAAGATAATGAATAGCATATATACGATAGTTGCAAAAGGTTACCAAAGGGCAATCTCCATATAATGAATCCGCAAATACTAATGAATTTAATTTTCTCAATTGTGATAGATATCTTATGTCCTTGTAATTGAAAAAGGATATTATCATACAAATATAGTTTATTCAAATATTTTACATACCCTTATAAAGCATAAAGGATTTCCTGCTAAATTTAAATTACATAGTTCAGACTTTCTCCAAGACATTTTATTTATTCTTTCCAATTTATTGTTAGCTAAATTAAGTTCTTGTAACCATGTTAATGTATCCAAATTCTACATGAATGCAACGTGTATTGTAAAATAATTTTTTAACAAATACATAATTTAAGAAATAAAAGTCTTTATTTGAAAAACAATAAAGGAAGTTATACCTCAAGTTTGTGTATATTGTTTCCTGATAAGTACAAAATGTTTAAATGAGAACAAGCTTCTAAATTTGGTATGCAACGTATTTCGTTGGAATATAAATAAAGCTTCTTTAATAAACAATTTTCTTTGAACCGTGGTACGTCCTAATTAAAACAAACTTTAATTTCTAATACTTTATTAAATACATTCGATTTACGTTATTACCTTGATACCACATTCGACGATCCATAATTCCTGCAATTCCATCAATTGTGAAACAGCATTGAAAGAGCCAATGTCTCGTTGACCAATTATTATTAATGTCCGAATATTTTGCTTTGTAAACAATAATTTTTCAAAGGATATAATTTTAGAATAAAATAAACATAATTCACGTTTATTATTACCTCTCTTCCTCTTGTCTATAAATAGATTTATTTATTAAAAATAATTCAGTGCTTTCAAAGCGTTTTTATTACCTTTGTTATCCATAAAATTATCCATTATCACATTTACGATTAATATTTATTTCTAATAGCAATTGTTTCGGATTTCATCTTTTCCAATTTAAATATACTCAATTTTCTTTAAACAAATGGTCAAGCTAATAGCAATTAAAATTAATTAGTAATCAATACTTGAATAATACATTATTATGGAATTTTTTTTCATATTTTAATACACTTTCTATTGCGATTTAACTCTAAATGTATCAAAAATGTTTTGTACTATATTAATTGTAAGATTTGTAACTATTCATAAGTATGCATCAATTTGTAAATAGTTATATGAAAAGCTTGTTAATATTCAATAAAAATTGCCAGGGTATTTAAATATTATAATAATTTATTATGGATCCTTATAATATTATCAATAAGATGTAAAATAAAATTATTTTTATATAATAGTTGTAACTACTAAATGGAAATATCTATAAAGGTTAATGTTACGTCGCCTAAAACATCTGCATTCCAGCCCTCGGCCGGACAGCCAACGGCCTGCGTAACGTCATTCCGACCCTCAATAAACCTAAGGACCCAATGTAGCCTTTCACTTTCACTGTATTGTATTAACATGCGTCTTCAGTCAATCCCTTTGTCCTGAAGAATTTTATTACGCTACGAGGCTTAACACAGACTGTATTTCCTAACCGTCGCTCGCGGCCCTACAGTGTCGCAGGCAGATCGTCTTATCTGACCGCCGGATCATATACAATGTATCGACGAGCGCATAGTTGTCGCCAAGCAGCGAGCTCTCGAAACGTCGAATTTTGTCCGTTACGTTTTCCACACAAGAACGGATATACGTGATCATAGACGCGAACGGTGGCCTGACCCGAGCATAGTGGGGGTCGTCTTCAAAATGAGACTAAGGAATCATCGAAAGACGAGCAGTTCCTTGTGACGAGTCGAACGTTACACATCGAGAGGTCAGACGAGCCTATATAAATATCGTAAAGCATTGAGTAAAAAATCTAACGCCTAACTTCTAACTCTAAATATAACGCCAACGGAACGTAAACCAAGTCGGTCCGCGACATTGTGGAACATTCACTTATTCTACTAAGTATCCTACAGTGCTACGTCCACTAATAGACTAAATTCAATTGTAAGAGCCTTGCTCTATATTGTACACATCTATATTATTTTCGTGCGATAAGTTGTTAATTATTTATATCTATTTAATCGTGTATACTAAGTGTTGGAAACATATACTTTAACTCTGTGAACCACAGTGTATACTAACTGAATCACCCCTATTATCCTAACCGAAATCAGGGGATCGAACTATTCGTGGTGTCGATTATTGCAATCGTAACGAGAATTTACGACTCCCGTTGACGCGTATTCTTGCGACCGCGTCTCCCCGCGATAGCTCGAAAATACTTGGTCCTTCGAGCCGGATGACGTGCCATTAAAAGAGTGTACTGACCAGTGATTATACAGTGTCACGTGAAATCCACATTCCAACACCTTAGTCAACTGACCAAAGGAACGACCACCGGAGAGGGACACCTCCTTCGTTCAGATTCTACACGAGCCCACGTCGCACTGTAGCAAGTAGCAACTGATTTTCAGATCAACGCCCATTTGATTAAGGTAAGATCGTTCCTACTATTAAAATCAAATATGGCTCAAGCTGACTCGATCAACACATTGCGGCGGAGACGAAGCGCCCTAGCCAGCCGATTTGCAATCACGAAGCGTCAACTTGATGAATATGAAGAGTCTGGGCAAGTAAACAAAAACTACTTAGTAGCTTGCCGTCAATCGTTCGACGAGGGTTGGAAGAAGTTAAGCGTGGTTCAAGACGAGTTAGAAGTGTTGGATGAGGGGGAAGTTGCTCGTGCCGCCTCTTTATTGCAAGATAAGCTGGAGATTGACATACGGCTCCTAGATCTCTTTGATAAACTACCCGCAACAACCCCCTCGCCAACGAAAACACGCGATTCATGCGTGAAACCAGAGCCGACACCAATCACCTTACCAGAGGTCCGCGCGCCTCTGTTCGACGGTACCCTCGAGAACTGGACCTATTTCTATGACACGTTCTCATCCACTGTGGATCGCAATGAAAATTTAACAAAGGTCCAGAAATTCCAATATCTACGCTCATCCATTACTGGACGGGCCGCGCGTAGCATCCAATCATTGGAACTCACAGAGGCCAATTACCCCATCGCGCTCACCACATTGAAGGAGAAATTTAATTGCCCCCTCAGGATCTGTATGCGTCATTGGGAATTGATGCGCAATTATCCCGAAATCAAAAGGGAAACTCCAGAAGCCATTAAGGATTTGCTGCAAACCATCAGCGTAAATCTCAAAGCGCTCGAAAAATTAGGACAGCCTGTAACATCAGATGTAGTACTTATCGAGTTGCTCGCGACGAAACTACCTTCGTCCAGTATGCGTAAATGGCAACGTACGTTGCTAAATCAGGAAGTACCTTCTTATCATCGGCTGATGGAATTCCTAAAAACACGGGCCAACAGGAATCAGCTCCTCTCTAAAGCAAAGGAAACAAAAGGGTCAACCCCCAAACATCATCGTCACCGACAAAACCTACCGCACGGACGAACCTATACCACAACCAGCAGGACGCTGGTGTGTCCGACCTGCGACGGACCCCACAAACTCAGATATTGTAAGGTTTTCAAAGCCAAATCAGCCATAGAACGCTTTCAACTCGTAAAAATGGCATCGCTGTGTACAAACTGTCTAGGCAGCGGACATTCGATAACACAGTGCACCGCGCGTTCGTGTCATATCTGCGGGCAACGACATCATACGTACCTACACCGAGAACAAACACAGGAAAATTCTCGGTCGTCGAGCGGTCGATCGTCAAAAAGTCGGTCGTCGGGCAGTCGTTTATCGAGCGGTCGGTCGTCGGGCAGTCGTTCATCAAGCAGTCGGTAGTCGGGAAGTCGTTCATCGCACAAACGATCCTCTTATGGATAATCGCCATCTAGATCATCGAAGTCGCGTTCGGTCCATAATTCGAGACGAACCTCCAAATCTTCACAGAAACATACACCCTCGGCTCCAAGAGATATGAAAGTTCATGCTTCATATGAGTCACGCGCATCACGGACCAAAGATACCGTCCCAAATTTCTCGTCCAAATCCCAACCAGAGCAAAACTGACTAAACAAACGGACCGCAAAAGGAGGGACCGAAGTGACACATATATCTCCAGACGTTACACTGCATCATGATCTGCTGGTCACAGCACAGATCGATGTGCTAGACAAAAGGGCATCACCAATCCGAGCCAGAGCTTTGCTAGACACTGGTTCTAGTATGAATTTTATGACTGAGAAATTCGAAACCTCCCTCGGTGTGAAACGAAGGAGATGTTCGGTCCCAATCGGAGCCCTCGACGACTTGACCACAATCGCAAGGAGCCAGCTAACGGCAACCATTGTTTCTATGGATGGCAAATATGAACGCACAGCAACGTTTTTAGTAATCCCAACAATATCGTCGGTAGTCCCAGACCACCCAATCGATCGGTCCGCCCTCCAGATACCCAAAAATCTAAGATTAGCCGACCCAACATTCCACTACTAAGCCCGATCGAAATATTATTAAGTTCGGGACCAACTTTAGCATCATTATCTGTCGGGCAGATTAAAATACCACAATCCATCGATACTGAGTTATGTTTGCAAAAAACTCGATTCGGTTGAGTTATCGGGGGGAGCCCACCCGCTCAATCGGGTACACATTCGTTTCACACTACCACAGCCGATCTACAAACGGATCTCGCACGATTTTGGGAAATCGATGAGGGACCATCCACCATACATTTATCGGAATCGGAATTGCAGTGTGAAGAGCATTTCCGTAACCATGTCCAACGCAACAAGGAAGGGTGATATATCGTCGCCCTGCCCTTCAACGAGAAGCTTCCCACGCTTGGGACGTCAAAGTCCGTTGCAATGAATAGACTCGCCTCTCTTTCTCGCCGGTTCCAACGCGATAAGCAATTCGAAGCCGCGTATAGCACGGTGATCCAAGAGTATTTAGACTTGGGTCACATGACGAAGATTACGCACAACCGTCCCTCAAACAATTGTTATTATTTGCCGCATCACGGCGTGATAAAGGAATCGAGCAACACCACTAAACTCCGGGTAGTGTTCGATGGATCAGCAATCAGCACCACCGGAGTTTCCCTCAACGATACTCTGCATACAGGACCCAAACTCCAAGAAGATCTGGTTGAAATTCTATTGAGATTCCGATCACATCAATATGTCCTAATGGGTGACATTGAGAAGATGTATCGACAAATACTCGTACGCCCAGAAGATCGTAAATATCAACTGATTCTATGGCATAATTCCAACGGGGAAGTCGAAACTTATCAGCTCAACGCCGTGACATTCGGACTATCAGCTGCCACATACTTAGCACTCCGATGCCTGAAACAATTAGCAGAAGAGGAAGGACATCGATTCCCGTGAGCGTCATCGGTTGTACAGCGTGATTTCTATGTCGACGACGCCCTCACCGGGGCCGATACAAAGGAAGAATTAATATCGGTACGACACGAACTCACGGACCTTCTCAGATCGGCCGGCTTAAACATCCGTGAATGGGCATCTAACTGTAGCGGCACTCGACAACAAATACCGCTACACGACACTAACTAAAACGGACACGGTAGCGAAGTGGTTAGCGCTCTAGGTTTCGAACGTTCGGGACCCGGGTTCGATTCCCGGCGCCCGTGATCCTATTTTTCTACCACGCATCAAAATAAAAGAATAATTAGCAGCGTTCCAGCAGCGACATCTACAGCCGGCAACTACTACTATCACCGACGACGACCTAACGCCATACACGCCTCATAACGATAAGGACATACTGCGTGGATTATCCGAGAGAGATACAAATCGAAGTCTACAATTGGGTGAGTCACAAACATTGAAAACTCTAGGTATCTATTGGGATTCCCAGGACGACGCAATCCTCTACTCAGTTGAACCCACAGCGACCATCACCCGTGTCACAAAGCGATCAATGAGTTCGGTGATAGCCCGAATTTATGATCCACTAGGATTGCTCGCGCTAGTGATAGTCAAAGCAAAAATATTACTTCAACGCGTCTGGGCATTAAAACTAGATTGGGATGAATCCCTGCCATCCGAGTTGCATACAGAATGGGACCGATACTATATCCAACTACCTTTGCTTAATGATATTCGGTTCCCTCGCAAAACGGTAGTCAAAGCAGCTAATCAGATAGAATTACACGGTTTTTGCCACGCCAGTGAAAAGGCATACGGGGCATGTATATATCTGCGCAGTATCAGCTTGGATGGACATATCGAAACCCAGTTACTCACCGCGCGATCAAAAGTCGCGCCGCTAAAGTCTCTGACAATCCCAAGACTCGAATTAAGCGGAGCATTGCTCCTCACCTCGCTAATGTCCGTGGTAAAGAATTCACTCACTATAGACGTTTCTCGAATCGTGTATTGGACAGATTCTACTATAGTGCTCCAGTGGATCAAGTCCTCGTCACATACGTTAAAAATCTTCGTAGCGAACCGCGTGGCCGAGATCCAAACGAAAATCAAAAATCGCCGATTGGCGGCATGTGCCTACTGACGACAATCCAGCGGATTTAATCTCCCGAGGACAGACTCCCAAGGAATTCCTGCGTCCGACCATCTAGAAACACGGACCCGAATGGCTCAAGCAACAACAGGAGAACTGGCCGATCTGGATCCCTACACCGTTGGGGGAAATCCCGGAACAAAAAAAGACGATCTGTCTAACGACGAATAACAACGATAACCCCCTCCTTCACCGATACTCGTCCTGGACAAGACTAATCAGAGTCGTCGCTTGGTGTCTGCGATGGAGACACAAACAAAACCCATCTGCCCATCTAACAACAGACGAATTAACTAGGGCCCACAACAAGGTAATCAAGATCATACAATCCAGTTATTTCGCGACGGAAATTCGGACACTACAGAAAGATCGAAGCAGGGACGTTGGAGGAAAACTACAGCCATTAAATCCCTTCCTCGACGAAGACGGGATATTACGAGTCGGAGGACGATTAACCAACTCAACTATACCCTTCAGTCAAAAACACCCAATTATTTTACCGAAAGCACCTGTTACAGAGCTCATTATATACCAGGAACACCGGAATAACCATCACAAGCTACCCTGTACGCGGTGAGACTGCGCTATTGGCCGATCGACGGTCATAGCCAAGTGTGGCGCACCATCAAAAGGTGCGTCCGCTGCTGCAGAACCAACCCGCCACCAGTAGAATACTTGATGGGTGATTTGCCAGAGGCGCGTATTACCGGATCGCGTCCGTTCACGAACGTCGGAATCGACTACTGTGGCCCATTCTACATCAAGGAAAGGAGGGATCGCAACCGACGTAGAATCAAAATATACGCTGCCATATTCGTCTGTTTAGCAACAAAGGCTGTCCACATAGAGCTAGTCAGCGATCTAACCACCGACGCTTTCCTAGCCGCTCTACGCCGATTCATCTCGCGGCGAGGACACTGTGCAACCATCCTTGCCGACAATGGCACCAATTTCGTCGGGGCCAACCGGGAGCTGCAAGAACTCCGGACCCTATTGCAGTCTGACGACCACAAGGAGAGGGTACAGAATTTTTTCGCCGATCGACAGATACAATGGCGTTTCAATCCTCCAAACTCACCACACTTTGGCGGTTTATGGGAAGCCGCGGTGAAATCTTTCAAACGCCATCTCATCCGCGTCGTCGGCACGGAGCTCTTGACCTTTGAGCACCTTCATACTCTTGTGGTTGAAATTGAAGCCATTCTTAATTCACGCCCACTGACTCCCATATCATCCCCCTCCGAAAGATCCCCCTGTCCTCACTCCCGGTCATTTTCTAATCGGTGACACACTAACAAGTTTACGGGAGCGTGATTTCAGGACAGTTCCATCAGGCCGGTTATCAAGTTGGCAGCGCATTCACCAGATCAAACAGTATTTCTGGAGCAGATGGTATCGAGAGTACCTCAACGAGCTGACCCGCCGCAACAAATGGGATAAGGGCAAACACGACATCCGAGAAGGCACCGTAGTAATCCTCAGGGAGGATAACGTACCATCCATGCAATGGCCTTTGGGCCGCGTGATCAAGGTCCATCCAGGAGTCGACGGAAATCATACGGACCGCTACTGTGCAGACGGCAACAACTACCCTGGATCGTGGCGTCAAAAGACTGGTCCCCTTACCCATTCACCCAGATCCAGACGAGTCCGAACACCCACATGGAGCGAAGGAGATTCGCCAACGACGCACCTGACTCCACAGCCAGAATTTTGATCGGTGCCCTCTCAACGGGGGAGGATGTTACGTCGCCTAAAACCAAGTATTTTCGGGCTATCGCGGGGAGACGCAGTCGCGAGAATACGCGTCAACGGGAGTTGTAAATTCCCGTTACGATTGCAATAATCGACACCACGAATAGTTCGATCCCCTGATCGCGAACCGACTTGGTTTACGTTCCGTTGGCGTTATATTTAGAGTTAGAAGTTAGGCGTTAGATTTTTGATTCAATTCTTTACGATATCTCTCGATGTAATCGGTTTGAATTTGTTCGTCTGACCTCTCGATGTGTAACGTTCGACTCGTCAGAAGGAACTGCTCGTCTTTCGATGATTCCTTTGTCTCATTTTGAAGACGACCCCCACTATGCTCGGGTCACGCCACCGTTCGCGTCTATGATCACGTATGTCCGTTCTTGTGTGGAAAACGTAACGGACAAAATTCGACGTTTCGAGAGCTCGCTGCTTGGCGACAACTATGCGCTCGTCGATACATTGTATATGATCCGGCGGTCAGATAAGACGATCTGCCTGCGACACTGTAGGGCCGCGAGCGACGGTTAGAAAATACAGCCTGTGTTAAGCCTCGTGGCGTAACAAAATTCTTCAGGACAAAGGGATTGATTGAAGACGCATGTTAATACAATACAGTGAAAGTGAAAGGCTATATTGGGTCCTTAACGTTTATTGAGTGTCGGAATGACGTTACGCAGGCCGTTGGCTGTCCGGTCGCGAACCGGTAACAGTTAAACAAAATTGGAAATAAATATTAATAGCTAGCACAATTATTTACGTTGCACGTTATGATTTCAATTTTTTTTTCGTTTTATTTAATACTTGTATTATGTAGTTGCTACTGTCAATATAGACAAAAAAGATTACGAAATCATATAAATATATACATAGAACACTTTGAATACATTCAACACGTAAAAATTATAAAATGTGTATCGTTCCATATTAATTACAATTTAATTATCATTTACTGAGATAGTATATCTTTAATCTAGGAACTAAATATAGCATATAAAACAAAGTCAATTCTTCTATTCTTATTTATTATACAATCATAAAAGTGACGTGATTATGATTACCCTGTAAAACTTAGGCATTTAAATGTGATAGTTTTTGTAAGATTTTAAAGTTAAGAAAACAAAGTCAATAAATACGTTCAAAATGCCTAAGCAATACATTTAAGCGTTTCCTACCAATATCAGTATTTTATATTTAATTAGATAATCAACGATGAGATTTATATACATTATCATTAATATAATACCTCAAAGCCATTGGGTCATAAATATATTATTTTTTCCCAAGTATAAATAATATTGTTCTATTGTAAACTACTTTAAAGCATGTTGGAGATAGGAACTTGTAATTCGATTGTAATAAGTGTTATGACTGTCATTCGATTTATAATTATTATAAATACATGTAAATATCTTGTAGGAATAAAACATAAAAATGTGCAAAGATCCAAAATCATTGATATCTTACGATTAGATCGAGTCAAGTTTGGTTGGATCAGAGTCCCAGCAATATCTACAACAAAAAAATAGTGGTAGACTATGGATACTTATGCAAATTTATATTTTTAAAGACAGAACTAAAAAAATAAAATCTAATAGGAATTTGTTTCATGAACACTGCAACAAGTATTCTATTTTGGATATTTTAAATATTTGAATTCTTGTACTTTTGCGCATAAAAGCCCATAGTCTAAATATGAGATTCCCTGAATTGCCAGAAGTAAAAATTTATCGCTAGGTTAAGTCTATGATGTCAGAAATAACTATTTGTGGGAGGTAGAATTTAGCTGACTTATTAATGATTCAATGGATTTTCATATCTTTTACATTTTTTATGTTTCAATAACAAATACCCTGTCATAAACCTTGTAACTAGTTGCCAAAGATTATGCGACGATGGCTAGTTACCTAACAGCTCATACATCCAATTCGAATTCTGTAGTACATTACATACGATTGATCTAAGGCATCCTAAGCATTATCCTAAATGGTATAACGAAAAGAAGGACACGAGGTCTTAAAAATCTTTAATACGTACAATTTAATTTTAGAATTTTAAATAGAGTATGGTGTAGAATAGTAGGAATAAAATCTCTCTAAAAATAGAATCTATTAGATATTCCAATAGATAAATCACTAAGAAGCCAAACTAATCAATTCCATTTTTTGAAACTTTCTTAATTTGTATGTCGATATACATGACTGTTGTTCAATATTCAGCAGATGTTCGAGTACTTACAGTTGACAATATATTTAGAAAATAGGAGATGAACCTAACCTGACCCGATACAAATCTTGAATTATTGTACACAGCCAAATAAAACTAATAATGACAATGAATAATTTGAAAAAGAGTTCATTTATGAGTCATTAGCTCCGAGGTGTATATTATTAAAATGAAAACAAAAAGTTAAAATGCATTACAAAAATTTCTATGACATTTGTATGTGTCGCATATGACTACAGTCAAGCACCTAATACGATGAAATATATTTAAAATACGATGATTTAAGTTTTTAATGATTGTAAAGTTTATATTGAATATTGTATCTAATTCGTATGAATGTACAAAAAAACGTCGGGACTCTGCAACTAAGCGTTCATTTAACAATCTTCTTTATTACGACTTTAAAAAACTTCTTTAATTATATTTACTTACCTCCTTGTACAAAGTTGGTCAAAGAGACCTGTGCAAAAGTTTCTTCCATTTTTAACATCTACGATAGACTAAATGTCTGTTTCGTACTGAGCGCCCAGGTTTAGGTTAATGTCTTTCCATATTTTTATGACAAAATTGTATAAATGCAGTGTCTTGTATGTAGTATTAGTGAATGTATAAATTAGAGAAAGTTTCTTATATTTAGCCTGATTTAGAGATCTTTATATCTTAGGCCCATAAACACCGCCAGTCATATTCTTTGGTTTCAGTTATTCGTAACATTATATTTAATGCGTTTAATTACAGTTACAGAAATAAAATATGTATGAAACAACATATGTATAAAAGAAATTAATAATTCAAAAATTTCATACATATCTGTTTTAAAACGAAACGTATAAATATTTAAAATATATAGAAACAATATTTTAATAACAGTAGAAAAACAATAAAATTCCTTATTTCATGAAATATGTTAAAGATAAATAACAAATACTAAATAAGAGTTTCGTACTTTTTTAATAAATTTATATTATTTAATTTTACCTGTTTGTTAAAATTTGTATCAAGATATTTTATGACCTCTGTGTTTGTTGACATGGGATGATAACCTTTTTGATTAAAAGTACTGCTTCGAAAACTGTAAGATTTTTTTTAAATACTGTCCAAAATCTAATGTCATATTGGTTATATTTCACACTAACACCCAGATATATGCCTATTATAAATAACCGGTGGAGCTACAGTAACTTATTTGCGTTTCATTTGGTAGCAGTTTCTAAGCCGTTAGAATACATATAAATGTCATGTATAACAAACTTATCGGTTGACCCATTTTTTTGCTGGTTCTGTCCAGTTAGATTCATTTTCATCCTCCTTCTCTCCATCTGCCTCTTCCCTTTCGCCTCTTTCTTGTTCTTGCTCGCTGGATGGGGTAGCAGATGGGGTTTGCGAGATATTAACATTGCGTGCACGCAACTCAGCCAAGAAATCATTTTCCTGTTGATAGCGTCGCTGAAGCTCTTCTCGCCAAGAATTTCCGCCGCCGCTACTATCATCACCATCCTCGCCAGCCTCGAAATCTGAAGATAAGGAAAATCGATAATTCCAAAATTATGAATGCACTTGTTACACTCAAATTATTTTTAATATTTGATCTTCCAATTTTTTGTATGCAAAAAAGAACGCTAATTCCTATAAAATGAATATTGTATAACTGTATCTACTTAATCAATATATTTAGAATTCAGATGTTTATTTACATTTAAAATATCGATAATATTATATACAATAATTGAAAGGAAAATAAATATCGGTCTACTAATTTATAAGTGTGATTGTTTGTTACGAATATGTAATTGAGCAAAAATGAAACGACGGTCAATTAACTACTTCTAAAGAAAATGACAGAATGTAATTTTTAACTAGTATAAAAATGTACCTGATTTACTATTACAATTCCCAATTTACAATTTACTGTTAACGCTTTACTGTCTGAAATAATAGATACGTTTACTAACACGTTTATTTAATATAGTAATTATATATTTATGCAAAAGAAGCATGTGATGTAATATTTTGCAAAATGCTTGTGAGGATGTAAAAAATTACGAGAATGGAAATTTGAACAAACTCTTACCTAACGGCTTTCTGATGTTAATTCGGCCAGAGTTGTGAGAATGATCCTCCTGGTCTGAGTCTGCAAGGCACCAGGATACATTCACAGGGGGTGCATCACACACATTCCACAACACGTCTAAAGTGTCATTTGTATATGAAAATATCTATCTTTTTGCCAAAATTGTAATACCAATGGGATATTTTATATAGAGATTTGTACATTTAAATCCCAATCAAATATTTTCTTATAATAACGGTAATTATTACTAACATTATTGTATTTTTGTACTTTCTTACAGTATTCAAAACAAAAGAAATGTTATAATAAATTTCGAAGTATCAATGAAAAATGAAACATAATTTTATTTTATAGTAAATGTAAGAATAAAGTTGCATAAATTGAATTTTTGTTTTATTGCAATTTGTCTTCAATTCATTTTTAAATCATTAATCGAATTATAAATTATCTTATTATTAGAAAGAGCATGTCCTGTTTCACGTGTAGTGTAGTAATCTGTGCTATTTCTAGACTAAATTTTGCTAAGTCTATACTAGATAAGAGAAAATAAGAATTATGACAGGCAAATTGTGTAAAGAGAGGCAAAAACTAAATATTTACATCTGTAAGTTGTTAACAGTGAGTAATATATATGTATGATATATATTTTAAAAACTTGCATAAAACAATTTATAAAAATATTGTAAGATATATTTTGAATTTCTAAAAAAAAAAACTTAAAAAATCATTATTGACACATTTAGATACGAATAAAATAAAATCCTGTGTTTTCTTTTTGTGAATTTATCAATTGAAATAATTATTTAAAAATATTGTAACAATATCATATTTGTACTTAATATACATAAAAAAATCGCATATTATTCTTCTTGTAAGTACTAAACACGAATATGCAATTATTTATTTTGTTTTACATATAAATATTCATAAGAATTATTTTCCAAATAATATAAAAAAATTAAATTTCTTCTATATTTTGATTCTTAATATAAATATATGGCTATGTATGAATTGTAAAATTTACCTTGTATTTGAGCTTTAGTTCCATAATAAATTTGTAAAATTTTGTTCACTAAAAATAGGTAGGGAAATGCATTATTACATGCTATAAAATCTAATGATGTGATAGAAGAAAAATACTGCCAAACATGCCTGTTTACACTAATATGAACAACAATATGAGAAAATGTATATATGTACGAAGAACATTTACTTGAAAAGTTATTTTAGATTGCCATAATTTTTTTTATAATTGAGTAATTATTCAAAATAATATGAATGAAACAAAAACATACACATTGGTAGGAACATAAGAACTTTTAATATCTCACTTATTATAACTACTCACAAATATCATTTCATTAATGAGTTTTTGTAATAGTATGTTAGTTTTAAACATATGAGATTATATGAATTAATCGTTACCTCTTCGAGTTGGCTATACATTTTTTATTTTAAGGGCTAATGATTTCTATGCCTTACACCTAATCCAGATATACAATTATTGGAGGCCTATGTTAAAAACGATAGCTAAATACAAGTTTTTGTGCCACTTTGAACTACCAAAGTATTTTGCATTCATTTCTGATGCAAAGTATGTTAAAATTTATAATACAACATACCCGAATTCAATTCCCTCACGAGTGTTGACATGGCATTAGTAACACTGTCAGCAGCTACCAATAAGTCATTTCGTAAGGATCGGCCCAAGCTATTATTCGCACTGCTGGAACCACTCCCTGGCAAGCTGTTTGTCCTGAACGCAGACCTGACATCGAAAATCTCTATTTTCTTTGCATAAAGCGACTTCCAAAATAAAAACTAAGTTAAGATCGTGACATGCCACGCTTATTGTGCAAGCATCTAGGGATAAAAGTTTTTTATCAGCAAATATCAGTATATTCGCAAACTTTAAATTAGCAATATACTAGCATAAACATGCAATATTAAAAGAAAGCGGGTGTACAAATTTCATAAACTAAATTTTATTTCTTTAAATCTATATGTTTTTTGTGTTTTAATAAATTTATTTACATATGTTACTTCTTAAAGTTCCATATATTTATGTTTAGCATTCTCTTTTTATAATCTCTTTATTACAACACTTCATTCTGATTTTTGAAAAATATAATTTTAATTTCGATGAGAGTTTAGATATCAATGAGTTAGGGTATTATACATAATATATTCAGCTCATAACAATATTTCAAAAGATAGGTAAAAGAGTATATGCAACTAAAAATAAAAGATAGTTAATACATAAAACTACTTTTTTATTAAAAAAATAATATTATATAATCAATTATACAATTTAATATAAAGGAAAATATAACAACATTTTTGTAATGTACAGTAAAAGATCTGAACATGCTCTTTAAGGTACATTAATATATCTGCTGTTTCATTCCGTATAAATATACATGCCTGTAATATTTCACAAATTAAATGCAATGAAGGAAAATTAGGATATAATTGATAACATAAAACTATAAAAATTTAATAGTGCCTAAAAGCGTCTCAAAATAGCAAAAAGCAATGACTTATATAAATATAATATTTTAATAAAACTGCAATCAGAATTTACAATATCGTTAATATAGGAATATTTTAAAATAGAAAAATCATTAGTTATTCAACTAGTACCAAACTTATTCTTGTTACTAGCTGATCAATAATACAGTCCCATTAATATTCACATGCAACAACCAAAGATATGATTACTGTGCTAATTCTTTTCATAGAGTGCAGCTAAAATCTTATTATACTAGCACTGTGTATTTAGAAGAAATCAATTTTAAATAAACGTATATAACATAGAAATAGACATAATCAATCGTTTAAATTTAGATATGCTTGTAAAATATGACTAATTTCTTCATACAACTTAAACATAATTCCTTATTACGTATACAAATTATATAATAATGACTGTTTTAAATATGGCGTAAAGTACATAATAAATGTCGATAACGTATAAAATTTTGTTAATTTTTCTATAAAAGTAATTACTTTCAATATCTAAGTACGTTACAAATCTTTGTACAAATGATTCTTATATAAAAAACCTCACAAACATATCAATATAAAATGGTACTAAAAAAATGTTAAAAGAAACAAGGAACGAATTTTTCCTATTTTTATAAATATGATATGTATTTAGAACTTGTCAATATATTTCTAAATATTTCTTTAACCATAATTTTCCGATAAATTCGAGAATTATTTCTAAATCATTCTATGTGCATGATATAACAGTGTTTTATACAAAGATTGTAATGTTTACTTTTTCTTTTGCTGCCTTGTGTCTTTTTAACTTTGTCTATCTTGTCATTGATTTCTAGCAGAGATTTTTCATATGCCTGCCTACCTTACATCGCCTCCAACACATGATAAGTTATCTGGAATAGGATTTTGTATTGTTCCCAGCATGGTATTATTAGTTACACTCGCCACTGATGTCGTTGGAACGGGACTCTGGTAACTTTGAGACATTTGTTGTTGACTTTGCGACTGCTGTTGTTGTTGTTGTTGTTGTGGAGTTGTAGAAAGTGGACCACCTGGAGTTGGTGGAGCTGATCTACTACTTGGCACTGCACCAGGAGGTAAAGGTGGTGACTTTGTACTTCGTGGTGAACTATTTGGTGTTGACCTTGGAGATGCCTGGTGATTCTATAATAATATAAAATTTGGAGTATTGCACTATAATAATAAAATTGAAATGTTAAATGATTATAGATTGTTCTTGAAATAATACCTTTAACATTTTCATTAAACCTTCCAGTTGCACCATTAATTGTCTTCTAGAATCTTGCAATGTTGCTAAATGAGTTTCTAACTCATCTTTTCTTTGCCTCAAGGCTCTCAGTTCAGACATTAATGCAGGATTTTCCAAACCAGCCGCTTCTATTTCTTGTTGTCTCCTATAGTTAGATTCAATGTTAATATGATAAAAAATAAATGAAAAACAAAAGCTGGAATATCTTTTGAATTAGATATTCCATTTCACTAACTACAAGCTGAAGCGAGAATATATTATTAATGTGGTGTTTGTGTGTGAATCTAATGAATCTAACAATTTCAAAAATTATATTAACGTTAATTTAAAATAATTTAATAATAACTTTATTGTATAATTTTCGGACAAGATAGATATACCTAATTACTTTACATTTGTAAATAATGTAATATATCGAAAACTAAGACAACTAAGGTAAGATACAGAGATTCTTAAAAAACTAATGAAGAGAATATCGATTACAAGCGGGATATTCCGGTGTTAGTAATGATTTTGGATTCGATTGTCTTCATTTTTAAGTTATTTATACGGTTATATAAATTAAATATGCATAGAGGGAAAGATGTATTTATGTTAGTATTGATTGTTGTGATGTCTTCAGCTCTAGTATATACATTCTACGCAACAAAAGTGATAGAAGCGAAACAGAATGTCCTTTTTAACATGCATGATCCTAGGATGGTTCGACAGGATGAACTCGAGGTTTAGGCTTGATATAAAGGAAATAAACGACACAGGTATACCTTAACCTTGCAATCTCGCGCATTATTTCCTTGTTCTTTGCCTCTAACTGCGATATAAGTTCGCGTTGTGCTCTCGAGGCATCTAATGACGCCAAATTAGCATCAGACGGTGCCCTACCCTGTAACACAAATATTGCGATTTCAAATAATTTGTAAAAATAAGAAAATGAAGTTTAGTTGAATCATTGTTACTTGTACAAATGATGGTAAAAATTTCGCATACTTACTGCTTGGTCAGCTTGCGACATTCTGGATGCGGCACGAGGCTATGCAATTATGAAATTAAAATTAGTCACACAAAGTCACGATTCAGCTGAACGTTTAATTAAGTTTATTGCTCTAATTTGCTAATAACTGAGGATTTCGCATAAAGTTTCATGCTTTTATCATAAACTACACCAAACCACATTATATCAAATATACCCACAAATTTTATATTAAAGATTATACTATTTGTTAGACAACTTCGTATAAATTATTTGAATAATCTTGTAAATTAAACTTATACCTTTTTTATATAAATAATACCAAGTTATAATTGTTACAATATTAAGCATGTACCCATATAGTTGTAGAACAGTAAACAACAAACATTAAACGTTAGTTATTTTAGAATAAATAAGATATCTTACCATAGTCCTAGCTTCCTGAGCCAACCTTTGTGCGTATCGTGCTATTAATTTATGTTCATCATCCAGTCTTGAACTATCCATACTGTACAATGTATGAATAAAGAAATAAAAAAAAAAATAAATAAAATTGTGACTCGTTACGTGCACATTTAGTATAAGCTGTGCAATTTCGATCTGTTTTACGCTCACCTCCTTAAAGTAGAACGGCTGTCCATCGATCCGGAATCGAAAGGAGCCATGAAACCTGGATCTGGAAAACCGTTGTGAGATGGTAAAGGTGATGGCGGGCTGCAATGCAGGGAATTTATTTTCGATTGAAGAATCGCGTTCATATCGACGGCTATACATATCATATGAGTATGATAGATCATGTAACTCACACTATGTGTGATAAATCTAACGTCTTCTCAGGTTGTTCCGGAAATCTCGGTAAACTATTCTTCCCCTTTTCAGGTACGCATCTGAAGCTCTTTCGTAAGGAATGACCAATCTGTTTGCTCGGTGATTTCTATAGAACAAACAGGAGAAGATTGGTGTCACGCAAAAGATACATATTATTATTTATATATGGAAAAGTTTGAAACTTTGAAAGTTCTATCCAACACGTACAAAACTACTGTACTCCCTCGTTTCATGATCGTTATTATGTGTCCCAGAAACTTTACCGCGCCAAAAACAATCTTGACAGAGCTGGTACGAGTGACATTTCTGACATCTGTATCGGAAGCCGGTGAAGTTTTCTTTGTGACACGCGTCACACATGACAGGATGGGCCACTGAAAAATTGTATATGAATGAAAAGCTCATTTACATGCACAAGTTGCACCTTCGTTTGCAATACGTTAAAGTATTATGTTTCTTGGCTTGAATATTAGACGACAGTATTCAGTGGAAGCATTTTTATACTATAAAGAATACCTACTTCAAGAAGAAATTTTAATATTCAGTAAATTGTAGTAGTTGTGTATCTATTGATCTTTAATTAATATTTTCTGTTGAAAAATTCGCTAGCTGAAGATGAAATATGATAATTCATCTAGAATTACTTTAAAGCACATGATCATCAGGTAGATAAACCTGATGTCTGAAGATGTTTTTATGAGTCTAGAAAAACTCAAAGTAGATAATCCAAAAATATTCTAAACGATTGGTCACATATGTAGATATTCATATAACTTTCTGTATATTATAGTCTAGTATTACTATAATTCTAGTATTATTATAACTAGTAACAATAAATTGAATTTTAAAGCATAAAATTCTCTAACTACATATGTAATTTCATTTCTGTATTGCGAGATTCATTAATTCTAGATTAATTTGAAATCTGGAAAATCACCTGTTTCGACAGCAGCCATTCTATGGTACAATGGAAGCCAGATTAAACAGTGTGGTCCTGGATCAGACATAAGAGTATCCAAAAAATCGTTAACCGTGACTTTCGAATTCTGTAACACAATATGACACCCAACGATGCTAATTTCCGAGTTGTATTAAATTCAAAGAAGTTTACCAGTTACCTAGTATACGGACAGAAGTTCATTTTAATGAACTTACTTGGGGAAATATTGAATTGGCAAGACCCTCGGAGTATCCAAAAGATGGTGATTCGTAAACCGCAGCCGTTAACGCTAGAACTTCCTTCAAATAGTCAGAGAATCTCCAGTGTATCATGTGACCATTGCTATCCGATATTTGTGAGTATATATCTATTCGCCAAGTAGACTGAATTAATTAATTAATTTTGATATTACACGAAAAAATATAATAAATCCATTCTTATCAATTTTCTGACTTCCACAAACTTATTTGTTATTTTTAAAAGACTTATATTTTTGGTCTTAACGGATCATTTCCATTTTCAATTTTGTTATAATAGAATCCTTCTATTTAATCATAAAGTGGCATTATAATCAGAAAATTAATAAAAATTTAGTTATCATGCTTTTCTCCTTAACTTCGTACAATTTGTGAACGAAAATAAAGAACGAATAACTTACATCGAAATTTGTCCATTAGTTTTCCAGCACATAACGTAGCTAGCGCTACTTTCACAGAGAAAACGGATATCTTATTGTTTTCCCTACAAAAAATGTAGTTTTCGATAAATCATAATTGCGAATGTGATCAATAAATTAATATGTACATAACTTTAATTCTTAAAATTAAATTGGGCTTTAATTTAATTAAAAAATTTTTCGTAATAAGAATCAAGGGATACAAAATTATATAACTATTTAACTATTTAATCTTTTAATAATGCAATAAAATGGCAAAGAATTCAGAGTGAACGATTTAGAAAGTAATACTTAGTCTTTTATCCCCAAGATATTCTTAACTTTTCATAGAAAATAAATACAAAAAATATTAGTAATTATATTAAGTATGAAGACATTTTATGTAAAATTTATAGTACTATATTTAACAATCTTTACTCAAGTCTCTTTCAAGTTACACTGTTAAAGGGTTAAAACATTTAATACATATATAAAATTCAATATCTATTTACCCTGTAGTATAGGCAGCAAGTAACCAGTTCATCAACAGAGCGGTTGTAGCATCGACTTTGGCTTGTTGCGAAACAGGCACTCGTTTATTAAGGGCATGGAATAAGGAAGACAATAAAGTTTCCAGCCTCGAAACTCCCAATGTGCTGGATGGTTCCAAAGTGTTTAAACCGTTTTCCCGAAATGCTTCGATTACATTCCATATATCCACGTTATGTACTGTATACAACAGAAAAAGTGCTTTAGTAATGAAATTTCTTAATTATTTTATTTTGATGGTACGCTTTTATGGAAAGATTGAGAACTACCGGTGTAGATTATTACATGGAATAGTAAAGTACAGTATATAGGTATCATAAATCACTTGGACTGCGAGCTCGCTATCTCATAGCCACATGGACTATTTGATCCTAGGAAGTTCTTGACTCTGTGGATCACTTCATGCCGAAGCCCTTAGTATTATGGGCCACTTGACGCCAAAAAGCGCTCAACCTCATGAACCACTTGATACCAGCAGTCAATGGTTCAAGATTCTAAAGGATGAAAGGTCTTAGAATTTACGGATCACCCGAAATCTAGGAATCTCTAAAGCTTTAGGACACCAGAATTAACAAAGATATCAGAATTCTCAGAATATCGAAATTTTGTAAATCTCTAGAACTTGGAAACTCTTAGAGGGTTGCTTTCCCATTTGGTTACCTGACGATTCTCTGATTTCGTAGCTTATGGAAACCTAAAAACAATTTCCTAGTACAGCTAAGAACTTCAAACTTAGCTTTTTCAGTAGAATCTCACCTAACGCATCAAACTATGCGTTTCTTGGCACCAAGTAATATATGCTTTCTGGCGTCGAGTGGCTCGTATTAAAGTGTTTCGCAGCCTCAGGTGGTTCATTGGATTTGGAATTTCCTGATATCAAGAGTCAATAGGATTTAAGAGTTTAACTGTTAATAAGTTGATTATAAATGTACCAAATAGATGACTTAGCGTTAAGTAAAGCTACTATGTAGCGGTGGATATTTGGACCTGGCTTAACGGCTCTTTCTGACATATTCACGTTATGATATTAAGCAAATATTATTGTACGATAAAGCTCAGATTCTGTTAGAATTGTCTATAAAACCCAAAACTTAATTTGTTTACACCTACTTTTCCTTCGTTTGATACGTTATACGTCTACATAAATATGTTATACTCACAGTGAACTTTCTTTTGAATAAATCGCAATTTGCACGCAGTGCGGTACGACGCAAATCGAATGCTATCAAAATTTTGCTGCCGCATTTCTTGCAACAGCTGCAACCGGCTTGCCTCCCCGGTGCTGCTATTTCCCGACCCTCCGGCGCCATCCTCCGCCATCTTATCTGTAACATATAATAAAAATAAAATAGTATCATGTTCAATCTATTTGTATGCATTGAGAAAATCCTAAAAATCGTGTCAGTTTCCAATGGAATGCGAACGATAAAATTTATTCGTGGTCGATCAACTACCTACGCGGAACCTAACGCAGCCTTTTAGTCAGTTATCTAAATGTCAGAGTAATCAATAAAAGCTAGATTTCTTCGTTCTTTATTGCGCCTACGGTGAACATTCTCAAGGGTTCTGAGGGCATTCAAAGCATCCGCAGAATGCACGAGCGCTATTCGCCACGGCGTGCTTCATTGTGTTGTTGATTAGTTTCAGTCCAGTCTGATGAATCAAGCATCGCGCGATTAATACGATGCTATTAAGATCAGGAATCGCGACGAAACTAGTATAGTGAAGCACGAAGATCGCCTTTGAAGCGGCAGCGATAACTTTCAACATTTTAATTGCCATTTTAAGAAAAGTTAAACTCAACAAAATCATTCGACGAAGAAATTAAAATAAAGTAGTGTTACGACACATATTCCTTGGTATTATTATGATACTTTTAACCCTTGTCTATGAACAACATATGTTATTAAGTCATTAAATGTAATAAGTATATTTATGTTTAGCAAATCTGATTCTAATTTCAGTGCATTACGTTTTCAGAAAAAGATCAGAGAAAATGTATCATTAAATGAAAATAACTTTTTACATAGTCCAAGAAACATTTAAACAGGAAAGAGTTAATAGTGTTAATAGTGTTAAGAGTATAATTTATTTCTTATAGAAATAATATAATATTAGAATCAATATTATAGAAATTATACAATACATATAATACTATTCATATAAATTAAATAATTGGTAATATATTACCATATTATACACAAATTGTTTCTCTTCTCTCTTTTTCGAAGTCATCCCATTCTGAATATTCATTTCAAACGAATAATATAATTGATTCCCATGCATCTATAATTATTGAATATTCTATTATAATTTTGATCAAAATTAATTTTCGCGAAATCAGTTAAATTAATTTGTTCATATAAATAAACATGGTTCGCCCTATACAACAGTCTCATATCAAAATACAATTTTATCCTCTTCTGAAACCATCAAAATAAAATAATATTCAGTAACGAAGCCACTCGATATACTATCGATTCGCAGCAGCGTTCGTTCACATCACAAATTGCCGCATTTCGGTGTCGATTCAATAACGTCCCGAGTCAATACTTCAATTTAAAACCTCCAAACGTTCGTTCGTATCGTCAACAATCGACAACGACCTATCAGGTTGGCACAGCTAACAAAGAAATCATGGAAACGAGAATGCCGACGAGGAAGACAATTACTTTTATCGTTGATATACCCGGCAAAACAACGGGAGAGTTCGCCGGTCGTTAACTTAATGGAACGTGAAAATCACTCAACGACTGCTTGATAATTCATAGGAGACTGTTTCAGACAAAGCCGAATTGTCGCAGCAGCAACTGGAAGCAGCCGGTAAATATCAAAGCAATTAATATTTTGCTGGAAAATCACCATCGGGAGTAACGACATGATTCAAGTGGAAAACGAAGCGCGCCAAAGGCAAAAGGATCATTTGCAATTCAGTTCGTTAAGTATTCTGTGCGATGAAGCCTCGATCAGCAGGATCTGCGTGAGATTGCGCGAAACTAAATCGTTCTAGACTTACAGGGAATCGAATTCCCTGGAGCTTTCCACACTTTTAGAAACAGAGATTCACTTTAGAAATATTTCGTGATCCATTCGAAGACTACACGAGGTGTAATTATTAAAAGTTGATTTATAAGCAATTCAAAGTTGATTCGTGTAGTTCCACGAACTGAAACAAAGTAGGTAGAAATAGTAATTCTAATGCGATTTTTAACTGAACCGACTTCGATTTGTTCGCCGACTATTTTTGATGAATTACAACTGTCCTAATGAACGTGTAAACTATTGTCATATTGTAATGTTTAACGCGACTCACTAGTGCGTTGCGACTAAAAATCGTGATTTTGAATGTGTATTAAAATACATGTTTGAAGCGTATATTAAAGAATTAAAGATCCATGTTCTTAAGTATACGTGTACACAGGTATCTAAGTACTCGCAGTTAGCGTGATTCTGAAATCAGTTAATCGAATTCGCATGTTTTTCGATCATCAGTTCAGCGACTCTCGGGAAGAAAAAATTATAAACCAGGTGTAAGGCTGCTTCGCGTTTGATTGTTCAACGGTTATCCGGGTATATTCAAACATACTGTCCAACGGCTATACTCGTATGTTTAAATACACGTGTAATAGAAACATACGGATACCCGCGAAACAGGAATGTTCGTGTATTTCCACTACACATGTATGCGTATATTTAAATATACATGCATAATCATTGAATAGTTAAACGTGAAACGGTCCTGGACATAGTTTTGAACATCTTAAAATATGCTGTTCTCAGGATGATCGAAAAACACGTGAATTCGTTTATCTGTATATGTGTATTGAATACCCGCGTACGAGTATATTTGTAGTCCGTGTACACGTGTATTAACATTTACACGCATTGAAAGTGAAATTTGTTTATCATACGCGAAATAAGAATTTGCAGGCGCGATCCACACTTTGGGAATCTATATTCTGTAGCAGTGGTTCCCAAATTTTTTCTAGTCACAGCACATTTTAAAAATTGTACAGATATTTTAGCGCATAATATATACAAATTTTAGAAATGGGAACAGCAATACAATTGCGTGATTAAAAAAAAAAGAAAAATAAAGACATTGCTCTTTCGCACATCCTTTGACAATCATTGCACCAGACCAGAGCTATTCGAACTTTGTTATTTCTTTAGTTTAAGTTTAAGGTTTCTGGTTCTCAGGATCGTGTGAATTATTTTCAGCGCATTGATTCCGAGGACAGTTCCTTAGCGCGATGGAACGGGAAATCGATGTGACTCGTCGGTTGTTGTCCAACAAAATGGAACGGAGACAGGTACATTTAGAATGAAAAGTGCCGGGAGAAAGGGAAATCGAGTGAAAGAGCGAGGAAAGAAAAAAAGGTTCGAGCATTGCCATGCACCGGCAGATTGATATCTCCGGCTGCTTCTGCCACCGAGTATTTTCGCGGATTACTCTCTCGGTAAATTCGCGACTCTAGCGAAATACGATCCGGAAGCATCTTTGAATTCGTCTGGCATATTTCGTTGAAACGGTGGAACGACGATTTGCATTCGAGTCTATTTAAGTAAAGTTCCAGTGTCTGAAAAAATTATTCCTTTTTCCTAAAAAATGCTTGCAAACCAGCTTATATGCATAGAAAATATTTTCACGTGTAATGTAACGTGTAAATGGAATTTCTTTAAATATTTTTCAAATGACAATAATGACGGACATTGTAGTAATTTCGAAAGTCGGAAGGTCGAGAGAAATGGTATAACCTTCATTATGGAAAGTTTTTTATGGGTCGTCTAGTATATTTTAAATGAATAAAGCTTCCTGGTAGAACATTTTCGCATATACGTATATAAGTATATATGTGTATTCTTATCTTTAATAAGAGAAATTCAATTTTTGTCAGTTACAATTGTTAGAAATAAAATACGATAGTAATAAAATGTAGTATTATATAACACGTATAAAATATTTTCAAATAATCTATGAACTAGGAAATAATAACCTTCGTTTATTAAGAAACAATCTCGAGTTTCGAGTTGTTCGTTTCTTCGACTTATTTCGCAATATATTACAGTCCACAAGGTGAACTGTACCTATATGCTATCATAAATTATACTTTCAACAAAATTACACGTTTCAGAAGCGATTAAACTACATACTTCTAGTACCCTAGAAACTCCAGCGCAATTAAACTATATACTCTAGATGTTACGTCCCGTTACCTTATACGAACCAAACTCCATCTCTCGGTCGAGACGGTCACTAACTACGCAAATATAAATAGTCGGACCGCAACAATCCTAAAGAACTGTCATAAAACTAAACATTTGCTTTTTACCTTAATTGTTATAAAATATATTCATATATCACCTAAAAAGTGCGAAGGTTGGGTTTTTCCCATGTTCAATGATCATTTCCACCCGCAAGTGACCAGTGGTGGGGCGACCAACCCCCAGCAATAGTTTTCCTCTGCGACAGCATCGTTACCGAACTTCATTGGTTTATCAGCCTTTGATCAGTCAACATCTCTTGACTGGTTTTTCATCCGTTGATCAGTCAATGTCTTGACTGGTTCTTCGTTCATTGATCAGTCATCAGTTTTAACGTACTATTTACATGTCTCTGAGAATACGTCTACACGCACCAAGCGTAACTATTTATATCTACAAAGTCATTGGAATAAATATATTATAACCTATTACTTCAGTTCAGTACACCTCTATTATCCTAATCGAAATAGGGGATCGACCAATTCGTCGCGTCGATTATTTAATCGTAACGAGAATTTACGACTCTCGTTGACGCGATCTACCGCGAACGGTCGAACACTAGAACTTTTTAATACTTTCGTCTTAGGTTTTAAGGTTCTTTTTATTTCATAATAAATTAATTAAAGATATAAAAACGATCTATAATTAAATAAGTCTCAACAAAATCAATAATAAGTTAAAGAAGATAAAGAAAAAGGAATAACCTTCTTCATTTATTAATTGGTGGACTTGCGCTGTTTTTTAAGTCATGACTTCGGTTCTTCTTCTTAGAGAATTGATTGAGCAAGCGGAGTATTCGATGCAGGATCGATAAAAACACGTTTATCTTTGATCTTATTACATAGCGTGCGAGCACGAGGAGAGAATAAATCGTAACAATCGTCGTTTGTTTGCCGCACAGCGTAACTCATAAAATCGTGCCATCGCGATGGCCTGTTTTCTGTCATTGCGAAACTCCGTTCCTATGCATTGTGGCCCGTGTTCGCCCGAAGGCGAATCACCGCTAAAGTTCATCAGTCGCGCCGATGCAGACGCGCACGGAAAATAGTGATGGGATCTGAAACAATTCGAACATGATCCAAAGTTTAAAGCTCTTGAAAGTCTTGGTAATTCTTAAGTCTTTAAAGTCTTGATAGTTTGAGCCGTCCTGAAATAAACGTATTTATGATAATTCGAACTTACCAGATTTGTTTTAATATTCTATGTCAATGATACCGTTTCAGCGACAATAATCAAAAGACTTGTAAGATATCGAATACTTATCAAGTTCTCAAAACCTGCTGAAACTCTTAAAAGTTTTACGGTGATCAAGACTTTTAAGACGATCAAGACGACGAAAAATTTCAAAACGATCGAGTCTTTCGAGATTTTATGAACTCAAGACTTAAAAAGACTTCCAAGAGCTCTAAGCTTCGAATCATGTTCGAAGTGATTCGAATTTGTCACCGTATATGCGATACAGATTCGAAGTGGTTCGTAGTGTTTCAGATGCCGTCACTATCGGAAAACCCGCGATAAAGAGAAACTGTAAAGAAAATCGACCATGTCGGAACGACTGCAATAAACATAGAATTCTAAAGGCGCATGAAAGTTATAGGTGTAGTTGTCTGAACCGGTTATGTAACAGCGGTAAAGCAGCGGTACTACTACTCGTTGACGAATCTTTTCTACGCCACGAAACTCCGCATTAATCATATAATTTGTTACTACGTCATTATGATTTCAGATAAAAGCAATAGTCTCGAAAGGCTAATTGATGCTAGAACTACAGCATCAGATTTTACTTTTTTATAATTATTGAAAATATGCAGATACATTTGATAAAATTAATATTACTTCTTATTCAAATAGATAACAATTATTTAGATATATTTATTTATATCAGGTTTGGACAAACTCTATTAGAAATAAAGATAAAAAACAACAGTTCAAAGTAATAGCCCATTTTAATTATTACATTATTTTTATTCTGAATATAATATAGGAAAGGTAACTTCACTATTAAAATCAAATAAATTATTCCCAAACATTTTTCTATTATATCATATAATAAATTCGTTCATTCTAATTTTTTCAAATTAAATAACAGGTAATTTGAATCTTAATAAATACTAATTTAAATCTTAAGTATTATGTGAACTATATATATATAATTGATAATATAATTATAATATAAATGTTGAAGTACTACAACTACTTGTACAAATATTGATATAACTTCTGACCTTACATATATATATGTATAATATCAGATTGGTTTTGGTATTGAGATATCGAGCATTGATTTGAAATTTTTGTTTTACGTGTACCGTAACCTACTTATGGTAGTCTGTTCATGGTCTAGTTATTACAAGTTACTTTGGCAAACTGTGGCGATCATACGAAAATTTCTATCAGGTTATCATAGGGAAACCCACGGTGATTGGATCGAAGTAAACTTCCATCGTAATATAGTTACGTTCGGTTGTAATTTAGTTAAATATTATATCCCAGTGTGTATTATTCGTTTGCATGATTTGTATGAAATATATTATCTATATATATGTATTTCTCTAATTTGTAGTAGAAGTATGTATATAGAATATTAATAGTATATTCCTAATCAGAAAATTAAGTAATTATAAACTTATACTGTTTTTTCTTCGCCTTTAAGGTGAAATATATATTTGTATAATTCTGTTGAAAATGAACTTGTTATATTCTTTTAATGTGGTCTTCAATCAAAATTATGTAATCTTTTATTTTTGGAGAATACATGAATCACATGAACCTTACATTAAAAATTAATTAAAAGAATCTCAGTGCTGATTAATATATCCCCACATTGCTATCACCTTATTAAATTAAATACGACGTATTATTACAACATATTATACTCTTTAATTCGCACAATGCTAACTATTCCGATGTAAGAATTAAAGATGTTTAACAACGAGTTAATAATCAAGTACGAAGTAGATCCCGTTAATTGCTTAATTGCGTGACGCAATTGTTGTGCAAAAAAGATGTGCTGATACCGATAAGCCTTAATTTACAAGACTACACTATTTCATTATGATCACTTATCATTAATCTTATAAACCGGAATTTTTATTCTATTGAATGTCGAACATGCTATATTACCTCAGAATAGGTGCTAAGATTTACAAGTGCACTATTCAGTTAAGTTCGTCGCAATTGAGTTCTTATCTCTGCTCGTTAAAATTCTTCAGCTTGGTATGTGTTTTTCCGCGTAATGACTACGTTGCAATGCTAAAAATA
The DNA here is from genome assembly GCF_910591885.1 of Bombus terrestris. Classification (NCBI taxonomy): domain Eukaryota; kingdom Metazoa; phylum Arthropoda; class Insecta; order Hymenoptera; family Apidae; genus Bombus; species Bombus terrestris. The sequence goes on along the minus strand of NC_063274.1, from coordinate 21,756,373 downwards.
CACTAAATGTCACACAATTGCAATCGCTTGTTGCATGAGTAAAAACACTTTTCAATGACGCGAGCATTTGATGAAAAAATTATTTATGCATTTCAGATAGAATATTCATTTTCCTTTTAAATTCTATCAAAATTACAAAATTACAAGATTACATTAAAATAAAAAATACTAAATTTGTTAAATCGCTAACTCTAGTTTTACGTTTCGCTAGGAACTATATCACTTTGAAGCCGAACAAAAACGAAATAAAGCAAGCTTATTCAGGTGTTTCAAATCTTATCCAAAGAGATGGCGTGTTTTAAATTCGAATGAAGTAGGAATTTGGCGTTCTCGCCAGCTATTCGTTCCAAATCACGAATGTACAATTTGAATACACATAAATAAGCACACGGCCGTGCTTTAGCTTTAGAGGACCAACAAAACAAACGGCGTTTCTCAGAGCTATGAAAATAGCTCTCCTCGACGATTCCTCGAAAACGTGAATATCGCTTCGAGCCAGCCACTCGATCTTATTGGCTTTTTGCCGCTAATAATTGAAATGAGCAGGCTGTGAACACAACATACCGAAGATTCAGTGTTTTCTTTAACAAGTCGCTGCTGATTGCCAATATATAAATACCTGCTACAAATACGCATTATTTTCATTCGTTTCACTTATTTGATCACCATATTGATCATATGCTTTAATCACTGTTCTTATTTATCTTTCAGTTTATCATAATGTATTTATTTACATCTTACTATATGAAACTGATACATCCGTATATTCTCTATCAGAAAACATTTACTTATATTTTGTATTACTTGTATTTGGCAATATTATAATATTAGGAGACATTATAATTACAATCATAAGTAACTTCAATCTCAAATTATAATCATTGTAATTTGTTAATTATGCAGTCGCAATTCTCACAAACAAGATATGATAAAATATAAAATCACGAAAGGTGGACATCCCTTGAATTTCGCCTTACCTTCACATTATTTCACCACTTGGCCCATGGATTAAAATCAGGTTACTTGGATTCAAGCGAATTGTTTAATCTGAATGAGTCTTAACAAAAGATAGTGCAACTACCGGTAAGCGAATATTCCTCAAAGAGCATGAAAAATAGTTATTCTTCTAATATCGTCATTCTAAACCAAGGAATATCGCTCTTTGAAAAGCATTCAATCTCCATTAACCCTTAGTCGATTATTGGAAACGAATGAAGATACGATTCCTCCGGCGTGGCTCATTCAGTCATTAAAGGCTGTTACGCGAACGGCGCAGGGTGAAGTTTTGTTTGAAGGGTGAATCGGCATCGACGGTTGTCGTATTGTTCGCCACTTCGCGCTTTAATTACGCGGCGCAATGAACTTCGTAACTGCTTTCCGGCCTTCGGCCACTCCGTATACTCCAATAACCAGTATACACGCAATGAAACTTTTCTCTTTTTTCCCTCCCATTTTCTCTCTTCTTTTTTTCCTTTCCCAGCGTTTTCTTTGCGTGTGTGCACATATATCGATCCTAGATTCTGCTCGATTGACTATGGCATCAGGTTACTGGCAACGCTGCAATAATAATACACCTTCACCAGTTCTAAAAACCGAAGGGTATCGATTTTTTTCAGCGGGTTGCACGTTTAACGCAATTGCGGGTTTTATTTTCTGTGAACGTAAATTTCGGTGGAAAATGTCTTGTTTCCATGAATTAATGTGAATATCGTAGGGAGAAAAACATGCTCACTCTTGCTGATTCTTTTATTTTAATGTCTCTTTATGGCTAAAAAATAATATTTTAATATAATATAGTTTTGTTATGTAACAATAATTATTTTGTGCAAGCGTGCGCGCCCGCGCGCGTGTGTGTGGGAAATCTAATTACAAGATTTTAATTCCGCCCCTTCCTTTCCTTCCAATTGTCCTTCCTTGATTCTCCTTTTTTCCAGCACTGTATAGCAGTCCGTTCTTTTTTCCTCCCCCTTTAGTATTTCTCTTCCTGTTAACCGTGTTCTTTTCAGTGTTTCTTCACATTCATGCAGCATATGTTCCAGTGACTCTCATGCCTCTTTACATAGTTTGCGGATTGTATCTTCTTTTTTTCAATACATATTTCCCCTTTCTTCGTTTCCATGTCTGAACCTAGCATTCACCTTTGATTTCTGCCTTTGTAATTTTCATTTAAATATTTAGTTTTTTAATTATCTCTAATTTACTTATAACGCTTGTTATATCCGCCTTCTACTATTCTATGGTATTACCATTGTAATTGCTTTGCCCAGTCCATTTGTGTTAGATCTTTAACAAAATCTTTATCTCTTCTTCTTTCCATTTCCAATTCTTCAGTATTTATCATTCTCCGCGCCTGTTTTAAGTATCTTTTATTTCTTTCCATTTCTTATCTTGGTCTGTATGTACTTCCCTTTAGCATTCTTTATCATTTTATTGTTGTTTAACCGTTCTGTTTTCTTCTCGTATCTTATTTGTTTGTTTTCCGCTTTTATTCTTACTTTATTCGTTTTGGTTTCCATCAGGACTACGCTGGGATGTTAAAATCCGGACTTAATATATTTCTTTTGTATGTTCTCTATTTTTTATTTTCTTCCATCTCCAAATAATTTTGCTATGCATTATTATTATCTTACCAAAGATATAATTCTTAAGATAAACAGTATATTATATCTCCAAATATTCAGAACGCTTTTTAATATTTTAATATTATGATGAAGAATATTTTTTAAAGTATGAAGAAAGTGGACAAGTGTGTATTTAATTCGAATATAAGAAAACAATTTTGATAATATAAAATTAATTGATAAAAGATTTGTTTCTTTGTTAACACTATATGAAAATATTTTCTAAATATATGATTAATTGTTATTGTGAGTAGACGGCCTAAAATTTTTGCATAATATAATGCACAGTGTCTAGATGGGCAAGGATGATATTGGCATTAGGTCAGATGATTAAGTATCAATCTAAAAATTCTGATATTTGGAGAAGTTTGTGCTGCGTCACAAAACCTGACAGATTAAATAACACATATTTAATAAATAATGATTCAATTTGGGAAATCGGTTTGAGAAAAATGAATTTATTAGTTGTTTGATGCTACATCGATTTCTTTATATCATAGCAATATGAATAACTGCTTTGAAAAATAATTATTTTTAAATTATTCAAAAAATTTTATTTTGAATATCAGTTACTACAAAGAAAGATGCAGTAAAAAAATAGAAATAATTCTTAAACCAATAGCTAATAAAGTGTTTTAAATATTTTTGTAAGTTTTGCAATATATTCTTTCGATCCATATTAGAAAATGTATTTCGTCATCAAATAAATATAATGTTTCATGTAAATACTCGATATTCACAATAAAAACGTTATCTGCCATTCACATACACGCCAAAATAAAGACACCACCGATCAAAACCTTCGTGACCATACTCAATAGCATTTAATCAATTTAGCGAATCGGCTTTGTGTAACTCAATTTGATTCAATCGTCGCGCCCAATAGCGATTAATGCTTGACAATGTCTTAAATACATCAAAGTGGAAAACCGTTAAGTCAATAGAACCAAGCGTAACACACTAACTAAATCGACGAGGAACTGACAGAGCGGAAAACCTCGCCAAGATAACTTACGTAATCCCATTTAGGTTTGGTTTTTCAAAGCTTTGTACCGAAAGCTAGTTGTGTATCGCGAACAAAGCTTTTTCGCTGATCTGGTTAATATCGTTGATGCGTACATATTGAAAGAAAATAAAAAGAAGAGAGGAGATCACCGCGCGGAATGCTTGATAAAAATAGAGACGGCCGCGATAAATGCAGTAAAAACTATCTAGGTTTCTGTACTGCCTAATCAATATTTTACTTACCGAGTTACAGATAAAAAAAGGAGAGAGAGAAAGAACGATCTTACCTCCTATCTTTCAGCGAAATAATCAACGAACCGAAGTGCACAATGCGCTTTCGAAATTACCGCCAATTTTGAAATTCGAAACGTTTGTTTTCAGCTCTAATTTTACTTTTCACTCTATGATTACGCGAACCATTCGGTGCAAACATTTCTTTTCATTTCACGATATGACTGATAATTTTGATATCTTTTTACATGTGTTTACTGTAATCTTTTATATCCTATTTTTGATATTTGATCCTCGAAAGGTAAAATTTCACATCCTGTGAATTTTGTTTTGATATTATCGTCCTGTAATAATACCATTACAATGTTTCTTTGTTATTGTTTTTGCAAATAATAACAGTTGTAAAATAATAATATTTCGTTCTAGATGGCCTTCTAGCGTTAACAACATTTTTGGTATTCAAAAATTTTTTATGAATTAATATTTAATTATTTTTATCATTATTAAATTAGTTAGAATGTTTATTTAATGTTTAATATTTCTAGTCTTTTATCATATGTTCTTCTAATCTTTTATTTTATTTGATATATTGATATACTATTGATATATATTGATGTATTGTGTGTGTGTGTGTGTGTGTGTGTGTGTGTGTGTGTGTGTGTGTGTGTGTGTGTGAGAGAGTAAATGGGTATTGTGGAATAATATTAATTATGGATTATTAATTCTTCGAAAACCACCATACCGTATAAATTAATTATCAATATTTGAGAGAGAAAAAAGGTCAGTTTATTTTTGAAAATAAAATTAAGTATCCTTAGTTAGTTTGATATTATTATAATATCATATCCAGTTTCGTACTATACAAAATCATTATATTATTAACCTTTCAATTGCTCCAGGCAAATGTGGCATATTATAACTTGAATGCCTGAATGATTAAACTATTTCAGCTGTTCCATGTCAGTACACAAGATAACAAATAGACTAGCATAATTTGTTATGCGACCTTGTATTGAACTAGTATTGAGAACGATAGATATTCATTTCATATTTATACGGAGGGAAACTCATATGATAAATTATAAATAAAATAATAAAAATAAGTAATTCTTATAAAGTATCTTTTTTGCATATACATATATTGAAAATTTAAATGAATCGATAATAAATTAATCAAGTACATATACTAATTCGTGAAACAAGAAAAAAGCAATTATACCTATTTATTTATAATTAATAATTAATAATTATTAATAATTTGTTAATTTAGTATTATACATAATACCAATTTATATATTGTTAGTAGGAATAATAATAATGTTCATTAATAATGATAGTAATTAATAATAGAAAGCCTACTCCACAAATAAAAAGAATTTTTTTACAATGAAACTAATATTTTATGAAAGGTATTTTTCATATATTTCTGTTTACAGCAGACTAAAAAGTGTATTGATTGTTGGTCACATAAAGAGGAATCGTCTCGACGAAAGCTGTTGATGACAAAAGCCTTCGAACCTGAGTATATATATCACTACAAATAGTAATACGTGGAATTAATAGTATCAGTTACAAATCTCGAACAATCTACCCTAAAGTTAATATATATATATAACCCTAAAGTTAATATATCGAAAATATCTGTGCATACAATAAATGACATAGTTGAATGGTTGAATTGATCAGAGGAACTGAGACCGGAACAATGCTCACGTCAGCGGAAGGAATGTCCCAGGAAACCTGAAAGTCCCCAACTATATATGTATACCGTTCTACCATTTTTTCCAATATATCTTCCCGAATGGAATTACTGTCTTTGCGACGCACAAATTGCCGGAAGGATTCAACAGGAAATGTCAGAGGAAGATCGTCAAGCAGGAAGTTGCAAAGGAATGAGGAACGTGTGGATGCCTAAGTTTGAATCAATACAATAAGTGGGCCAGGTGGGGGTGTATAAGATCGCTTGAGGAGACAGAGGAACGGTTGGGAATGTGGGACAGTTTTGGTGCGTACAGAGGAACGTGCGAAATGGAGCGGCCAAAAGGCGCGGCCAATTTCGGATTTCTCATAACTCAGATTCTCGTCAAGCTGATCTTAATCTCTTGATAAACTATTGAACAACTGGAATAAATAACCTTTAATCGTCTTACACGATTCGAACTATAAAACATGACAATGATATAGAATCGATGGATATCAAATGTAAAAATGTCAAATGTAATTGCCTGTCAAATGTAATACTATCGTATTACGAATAATTGATAGCGATATATTAAATTTGTAACATATTTCCAAATGATTTCCAGACAAGGACTGTCGTACATACTTACATCAATGTCAGGGATAAATGTCAATCGTTCAAAATGTCATGCGGTTTCGAACGATTACACGATCAGATTATAATAAGATATAGATTGATTTTAACGATTACGAAGCGATACGTCATTCCGTGCGCTGAAATTCGAACAACTTTTACTAATAGCACACGACAATGATGAATCAACTGAGAATAATGTTTTGGACCGGTGCCGAGTAGAGGAAGCAACGTGTGTCAGTGGAGCACCGTTTAAGGGGGGAACAAACACTTCCTTTCCCAGATAGAATATATGTACATATACTCATCGGGACAGTGTCCGTTATATTACATTAGACGCATATGAAGTTAATCTTATTTGCCGGGGTTTATAGTTGCCGTTATAATATACTATAACGGTAAATAAATAAGGGGACATTCTTGCAGGTGCAGTAAAATCGAAGATCTTAACACCTGTGGAAACCGTATCGGTATTATCGACTTTAATAACAAAATTTAAACAGAACTACAATATCTTTATATATTATATTATATTCCATATTTATAGTTCTTAATAAAATCTTATATCAATAGTCTTATCATTCATTTAAATCAATCTGTACACGTGAACATTTTATTGCACATTAAATTACAAGTCTTACCTGGTACATAAAAATAGATATAACAATTCGAAATTTCCACCTTATTATAAAACTATATATAAATATTAGAATGCCATCCATTAATTTTTATCTGATGCTGTAAAGAAGTATACGAAAACATGTGTGCAATAAATCAAAATCGTTCAGAACGCCGTCACGAGACACGGCGATGCACCTAACCTGGCCTACCGGTGTACATACCTTAGACGCTTTCGATGCGCGTGTCTCCAACAAGGGTGAGAAGAAAAAGAATTGCCGACGGGTGTGGGGTCGCCGTCCCCGTGTCGGCAAAGGCTCCTTTCGTATCGTTCTATCACATACGCGACGTCATTAGGATGGCTTCTACTACAAGAAAGTCACCTAAATGACGATGTAACGACACTTCTCGTGGCACTCGAGTAGGTACTGCTACTCCGAACACGGGACAGATCTGTCAAGAGGAGCAAACGCGTAGTTTCTGTGAGCCACTCTGACAAATACGTTTCAGCCGAATGTACTTTTTACAGAGATACACGGCAATAATCAGCCCGCGTCGAATGAAAGTCACAGAATTTTTCTTACCACGGAAACGTCGCGATAAACAAACTCAACGCAATCTCAACGTAATGTGCATCGCAAGCCTTGCGGCCATCACTGATTTTAACTGGCACTGGTCGTCAGTGGCGCCATCGCTTTTTTAGACGGGAGAACAAGGAATCGGACCATTGCGCGCGCGATGGTCGCATGTGGCCACAAATATGTCTATATTTGAGGAAATTATGAATTACGATTTTCCCTCATTTTCTTTTATTTTTGCTCAAAAAATATTCGTAACTACATTTAAAAATATATCCTACGCGTTGAAACGCTTTGGAACACACCTAGAAATTTTTTATGTATATACATATTATGTAAAGTAACTGGTATGAATCATTCTTCACTGACGAATACTTATTTTATTAAACACGCATGATCGACAAAAAGTATTCTTTTCATATGGCAGTGGTTTGAAAGATGCTTTAACTGTTTGCTAAGCGAAAGGTTAATCGTATTTGCGATGTTAACTGCTCTTCTTATATCTAAATATTTTTTTTAATTCCTAAAAATACTTATGATTTTAGGGCCCTTTCTCATCGCTGCGAGAATACTGTAAGTAAGTGGCGCTTGGATAATTACAGAATTCGCAAAATCCGGGTAATCCGTGAAGTCCAGGTGGCCCCCTCATCCCAGGAATGCCTGTTGATAAACGAAGCTAAAAATACCAGCAGAAGAATTTAAAAACGTGTTTGTAACTTTTTTCTCTTTACCTGGCCTGCCTGGTTCCCCCCGTTCTCCTTGCCTTCCAGGCAATCCAACGCCATCATTACCAGGTGGTCCTATTAACATAATTTCCGTCAGGAAGAAAGAATGATAAATTCACCGAGTGATAATGTCAAAAAAGTTTATGTGTGCTACCAGGCGGTCCTCGCGGACCCATTGGACCTTCTACGCCAACGCCTTCCTGACCTTTATCGCCCTTCTCACCCCGTTCACCAGGTGAACCTTGAGGACCTATGGCGCCTTGTGGTCCTGGTAATCCGACAAATCCACGCTCTCCGGGTAAACCTGGGAGACCTGGATCACCTGAAGAGCAATTTTTTACCAGAATTGAACTCTAATTTAATTTCATTTATTTTATTTAATTTAACGTTGAAGATGAAAAATTATACATATTATATCAAGATATTTAATACTGTAAGCTTGGAGTTGCTAACTGTTTATTAATCCAAGTACAATCTAACTATGTTATTTTTTTTTTCTAGTGTTTATCCCTACATTAATTTTTATTCGTTCATTTTCTAAACGTATTTTTCAAACGTTAAAGGATATTTCAAGTTTAAGTAGCGTATACAAAAATTGTTATTGGTATATATGATTTTTCGTTTTTATCCTATGTCTAATATTTTCTTAAAGTATTAAACATCTTTCTCGTTTGCTAAAATGTGAGTAACATTGAAATATAATTCGAGGATCGCAGCAGGATTAATATAATAAGGAATAATGAATCAAATGTAATGTAACATTGTTATTATTGTTACAGATACAGAGGTCATACAGGAAGAAAAGATGTTAGCATATTTCTGTCCTTCTTGATTAAAATATCCTGTCTACCATTTCGAAATTGAAGAAAACCGAAGTTTTTCCATTCTCTTTGTGCCAACCTTGTCATTCAATTCAAAATGGTTAACTGTCATTTCGTAACAGGTCGTATAACATAACTTTATTCAAAAAGTAAACAACATGGATAATTTCAAATATTTCAACATATCTTGAAAAATGAAGAAATGTTAGATAGAACATATTAATTGAGAAGAGCAGATTTGATCTAGTAGGTACCTGGGATGCCCTGGGTTCCTATTCGACCGGGACGACCCTGTCGGGCCAGCCCCGGCAACCCGGGTGGCCCTCGTAGACCTTCTGTTAGTGTTTTCAGCCTCTCTGTGACACATGCAGGATTCCATCATCTTTATAGATGTACACAGCCACGTGAGTTGTTAATCTCCGATCGATCAATTGTTAATCGAGCGGACGTGCGTGTACATGAATCACGTCGCTGATGAATGCTGACTCTAACTAAGGATGAAAGTGAAATTTCAAGCAACTCATGACGGAACGATGACAGCAACAACCATTGTGATGTTTCGCTATGACTATCAAGGACGCTGAAGGTATTTTTATGTAATGACGATTCATCGTCTACTATGGATTTCTGAGGAAAAGATACAGTCCCTAATCATCGTATTAAAATTACATGCAGAAATTTCATCTATATAGTTATAAATGTCATGTATACATATACTATTCTGGTACTTGATCTCATCGTCTATATATTCGCTCTTAACAGCTGCATTATCCAATTTGAGGACAAAAATTCGAAATGTTTATGAAAATAATGGGACTACAAAGAGACGCTACCTTTAGCGCATATGGGATATGTTGGAAAGAATATGAGCTACAATAAAGCCAAAAGGGAAGAACACAGGACCACTCAAACATGTTAATAATATGTGTTCTTCCCTTTTGGCTTTATTGTAGCTCCTTTCCAACATGTCCCATATGCGCTAAATATTCCTGGTAATTAGGGACTGTACTTTCAAAATGAAAGAAACACCAAAAACACATAGTAGGATAATTTCTACTATCACGTTCTACGGTTAAGGGATCAAATGCAGGCAAATGAGGTTGGTAACCCTTTTTCTCGGGGTTGTACCTGGGCGACCTTGTGGACCAGGTGATCCAGGACGACCTGGACGGCCTCGACCAGGTGGACCAGGTGGACCTTGCATCTGTGCTGCCATCTCAGTCATCTGTTCTGTATATGTACGTACCAATAAAAGGAACAGTTATCTTCTACCTTTTTACATAAACCAGCCCATATAGCTGTTTTGCCAAGAACGACCCGCGTCGTATAAGAATATTGTTGCTACAGTAATCTCGTTACAGATCATCTCAAATTTTCTTAAACGCGTTATCAACTATACTACTATTTAATTTCATGTGTCACGATAACATAATAATTTCGAATAAGTATACACCTAGTGGAGATAAGTAGGCTGTGTAATAAGTATCCAGCTGCTTGCCCTATAAAAATAGCATCACTAAGCAGAGTAGTAAATATCCACCTCGTAACACACTGGTACATATTTCTCGAATTTCTGACTCAATGATACTTCGGCCTGGCGGTCCTTGAACTCCTGGCATTCCTGTCTGCCCTCTAATCCCTGGCGGTCCTTGAAGTCCTGGAGCCCCATCTTTTCCTGGTATTCCCGGTAGTCCCATTTGACCCTCTGGACCTCGTTCTCCAGGAGGTCCTCTCTCACCTGGCTAATTTTTAGTAACAATGAATGTAACGACAAAGTTAAGAACTTCAAAACAATATTTTGAAATTTATTCCAGTGACATGTACGGTTAACTACTGACTTTTCCTTTTTAATAACAGATCTTACATATGGTTAAAAGTCCCAAGATTTTTCATATTAAAACAACTTCCAAATCATCCTACCAAACTCTGTTTTATCATTACAACACATGGACGGTAAAATTATTACCACAAAGGAGCTTTTAGGAGGAACAGAGTAATATGACAATGGGTTAAAGAATCAAACGAATATTTAACAATAATAGATATTTTTCATCTTAATAACCATTTGAAATACTTACTAATCCTGGAGCACCTGACGCACCTCTTGGTCCACTAACCCCTGGACTGCCGATAGTTTCCAATATATTATTTGTATTTAACATGTCTGAAATTGTTCCTGGTGGTCCTGCTGGTCCTGGAGGACCTGGGGCACCTGGAGGACCTGGCCGCCCTTCTAATCCTGGAATACCAGCGACTCCAGGTAAACCCGGTGCACCCTAAAAAAGCATATTTCTACCTTTTTGAACTTTTTAGATCACAATGATATATTCCGTGCATCTCAATGCATAGCGCAAATGAAGTGAGAAAAATTTTATGACCCAGAGTAAAACGAAAAATAACGAACTTGGATTGAAAGTTCCATTTTGGAGAAAATTGAAGTGAGTAAGAGCGGCAAATTGGAAAGGGATTATTCTACATACAAAAATAAATTAAACATGTAGAACAGAAATTTTGTCTTATTTTGAGTTATAGAATCTCTCCTGATTCAATTTGTATTACGAATTTTGATCCTTGATGTATTTAAGGCGTATTAAACCTACAACACTCCCAGGTAAACCGCGTGGTCCAACAGGACCTTGTTCTCCTTGATGACCTCTGTCGCCTTTTTCTGCAGATCGTCCATCGAGTCCTGGTAGTCCTGGTTTACCAATAGCACCTTCGATTCCTCGAGGACCTGGGACACCTGGTTCTCCAGGTAAACCGGGTGAACCCTATAACAATTAAATTAGTATTCTAATTCATTACTCAGATTGAAATTAAACTAAATTTCAAATTGTCTATTTACATAGTAAGAATCAAAAGAAATTCTAAATGCGATAAGGAGCTCAATTTTTTCAACATCTTACATTCGAATGTTCGATTATCCGAACAGTTTTGCAGTTCGCGATCGCGAGAAAGCGCGCCAACGGGAGTCATAAATTCCCGTTACGATTATATAATCGGCACCACGAAGTGATCGATCCCTATTTCGTTTAGGATAATAAAGGTGGTTGAACTGATTATAACATTGGAGTAACAGGTTACAATGTAACACTTTTTCCAATAACCTGTAGACATAGATAGTTATGCTCTATGTGTATAGATATAAGTTTAAAGTGCGATAGTAGTGGGTGATAGGTGGTGCTGCTGGTGTGCCGCCACAAGTTAAATAGATGACTAATCTAAAGATAACAAACTAGTCCAGAGATGTTGACTGATCTAAGGATGACAAACCAAACAAGTTCGGTGACGATGCTGTCGCAGAGGAAAATTATTGCTGGGTGTTGGTTGTGTAGCGGCATTCGACACCAACTAGTGTCAGACGACAACAACGCAGTGGTTAGCGCCTTAGGTTACGGACGTTCGGGACCCCGGGTTCAAATCCCGGCGACCGTAGTCCGATTTTCCTTTCCGCAACATCTAAATTAGAAGAAAAGCAGCAGTACCTCGGTAGCGACATCTATACCAACAGAGTAGCACTATCACCATTAACAAACTACTAACTACTACACCTCAGTTGTCTCACCACCGGTTGCTTGCGGATGAAACGACCATTGAACATGGGAAAAACCCGACCTTCGCACTTTTTACCTGATAGAGCAATAACCATAAGGAACGTCTCGAGTTGAATATATTTTATAACAATTAAGGTAAAAAACAAATGCTTAGTTTTATGACAGTTCTTTAGAATTGTTGCGGTCCGATTATTTATATTTGCACAGCTAGTGGCCGCCTCAACCGAGGGGTGGATCCTGGATTAGGTACAGAGTCACCGGAAGTAATACTATTGTTGAAGAATTAAATTCGGGATTCAAATCTGAAGTTGAATATATAAATTTACCTGTGATCCTGGGGGTCCTAGAGAACCAGGAGCGCCATCCTTTCCTTGCAAACCTGGGAGACCCGGTGGACCAACAGGACCAGGTTCTCCTTTCACTCCTGGTAAACCATCTTCTCCTGGTGAACCACGGGGACCTTCAGGACCAGGTGGTCCTGGTAGAATGGAACCGACCATCGAACCTGGCAAACCTGAACAAATAAATTAAACGTATTAAAGATTTTGATACCAAGATATGTGTAGCGGCACTCGACACCAATTAGTGTCGGACGACGACAACGCAGTAGTTAGCGCCTTAGGTTACGGACGTTCGGGACCCCGGGTTCAAATCCCGACGACCGTAGTCCGATTTTCCTTTCCAAGACATCTAAATTAGAAGAAAAGCAGCAGTACCCCAGCAGCGACATCTACACCCGCAGCAGAACCCATCTCGGCCTCTACAGGCAACAGCTACAACTATCACGACCTATACACCTCATATGTATTACACTCCTCGCAAGACATCTGCACTTCATCCCGCGCGGCTTGACAGCCAACGATCATCTACGTGCCGTCCTTCGAACCCTCAATAAGCCCAAGGACCCACCATAAATTTGAACTCCTAACTGTATTGTTCGCGTATATGGTTTAAGTCAATCTGTTTGCCCGAAAAGATTTTCTGATCCTAGAAGTGTTTTCGGCTGGTTTTTAGAAAGGTCCTTGGGTTTATTACGCGCTCTTAAGAATTACAGAGAAAGCGGGTAGTGGTCTAACGCAAAAAGCGGAGATGTACCTAACGGAAAATCCGGGTTTTTTCCATAAACAATGTCGCCCATGAACCACGTTGGTAGAAGGCTTCTTTCTCGTATCTTCCTTCCCGACATTGGTCATAACCAATTGGCATCGCGGATCAGTGCCCTCACTTTTCTAACTAAAAATGTAAGCAATGAATCCGCGTTCTTCGTTCAAAGGGCACACCCATACCGAGCTTTCCTCCGTAATCACATCAGAACGAACTTCAGAGTCCCTATAGCTCTCAAAGTGTCTAGCTAGTCAATCAAAGTCAACATATACACGGAGTCTCTCATCTACGAGTAATCCTTTTCTTGGTCACCTGTATCTTAATCAACGGCATTACTAATTTGTGTGATTGTACAAAGTGTTGGAAATATACATTTTTATAACTCTGTGAATCACAGTGTTATACTCCAATAACCACCCCTATTATCCTAACCGAAATAAGGGGATCAAACTATTCATGGTGTCGATTATTACAGTCGTAACGGGAATTTACGACTTCCGTTGACGCGTATTCTCGCGACCCCGTCTCCCCGCGATAGCTCGAATTTATACCAGGTGTGTGTTATCTTTAATTTCTCAATGACGCATGCAAAATTTTTCGTCTGTAACGATTAATATCAAAACATTATGAGATCAGGATATGCGGTTCGTTGAAAATAATTAAAAATCTTATGAGGTTTAGTGTGTAACAAAGAAAAACTATTCCATACTAAGGTCGAAATGATAACACACTCTGTTAATATGTTTAGAAATTGCTGAGCTCATAATGATTTGATATTATACGTTACAGACGAAAAACTTTACATGCATCATTGAGAAATTAAAGATAACACACCTGAGTTATCTTTTTGACGAGGAGTGTATATTTCAATCTAACTTACCATCACGACCTGGTTCTCCAGCTTCTCCTTTTTGACCCTGAATTCCAGGTGGTCCTAGTGCACCAGCTTCACCACGAAGACCTTGCAATCCCTGAGGACCTGGTACTCCCGGGAATCCTATTTCTCCTTTAGGTCCAGGAAAGCCAGGAAGCCCTGATCTTCCTTCTGAACCAGGAGACCCGTCTTGCCCTGGAAAACCTCGTTCTCCTGGCTCACCTTAACATATTTTACATCGATTATATAGAAGTATCTGACCAAGTCCTAATATTATACATTATCTGCAATAATTTTGTTGCGCGTTTCAAGTCAAACCATTAAAGGAATTTATCCCGAGAAATAGAGACTTCGATGGTAAGGATTAAAAAGGGAATTTCAAAAGATTGTTTAAATGTTTGTACTAATTGCTAGGATTTACTACATCACTTATTAACTATTCACTTAACTTTAGATTTAAAGTACAGAATCAAAATTTAGACTTAGAATTGGATTTAGGAGTAGGCTTGGACTTAGTTTTATTTCTAAAACTTACAATTACTATAAATAAGTAGGATATTAACATTAATTGCTAATTTATCATCAAACGTTTAAACTAGATCATTTACTAACGAAGGATTAAAATGCTCACGATTAGATACACGTTAAGAGTTGTTACATAGACATCTCTATCACGAGAACGGCATACATTTAGCAATTAATAAAAGGAATGGTTTACGGGTATTACAGCAGATTGCAACAAATTGATTTACAATCGCTTCGAATAGCTGTATTTAGGTCGACGCGACGTCAATATGCATGTTAATATATTGTTTTCATTTCACCCATCAAAGAATACTAGGATTTTAACTTTTGATAATAATGATACTTTGCGATATCAGTACTGAAATTACAAAGTCCAAAAGGAAGAATCGACAAGGACAAAATATTTATTATGTATCTTAACTATCAACAATAATTTCTCCAGAACGTGAGCTTCAAATATGGGCTATGTGATATTCATGTAGCAAGCATTAGGTGTATACAGATAACACTATAAATGTCTAATTTATAGTTTATAAATAGATTGCGTACTTTTATACATTTACGAAGAATTTTAAAAGTACAAAAGTGCGTAGGATGCAAATAAGGTACAATAATCTATAGAATTTCTAAAGTAGAATGATCGTTATAACAATTAGTAGACGTAGTAAGCCTTTTTTAGGTTCGATTACTTCGGCTATGTTTATGAAAATATAAATTTACGTACATTTCGTATATTTATAAGAGAAGAGGAAAAAAGAAGAAAAGAGTAAAATAGAATAAGTGGAAATATGTTGGTTGGATAGTTGAAACCATTACAACAATTGCTCTCGACCTTTAAATATGAGGCTGACATACTTTATTAGGAGGAATTATTCCTTCAAAAGTGTCAATAACCTTTGGTAACATTATGATTAACACATTAACAGATTCAAAGGGTTCGTTATTCATTTACAACGGAGAATCAGTGTACACTTCTCATCAAAAAGACAACCCAGGTGTGTTATCTTTAATTTCTCAATGATGCGTGCAAAGTTTTTCGTCTATAACGTTTAATATCAAAACATTATGAGCTCAGGATATGCGTTTCGTTGAAAATAATTAAAAATCTTATGAGGTTTAGTGCGTAACAAAGAAAAACTATTACATACTAAGGTTGAAATGATAACACACTCTGTTAATATGTTTAGAAATTATTCAGTAGTTCATGATCTATCAATGAGTAAAGGTTACAGTACAATATTATATAAATTTGTAAGTATGGGACGCGGAAAAAATTAAACGAGTCCGAAAAAAAGCAATTTGTTGAACTAAAACAGCAACAGTTATTAGTAGCTTAAATATCGAAAGTAATAAGATAAAGTCATAGAGTAATATACAAATTCTTAAAAAATGTCGAAGATTATGGCAAAAAGACGAAAAACTTTACATGCGTCATTGAGAAATTAAAGATAACACACCTGCATTATCTTTTTGACGAGGAGTGTAGAAGTTATAATTACCCATATCTATATCTTTCTAAGAAACAAAGTTTAATTCCTATAAAATGTTCATTTTTGTAGCACAAATTATATTAAATCAAAATAATCATTACCAAATGTTTCTTATTAGTCAATATTATTTTACTCACTAGAAGAGAGTTTTAAAGAGCAAGTTATAATCATCTATAATGTATATATATATTGTATACGGAAATTTTGAAAAGAGTGTGAAGAGCTTCCAGGTAATTGTAAGAAAATGTCGAATATCCTTCCTAAACGAAAGTATATTTAAATTAAATTTAAGTAAAAAATCTAAAGAATATACAAAGAGTACGTAGACGAGCACTCAAAAAGTCCCTGCTCTTATATGTGGGAAAGTATGTTGACGGGGTAAAGGTATGTGAACTCGTCAGTAAGTTTAACAAAGATAGAATGTTTTTGGGGCATTGATCTCTGACAGTTAGAGAAATTTTGACGATCCACGAAAACAGAGTGATACCTGTGTGAATACGTCTATACACGTTCGAGTCCAGTCCATACAATACTACCAAAACTGTTCAGACTCAAGTTCGTCGACCGGCGTCAAGCGACGAAAACAGTGTTAGCTAACCGAAAATAGAATATACTTTGTCAATCGATGAGTTACCGATTAAAGAAATAAATTCAATCATGAAAAAGCGATAAAACTAATAAATTTAAATCTATTCCCCCATGCAGAAGCTAAATTTTTCAAACATAATCTCATTAAAAATATATTTTTAATTCATTTTCATAAAACATTCATTTTCGTAATATAAATTATTTTAAGCAGAAATATTTGTCACCAAATATGCAGAAGTGCTTTGTTGAAGAGAGTAGTAATTAACTATTTTATGCTCACTACCAGAACAATAATGTGCTTAACGATGAATCAGCGCGTGCACGTAGACACACAACTCCACGCGATTTTCTAACAAGATTAAATTAGTTTACGCGGATGTTCAAGGATTACTTATCGGATAAATCTACGTAATGGTATTTAACGCTAACGTTTAACATTTGACACGACCACACTAATCCTTGAAAGAAAAAAAGGGTTAAAAATAAATATCGAACCACTACCTTTTTGACCTTGTTTCCCTTCGTCGCCGCGTTCTCCTTGTTCACCCTTCGAACCCTTTTGACCTGGATATCCCGGAGACCCTGGTGGGCCTACAAATTTTGGTATAGCATCACGATAGTCACTGATCTTTCCTGGTGGACCTGGAGGACCTGGATAACCTTGTGGTCCCGGAAGGCCTTGGTCTCCTTTCAACCCTGGAAATCCCATGTCCCCCTATAAAATACAAACTGAATGTAAATATCATAACACTAGCACTCAGTGACTCAGGATCAAATGGCAGCCACTGTAAATGTATTCTACTTCCAGTGATTTCTCAAAATGTCTTGTAATAATGTTTATCTTACATATATAAAAATAATAAACTCACTCTTTCGCCATTTTCTCCTTTTGCTCCAGGTAGTCCAATTTGCCCAATAGATCCTTTAGGACCTGGATTTCCGGGAAATCCACGTGCACCAGTGAATCCTTGTGGTCCCTAGTAAGTATCGTAATATCGTAAAGTAGGATAAATAAAAAAACATAAATAAGGTTATATTTATAGGAACGCACTACTTTGCCTTGCTCTCCAGGTGATCCGCGTAAACCCGGCTGTCCAGGTAAGCCGGGTTCTCCAATAGGTCCAGGTGGTCCGGGTAATCCGGTTAAACCCGGTAAACCCTAAATAAATATTATATTAGATAGATAGATTGTATTGATATTAGATAATTTCTACTTTAGGAAGAAATAGACATTTGGTAGGACTTTAAATTTCAGATGAAGATGATAATAAGTCTTTCTAAAATATTTAGAATAAATAGATAGGAAGAATGTATATGTAATTCCTAAATCAAATAAAAAAGCTGTTTAGACAATATGAAATCAGTCAACAGTTTATTGTATTTTAAAGTTTCTCTCATATAAAAGACAGAAAATCTGACTTATCGTTTCTTCACTATAGTCTCATTTAGAACTATGTATACTTCAATCTTTTGTTGCATTTACTTTCTTTGAATAATATAACAAAGGATATCTCCATTTATCTAAAAATAGTTTTAATAGTATTATCTTATACTTAATCTTATGGAAGGTATTAAAGAAGATTTTTAAATCAAATTAGCATTTAATATTAAAAGATCTGATTCATATGTGAACTTTATGTAAATGTATTACTTGGACAATATCAAGTGTCAAATCAGACGGAAATATTTATCACTAAAGAGAAGCCCTGACTCACATTAGTGCCATTAATTCCCGGTGGTCCCTGTGGACAGATAATTTCGCAGCCAGGTCTTCTCTGAGGTAATAAAGGGCTGCTAAGGCTCTTCTGCAATTACGTTAATTACAACCGTGGGATCTTAATGGATTGCGAAGTTGTGTAATATATATAGACTTACCGGCAGTTCCTCACAGGTCTCTCTCTCTGGCCTCGTAGGATCGCAATTTAAAACCATCCACTGAATATCGATCTAAAGACATATTTTCGAGAAGAAGCAAATATTACGTTAAGAGCAAGAAGTAAAAACGCGAATAGACGAACACTCGAAATGAGCTCTTCACTCTACCCTTTAAAATGGCATCTTAGAAAGAAAGCCCAAAAATCTTCTTTGTAAAAAGAAACTCTATCAGAGACGATACATTACTTATTAATTTTTATTTCTATTCATTCATGGAATTAAGATGGTCCTTGAAAAAGCATGTTTGCACTCTATACTTTAAGATGGCGCGTTAGAAAGCACTTTGAAAATCTCCTCGCAAAAAGACTCTCTGTAGGAAATAATATATTATTCTTCTAGAACATTCTACTTGAAAATCAAATAAAAATTTCGCTATCGTACTAAATCATTTCTTATGGTATTTATTAATTCTGATTCATATTCATTCATGAAATTAATACCGCTAACAATATTCGGAAAGCATTTTGCATTTTATATTTTACAATGGTCGTCTTAGAAAAAAAAATACTTTATAAAACGAAATTTTATGTAATCTTTAAAACGTATTATTAAAAAATCGATCACTTTATCAACATGCTACGTTATTTACAGTTTACGGTTTATTTTTAGTTTTTGATGTTCCGCCACGAAATTGGTCTAATAACGCGTTCATTATGTTTTCCTGTACGCGTTGCGCTTCTAAACTTTGTGCGTACTAAATCTAACTTGTCCCAGTTATGTCTTAGCCTCGTTCATTATATAGTGTTTATTAATTAAGTGTTTCTTAATTGTCTCATGCGACGGATACATTTCTCGCATGAACCAGCGGGAGTTATCCCCCGCGAATGTGTCACGGCACAGTGTTCTGTGAAATTCGCGTGTTTTACGTTACAATCATACGCCTTTTGATCCTCGCTCAGTTGATCGAAATTAGTCGAATAAAAGATCTAAAAGACTCTTCCGACGTTCCGGGAACATCCATTGCAATGTTTAGTGAAATACGGTCATGTGGCTATATAAGAATACTACCATATATATGATACAATACAGCGTATCATAGAAATCAGTTATAGCTTTGTTGTTTACATCTCTTGTTCAAAAAATATTTCTTATTCGTTTTTTCTAAATTTTCTGTTTGTCTAATAGATTAAAGCTGAATTATCTCATATATTCATATTTGTCAAAATGTCCCTGTTATAATTAATGGGCTGCAAATTTTTATGCATTTATGGAAAATTAAAAAATGCATGAAGTATATACAATATGCAAAATTATGTAAAATATTTAATGTGATTTAAGTTTTATTCCTTTACTTACTTTTACATAATAGGAATTCACATCAATATTTGCAGTCTAATAATAAGACAATAGCCATTAAGGTAGCATATTTTGTATAAATTATCCTCCTATGCAAATCGTTTTGACTAATTTAAATATTTTAATCATTCAAGTGTAGATTTACATACACGATTTCGTATTATTTCATAAAAAATTCCGCGGTAGGTCATCGATAAAATAATGTCGACAAAATAGACGATAATTGCATACTGCATCAAAATTATCTAATGAACGCCGAGTTTGCAGTATGCGACGACACTGCTGATCTTACCTCTCCTATGTACAATGTACGCAATGTCAAAGGTGAACGATCGAACTTACCGGTACAGTAACATTTTTGCTGTGTGATATTTTCGATATCGATATGTCGCCATCCACTTTGATTGTTCCTCGTGGATCCAAGTCTTGTGTGTCAATGTATTCGCAATCTATATACACCACCAGCCTATCCTTGAAGACTCCAACATTAATTTTGTGCCAATTTTTGTCGAAGATCTGTTTCAATCAAACGTCTTACTCAAATTTTTTGCCAGGCAAATATTAAACTTATAATAATAAGATTTATTTTCTACCTACTCTAATTAAAAGGCTCATAACAAAAATGACCCTTGTCCGTTTCCGTCTTTTTTTTCAAGAGTAACGAAAGGATACTTTTGTATTTTTAATTTCTATTGGACGCATTTTAATCTTTTCTAACTTACTCAGTATATTACGAAATATTGTAAGCAAGCTGTAAATGTATCTGTAATTATATCATTTAGACAGAAAGAACTATCTTTAATTATATTACGAAGTTGTGAAATTTTCATAAACGTTGTTTTGTTGAACCGTTTAATTTTTATCAATTTATCATTTATCATCTATCAATGATAAGTCAATTTATCATAATATCGATTCCATTATGTTGTAAATTTCGCCTCTGACGAATAGGATACATTATTGTATAAAAGTCAAAAATTTGACAAGAATTATTTTTCTCATGAATCCCTCAATTCTTTTCTCCGCTATAAAATTCTATTAATTCCCAAGATATTCAACGAGGTGTCTTTGAACAGAATTCTTTTCTTATTAAATAGGTAATCTTGAGCAATCAGGAGGCAATTTTCTGCTGCTGCATTCAGAACATCTCCGGTTCATTAAGAACGCGACGCTTAACATTTCTTTGAAGCGTTATAAATGACACGACGAATGGTATTCCCATCAGTATTTTTAATACTATACGGATCCCGAACGCGTTCTTTTGCGTCAGGTCTCACTGAAAAACCTCTAAACTATTTCGCACGAGGCTTATGCAATGGCCTGTGACACGATTTCCGACGTCAAGATCTGATTCATACGCCAACGCAGTTTCTCGATTGATATTTGACAGGAGGCTTGAGTTTTTACATGAGAATGCCGCGAGATCGTTGTTTGAAATATCCGCGGTCATGCTCGTCACTCGTGGCCCGTTTTAATCATCACGCGATCCACGATGACATTTTTAAGAGGCGACTGCATTAAACAGGGCTTGATGTGACAACCATCGAATTGATTACTGGAAATGCACTTGGCTTGCCGATATTTCGCTCTACTTTAAATACTAATCTAAGAAACTTTTCTACTTACAGAAATGAACCTAATTAACACCAACTAATATCATTATTAAAATCTAATAGAATGTCATTATCAAAATCTAAAAGAATAAAAGAAATAAATAGGAAAATCTAAAAGGATAAATATAAATTAATCTAAGAAACGACGCTACTTCTGTACTTATAAGAATCAACCTAATCGGCACGAATTAATAACATTATCTCTAACAATGTTGTAAAAATTTTACTCACACGATCGGCCGAAAACGACACCGTTTCCAGTTCCCCTGTCTGGTTCTTCACGGATAAATCCAAAGTCTGAATTTTTGGGTTCATTGCGATTAAAAACTGGGGCTCGTTTTCCATGTCGACGATTCTGATAATGTGCCAAGTATACTTTGGCAGTTTTCTGGCCCTAAATGTGCAAGCCGTGCTGAATTCCTCTGGCAATCCGTTTGGGAGTATAACTCTGACAAACAATATAAAAAAGGGGCTTTGTATGTCAGTATACGTGACCATCGAATTGGTCAGTTTTGTAAATTTTAACGCTAACCGTACCGGCACTCCACATATATCTATTCTTATCGTAACTGGTCATTTAACGTTGTCAACAAATAACGTTGTTTTTTCGAAAAAAAATTGTCAATTTATTGTAGGAAATAATGCACAACATAACTTTTTAATAATAATAAAATAATCAGTCAAACAAATAATCAAACAAATCATCCTCACTTTGAAGTTGCTCATTTTCAGACTTTGAACTTCGTTCGTCTGAACACTCTTTACCTATATTTTAATTGTTTTTCAATAACTGTCTCACTGAACGTGTGGACATATTCAGAGATAAAACAAAATACAAAATGTACTGAATATTACGAGATTTGTTCATTCCTTGACGTATTTGATTTCTCGTTGGCTTCGATCTGTACTTTGTAATTCTCAAATGATATTGCATTTAGATTTCGTTTAGCTATAGAGAACTTATTATGAAGGGAGTATATTCTTAAGAAATATTTCTCGAGAGCCTTCGTTAAGACTCCGTTGTGTTAAGGCGTTACTACAGATGTACGCAACTATAGTTGATTAGATCTTGCTCGACTTAAGGTCCCACGTAGAGAACTTTAGAAAAACATGTAAATTTGTCGACCGGTCAAGTGGCCGGTCACAATAAACAGGTCAGGAGATAAATTTTTCTCGATAAAAGAAAAAGCAAAAAAAAAAAATTGGGAAATTGATTAATCAGATAATATAAGAATTTAAATAAAATTAGATAAATAAAAAAATAACAATGAATATACAATTTTAAATTAAATTTTGAAACTGGTCATTTGACCGGGCTTCGTAAGGTTAGCGTTAAACGTCGTTGGCAAATAGGTTGATAAAATTTACTTGGTTGGTTGAGTGATGTCTGTATCTTTTTCCAATCGGTAGGCGATTTGCATACGATTGCTACCTCTGACTCGCGTCACGCCAGTGTAATGTGTCTCCAAAAGATCTAGTTTCAACTTGCTGATGAAGTCGAATGTTTGAAGATCGTCTTCGCCCTGTTTGTATCCCTCGCATGGTCCACGAGGAGAATTTAAGATTGTTTCCTCGCCAGATGTATATTCTACGAATGTCCAAAATATTAGAACCTTGCAAAATATTTAATATTTTATTATTTGTGTCTTCCTTTTAAAACCATAACTATTTTCTTTCTATAATACTTTTTTGTAACTTCCTATCGTTTCAGGTAAACATATTTTTAGATAAATAATATATGTAGGTCACAAAGAAAACCATGATAATATTATCTTATGATGGAGCAATATAGGTTGTTAATGTCTTAAAAAAAATTTTGGTAGACTTAAAACGGAAAATCATGCGTATTATAAACGATTCTTTTATACTTTCCTGAACATACGAAATTTATTAAGAATAGGAAAACAGGATTGGATCTAAAAGTGATCTGATGATTATATAAGTAATTATATACATTATACGTGAGCAAGATTATTTTTATCGAACAAAGTCGATACCTATTATTACAATTACTTTAGAAACAATTGATAAAGCGAAAAGCGATAGTTAAAACACACAGAAGCGCAATAAAGTATGTGAGAGAAATACACATATGTTCGCATATTGATAGTGTGGGGTGACATCGTTAGGAAGAAATGATGCCCTATTGTTACACAACCCAATAAGTTTCTACTTGAATTATTCTGATGAGGCGTTGCTGATGGTATTATTCTCACGATAATATAAGCATTATTCAAATACAATACAACAATTGCATACATACCTAAGTATGTATACAGGGTGTTTCAGAGCTCAACCGACAAACTTTGCCAACATGTTGATGACAGGCACATTAGTATAGCACTTTTTGCTCGAAATGACCCAAACGTGTTGACAAAATTGAGATCTGAAACACACCTTGAGATGACCGGTAACGCTTATGCGATATAATGATAAGTTAAATATAAAGATAATAGGCGAGTAATAGATATTATCTTATGAAATAGAATTTTGTATGTGCTTCATTTTATGAACCTCTAACCAGAAGCAACTCATCGCTGTTTTAGATAAATAAAGGAAATGCTTTCAACGAGACATATGGTATAGTGTTTCTGAAGGCTAAAGGGGAAAGACGTGACAAGTAACATTTCCTCTTTCTGTTTTCTATAGAACAGCAATTTTGTAAATCAGTGTATTGAAAACCAACCGAAGAAAACAAAATATGAATGTTGATGAAAATATACACATCCATATACATATATAGCGTAAATATTAGTCTCTTTCATGTAGTTAACATAACGAAAGGTTTACAACTATAAACTTTATTAGTGACATTAATTATATTTAAATATTAATTATATTTTCAAACTTACTCGTACGTGTGAATTGCACAAGCACGAATATCCATATTGAGAAGTACATCCGCAGATCCAAGTTGATCCTATAATAATACATAGTAAATATACATAGTTTATAAATAACAAATTCTATAACAACAATATAACACGAACAATAGATAGAGGTAGTATTTATCTGTGACTAATTTTTGTACGGTCAAAACAAAAATAACAGCATAAGTAAGTTACACCTCAACATATTGCTATAAAATATAAGTGGATCAAGGGCGTAAAATGTTCTATAAATATACATATATTATTATTAATAACACAATTTTATAGAAAAAAAGTAGTGTCGATCCTGCCAGGATTCGAACCTGGAATCTTCTGATCCGTAGTCAGACGCGTTATCCGTTGCGCCACAGGACCTTAGTGATCATAAGCTTTACTCTTTATTATTTAAACATAACAATAAATTAAAATTTGGGAAAACATCTATAATAAATTCTCATGTAGGATCTAATCAAGGCATTCATCGAAGAAAGAATTGATGCTAAAGATAAATACGGCCCACTGTTTTACCGTACGTAGAAAAAAACACGAATGAAAGAGAAAGGTTCGAAAGTTATCTTGATAAAGGGGATATACCAGTGAGGCAATACTAATGCAACGATAAAACTTTCTTATTTTTAATTTTTGTTAAATAGAACTTTTGCCAAAGTAATCGTAAAGTTTTTCAAATTAAAACAAGATCAAACACGATATAATTTGTAGCATGTTTACTTATTTAATGACATAAACTTATATTCTTTCGTCTATTAAATATCTATGTAAAAGTTATTTAAACTATATCGTGTTTGGTCTTATTTTAACCAGAAAAATTTGACAATACGTGAAAATCTGATTTAAAAAAATTAAAAGTACAAAAGTTCCATCAGTATCTCATGCGCATGTGAATTCGGATAAAATTACACTACTCATCATAAGTCGTCAAACTTCACGGTATATGAAACAAAGGGAATAGTAGGGCCCCTTGCGGAGAATTCCCCCCCATGGTGGGAATGACGACCGAATGACGACCGGATGCTGAATGAGGGAGTTTTACCGAGTGTAATACATACATATATGGAAGTACTGTACATATTTTAATTTTATTTCATGGTTCTTTCTCACAAAAAATTAAAAAAATAATAACCTTCAAAACAAATAATCAGCAATTTGATATTTTGGCTTTTCATTAAAATTAAATTTCTTAGTACAATTTATTTATTTATAGTAATATAATTTATTATTGTTTTATCTAATACCAAATATTTACATTTAATGTCATATTAATGTTTGATTAAATATTTTTGACTTATGATTTTGTGAATAAATTTAAATAAACTCTTGTGTATTATACGTATATATGTTTTTGGTGAAGCATGTTTAGTCTGGTACAGTGCATCCATGATTATCTCCATGTAAGTTGATACAACTTGATAATTTCTCACAGCATAATCTGCCTAAACATATATATATATACATATACACATAATATGTATTGTGTATCCATGTACATATTTTCTCATAGTATTTGAGAATATAATAGAAATAAATTTATTAGAATATGGATGTGTAAAAACAAAATATATTTATAATATATTTATAATGTTTTGCAACATATATTATACAATATTAAATATATGTATATCATATGTATATCATAATAATTATAAGCACATTTTCAAATATAAAATATAAACTTTTACATTATTAAAATTTTCTTTTATTTTTGCTTTTAGAAAGTCTATTTGGAAATTATTCTCTTCAATAATCAAAGACATTAAACATTTTCAGGTATAAGTCAGAAAATAACATGAATAAATTCGTATAGTCTGAATATATCTCAATAAAAGCTTTATTTCTTTCCTTTATAAATAGAACTTTAGTTGGCATGAACATCTAAATTTATGTTCCGAATGGTGAGTAAGTAAAGAAGCACATAATAATGAAGATACGTAAATGTAAAGAATATTCTTCTGAATTTACTTTTTTTTATTCTTATACACTATACATTCGTCTTGTCTCTGGTTAAACAGTAACAATACTGTGTGAGAAATTCTTTTTCGTTACCGGCAACAGCAAGATAAATACATACATATATGCAGCATTAGTCAGTTACAGCATAGTATAAGTGAAGGCAACACAGAATAAAATAAGGACGGGGATTGGTTGTGTTATATACAACCTTGCTTCTTATTGGTTGAACGTCGTGGGTCTTATCGGATTACTTGACTATGAGTACGTGACGTTGCCACGCTGCTATGTTGGGTCTACCAAAGTTTCAGTTTTCTGTGTTGCGTTGAATTGAATTGAAGGAGAAAAATTTGTAGATGCGTTTTTATATTTTTATCAATTAGCCGGAACCAATTCTCTTTGTAATTATGGCCAAAATATCAGTCTTATAGTCATAGCAGTGGGGATAGTGTTTACATTCGGCAACATTGGAATTGCGCCATCTCATGCAATTTTTTTTCACGTGATGTATACCTATATCGTAAAATTCATAGAGTTTCTCAATACTTTTTGGGATGAAGGTTTTAATTCCTTCCCAACAATGTGATATGATGATGAAGAAAAACCTCTATCTGTTTGAAGACTTGTATATTTTAACCAATATTTGTTCTTGTAAGTACTGGATTTTTACAGAATATTTAATATTTTTAAGTGTTTATTACATACGTATAATAGTAGAAAATAAAAGATAAATGTTACTTATTTATTTAATTAAAAATAAAATAAATTATTTAATTTGCAAAAGATGTAAATTCCTTTTTTCCTGTTTTTACAAAATAAATAATTAACGGGAGAAATAAAATAAGTTTACTATTTTAGTTTATAATATTTTATAAGATATTTTATAGTTTTGTAGTTTTATCTCCATTTGATGTATTTCTAGAAAGCATCTGTAGAAAAATGTATTTCTATCAATAACAAGAATATTTTTAAAATCATAGTGGACATTTTTGTTTTATTCTTTTAACGATGAATATAAAACAGATATATTATATCAATTTATTTTAAAAATAACCGTAATGAAGAGGCAACACTAAAGAGAAAGTATCTCATAAATTAAACTCATATTATAAACTTATATTAGTAATAAATAATAATGTATTAAATATATATTAATATTAAATCCATTCCTATCGTTACAACTCGCGTATTTATTACATCTTGATCAAACACATTTCTAAATGTTATTTTCATCTATAAACTGAATGAATTAACTTCGACTTATGACACCCTATACGGGCTAAACGTCTATTGTAAATATTTGTGACTATTATTCATACATTCTCTATATCGAATAATAGTTGTCAAAATACTACCATACTACTTTTATATCAAATTTATCACTTATTAATTTCCAATGTGAAAAATAATCAGTCTCATCATTTTATGTTTCCAGAAATTCATTACTTTTAGAAGATGGCGCCACATATACAACGGGACTACAACGCTATTGGAGATCCAGGCAGATACTCACTGAGGACACTCAGGCATGGTGAAAAAAATTGTTTCCAATCACACATTTTTGACGTGTCTAAAATAAACAGCAAAGAGGATTTCTTTCGTTGTATTGGTCTTCAAATGAAAAGATTTCAGTACAAGTATAGAATGTCAAACAGTGATCGTAAAATTAAAAAGATTAATATTCCCAGTGGTGTAACATTGCGTGATTGTTCCGTTATTATCCTGGGGAACACATGTAAGCTATGTGGAAAGTGTTTTAAGTGTAAAATTGACTTAAATAAACATAATTTGTTAAAACATCAGACACATGAAAAACTTGGTAACACGACTGTGAAAGAAACTCAATGTACGGAGAAGGAAATCGAAATCTGCAAAAATTTTCCAAAATCTTTAAATCATTCAATAATCAAAGCTAGTAAAAATTTTGCAACAAAAGAACACAAAAAATTACGTTTAACCTTGAAAATAGGAGAGGAAATTATCGCCAAAATATCGGTGAATAGAAAGCACTTGAAGAAAGATAACGTCGACATGTGGACTCAAACCGAGTCGAATCGTGACATTGAATTAATTGCGGACATGAATATGTATGAAAGTGTTGCTTCTCGTATCGATCCTCTCATGTTCGGTAATAGTCCTTACCAATGTTTTAACCCGTCTGTGCACACGGTACAATGCTCGAATCGATATTTGGCTAGCAACATTGTAGCAAGTACACAGGCGGTTCGTGAGAAAATTATAACGCAGGAGGAAACTAACTCTTCGCACAGGTTGAAGGAGTCACGCGATATATCCGCAAATGAAAAATGTGGCGCTACTCTTCGTGTTACACCAAACTCATCTCTTGAGTTAAATTTGTCATTTGTGTCTGAAAAATGCAATTTACGTGAACAAGATCATGTTAAAAATGGTAATTCGGAGGAACTTTCTTCAACGCATTCAGATGATGCTTTAATATTCAACGAAAAGTGTAATAAATCGCAATTCACCGTAATATCAAAGTCACTGTCGGGTTACAACAACAAAAATGATAATGTTACATCTTTATCAAAGAATATAAATACTCGATCAAAGAATATCATGCAAATTAATCCAGAAAACATTGACGAAAATGAGGAAACAACAAATCCAGTCCAGAAAGATTTTATTATAAACAATACAGAAAACTATATACTAAGAAAATTACAGGATGACTCTAATGTGATACAGGCAATACTACCGGTAATCGTGCCAATAATCGTGCCAAATGGAAGTGTTCCTAATACACCTATTAAACTTATGATACAATCAGCGTCAACAGAAGAAAAAGAACAGCAACTGCGGCAAAAGCAGCAGCAACAATTACAACCAGATCAACAACTGCAATTGCAACAAAAACAACGATTACAAGCAGAGCATCAGGAACAACCACAGCAAAGTCAACAGCAACAACCACAGCAAAGTCAACAGCAACAAGAAATTACGGAAACTTTCTCTCTCCCCACCGAAGATAATTCCAACGATGGAATGCAGCAGTTGAAACTTCAGAAAGAACAGCAATTACAACCGGATCAACAGTTTCAACTGCAACAAGAACAGCAATTACAATCGGATCAACAGTTGCAACTGCAACAAGAACAGCAATTACAATCGGATCAACAGTTGCAACTGCAACAAGAACAGCAATTACAATCGGATCAACAGTTGCAACTGCAACAAGAACAGCAATTGCAAATCAAAGATCAGGAGCAACTACAGCAAAGTCAACAGCAACAACAAATTATGAGAATTCCTACTCACATCGCGAAAGATAATTCCGATGATGATGTGCAAGAAGTATTGCGAATCGTTCGGGGACATAGCACTGCGGATGTCAATCACGAGTCACCAACTCGGTTCGAGCGAGAGATGTTGCTACATGTCGCCATTAGAGATATGAAGAGAATGGAAGGAGAAGGATGGCACTTGCTAGAGAAAGTAACCGACTACACAGGAAGAAAATCGAAATCTAGTACCAAATGTAGCGAAACGAATGAGTGTATCAAAAAAATGAAGAAAATAATAACTGAATTGGATTTCGACTGTAGAAATTCAACCAAAGAAAAATACATTTCCCATATGAAGGAGCACGTTGCGAAAGTGCAAAGTTATAATAACATAACAACATTATGTGGATCTGATAGTGTAAAGGAAAATTTAATGACATGTAATGAGAATATCAATATAACATCTAAGATGATAGGACAGTATAATATTAATCATCATAAGGGAAAATTCGAAATAAATAACAATACGCAGAGCATAGAAGAATCTGTTAGCCATTTTCTTGTGCCTTGTTCCGGCGACATGGAAAGTAGGAGTAAAGGACCGATCATAATAGATCTAGTCAATGGTACCGATGAATAGCAATAGAAACTATTGGATCGGTAAATAGCAAACATAGCTTCATGAGAATGGTGTCGAACTGTGGCCAACTATTGCAATGGTGGATATGTCCTCAGAATATGTAATATTCATATATTATGAAATGAATAAGTTGAAGTACTTTTAATGTCGGCAATTATTCAACTTTCATTACTTGTAACGTTATCTTTCGTTATATTATGTTTTTTTTATATTTCATAAATTACATATACACGTATGTTAAAACATATATATGTACTGATCGATCACAAGTTCAGTATGTACTATGTTCGAATTAAATGAACAGGAACTGCACTTAAATGCTACTTAGTATTATCGCTGCCAAAATGATCCAAAAGCTACTTATGTTTGTGTTATACGTATCTTGACTTTGAATTTAGTGCAAAGTAAATAAAATATAGATATATGTATGTATATTATATATGTTTATTTATGTTTATATATAGGTGCTTAGTAACGATGAAACGAAATTTGTTAAAATATTTTATAAAATATTTACCTAAATGTTCAAGGTATGTGTTTTGTATCAGTATTATTAATTATTACAGTAATAACCACCCAATTTTCATCTTTTGTTATTTCATACTAGATTATTTACATTGAACAGAGTTATACTCTGCTGTACAGAGCTATAATAATACATACATACGTATAGTAATTTAAGAATTTTATATCTTTTTTTAATAAATGTTCTTCGAAATGGAGAAACACAATCCGAGTTTTTTTCTATCACATCATGATAGATACACTTTAGAAAGTTATAAAAAAATGTGCTTCATACAATCTAAACAAAAATATAATAAAACTTATTACAATCGATATTATTGAAATTAGAAAAGCACAGAAATTATTCGCCCTTTGAAACAAATATGTTGTTGAAAGTTCCAGTTAAAATTTATCAACAAGGATATTGTCGTTTACGATCAACGAAAAGAATTATCACTTGCTACAGCACAATGGAGATAATGATTTAAGATTTAAAGATAGAAATGCTCCATCTATCACTTGCGATACGATAGAGGAGGAATGTAAATTGAATACCTACACAACGATTGAACACTAGCAAGGACATTGGATTACAGTGGCAGTTAAGGAATTTAAATTTCCATCAAACCTCTTGATTTTTTCGGTAGGTAAATTAATATGCGTAAATAATAAAAAGCACAAAAGTATAAATGGAAAAATGATATGTACTTCAAAAAAAATTGAAAGTCATTAAATATTCTTAATATATCTAACTTAGACATGTTTACGAATGGACTCGAAAAAGACGATTGAAAGATAATTTTATATTTTTGAATTTGGAAATGTTATTTTATATCGTTTATATCGACTTTATAATCTTTATATATTTTGCAATATTACACGATAATTTTTAGAGTTGATGACCATTTTTTAATAATAACAATACAAAACTTTAAGCCACACATTCAATTTACATTTTAAAATACAGGAAAATGACATCAGCTCGAAAAATAATGAAAAAAAAGATCAAACACATCTGGATTAAAAAAACATTCTCTAAAACTTAGGCGTGTCGACATTCTGAAATATTTTATATACATACGTAAAACAGTATTTTGTAAAACCTGGATATATCAAGATCTATAGAAAAGTGTCCTGTAGAATCGAAAATGGGGGACTACAAACGATGGCACTTATTTTCATTTAAAAAGTGTAAAATAATTTCTCCCAATTTTACCTGAAATAGATTTATGTATCTAAATTCATTAGAAAATGGGGAAAAATCAATTAATTCTATTTGCACTTTCCTTAAATTCATATAATGTAACTGATGAAAAACAGATTCTGTCGTCTTCCATATCTAGTTATTAAAACTGCTCGATTTAAACTGACTTTTATGTTTTGAAGAGAACCAAGTGTTTTATAAATGCGGAACATCATCTTTATAACATTATATTACCGCAAACTATTCTATTCATTCGAAACAGGTTTCTTAATACAATCAAAAACCAACATTACTTCTTCATCAATACAATGTTGCCTATGTGCAATATCCAGCATGAAAGGGTTAAAGACAAATCACAAACTAAAAATTTATTGGTAAAATACTATCAAATAAAAAGATCTCGAAACTGTATCAACGAATTCGAATTACGCGTGATCGCTCAACCTCTCGATGCGGATAGTTTGACAAAATTTTAGCACGTGCGAGAGTCTACATGCTACCGGCTTGTTCTGAAGAAACTTTTGGACGCGTTGGAGCGCCTCGTACCTGAAGTCTTTGGCTGGATGTAAGTGCGCTACGGCTTCCGATAGTTGCTGCTTGGTCAGCGGAAGTCAATGGACCGGCATATATATTCCGTGAAGGGTTCGATATGTGTCACGCGTAATATCGAAAGCACAATTAAATTACAAGACGAGGCAACGCATTGCACGGCTGCCCGGCACCAACTGATAAGCCCTGGAGAACAGCATGGCTTGCATCTCT
This sequence comes from Bombus terrestris, assembly GCF_910591885.1. Classification (NCBI taxonomy): domain Eukaryota; kingdom Metazoa; phylum Arthropoda; class Insecta; order Hymenoptera; family Apidae; genus Bombus; species Bombus terrestris. The sequence continues at coordinate 21,723,291 of NC_063274.1, read as the reverse complement.
CCACCTCTCTTCAAGGAGATTCAATCTTGCTTTCCATCTTCCGTCATCGGGGAGAAGAGACAATTACAGTTGTTCGTGAATTAGCATGTCGTGCGCGCAGAGAAAGGAGCCTGCATGCTCTGTCGCCGGCTGCGATCGCGTTCACTTCGACCGTTTGTAACAAGCTGCCATATGTATGTATTGACGCTTTTGACTTGATCAGGTTCGCTATAAGCGTTAAATAAATAAAAGCATCGAAAACCAGTTCAGCAAAAGATACATAATTTTTTGTGAAAGAGATGTCAGAAAAGGTTGAATTTAAAAGTGTAAATACACTGTTCATTTCTTTATAGGAAATTTCAAAGTGCGAAAATATACAAAATGCATATAACATGAAAAGTTATCAGAATGGTTATTGTTAAGTTCAACTTTTCCATAACTTTTGCCACTGAAGTCGGTAATGATACCATAATATGCTTCTAAAATAAAACGTAGAAAGTCAAACAGCTCTATATCATATATATACGTCTTCATTGAACGTTTGGAAAGAAGTTAATTTAATAATGATTCAATTACTAGGGAAAAGTTAATGACTGTGATCTATATTTCAAGAAACATACACATCAGTAAAGTCTTTCATTCATAGATAATCAATTTTTCATTGCGTCCCCTCAAAAGGAATAATCAATAATAAAAGTTAAAAGCATAGTGCTGTTTCTCAATCGTTGGAACCTTCATTACGTGCAATGTGTATCTACTCATATGCATCTATACAATACTTTCAATTATGCTTTTACAAAAGAATTACAAAAAACTACTAAACGTATAGTGAATTATATATACGTATATATCATTATTACATGTAAAAACAATTTTATAGAACGCGTAATAGTTAAGCTGAGAATGCTTGCTGAGAAAATTCATCACACGACGTTTTGTTTAGATTAAAAGAATTAATAGCGTTAAATAAGTGGAATTAAATATTTTATTATTATTCAATATCACATGAGAAGTAGAAGAATTATTGTTTGTAGCGATTACAAAGAATAGTATATTTGCATTTAATTACAAACAATAACGTATTTGACGTTATTAGAGGATGGTAATATTAAAACAAGATTCGCATAGAGTGAAATATTACGCGTGATAGCCTGTGACATTAATTTTTATCGTTATGTTTTCCATTGTACGCAACATCATCGTAATGGAGAAAGTGACTTCACACCAAACCGCACGAACTTGAACACTTTCTTTGTTGTGCAACAAAACTGTTGTAATAACACACTCGAACGATCTTGCCAATGCTCTTTCATTGTCGTTGTGGTAACTCAAATAATTGAACTCCTTTTGCTACTAATCAGGAAGTTTCGATATCTCCAGATAATATTGAATTACAACTTCGCTATTCCGCATAATCTTCTAACAAAAGTTACAGATTAAAAATTTCTGATAGATCATTGCCTTGCCAAATTACTTAGCATGCGCTTGATTTTGAGGTTGTAAGATAAGTGGTATGCTGTCCCTTATAAGGCACCCTCGCCATAGGGTAATATTACCCTACATATTTAGGGTATAAACCAGAAACTCTAACTGTCCTATACTCTTATACTTACTCTTTACGTCGAACTACCCTATCATCCTTAACCCCTTAACCTATGATTTACGTTCGAGAATTTTGGGCCAAGAACGTAAACAAGCTCGCGCAGCCTTCGAGTCATTCGCATAACTTGTGTAGTACGATGAACCTTACTATGCTCGTAATATTTGTTGGTTCTAGTAGAACTAAGGATTTAATCTAGTAATATTTACGTTTAGTCCGATCATCGTACTACTGGCTATGCTCATAGTTGTAGGTTAAGGGGTTAAACTCTTTCATGTACACTTCCAAACAATACAACTTTTAACTTTTAATACCTGATAACTACCTCGAGTGATCAATTATCATTGAGCAGCTGCATTTTTATTTGTTCTTTCGTTTCTTCAGATGGACCACATGTAGTCTGAACACATACATTGTTTGGAATTTTGAGTGGCCATCCGTGTATGGCACGGACAGGCCCATTCCCTTCTTTAGGAAATTCCGAATTACGTGTCCTCCCCGAACAGTAAACCTAATGACTCCGAGGTCAGGTAAAAGACCCCAGATAGACCCAGCCGGAAAGGCACGATGGACAGACGAAACCCAAGGGCTGGTAGGGAGAATCAGCAACGTAGGAGGACAGTTGATCGTCAGACATCGTACCGTACGGTTGAAAGACTTCACTCCCAACAAGATCTTACCACCGCTGTATTTTTGATTTTCGCGGGAAGACGCGATCGCAAGGAGGCGCATCAACGGGAGTCGTAAATTCCCGTTACGATTATACCAATCGACACCATGAACAAATCGATCCTCCTATTTCTTGTGGGATAATAGGGGTGATTGATGCGGTATAACACTGCGATTAACAGGGCTATAAAATTTGTATTTCCAACACTTAATACACTAAAGAGTTACTCTGTTACGTATGATATAAATGTCGTAGACGATACTTTGAAGTATGACACTCCGATAGATGAGCACTGAATGTTCTTTCGTAATAGAACAAGGCCCTTACAGTTGAATATAAGAAGAAGGTGACTTTCTTGATGTAACAGAAGTAGCAATTGAACAGGCTAAGTACAGATATGAAGTGACTGCTCTGTAGTCTAGAGCACAAGTCTAGAGGGATGAAGTGACTGTTCTGTCGTGATGAGAACAAGTGAAGTTCGTTCTTGTATAATTACGGAGGAAAGCTCGGTGTGGGTGTGTCTTTTGAACTGATTCGTTGAACTGGATTCGTTGTTCACACTTTTCGTTAGAAAAGTGAGGGTAACGATCCTCGATGCCCATTGGTTATAGCTAACGTTAATAAATAAAAACCGGAGGAGAAAGCGTCCTATCGACGTGGCTCGGGGATGACCCTATTCATGGGAAAATCCGGTTTTTCCGTTAGACAAATATCCACTTTTTCCGTTGGGTAACTACCCGCAGTAAACCTAAGAACTGTTTTAAGTACCAGTTATAAACCGACTATACCTGCAGGATTAACGGTTCCTGCAGGTTTATAAGACTCGGTTTATACTCGAGGGTCTGTCTAATGGTGCTTGGGCCTTGACGGTCAGACAATGAAGGACATCGCACGGACCGTTTCACGCGACGTAACAACCGCCGTGCATCAGATCACATGTTACGTTTATACAACAAGTTCAACACAATACTGGATTACTCTAACACTCGATCTATTAAACCTCCTCCACTTTGAGCGTTAATTCATTCGAGGTACGCGATATCGACCGATCGGTTTGACCTGACCGGTTGCTCTTTAGTCGAGAATTCGCAACATACATACATCAATGTCCATAAGTCTTCTGATAGCTAGAGCAGTTCGATTAAACAGTTGATATTTCTATTATATTTTCAAAATTATTATCAAAGAACGGTTCTCCACTATCAGTTCCTCATTTCTTACCGAAGCTAGAACCAAATTTATCGTCATGCTATATATCTGTACCGACCGTAGACTTAAACTTGTATCGTTGCAGCATACACGCATTGTTGTTCTTTGGAGAAATTTTGGGTGGATCGTTTTCTCTTCTCTAACTTTTCTTTAAACTTTTTCCCAGAAGAAGAACTTAAAAACTCAACTACAACATTTTCCCGGTTCACAAATTGAGTTTGGGTCTCGCTTATCCTTTTGAAACCCAGCAAATAGCTAGCACAGATAATACCTACTTGACTCGAAAAAGAAATGTTTTCACCTACAGATGGAAAAACATCAATTTTTTTAAATTTCAGAAGATTGTAGACTATTAGTGGAAGAAACAGTGACGAGAAAAATATGAAGTGAATTTCTGGTGTCCCATTTTATAGCTACCTAATTAATTGAGCAAATTGTAAATGGAATGTCATGTTACCACGAAATTAACTTAAGGAGCTAATATATATATGTAGTATCGTGGATAAAAAGGCCCAAGATATCGGTCGAAACATAAACAATGTCGCGAGAGCCGAGGCGTCGTCGGGCCCATCAATGGGTCATCGGTCCTTTCAAGTGAATAGTTTCGTAGAAAGGGCCTACGTGACCCTGGCCACAGGTGTTTACGGAACACATGCGTGGTGGGGCGAAAAAAGACAAAGGGATGCTAGAGACAGAAGTCAGAGAGAGTGAGTGCAGAATGTGAGTGGAGGAGCCAGGGAGTATGAATCGGGAAGTTGAGAGCCGAGTATGATAATAAGACGTACGACGATATTGTAATTAGTTCGTTGTATTGAGTATTGCTTGTTAAACCAAAACATCATTACTTGTCCTTACTCTAAGGCCCATTAAGTTACTACATATATAGCAGCGTAGCAGTTTAAACGTTACAGCTACAAAAATACTTTTCGCAGTACAGAAAATTTCTATGTTTAATTAGTTCTTAATATAACTTTGCATATATTACACGTGTGAAATGCAACGTTATGTCACAGGATATTTAAAGAAAGAGGTCAATAACACATATAAATACATGTAGCACATTACATAACATGTACACATACGACCACGAACGATAATAATGATCAACTATCACATATTATTAACAAAATACACAACTGATTCGTAACATCATGCGTCTGTCAATTCTCTTTGATGACATATGTCCAGGTTTGAACAGATGGTCGTTAAACATACAGTTCACAGTGGCGAACGATTGAAAGTTACACATCAGTCAGTGAAAGGATACATTGCTTGTAGCTATGATATTATACACATGCGATATAGTTCAATAAATTAAAAAAACGATGACTCAATCTTCTTGTTCCTTCTTCACGTATACTTTTACCCTTTTGAATTCTTTAAACCGTTCGAGGCATTCAATTGCAGAGCATAAATCTTCCTCGTTCTTTTCTAGAGTTAATTCGAGGGAAGCGAACAGACTTTCGAGCTCGTGGCACGGCCACGTCTCCGTCGCCCCGACGATCGTTCGAAGCAGTTCCTCTATTTCAAACTCGGTCAGTTTCTCGTTGCTCGAAGCGGATAGATGGGACGGAGAATTTCTTGTTCGTTTTGACGGTGGTCCTTCGCCTGATGCGCTGTTTTTTCTTTTAACGTTAATTTCTGGATAGAAAATTAAGTTATTTTTTTAGCTAGGAATATTAATATTGGATTAATAGACAAAATTTGCAGATATATTCTATAAGTGCGATTGAGCGAAATAGTTATATAAATATAGGTCATTTAAAGATTTACTAAAGAGTTATAATAAAAATAAATAAATTTTATTACTTGATTTAGAATCGGTCATCACGTGAGCTGATCGCACGGCGCATATTTTGTTGCGGACTCTCAGTTTACTTCTCCGTGAGGATGGTATCTCTTCTATCATTATTGCAGTATTATTAATATTCTATGATGCTTTTTGAATGAAAAAATTAAAAGATCTTTCACTTACGCGTCGAAAGATTTTCCGCGAAATCAGCACGTCCTGCCTGCTTTCGCTTCCTACCTACTTCTTTTATCCTTTTTGAATTCATAACTTGTTCGAATTCCGCTAGTTAAATAATTACTACTTATTAATTGGGTTTCATAGAAAGTAAATATCATAAAATATGAAAGAAACTCCTTTTCTACGCTTTTACATTTAAAACGAGGGTATCATATCATTATCACATATACCTTGTGAAGAACGATTAGATTCGAGATCACACGCCGAGTGAACGAATAATTGCTTGAAAAAAGATTCTCGCTGTTGTTTTCCGGGGGGCATGACTTCAAATATTTCGCTTTGATGTTCATCGAATAAAGATGCAATCTAGTAATTGAATAAAATGAAAATTAAGAACGATATATTTCATCATCTTCATTATTTTTTTATATATCATTATATACAGTCGAAGGACTTATAATATAACAAAAATAACTCTTGTCCATGCTTATTTTTTTGCAGAAACGCAAAAAATATTCTAACATCTGTAATCTCTGTTCAGTACATCATAATCTTTCTTAACAAAATATTATTACGGGTCTACTTATACTTACATTATGGGAAAACAATATTTAATTAAATCATTAAATTGTGGATCTCTTCATAATAATTGTTTTTATAGAGCTAGTTAATTTTTATCTAACAATAAATTAAAACATACTTAATTGTCTATAATATCGATTCCACTATGTTTCGCTTATGACTGACTACTAGAATGTGTTATTATTTTTAAAAAAAGAAAAGTGTGGAGTGAGTTGTTATTGTTATCATAATTACTTTAAAAAAGATACCTTTTAAAGTTTATAACATTTTAATATTGATTTCTGGAATTATAGTCTATTATTATCTTACAACTTTTTATTAACATTATTATTGTTAAATCGATATTATATGCTATTAAAGCACGACTTTAATCATAGTGTCCCTTACATCTGCTGGTAAATCTGCTTGTGAGCAATTGGCCGTAATCAAGATTAAGATATGCACCGATCGATCTAAGCCATGCATCAAAGAAGTAAAAACGACGCGTGCCGCTTCATCCACTAGATCCCACCAGGCTAAGATGTCAGGAATGTAGAGCAACGATGGTAAACTTCTTCGAGCCATTTTCATTTTCTATCATTTAATTATCCAGATATCCAGTAATTAAATCATAAATATAATTCGAATATTTGAACATTTTAAAAATAGTAAAACAAAAAATAATTCATAAAGGGTATAAAAATAAAAAAAACTTTAAGATATCTTTTATTCATTTTTTCCAATCTTTGTACGTCATTTTTTATCAATTTTATAATACATTTTTTGTATTGAACACATAAAAAAATGTCCTATTCTCTAATCTTCTTATTTCCTACATAGACGATACATAATGAAGAATATTTTACGAGATTTCATTTTTAAGTTATCGCTTTATCAGCCTTAATTAATAGTGTACTCTGATATTAATAATATTTATAACAGATACTTGAATGAGAGCTTCTTCCGCAGCCCTTCCTGTTTCCTCGAACAAAGTTGTGACGTCCAACACATGACAAGGTAAATGTTCCAAGGTATGGAGTAATGCTGGTCCTAGATGACGAGTGTGAGAGTCATCACCGCACAATAAAATCCTCGGACAGCTGTTTGACCTCGATACAGCTCTACCAGTGCTGTAAGAACAGCCTTTTAAAGCTTTTTACCTTTCATATTATGAGAACCATTACGATCTATCTATAACCAAACCCTATTCTCATAGTGATCGAAAATTTAGCAGTTCAATGTAGCTTGATTAAACTAGTTTAATAATATCGTGAAAATTATAATATTATATGAAAAATACCATAAATCATAATATCATTCGACCGAATATAAACTTAAAAAATATTTACGCTGTGCTTTGATTAATTCGATCAAATTTATGAAATGATATACAATTAAAGCTTTCTTATCATTTCTGAATTTTCGTGTACCCTTCTGGTTTTTTAATATAAGTTAAGTTTCTATCGTAGATTACGAATTTCTATGTAAATTTATATTTTTGTGGACACAACTAAAAAGATAGAACTTACTGTGAGGGATTCGTTTTACTTATTGAAAACCATAAAGGATGTTCTAATCTAGATATTATACATATATGCATCCTGTGTATAGATGGATACAAAATGCAAAAGATTTGTACAAATTTGTCAAGGCTACTTATCAAATCAAACAGTAATTCGATGCTTACATATCATTGCAAATTAACATTCCCGTTGGACAAAGAGTTTCGAGTTGTAACAGAATGGATGACAAATTTTCTTGAAGTAATGGCTGGATTTTATACGACAAAGATTTCACGGGTACGATTGTAACACGATGCGATGCTGGCAAGATGTTCTGTTGTGCCCTTAGAAAATCTTGTTTCTCAACCTATTACGTTGACAATTATGAAAAGAACTTCATAAATTATTTAAAAAGGATTTATCTTCTTCAAATTAACTTAAAATGCAATATATATATATATTTTGCAACGATCACATTCCTTGTTTTATTATTCGATTAAACATTATAGCTTCTATGTAACGATCAGTTTAATATCAATTAGATTAAATAGCGCCCCTGGCAAATAAAGTAGCTATTTTATGATCCACGTATTCTAATAGAAGTGCCCCAATCTAGATTTCTGGAGGATTGACTCATTGTTTCTTAATCTTTCTCCCTCTGCAATATCTTTTGTCAATGGGAATAATTTGTGCAGGATATAGTTCGTGATTTAGGATTACGTGATTGAACTTTACTTTATAAAAAATAACGGGTATCTTAACTATTATAAATATTATAAATAATTACAAATTTTTTCAGTTATCGGTAGCCATTATCGATTATAGAAACTTCTTTTTGGCTACTTCTAATGATCGTCGACTTTTCTTAACATTATTCACTGATAATATTATCAACCCTGAATCAATTGTTTTACAGAAATTGTCTAGCTTTAAATGAAACTGTCTTTCTTATCTTAAATCTATTATGAAATTCTATTTTCATTACTTTAAGATGACGTTCGTTAATCTGATACTTCGCATTGGAAGTGTATATTTCCGGATAGAGTCTCCGAACACAGCACATTACCGCTTCAGCGCAAAGAGCTTGCAAGTCACTTCCACAAAATCCGACCGTTTTCGATGCCAGATACGCTAAAAATTTTTGCGGTGGTTTTTGCTTCCAACTTTTTATATGAACCTATGATCACACATGGTCTCTTTATTTTAATGTACTTGTTTTAGAAATTAAAGGAACGATATACACGTTAGATTGAAAATCCCTTTCAAAGAAATGCGAATGAATTAATTACACTTCGTAATAGTTTATAACTAAACGTACTGAGAGTATTTCTTTCCTCGACGTATAACATGGCAACGGGAAGTATAGCTCTCTGTCGAATCGGCCAGATCTTCTTAAAGCTGGATCTATGGCATCGATTCTGTTCGTTGCTCCAATTACTATGATCTCTGAATTGTTCTCTAAGCCGTCCATCAAGGCCAAGAGAGTGGAAACAATGCTGGCGTGCACAAAGTCTTGGCGGCTAGATCTGACTGGAGCTAAACCGTCAACCTCGTCAAAGAAGATTATGCAAGGCTTCGATTGTTGAGCCTGTAAGATCGACATGGTTTTCAAATTTTTGTAAATCAACCGCTGCTAAATATCTTTCAATTTGCAAATGCAATTTAAAATCTTTATTGTCTACAAATGAAACGAGAACAGGTATATGTTATATGAATTGAAACTTTCCTTAAAAGATAAAAAGCTTGGAAAACTTCAAGTATTTCAACATATTATACATATCTTAAAAATTAAAAGTACGATGGATAGGAAATTTTAATTTAAGTAAAACACTATATTAACCAGTGAAAAAATCTTCTGAAGCTTTTTCTCGCTCTCGCCGACCCATTTGCTAAGGCAATCGGAACCCTTGCGAGATATAAAGGAAACCTTTCGTTCCGAATTACTACACTCTGCGGCTAAAGCGCTGGCGACCAGCGTTTTTCCTGTTCCTGCGAAACAGAGGATGTCAATCGGGAATCTCGTTTCCAACAATGTTCCGCTTCATTACGAACCGTAGAACGCTTTATTTTACCGGGAGGCCCGTAAAAAAGCAAACCCCTCGGTGGTTTCAGGTTGAACTTCGCGTAAATGTCACCGTACATGAGCGGAAACAGAACCGTTTCCTTTACAACACGAATCTGCTTCTCCAGACCTCCGATGCAAGAGAAATCCTTCGCGCAAGACATCTTTCACGATCAAACTGACCTCGAATCTTTTATTTCGCATACCCGACGAACATATTTTCATTCAATTATTTTGTATATAATTGTTTCTTAAATCATCGCCCGATGAAATATTCTTCGACTACTCGCATCGTTGATCGTACATGCGCATCGTGTATTGCTGGATATTTTACTGGAATTTTTCTGCGGCGTTTGACGATTGATTCAAGTGGTTTCACAATGTAATTTCATTATTTTTTACGTTTCGTCGATACGATTCCAACGAAACATGCGAATCGTGTTACGCTTTGAAGCAATGTTCGTGTAGTTCTAAGTAATATATAAGATATTATCATTACGAGTTTTTTCAATACGATAAACTCTATTTTGTTTCAAGTTAAGGCTCTAAAAAGGCGTAATTCTAATTATAATACTATAAAATTTTTCTAATATGTGAATTTTAAAAAGGAAAGATATAATATAATGTTCGTTTTGAAGTTTACATTGATTTTTTACTGTTGTAAAGATACGTATTAAACATTATGCATTAAGCAATAAAGTGAACGTTATTATTACTGATGTTACTTAATTATTCGATATATGTAAGTAATATGAATTGAAGCATATTAAAAGAGTATATTTATTTCATATTTATACTATTTTATAACATAACTTAAGATCTTCAATATGTACAAAGACATTTTTAACTCGTTAATAAATTTTATGAAGGAATGATATCATACATTTTTATAAAGGGATAATAGGAATTTAGTAAAAGGTAATTAAAAATAAAGCAGGTTATTACAATTATGAAATTTCAATTTATTATGCTACAATGAATGACAATAAAACATTACCTGTATGGTAAAATAAATAAGGCAGTGTATGCTCTTTTGTTTTGTTTCCTATATCTTCTACACATATGCTTCATATGTCTGAAACTACTGTCTGCCAAAGGTCATATTGTACGAACATACATATTCAATAAAAATTTCATTAAATTCGTAGATCAATATGTTCTTTGCAAATAGCAGCATTACAATCTTTATTATCTGAATATTTTAGCAAAGTAATTATATTAGTTAGTTCAAACGGCAGTGGTTACGGGAACCTCTCGATTAATACAATGTACATGTAATTACACAGTTTTTTTGTCTTTTGCTTATTCTTGGTAATACAGAGATGATAGCACATCAGAAAATAGCACCAGAAATTATTCTTGGAGTAATTACGTTTCGGATTTATTTATCATAAAGTGGAATGTAAAATATATCAATGGAAACAGAAAAGTCACAATGATTCAATTAATGTCCTTTTTTCAATCTGTATTAATTGCATATGTGATTTTTCTGTATCATTTGCTATTTATCAAGATTTACATTTCAATCTTTATCATTGAAATATTATACAAATTCTTTGGCAAATATCAGCGATATTTAATGGGTATACTTGAATTAAATAAAAGTTTATGGATACTATATTACTGAATTAAATTGAGCTGATAAAAAGTATCTGAATATAGACTATACCATTAACATACAAATTTCAAACAAAATTTCATATCGCTGAACTTTTTGTTAATGCTTTAAAAACTAGAAGCAATATTACAGCTCGTTTTTAGTACTTTAAATTCCTTGCTTCTTATATATCATGAGTGCTATAAATGATATCATATAATGGTAACACTATTTTTGTTAACTTAGTTCTCTTTATTTAACATCAATACCAATACTTATTCAATTTCCATAATGTAGCATTAGTTTATATAATGTTGATTATCCTTATCATAAAAGGATAGACACCTGAGCAAGAGAAAGTACAATATTCAAATCCTCAATTTTACTAAATTTCGTGTGAAGTGTCTTGATATAAAATTAAATAAATTACTCAATTAAAAAGCATCCCAATTATTAAAAGTTCAAATTAAATTCTAAATTGTGCAGAAATACGTGAACTAAGATTTTTTAATTTACATTTAAATTCTTATAAAATCATTTGTATTTCGTGTACAATTATAAAAAGATATCTTAACAAAGACATTAACAAATATTTTTAAATCTTTTGAAATACTGCTACAAATTTTAGTGAACTTTTAAACATTAGTTCCTTTACTGTTAGTACAGTTTAATTTTATACAAAACAGTGTACGTATGCGCATGGAACATTTTTAATACTAATAATTAAATACAGAAATAGTTTTACATATAATACTAAATTAAATTATGAAAAGAATGCAAACTTTTTAAAAATATTATAATTAATTAGCAATGAAAATAAAATGAATTTTCTTGGCATGACATATTTTTACCATAAATTATCTTCATTCATTCTTTGAACTCTAATATATCATCCTAAAACATCAAGCATATATCAAAACATTAAACATATAGATAATTGTCCTAAAAATTATATATATAAATTATTTTATTTCAAAATTTGGTATGTACACTAAAGAAATTCATCTAATAGAGTACTGAAAATTATTTTGCTAGTACAATTTGAATATAGAGAGTAACACACAAGGGGAATAAATACTATGTAATGAGCATTTCTAGAGTTCAGTCTTTTCATCCCTATATTCTAACAAATATTAAGTAATTTAATTGTAATTTCGTAAAACTCAGTTATAATACTAGCTACAATTGAAAAATGAATGTTTTATATTTAATTTAATTTTCACATTCGCAAATTTTGACCAATATAAGTATAAAAAATTATATAATTAGCTACCAATTTATTAATAACATATCATAATATTTGAAATTGTATCAATTATTGGTTACATAGTATTATTTTAAGAATATAGTATTATTTGTTACATGCTTGATCATAAGAGTTACTATTAATTCTTACTATCCATTTTAAACTTAGTATGTATTCTACATATATATATATATATGTATGTAAATAATTGAAACTAAATAAAGAAATTCATTTGCTAACACATTGTTTCCTTATATAAGTGAATACTATTTATATGAACAATGTCAATAGGAAGAACTTACTATTTTCTTCTTCTTACTAAATCTTTTTTCTCTCATCTATAATGTTTGGTAACTATTCTTTCACTGTTACAGTATAAATCACAACCAGTATACGAATCTAGAATGTAAGTTTTATGTTAAATATTTTCTAACATTTATACAAATACGATTTTCTTTGCATATGTTTACGATTTTTACCGAGGTATTTCATATTTATACTGATTTTCAATTATATCCACTGTTATACCCATAACTGAATCAAAATCTATTTTTTAATTACTTTGCTTATTGTTTATAACTTTGGTCAAAATAAACCGACGAGCATGTTTCAATTGTACATTATCCACATTATAATTAAAAAACTAATTACCTAAATATAATTCAACTATATAATTTTATAATTGTACTCAATAAAATCGTACTATCTAAAATAACAAATTCAAATTTTGAATAATGCCACGATAACATTCGTGACTAGTCGCTATATATGACCAATCAGTAATGTATATAAGAATGACAAATTTATGCTAGATACAAGTAATTTTTATTCACATTGATGAAAAATCATTGTATCAAGCGTTATTTTAAATAATACACAGATTATCTAAATTTAATTTACTAAATTATCCATGATTTTTAAATACGAAAAGAAAGCATATAATAAATATCAAAATCTAGTACAAGCTACTCCTAAAAATTCATTATATGTACATGCCAAAGGTATTTAATTATGCAATATGTAATATTGTTCATAAAATTTGGAATGTATTTACATGTTTTACAATTTATGAAATTTGTTTTCAAGTTCTCATTGCTTTAATGATTGATGAATAACCTCTAATGAAACAGTAAAAAAATTATATAAAATTACTCAATTTAAATTTAAAACTTAAACATTTTTATATTGAATGTTATTTTACTAAACAATTTCTTTTTAAAAATAGAGCATATGTAACCTTATATATGCATGTTGGAACCTATATGTCAAGATATGTCTATGTTTAAAGTACTTTTATAAAAATTATGTAAAGGTCTGTAAAAATCCAAAGTAATAACTGGCGCATATAATGAATCTATAATGTATTTTATGAAGATTTGTTAGAATTCTACTATGTGCAGATACAATAAAATAATTTGATATAATGTACTGCCAAGTACCACATGTAAAAAACTATAGTTAAGTACATATTGTATTAAATTACCATCATCTTTGTATAACCACCATTTGCAAAATTTTGTTATGAAGAAATGTACTTCTTTGAGGCATGAAGTACTATATATTAACGCAAAAATTATTTCACAAATATCTCACTAAAATCAACTTACACAGAAAACAAATTATTTGTAGTTTTCTAATTAATTACTTTTATTGCATTTTTATACCAATTTTTATGCAAAAATTTATAATTAACTGAGAATTATGTATGATTATTGAAGTATCTAAATTTGATATCAAAATTTTTTACTGTGAGATATATTATGTCAGCCACTAATAATTATAAGCCAATATTATTATAATAATTTATCATTTTATATTTAGATACTGAGAGATAAATGATTAAAATCGTATCCTTTTAGTTTCATATATAACGATCATTCTTTTCCTTGTAAGATTAACGCACAGTTATACTTCACCATGTCTTTAAAAACAGAAATTCGAATGCACCATTTCGGTTTTTCTTCATATATATCTATATAATATTAAAGTTACCTCCTTCCTCTTATTAATTATCAGTAACTGTAAAGATTGAAACGAAAAAATGTACTATTTTAAATCATCATGTGATTTAACATTAATTGATAATCTTTGTTTAGTGTAAATGTACAAAAATTTTGTTATAATGATACTAAAAGTAACATGTGACTTATAATATGTCGGTTTGATTAGCGACATGATGAACTTTCTCGTACGTTGTCTTGAACTCTTCAAATCTTTTCACTTCCTTGAGCAACTCCTATACACATTATGAATTATAAGATACCTTATACTACATAAAAAAATTATTCTCTCTACATTATATTATTCTATTGAAAAGTCATACACAACAATAAGATTCAATAAGAAACAAATAATAATTTGCTTGATATCATTTAATGACAAATATGAATGTTAGAATAATTAATTAAATAGGGAAATGATATTGCATGATATTGAAAAATGAATAAATATAACAAATTTGGTTAAATAAAATATATTTACCTTTGGCAGTGATTTCCTATCGTAGCTCTGAGCATATTTTCCTACGCATCGACTTAGTTGCACATAAATGTCACATAGTACTTCTACAGGAAAATCCTTCGTAATTTCAACGGTGGTTTGCCATGCATTCTCCAATTCATTCCTATCTACTACAAACTTTTCGTTTTCTTCAAATCTGACTGGACTAGAATCACTTTCAATAGCAAACGATAATTCATCTATACTTCCCCGTCTAGACGATGAGTTAGATGCACTATTTTCCGCATTCTTCTCTTCTTCCGTAAAACATATATCCATATTTTCAATTTCATCAATATGCTGATCACTGACATTATTGCTTTGAATTCCTTGCATGTCTTTTGAACTTTCATTTTGCGAATCGTTTTCAGAATCAGAATTATCAAACAAAGGTACATGACCATTCAAAACACTATTTGCTTCAGTTTCAAATTCTTGGAATTTTTCTAAATCTATACTTGTTGTTTCATTGGTTAAACATACTTTGTTATCAGATACAGTTACATTTTCATCAAATGCGATTTTCTTCTTTTTTTGAACTTTTTTTACATAGCCCCGTGCCCAAGCTGGTATTCTACGTTTTCTGGAGTTATTATATCTTCTTCCATTTACAATCAAGGAATGACTAGGACTCGCAGTGTCTTTTTTATCTATTCGTTCGGTTCCAGACGTGGATTGCTCTGCTTTTGACTGATTCTTATTTTCTACCTCGTTGTTAGATGTACTTTCAATAATTTTACGATTCTTCGAAATCTCACGACATTTATCCTCAAAGTCGGAATCCAATTCTGCTTTTATTAATGCGTATGCATTATCACGAAGAGAGCATGCACGGTGTCTTATCAATTTGTCAGCTGGATCTCTGTGAAAGAACGTTACATAATATATGTATATCATATAATACATACATATTAATGTTATAAAGAAATATCACTATCGAAAAGCAACATGAACTAATATGAGTGGCTTTCAATAATACAATTTTCTTCATATAATGTATCATATATAAATAATTAATAAAATATGTCAGCAATTGAAAGCCACCTTAACTACGGAGCAACAACAGCAACGGATAAACAGGAATATCTGAACTACCTCTTTAATATTCCAAGGGAAGGCCTATCACGTAAGCTGACATGAAAACACACAACATGAATGTCAGTATCAACTTTAACTCCA
This sequence comes from Bombus terrestris, assembly GCF_910591885.1. Lineage (NCBI taxonomy): Eukaryota > Metazoa > Arthropoda > Insecta > Hymenoptera > Apidae > Bombus > Bombus terrestris. The sequence continues at coordinate 21,707,218 of NC_063274.1, read as the reverse complement.
TTATTTATATTATTTATAATTGTATGTATAATGACAAAAAAAGTAGGAGAATAAGTAATAATAAAAAATAATATCTGTGCAACATTCTTTTTGAATAATTTATGAAGAAAACAGAGTAGTAAAACATACCAAATGCTTCCGTATTTAAATTATAATATTGAAGTATATAGTTTTATAAGATTTGGTTAGGGATTTGATAAAACAAATGTAATATACTGTGCCCACTGACCTGTCAGGATTATATTCCAAAGCATTTCTACAAATGAGATCAATATCATCAAGAAAATCTCGAGCACAAAGGTAACAATGCATATCGATTTTTGTCATCATGGTTTCTAAATCCATAGGTTGTTTTATTATCATATTATAATCTGGTACTTCTTCCGTATCTACTGGTTTTGTAAACATGAAAAATCTGCAATGTAAATATTTAATATTTGATATTAATTTTCACCTTATAAACAAAAAGTTATAATATGAAGATATTTACTGTCTATTTCTTGCAAGTTTTGAACAAATTTCCCTCAAGAAAATTCTTAATTCTCTTAACGAAACTTCTTCTTTTTCATACATTATTTTCTTTTCTTCTTCTGTTAATTTCTTTGGTAAAGGATCTGGTGCTAAAGGAAGCTCCTCTAGAACTTCTACTTTGTCATCTTTTATTTTCGGTGGCTTCAAGCTCTGAACCATGAAGATAGGTCGGAAGAATTTGGATCTTTGTTCTGCTGTTGGTGTTTTCATAGAATAAACTTCACTACGAAGTTCGCTAAACAGACTTTGAAGTTGAATAGGAAGATCCTGATATGTTCTATCACTTGTGGCTAAAATTAAAATGGGCAAAGAAGGATCAAGTGCTGCAATACGACACAAAAAAACTGCTTTTACAGTTTCAGGTACAAGTGGCCACCACTGATCAATCGACCGAATATAAATTATGGACGGCACATTCCTGGCAGCTTCGTTAAATACCTATGTTATTTAAAATCGTATAAAATATTTTTAATTATAATTTACTAATAATGCATGTTTCCTTTTATTATTGTTAACTAACCTGAACGCAGGTTTCTTCTGGCGATCGTCCACTTTCTGCAAAAAGAGTGCTAACATCTAATGTTTGAATTGGTAGATGTTCCATATGATATAATAATGCTTGTGCTAAATGTGGTCCTTGACCTTCAGACAAATTTCCACCGGAAATTAATAGTCTTGGACGATGAATTCCTTTGGTAATTTTCACTCTAGAATATTTAAGACAGTAATATTAAATAAGAAAGGTAAATATAACAGTAAAATAGTTGTTCTTAAAATTTTGTTACTTTGCCATAGCAGAATTAACTCCTTGTGGAAATATTCCTTTTATTGAGTTAAGTAACTCTTCCAATAAAGGTCCTAATAAGGGTTCCATGAAAAGTTGTAATTTTCTTCTAGCACAAGCTGACACTCTTTGTGATGATGGTACAAGAATGGAACTAGCTTGTAAAAAATCCCGTTTTTTCACCTATAAAAAATATATATAATCTTATTATATTTATTTAATAGATATATGTTATCAAATAATAATAACATACTTTGATTCGTTCAGGATCTAAAAGTAACCTATTATTTGTTATATATATTTGTGGATAAGTTCTTCGCAATCCTTGCAAAACTGCTTCAGTGCATAAAGCTCTCAAGTCTGAGCCACAATAACCTGTCGCTTTTTCAGCTAATACCTCTAACAATTGATCAGGTGGGGGATTTTTCCACTTGCTAACGTGAATTTTTAATATTTCTAGTCTTTCTTTCATAGCAGGTAAAGGAAAAAATAATTCCCGATCGAAACGACCTGGCCTACGTAATGCTGGATCAATGGCATCTATTCTATTTGTTGCTCCAATAACTATTACCTATTACCAATAAAAAGAATGGGAATCAATCATAAATATTTGATAATTAAGCGCTTAAACATGTGTTCAAAAATGAAATAATTAACCTCTCCCCTATCACTGAGGCCATCCATAAGCGCCAAAAGAGTAGATACAATACTAGCATGGATTTGATCCTGTTTCGTACTTCGAACAGGTGCAAGGCCATCTATTTCATCAAAAAATATTATGGACGGTTTCATTTGTTGAGCCTGCTCAAATAACAATCGCAACTGGCGTTCGGATTCTCCGACCCACTTAGATAGACAATCAGCGCCCTTTCTCATAAAGAACGACATTTTTCTATTTCCTTGACTACATTCATTTGCCAATGCTCTAGCTATCAACGTCTTACCAGTTCCTAGATAAATAAATAAAGATGTATTAATAATCACAATGTGTTACTTTAGATATAACTAATGTAATTACAAATATATAATAATAAATATAGATGTATACAAGATATACCTGGTGGACCATGAAATAATACTCCTTTTGGTGGGGTAATATGAAAACGTTCAAAAACATCTGGATACATCATAGGAAAAACAACCATTTCTTTAAGGCAGTGAATATGTGATTGTAAGCCTCCAACATCATTGAATCTAATATTAGTATCTAAAGTAATTGGATTTATATCTGCTTTACGATCAGGTGGTCCACCTTGAGGTATTGCTGATTGCCTACAATAAAATGATTTTATTTGAAAAATAACTTATATGATTATTTTTAATCTAGCAAAATATTTCCTAAATTCTCTTTTTACCTTGCTTTTTTACTTTTCTTTTTATCATAACGTTGTGGTTCTGAATCACTGGAATCGCTAGAGCTTGTACTTTTGCTTCTATGTTTACGCCTTCTCATGGAATTACTAAGAACACTTCTAAGTGCCTTTATAGATCGCCGAACTGGTTCTACATTAGCTTGGAATCTATCTACAGTTGGTTTTTTCTGACGTAAACTATACTTTCTAGGACCAGGGGAATCGGAAGATTCACTTAAATCACTATCTACCACTATAAAAATATAAAGTTAAAAATAATATAGAAAAACGTCTTTAGTCATATAAAATAGTAACATGTTTATGTCAAAGATAAACATCGAACCTGTAAGTTTCTTACCCCGTGGTAATTGCCTTTGTGCTGTCCTTCTAGTTCGTTTAATACGGGTATACATATCTTCATAGCCCTGACAACAACAAGTATTTTTTATTTTCTCATTATGTTCTAACAATAATTTTCCTCATTAATTTAACATTATTTTATACATGTACTAATCAATGTACAAATGATAAAACAATATTCTTATTTTATTACTTTATATTAAAAATTAGAATATAATTGCTCATCAAAAAAATTACAAAAAATTACTTACATCTTCATTTTCTGAATTATCATTATTTTCAGGTTTTTCGCTTTCTTGTGAGCTATCTTCATCAGCTTCGACACGTTCTACTTTAGGCTTCACATCCTTTTCACTTAAATTTCCACCAAGTCTTGTAGCTGGTCCTTCTCTAAGTCTACTTGGACTGTCAGACTTTCTTGTTCTATACATAGGTTAATTTAATATAGATTTAATCACATTTTAGCTTTATAAATTACCTTAATGAATATTTACCTTACATCCTTTTCCTCATTAGATTTACTTCTCGTTTCCATCTTATCTTTATGATCCCTGTCTGTTCTTTCCCTTTCTTGCCTATCCTTAAGATCTCTGATATCTTTGTCCTGCTCTACTTTTTCTCTAATATCACGATCACCTCTTCCTCTAAGTTCTCTATTATTTTGTCTGTCATGCTCGCTTCTTTCTCTAATATGTCTTGAGTTTTTATTTGGAGGATGATTTTCACGTGATCTAAGAGGCATACGCTCCCTAACATCACGTTTTCTTTCAGGAACTTCATCCACCATTTCTTTATCAGATGAAGAACCATGTTGTTGAAACATAGGATAACCTTTCAATGTTTGTGTACCTAAAATACATTAGAAATAATTAAAAAATCTTCACATAACAAGAATTTTTACTTATCTAACAACTATTTTATCTAGAACATGTTTAAAAGATAGACTTTATATGTTACATAATATTCAATAATTTTCTTGATATGATTTAAAAAGATTAAATGTAAGTGATATATATTACATATAGAATCAAATATGATTTTAAGGTATGCTTTACCTAAAATCCAGCTAGTATTAAGATTATCATATGTTTGCATTCTATGACGTGTGCTACGGCGCACACTTAAGTTATTCATAGATATATGAGAAGTAGAATTTGAATGTGATCGTAAAGTACGCAAACTTTTAACCCTTCTGGCATTAGAGCCCAGACTACGATTTCTTGGAGAAAAGATATCTTCTTCTGTATCCATTGAGTCCAATGCAGCATCATCATCTGACATTATCTATATTGTATCATACAATTAAAAGTACTTCTTTTTTAAATTTCAACTGATTTAATCATTATACATATATTGCTCTTTTGCACTAATATAATAATCTTGTATATTAATCTACAGCACGCGCGTGCATATATGTGTGTATGTGTGTGTTATTAAAACTATTACACATATATAAATGTATTAAAAACTTATTTAAATTAGAATGGTAATATTTTATAAAAATAATTGAAGTAGAAGGCATAACATCAAGTATTCTTGTGAAATACAGTAGAAAAATGGTATATTTGACTCATAATATAATGAAATAAATTATATAACAATGATAGAACTTTTTGACAGTTAACAAACATTTTTTCGTATTTTTTGTTGTTCTTTTTTACGAAATGGAACACCGCCCACTTAAATACTTTTGCAGAACGCCGAAGAGTATGAAAATGAATGTAAAATGCTTCTTATAAAAAAGTGACGATACAATTAATAATTAACCATAGAAAATGTAAAAAAGACGATTGAAATTAAAATATGCACGATTTATAATAATAATAAACAAAGCACCATAGAAGCAATTAGATTCTCCCTGAAACACACGAATTTTAACCTCAGGAATTATTTAGCATTTGAGGTCATCGATGCTCGAAATATTTAGCATTTTACCAAATAAATTACCTTCATCTGGCCAGTTCTTGCTGCCAATTTATACTTAAAGTAAAAAGAAAACTGCTAACGTCCGTCATATGCCTTAGGTAAAGTAACACCACTGCCTCGATTGAGTGCACGTAGCGCATGCACACTGAACCTCCACAAAGGTCGTTTTATGATCGACTATCACTTAAAATTATGTTACATTAGCAACATGAATAATAAAGATCCACATGACACATGTTATAACCAATAAGTTCGTCGTTGCAATAAAAAATTTCTTGTCGAATCGATGATTACAAAATTCGTATCCGCAAACTATCATTGCATACGTGAACACATACTGAAATTAGCTGTAAATGTATCTGTAGATCTAACCTAACCCGTTTGCAATTGTGATCACCTTTAAGTATATGATGCAAGAATACGATATTAGCGCGCTCTGAAATAAAACGAGTTAACTACTGATGGTAAGTGTACGATGTATGCATAAATGTAATTATTGGTACAAACATTGACTAAATACAGAATAGATCTATCATCGCAAAAAAGTTCGTATCATATGTTCTGAAATATTGATCACACAAAAAATCAGAAGTTTTGTTATTTAAAGTGCTAAATTTAATGATTACAATCATATGACTGTTCCGGAAGTTGGCATTTCAAAAATTTTAAAATCAATTTAAATTGAGTTATATATTTTTGTATACTAGAATAGATGCATTTTTTATTTTGTATAAAAAAATATTTGTTTTTAAAAATGATTAACTAAAAGGATACTGTAATTCTGTAAAATTTAGCATATGAAATGCTATGAGACATAAGATCACTTTTTCTCAATATATTTTATTTAAGTTAATGCGGAATGAATTTATTAAACTTGTACTTATTTTTAATTTCCACTTCCTTTTTCTCAAATATAATTATTAAAATTTGATAGTGTTTTAATTCTTCAGTAGAAGTGTGTAAAAACCTGCATCGTAAGCAAAAATATATTTAAGAAATAATATAATATATTTGTTAAAACTGTACTTAATTGTTTAAAATTACATATATTTCGCAATTGGTTTAGTCATGAATAAAATTAAGTAAACAAGAAAGCATAGGCTACTGAAAGATGTTTCCTTTAAATGCATTTTAGATGTCATATATTTGTACTTATTGGAAAGTTAAAATTTCTATAGTTTCTGTAGTTTTGGGTGTATGAAATTATGATAATAATCTATAATATTTTATATATTTACTAATTATACAGTGTCTGTAAATTATATACAGTTTGTGAATCTTCTGTTTATATAATATATATAAATTATAAAGATAATTAAAATTATATACAATATTTTACTTTATAGGTTATAACTCTATAAAGGTGTATCTCAAAAAAACTGACAAATTAAAAAATTTTATGCATTGTTTTTAAGAATTAATTTAATATTTTTAATGTTTCGTGGCAAACAGTATATTATTAGAAATAATTTAACATTTTCCCGTTTTATAAGATTGCAATACGGTAAGTTCATTAACATACATATACATACATGTATATACATATAAAACGCTACTATTGAATGAAAATATAGAACAATTATTTCAAAATTATTAAAAAATATTATAATAAAGCATGAGTGATATCTATTGAGTCAAATAATTGTTCAATGTTAATGTTTCAAATTATTTTGTTATTCTTATTATATATATGTATTCTTATGTTAATTATATATATTTAATTTTAGATCATTTTTTAAATAAAAACATGTCAGTCGAAGTTAACAGTATTAAACAAGATGAGAATATTATTGAACGAACTAATAAAAGACAAATGAACGATGAAAGTTATGAAATGATAACAAAAGCTCCAAAGGTAGAACCAACTGAAGATGTAGTACAAAGAAAAAACAACGCTAAAAGGAAAAACTTTGTAATAATGTTAGGTTACCTTGGCAGAAATTATTATGGTATGCAAATTAATCGTGGTACGAAAACTATTGAAGAAAGTTTATTATCTGCTTTGTTGAAAGCAAATTTTATTACGGAAGAACAATTTGAAGATGTAAGAGAAATTAGATTTCAAAGAGCTGCACGTACAGATAAAGGTGTATCAGCAGTTAGGCAAGTTGTTTCTTTACAATTGCGTAAGTATTATATTATTTATTTTACAGTTATATGAATAAAGCAGCGATAATTGTGAATGATGTTAATTAAAATAATAATTAACGTCATTAACTCATAATCAATTATAGCTGATCATGTAAATAAAGAAGATATAAATGAGTACCTTCCAAAGGATATCAGAGTATTTGATGTAAAGAGGGTAACAAAAACTTTTAATAGTAAAAATAAATGCGATGCTAGAACATACAGATATGTTCTTCCTACATTTGTTTTGGCTCCAGAAGATCCAAATTTTTTACAAGTTGACAAAGAGGAAGAAGTAGATGAAGAACAACGACTTAAACAACTATCTATGATAGATGGAAAGCCATATCATGAATTCCGATTGACTCCAGAAATGCTTGACAAGCTAAATGAAATTTTGAAATTATTAGAAGGCACACATAATTTTCATAATTTTACATCAAAAACGTAAGTTATTTTGTATCGTAAAATCTTAGTATATTACTTTCTCTACTTATTATATTACTTTCTCTTAGAAAGCCATTAGATCCAAGAGCCAAGCGTTATATAATATACTTTCGTTGTGTTGAAACATTTATTGCAAATAATATGGAATTTGCAATACTGGAAATAAAAGGACAAAGTTTTATGTTACATCAAATTAGAAAAATGGTATCTTTAATAATAGGGATTTGTAGAAATATTGTGACAAGTGATATTATCAAAGATGTATTTTCATTAGAAAAAATTGACATCCCTATTGCACCAGGTTTAGGACTAAGTTTACATTTTGTAAGATATTTTAATTTTAATTAGTTTCAAATATGAAATAGAATTATTTAATTAAAATCTTCCTTTATTTAGGTACATTATCAATATTATAATGAAAGATTTGGAAAAGATGGATTTCACAAAACATTAGAATGGCAAGAATGTAATGAAGATGTTGACAAATTTTATAAAGAATGCATTTTACAAGATATAATAGATAAGGAAATATCAGAAAAAGTGTATCCTTTTTTATGTAATAATTTACAGAGTAATTGATTAGTATTTTTTAAATTACAGAATACTTTAATAAAAATATTTACCTTGACAAGTGTAATGTAGAATGATACATTGGTTGGCATCTATCCTGACACCAAAGAGATTTGCATTTAAAGAATATTAGTACAGTGTGAATATGTATCATAAGATCATTGTATTTTTTATCAAAAGTATAATTACATATATTTGTCAATATAACTATTTTTAACTATTTTAAACTGTAATATTATTACGAATATATAAAAAATCTAAAAGAATTTATTTAATTATAGAATATATTCATTTATCGTTGATCTAAAAAAAAATTATTGTAACAAATTATCTCTGCTTACTATATGTACGTCTATAATTGCAAGTATTTTGATTTTTCTCGTATCTTCCAAGTGTGTGAAATATTAGTTATATGCTATTTCTGTCTCGCTTTAACATATGATCATCAAATGAGAATAAAGTGAATATGCATCCGCGTATTTCCCCTCACAAACATACACACAAACAGATAAGAATACTTGTTGCCTCAAACGGGTTATTCCAGATTGATTCAGGATTAGTGACTGAAAGAATTCATCATTAAAGAAGCAAAAGGAATCTTCCCGGCAATTTTCTTCGTTATTATGAAAAATACGATAATTATCATTTTAACAATTATATTCAGTAAGTAAAATTTTTTTTTTGTACTAAACTAGTTTAGTAGTGACCTTGAACTCTGACAAATTTTTATATACCCCAACCATAGATAATAAGTATATCTGCAATATATGTTATAACATAAAGCATATTATCGTGGAGTGAAATTATATTGTTTTTTCGTAATTGTATTATTATTATTATTATTCGAAATTATAAACAATTTCTTGCAGAAGGATATACGATATATATTCTTTATAGCTTAATGTACAAATTATAGGTTTAAAATAAAATAAAATAAAGAATTTGAAATGTAAAATATATAGTTTATTTATTTTATAGGTTTGATGAAACATGGATATACGCAATGTGGGTAAGTTAATATATCTTTTTATAAATATACTGATATTTTACATCAATAAGATATTTTATTTACGCCATTAATATGAAAGTAATAATATTCATTAACAAATTTATATTTCATGAATTTATAACAAAATTCATTAATGTCTTATAGTATAGAAACATTTCAATGTAAAAATGGAGACTGCATAAAGAGTGAATTATTATGTGATGGGCAGGCAGATTGTAAAGATAGCTCTGATGAAACAGTTGTAGAGTGTACTAAAGCTGAAATCATATGTCCAAATTATGCATTTCGATGTTCTTATGGTGCATGTGTAGATGGAGATGTAACTTGCAATGGAATACAAGACTGTATTGACAATAGTGATGAAACATTGTCTAGATGTACAGGCATTTCATCCAATATGTCTTCATCTGTATTGTGTAGAAATGATCAATTCACATGCGCTAATGGGCATTGCATTAATAAAAGTAATCTATGTGATGGTAAAGCAGACTGTGCAGATAATTCAGACGAGACATATTTGCAATGTGGTTCAATCATGTAAGTTGCAAAATTGAAGAAAAAAGTCATAAATTTAGTGTTGTATAAATATCTCTGAACTACATTGCAATTTTACTTGCATTATAATTCATTTCTGTAGAAATAATCAAACTTAATTTATTAATAATTCTATTTGACATATTTATAGCTGTCCAAATTTATCTTTTCGTTGTGCTTATGGTGCCTGTATTGATGGTGATTTAAAATGTAATGGAGTTAAAAATTGTGCAGATGGTTCCGATGAAGATCCTATAAAATGCAAATATACTACAGGAACAACTTTAACTCCTCCTCCTATAACACAGCGTCCAATACCTCCTATTAGTTCTAAATTTTGTATTGTACCACCAAAACCAGAAAACGGTTATTGGAAATTACACAAATCATATTGCTGTGATGTGCAAGCTGGTCAAGTATGTAATGATTGTGATGTTGCACAAGGCACACGGTTAGAACCAGGACAAGAATTAATATACAAATGCAATCCTGGTTATAAATTAAGTAAAGATACTCGTCCATTTTGTAGCTTGCAAGGCCAATGGGTAAATATTCCAGAATGTAAAGGTATGGAAAAAAAATTATAAAGTAATATTATTAAATAGTAAAAAGATATTATTGAAATATACTTGTATTTTATAGAAATACGTTGTAAAGGATTAGAATCAGCTTCAACAGGTGTTAGTTGTAGACGCAATGGTGGATATACTCCATGTTCAAATCCTGTTCCTGGAACAGAAGCAATATTATTCTGTCGTAATGGTTACAAAGAACAGACAAACTTTGCATCATCACGAGTTACATGTAATAAAAATGGTGAATGGAGCCCGAATCCAATACAGTGTATTCCAGGTCCGCTAATGATAAATATTTATATTAATAATTCTTCTGTCTTATTACAAACAGATGTACAAAGAAATTACTCTATGTTTATAGAAGTTTTTGATGATAAAATTGTTATTAATACAAATAAAGGGAAAAATAATGATCCAGATAGTGATTTAGCATAGGAAATAAAGTTGTTAAAAGTCTAAAAGATTCAATACTAAAAATATAATATAAAATAATTTTATACAGTATTATAATTATAAATTAATACATTATTTCAATGCGTTATAATGAAGGTTTTAATTTAAAAGAAAGTATTATTAAGTACATAAAGTATATTGTATTATAATCTGTGTGAAATAAGTTGCACATATTAATCATATTTATGTATATTCAGTGGAATTTATATAATATTATAGTAATGCTTATGATATACATTATAATAAAATTAAAGAATTTCTAATGAAAATTTGTTAATATTTTGAATATTGTTTGCTACCATTCAAATTTATATAATAATAATTATTTCTCTTTAATGATATGATACAAATATATATTTTAGCATGTGGTCTTCTACCTGTACAGTATATACCAACTATTGTAAATGGAGCTCCAGCTAATATTTCCGAATTTCCGTGGCACGCTACACTCTATAAGGCGGAGAATCCTTCTGCACCAAAAAAATTTATTTGTGGTGCAACTGTTATTCATGAAAGACTTCTAATTACGGCAGCACATTGTGTTTATGATGAAGTGGCTCAGAAACTGGACGATGCTTCAAAATTTTACATAGCCACAGGCAATATTTTTAAAGATTATGATTCTCCTTTACATAATAATATAACGGTGAAAAAGGCAAAGGTATCTACATTTATTATTTTTAGTGTTTCGAATTTCTATAACTATTATAATAATCAGGTCCTTTGCACACATTTCAGGTAAAACATATATACTATCATTGTGATAGATACAGAGGACTTAGCGGAAATTATGAAAATGACATAGCTATATTGGAAGTTACACCACCACTTACATTGTCAAACAGATTAGTACCTGTATGTTTAGATTCGAAGGATGAGATTAAATTAGAAAATGGAATGTATGGAAAAGTCGCAGGATTTGGAAGGACTGCTTCAGGAGAATTTAGTGCAATGTTACAACAAATTACAGTGCCATATGTTTCTTACAGTATGTGTAAACATTCAAGTATTGTTCCTGAAACAGGACAAGTACTTATTACAAATGATAAGTTTTGTGCAGGTTATGTAAATGGTTAGTATAATATTATTGTTTTTCTTTTTAAAATTTAATATAAAATTATAGTACATTGTTTATTTTACATTAAAGTTGATAAAAAATATGTAAATCACAGGGTCTTCAGTTTGTAATGGTGACAGTGGAGGTGGATTGATTTTTAGCAGCAATACATTGTGGTACTTAAAAGGTATTGTTAGTGTTACTATTAGTAAAACAACAGGAGGGTCTACAACATGTAACAGTGATACATATTCTTTGTATACTCAAGTTTCCAATCATTTGTTATGGATTCAGGATATTATTTTATCGATAGACCAACAATCATTACTACCTGTGTGTCCTACATAATGAAATGCTCACCATTGCTTATACTCTATCTCTAATGAAATATACTAATGTAACTGAGATTTAAAGTACTATTTACCTTTCTTTTTACATAGAACATAAGATAATATATATTTTTTATATTAATGTACAATCATTCTTTTATACATAAATGAGGTGTCATATACTATTGAAGCCATACAATGGAGATACAAAAGTATACAATATTTCAAATATATTTAATAAAAAATGTGTAAGGTGATTTACATGTTAAAAATGTATGAATATATAAAGTCTCTTGATACATAAATTTTAAATATTATTTTTTTAATTTATACAAAATAAATTATATACTTTTATAGAAGTGCAACTAGTATTATATTTAAACTTATTATTATTTTTTCTGTTACAAGCATAACATTTATATAAAACCTTGGTTATAAAACAATATACAATAACTATTATAAAATATATATATACACATACATATACAAGTACTATAATTACTACTGTACTTGTCACAGAAAGACAAATCATTCTAAACAGAATTTTTGGTGATATCCATATTTTATTTATGTTTACACACATTCATATTGTTTTGATATCTTTTCATTGTTAGCCTTTTTTGGTAATTTAGATGATACATGGGACACAGTAGCATCTATTTAAAAAATATAATATCAAACATAATATTAGACGTTAATAATAAAACTAATATAACATTACAATAAAAAGAAATATAATATAAACATTTTACCTTCAACATGTAAGTTTTTTAAGTTCTTTTGAAGTTCATCTATGGTAGAATTTAATTTAGTATTTGGTACTGAAGGCAAAATATTTTCATCAAGTTCCATTAATTCTGCCAATTCCTTTTCTAAATCAACATTTGAATCATCATTCTTAAGAGACTCTGATAATATACATTGTACTTCTTTTTGCTCTTCCAAAGCCTGCAATTTCGATCAACATAAATATTTTAATATAAGAAAACTAAAAATTAACTATTTAGTTCCGAAATTTACTCACTTCTGACAGGTCATCTACAATATCTTTAACATTAGACTCTGATAAACAACTACTGTTAAGTTTTTTTAATACATCTGATCCTATTTTGTAAGTTGATATCACAGTAGTATTTGTGTGAGTATCTTGAATACTTGTTATAAGGCTTTGAATATTGTTAAGTGTTTGAGCTCGCTTTTCAATAGTACTTTCCAATTCTTTCTTTTTTCTCAAATATGTTTTTGCTACCTGTCGTAGACCTTTTGTTACATATGACTTTGCTTCACTAATAATATTAACTTTTTCTTCTTCCATAAGTTCTATTTCTTTTATAAGTATATTTTCTTGTTTTATTAACTTGTATAAGCCTTCTTCAATTTCTGTTATACTATCTGATGAATGTGCAGCGATTTTAATCAGTAATTCACTTTGATTTTCATCACTTCTAAAAACCACCTTTTTTTCACGCATCAACCATATTAAGATTAACATTATAGTATTATCCAATATATTTTTATCTATGCAAGATTTACAACTTTTTACTAGTTCAGAAAATGGTATAAGAATACTTTCTTTTTTTCTTTCTAAAATAGAAAGTATAACATCTCCAAATTCTTTAATGATTTGTAAATGTATATATCTAGTTTCTTTGTTAATTTCATTATTAACAACATAACTTCTAACTTTTGAAAATGACCATACAAGTGGCTTTTTCACAAATGTATCAATTGACCATGCAGTCCATGATTCACAGGGTTCTTTCAAAAATTCAGTTTCTGGAATTATTTCATTATTTCTGTAATATTATATAAATTAATCTTCAATGTAAATTGTTCTTAATTGTATTTTTATAATTTATGAAGATAATATTACCGATGTAATTCTTCAACAACAGTTACTAAACAAAGCGGTGTACAACCTTTCCTTCTAAAAGCACCATTTAAGTCTGCAATAGAAAAGCTATTTCTCTTAGTGTATTTTAACCATTCATATATTAAATTTTGCCAAAAATTATATTTCGATACCCAATCTTGTGGATTAGCAGATTTAGTTCTAAAAGGAGAAAACAAAGCACTGATCCTTTCTTCTTCATTCCAACATTTAGGCATTTTTTCAGAGGGAAGTGGTAAGTTATTATCTACATCTTCAATTTTTGTAGTCATTTTTTTAGCTAAAAGAATATTTTTTTAAGTTAGGTTATATTTTTACATGTAAAAATAGAAAACATAAAACAATAATATTTACCTTTTTATGATAATATTAGTTCTACTATATATGATTAAAATCTTTTTTAATGTTATCAGATATTAATAACTTTTCATTGTTAAAAAGTTGATTAGAATCTTCCTTTCGATAAAACTGTCATTAAATCGTTTTGAGAACGTAATACAAGCACCTAACCTCAGTTATTATTCTATCTACTACCAGTTTTGCTATTACTAGATACTTTACTATTATATAGATTTATTCATTTTATAAAATGCAGATATATTTTTAAATTGTGAAATACATTTGCTTAGACTAACGTGTATTACAGTAAATTTCTTATTTAAAAAAAAAATGCTTCGATGCTAGAAATGATTTGTAAAATTCAAATTTAGGCAAACTGCCATTTTATATTATGTACAACAATCATATTTCTACTTCTAACTACAGGCGTTTCATCCCGTTTCCTCGTTGTTAAAACAAATAGGAACATTCATACGGTATGGTGCTTGCAACTTGCGATACGCATATCGTGATAACAACATATAATTATAATATAACCATTTTTAATATAATTTTTATAAGAATTGTATTGTATTATTTTACAAGAATTGTATATTGAAATTATCTTAAGTTAAAGAATGTAAATATTATTACTACTTGAAGATCAATTAATATAAATGATTGCTAATAGCAGCTAATGAGTCGTGACACGACGTCACTAATCCACTAATTATGCTACTTTTCTCTATTACCACCCGATCTTTTCTCTTAATTTCGCCTGATCTGACAAACCTTAAAACTTTATTGTATTCATAGTTTGAGGTTATAAGTATCTGTCATTGTTACTGTCACGATCACGCTTTTTGAAATTCGATAACAATATTAATTTTTTATATAAATATCTTTGCATGTATATTAATATTCAGTAAATATTGAAATATAATAAAAATGTCATCGTCTTTAGGTAAGTGAATATTGTTATTATTAGGTTAATGTTAGTTTCATTGTTATTATAAATTACATAATATATTTTAAGGTAATGAGTTTTTATTAAGCAAGCTATTACATATATAACAACGTTAAAACTTGTTTAGTTTTTGAATTTATTTTATAGATTCTATAATATTCCTCATTCTTGTGGCGTTTTTGTGGGGTGTAACCAATCCATTTATTAAAAAAGGAGCTAAAGGTTTAGAAAACGTGAAATCATCTTCTAAATTTTGTCAATTTTTTAAAGAACTTGCTTTTCTTATTACAAATTTAAAGGTTTCATTTAAAAATTCTATTATCCGAAATATGCAGATGTGCTACGATTTTAATAATTATTCTTATTTTTATAGTATATTATACCATTTATCATTAATCAATGTGGTTCTGTATTATATTTTTTAACTTTGAATAAAGTAGACATATCACTTGCCATTCCAGTCACTAATTCTCTTACTTTTGTAATAACGGCAATAACTGGTTGGATTTTGGGTGAAGAAAAGATACACAAAAGTTGGTATATAATTTGTTATTTTTAAATAAAATTTATAATGGAATTCATGTGAATTATATTAATTTTCAGATACATACATGGGAATGATATTGATTTTGGTTGGAACAGTCCTTTGTTCTTGGGATAAAATAGACAATACTATACAGTTTTAACCTTTTTAGCATTTCATTTTAGAATGTTTTATTAGTTGCAAATAGCAATTAAAATTTTAACGGATTCATTTGTTTTGTTGTCTTAAATAAAATAATATTTATATTACAATAATTATATAGATATAATTATGTTGATGAGAATATAATCATATATTTTATGATTATATAGATCAGAAATAACGGGTTACATGTTATTATAAAATACATGGAATTTATGACACTGATTTGTTCTTAGTACTGAAAATATTTGGTATTATGCTTATTTATTTATTTCAGATTAATAACTGTGTTACACATGAAATATAATTCATTTTGGGACTTTAATCCTTCGACATTTAACATTTTTATTTCGTACACTTCTGAAGAAGTAAATAATTATATTAATAGATAATATAAATTTATAGATGGATCGATACATTGTCTATATATTCATGATATTTACATATGAACTATAATCATCAATATATACATGACAAATAAACAGCACCAAAGAGGAAGGAATATTGTAGATATATTATTGAATTCACATCGTTGTACGAAATAATAGCATATTACAGTAAAACAGATTAAATTCTGTAAGTTTTTTCAAAGTGTCTTGTTTTACTGTTAACATCATATGTTCACAATTAATTTGAAAAATTATAAAATGTGGTAATTAATAGCCGAAGAAAAAGATTAAGTGAAAACATAATAAAGCAAATATAAAGATCATTGTTAGAAATAAAGATTATTATTACAAATATTTACAATTAGTATATGTAAATGAGATTGAATTGATCTATGCACAATAAACATTTAGAAATTATACATATAACTGCTAAGTATCTCCTTGTACACTCAAAGATGGTGATTGTTATGATAAAATTTAAGAAATATTTTTTTATGCTGTCACTCTTATCTTAAAATATAATCAATATATTAAGAAAATACCTTGCATGTTCAGAAATTTTGATTTCAGTTGAAATAATGTGTATGGATACTTAGAAAAACGGAAATGGCACTCTGATTCACGGTGAAATGAAATTATTTTCTCCGTTTTTATAGACCACAAAAGAAAAAAAGGTAGTAGTGTAGTGTTGGTTCTGAATGCATTCTCATCTTATGCAACAAATTTAATTTGTTAAATTTGGCAGAGAGAAGGCTGTGTTGTGAAAGGAATATTAGGTTGTGAAGATCTCATTAAAATAAAAGTTGATGCTTTAGATAAGTATGTGTCTTCCAGTTGTGCTCTTTTTTTGTTGGTCCTCTTCTGTTGGCAGTTTAGATTCAATCATCCAAAAGGATAGTGTGTCAGTCAATGAAACAACTAGAAAATAGTGTTTTAACCATGTGTGTACATATTCAGATAATTTTACATTTTGTCACGAATCCGCATGTGGCTATAATTCGTTCACAAAAGTAGTTTATGCGCAATATGGTTCACAAATCAACGTCATAATTAAATTTACATTATTAATTGTAGTTATAATGATTATATATTAAAACAACAAACAGAAACTTGTCAATTTTTTTTATTCGGTTAATAAAAATTACTTATTTAATCATTAAACCGTTTGCGATCTAAGGCGGATCTCTGATTGTACATTAGAAGAAACAAAATAAAGTGATAGAATAACTTGTTTATAATTATGTTCTTTGCGAGCACGGTGGTGGACCGACGAATGTGTTATCGTTAATCCCTTACGATTACGAATTACATACTTATGAAACTCAAGACTAGCATTAATCAATGGCCTGCCCTTCAAGCACGGGATTTTTTACTTTTCAGCTTAAACCAACCCGCACTCTTATTCGGATCGCGTGGAACCGATGTGGACCTGCTTAATTCTGGTTTTGAGTTAGCGCTCCGTGATTTGGTGGCCAACGATTCCGTGGAAACAGTTCTGTCCACCTTCTGCTTGTCTTTCGATTTCAACGTGCTACGATTAATCGTGCCTGCAGTAATAAATATTGTGCGTTAATTCGTTACTCCGATACATGATTCTTAACATATGAAATGTGGATAAAAAAATAGTCTTCCATAAATAAAATATTTTCCTTTTTCCATTTATTTACAAAACCTCATAAAAGTTTGTTTTTGCTTTAATATAATTATTTTAGATTTAAATTCACATTTGTTAAAGTTGTCACATCAAAAATTCAAAATATTTCTGTGAATTTTCTATCCACATTTTATATTTTGTAGGTATTCTTTATTTAATTTTTACCGGTTTTTGAGAGATTATCTTTGCTTCGTCGTATATCTTTTCCACGACGACTTAGCGTTTCACGACTTCTCTGCCTACGTCTCATAGTCGCTAGCGGTTTTGAATGCAGTTGTTGATCGTAATTTATTTCGAAAGGTTCTCTATAATGTCTAGGCTTCCAAGGTGCAAGAACACTGACACTTCTCGATACTGTTCTCGTGTGTGATTGAAGTGGTCGATTTAATTCCTCTCTGCTCGCTGCTCTACGTCTCTCATTCGGACCAGGTATTTCGCCCACTAAACAAAAATATAATTCGTGTTTTAGATATCGAAATACAAGATATAATTTATCGATTACGACAGTTTTTACAGTAAGGTAAATGGAATTATTTTTATAATGTTAGTAAGTATGTAAGAATTTATAAAAAATAAAAATAAATTTCAAGTAATTATTTTACATGTGAAAATATGCCAATGAATATTACTCCATCAAGATCAGATTTAATACAAAAAAATAAAGTGGCTACAAAAAGAAAGAATTGTCAGACTCATTATTATTATTTATTTTATTATTATTATTTTCTCAAGAAGAATAATTTAAGTACTTTTTAACGGTATAAAATAAATTTGGATATTTCCTTATTGAAGTTTTAAAATTGTTTAACATTGAATACGTATTATATATTTAATTGTTATAACACATTTGACAATTGTTAATAATTACCTGTAGCAGCATGAAGATATACAACAGATCTCTGTGATCTTTGAGAGTTCTGACTTTGTTGACTGCTATCTCCTGTTGTACTCTCACCGGAAGACAATGCGCTTTCAGCGAGCCTTGGTGGTTTCCGGGGTGGAGACAAAATACCCAAATTGTGGCGACTGGAATTCGTAACATCACGCCCTGAACAGGCATGGTCGTCTCGTTTGTTTCTATAAAACGCAAACAATTGTATGTGCAATAAAAATTAATTTATTATTTTGTACATTATCATTTTTTATGCACATTTTAATCCTTCGAATACTTATAGGTATTTGCCTTTTTGAAAAATTTGAAAAAAGTTTATATAAAATACAAAAAAAAAGAATTAATAAATATATGTAATGGAGAAGGCAGATACCCGAGATTTCTTTGAAATATGTCTCTCCCGATAATTTGCCATTTAGCAAAGCATTATCGTAATTGTTATTATGTCAAATGGATGCAGCCCACCTGCGATCTCTATTGGAAGAAATAGACTCCTGATCAGTGTCTCCAAAGAAACGCAAATTTTTTTGTACAGAGACACGTTCGGGTGCGGATGAAGCTTCCTCGTCCTCGGTCCCGGTGGTTAAGATTTCGCTTTCCGGTATCCTAGGCTTCTTATCCACTGTCTGAAACAATCAAATTAATGCAAGCATCAGTAACGTAGTCGCGGGATTATTCCGCTGAAACAGACAACAAGAAAGAAACAAGAAACACGGAAGTCGAATAGAACTCGATATACGATGATCAAGTTTCTTGTTATAATTTTGTAACTATGGAAAATAAAAAAAAAAGTGGTTTAAGTAAATGTTATTCGGGTGGATAAACCCTATGTTAATAATAAAAAAATTAACACAATCTTTCATTTAAACAAATCTAGGCGTCCCTTTTTCTCTCCAAAAATCGCCTCAAACAAATGGGCAGTCAAATTGGTTAAAAAGTTAGCCCCGCCTGTACCATTTAATCAGAGAAAAAATGAAGTCAATATGTTGATTAGTTTCTGAGAAAACAATTTGTAACACTATATTTTTGTTACCTTGAATAACAAGAAAAACAAATACTGCCTTATTTAATTGAAAGAAACACGGATTTATACCATTGATTCAAAATGATATATGAAGTTCTTCGTGATAACTATAGAAATTCATTCCAAACCAAAGTTGGAAATAATAGAGCTTTTTAAAGAGCAATATAAAAGTGGTACGAAATGGGAAAGAAATAAGATCATAATTCGTTGATAAACGAACGAAGAAGAGCAAAAAAGAAAGTGTGCAAAGTACAGAATAATTCGATATGCTTTACGTTATACGAAATATAATAAAGCCTGGTAGAAAGATATATTCTTTGCACGAACGAGAAAAATACTGGCGTCTCGCTTGTTTCCAATGTTTCTCCATCCGTGGCACCCTCGTGAGTCATGATCTCTGCTTCCCTGGTCCATCGACTCATCCTCTATAGATTATCGTTTACGGTAAGATTCACGCGCACGCAATCATCTCGAACGGCAATAGCCGCAGAGAGACGGCCAGGCGCGGCCTATCGAAGCGGTCAGAGAGAATCGAAATCGGTGCCTGACAGAGATTATTCCGCGGACGATGGTTAAAGCTAGGCAGCCCCCTGATCGGCACTTAATCTCACGATTAAATTAAACCACAGAGCGCAGAGTTAGTTAAGCATTTAATCAAACAGGTAATTGGAGGTTGTACCGGCCTAATGGCTCCGCTCCGTAGCGACCTTTACCGACTGATGAATGCACCAACTTGCTCAGTCGGCTCGCCGCGAACTCGATAACCGGACACACGATCCATCCGCTCGTTATCAGATGCAACTTGTAAAAATCATATACTCTTAGCTTCTGAGTCTCTCAACGTAAAAAACAGCCCGACTTCTTGTCGATTCGATAGGAGTTTGTATCCCTGTCATTGAAGGGGGGAGGGGGGGATGTGTGATGTTGAAGAAAAAATTGGCGGTGGGATATTTGATATCTGGAAATCTCGAAACCGGAAACCTTTGTTCTGTTTTTGTGATTCGAAACCCTTGAAACCTATGTAAATAATAATTTGTATAAATAACTTACGAGAATATTGTGATTCCATGGTTTTACTTTTATTTAACTGATAATAAACCAATTGAGTTTCTAATGATTTAACGTTCGAAAGAATTGAAAAAGCTAATTTCTTTTAATCGGAGTTTTTCGGAAAGAATATTTTTTAAATTAGTCAGTTCGACGAATTAGAATTACAAGATACTGATAAATTAAGAACAAATATTTTACAGGTTCATATGTAACATTATCGATAATAAACAGTTTGATATCTTTAAAGTATCACGAGCATGGAAGAGATGCCTCTTAAGGATAAAGATATTATCAGCTAATTAGGAGCTCTTTAATTTTCGATGCAAACGTGTCGCGTCACTGTGGAGGTGTTCATCGTGATATTATGCATACAACATAGCTCGGGAACCTCGGAATCCCATTCTCTACTGTAATGTCGCCCACTTATTACCAATTTTGGAAAGGCTCTCGTGGAATACGTTCACGGAATTTGATTACTTTGGAGAACCGATTCGGATGAATGATGTCATAAACCGGAATACTTTATGCCGTGTTCCCTTGACCATTTGTATCTTTTCCAAGTCGAAACGTTCATAAATCGTTGGGCAGATTTATAACATATCTCATTACTTCTTTAGGGATATTGATTTAATTGTTAGAATATGATGTGATCTCATAAGAGCTGAAACTTACTTTAATGTTCGACTTGTTCTTCCTTGACAGAGACTTGAACCAGCCCTTTCTCTCAGCTTCTTGTCCCTGATTCTCTCTGGTAAGGGTGTTGCTTGACTCGCAAAAGGATTCCTCTTCTCTGGTGAGTGTACCCGTAGATCTTGACAGCCTTGTCGGTCTGGGCGGGCTGGGACTGCCGCTGGGAGTGGATAAGCGTCTTCGTTGGCTGTACTCTTCCTGCAAAGAAATATCGAAAATATACTTTCATGCACCGGCCTCCAGGAATTCGCACATTTTTCAGAGTATATAAAGGATTACTATACTGTCAAGTGCATAATATGATTTATATTAAAATCGTTGTACAGCTGATCATTCTAATCTATATAGATACATTACTTCCTCGTACAGAGTTTACTAATGATTGAAAATATAAATGAAACACAATCTGTTCATCGAAGAATTTAAAATAAACCGAAAGTAGGATTTTTTCTAACAATATCCATAATCATTCGGCGATTGAAGCGAGGAATGAACGAGAGAATGAATTTCCTCTTTCGAGCATACATATATACGCGATGCAGTAAGATCTTTGATGCAACTGTAGCCAATTGAAAAGAACACAGCAAATGGAACCCACGACGAAGATAATTCGATCGGAGGTCAATCGCGTGGATGATATAACTTAATTCGACGATTGGTAGCTGGAAATCCCAATTTTTCTTCCCCTTCAATTTATCGGTCTACTTTGTAAAGTAATTCAAGATAACCAACACTATACTTGCATAGCAGGTAAGGAAGGACAGTATTATGAAGTTTCGATCTTTCGATCTTAAGAATTCAATCTAAACAAATTAAATCGACATAACGAAAGAGTTAAACAATTCTTTTTTAATGGTTCAATTGTTTTAATTTTCACTTTGTCTAATAAATTTGACTTTTAAATCTGGATAAAGAGTAACAGGTTAAAAGTATGGTATCATCAAATGTTAATTATTGGATTACCAAAAAATTCAAATTTAAGAAAGGATTATGCCTTTAACCAAATCCTTAATCCTTAGCAGAATACTGTGAATGTGATATACATGTCGTGTTTTGTTATTTTGAAGTTAATAATATTGATATTAGATTGAATTGTAACTTATTTGCTATTTTAATGCATGTTGCATATTATTATTTATTTCCTGTCCTTGATATTTTGATATTATAACGAAAATATTTTCTAAATTCTAAATTCTAAATTATAGAAAATGTAACTTTTCAATTGCAATATGGATTCGAAAAAATGCAATAACATAAACTGAGTAAAAAGAAATTACAAATATAACGTTACGTTAACACATTAACCTCAATAACAAATAAAAGAAAATAGTAGTTTCATAAGATGTAAAGAGAAAAAAGAAATTTGATAATCGAGTGCCGATCATCGAGTTTCAGCGTTCCATTCCGTTAGTTGAGATCTGGTTCGTATGCATATAACTCGAAGAAACGCGGGTAGACGCGTGTCCGTTTCATTCTCGGCGACGTCTACGTCGTCATTATTATTATCATGTTTTGCATCACCACCATCATCAACGCTGCCACCTCCGTCATTTACCCTCGCTCTCTCGCATGCATAACACACCGGCCACGGACAGCTTCGGGCGTTTTATCGCAACTCTGCCTGTTTATTCATCGATACTCTGCAAAAGAGCCACTATGGTAAGCATGTATATGAGCGTCTAGCCATGCTGTATCTATTGTTCCTGTTCCAAGGAAATGTTGTTCCTCGTATAGGAACATAATTTTCACCGAAGAAAAATATGTTGCGATTCTCCAGCTGATATCCTTAGCTTAGACTAATCATATTCAACCGTCTTTAAAATTGCATAATCTGGTTCGTTTACGCAAACTTGATGCTCTATTACTTTTACTATGACTTTAACATTGTATATAATATGACGAATACTTTTAAAACGAAGAATTAACTGTTATTCCACGAAGTACTAGTTATCATATTGAAATATCAATTATTTTTATAATATGTAATTGTACCATCATTTAAGTTTCTTATTTGTTACAGGACAGAAACCTTAGTTCCCTTAAGTGTGCATATATCAGTTTATTGATTGAGAAATTTCATCCTTAGATAGTATTGTCTTAACTACGTAGGATGATTCCTACATGAACCAAAATTCGTTTCGTGAGGATATTAAATATTCGTCAATATATATTCAAAAATGAAACTCTTCTTTTTCAAGTTTTCTTTAAATGTGGATTTCACAGTATCTGAGGAGCGATGTCCCCATTATCTGTACTAAATATATTTCTAGATTAGATATTTTTTGATTTCTTATATTTGCATTTATATTGTAGTGAATGTAGTAGATATAAGAAGAACTTCCAAAAGCATATAACTTCCAAAAGTATGTTAAGACATAAAAATCATTCGTTATACGTGAATAAATACGAAAGAACAAAACATGCACTAGGCACGTTCCTAGATCCTCTGTCATCTAGTAACTATGCCTGACTGGTTATATATTTGAAGCAGAAGGGGGCGCCATACGCTGTGTTCGCGGCGCGTACGGCGCGAAGGACCGCAAGCTACGATCAACCAGCAGTGCATGCGTTACCAGCGCAGCGGACCTTTCGATACGCAATATAATAACATAACGCGCGTACGCGGCCGCGGCTCGTACCCACCGCATAAACTCTTAAATGACTCGCAATGAATAGCCCATATCGCGGAATCATCTGCATAGTACAAGTACGGCGCACTTCCCTCGTACTCTCCATATATACGAGCAACAATATCCCGTGTGCTTCCCATAACGAGTCGTGCTATGGATCAACCGATGCGACGCGACGGTTCGACCGACCGACGACGAGTCTCGGGGACGGTTACGGCGACGGCCACGACTATGAGAGAAGAAGAAGAGGAGGAAAAAGGAGAAAGAAGAAAAGAGCAAGGGTTCTGTACCCTACGGACATTGTGACCCACGCACCGTCCTGCTAACTCTTATAGCACCGCACGCTGCTCTTCCTCCTCTCCCGTTTTTCTTCCCGCTCCGTTCATTCTTCTTTGCTTTCGTCTGCTTATCGACCTTTCTCTCTCCAGCTTCATCGCAGAACGCGTTATGCCCGGCTACTCCCTCGCAGGGACTGGCGTGGGCCGTCAAAGATTGACCTAGGTCTGGGTTCTGCGCCTGTGCACAGCGCGTCATCCACCTCGCGGCCCTGTGCACGCGCGTGCTGCTTACTTGACGCACCAACGCTTCCCAACCTGTCCTACATCCCTCTAGTGCGCACGCGCTCGAACCTCTTGTTCGTATGTGAGGTTGTTCGCGCATATACGTAGGCATGCGTGTATATGGTGACACAATCCCGCATGCATATGCATCGACGTAAGGCTGTTCTATTCTGTTTCCAATCATATGCCTGTGTCCTTTATGCGTGTAGGTGCGTATTTAAACGTGTGTTACAATAGCGTTGCAAAGGCGAGTGGACGAACGAGGCCTGTTTATCCTTGACGCATAACTCTGCAACATTAAACCGACTGCCGTGGGTCAGCGTAGATTACGCATAAATCCAAAGGAGGAGCTATTTACGACGTCAACCGACACCCATTTTAACCTATGGATTTTTCCATTTCTTTGTTCGACCCACTTGTTTTTGGACGGATAACAAAATCTGTTAAGGTAGGGTAATTTTATCTTACGAAAAACAAAACAAGCGGTGACATTTGATAACGTGTGAATTCTATTGAATTCGATCGGTTTCGATGTGACCTACATTTGTGCACTCCCGAAAAATCTATAGCCAAAAAATTGGTTACATGACTATATTCCGTAGAATCCATTTAATGTGGCAAAGTTTTAATAGTTTATAGTGTTAAAAATTTTTAATTATTTAATTTCTTCTTAATTGTATAATAACTGTACAAACATCATAAGTCATCAGCTTACATGGCGTTTATGCGATTAATCGTGTTTCATATATTTTGATCTAACGTAAAATTGACACGAACATCCACTAAATTCTCATCAACGACAATATGTAACACAAGTTTCAAAATCATCGTATAAATTCTCTCAATTGTTTCCGTGGCAGTATGCCAAATGGCGGGAAACATGTAAGAGCAATCAACCCCATCTATGTAATGAGAGCGAAGTCTCTTTTTTGTTGCGTTTTTCTGCCCTCTATCAGGATGCGTAGTCCCGGTATAAATCGACAGGGTTCGAGAGTCGCAAAAAGCATCCATCTTAAATAGAATGTATGCAGGTTGAAATCGAGGTGACCGCGCGTTGGATCTCATAGTCCTGACGTTTCTTTTTTGGAATCGACGGATAATGTGCCACGGGATTATAGCGTGCGTGTAAAACTGAGAGTGGAGAGTGACTGGTGAAGAAGAGTTTAGGGGAATTGAACGCGAGCAAGGGAAGTGCGAAAAGGGAGGCGACGTTGGAGCGAGAAACAAGAAAAGAAGAAACGAAATACGACGAAGGGGAACATTGAAGAGCGGGGAAGAAAATAGGGCGCGCACCGTATAATGTTGGCGCGAGAAAAAGTATAATGAGAGGGAATCTCGCCGCTGTAAGTACAAAGGAATATTATAGTAAGATCTGTAACGTGCAAAGCCGCAAAATAAACGAAGTACACGTAATGGGGTATCGGCTCTGTCGTCTCCCCTGTGGTGCACCTTTAGCTGCCACGCACGCGTGTTACACTCCATGTGTAAGGGATACAGAGGGAGCCAGTCAAGCCTGCGCAAACAGACCAATAAGAGCAATGCGCGGTAGCAAGGGAAATGAACTAGAAAAGCGAAAGAACAAGCAGAAAAAAGCCGCGAGACACGATACAAGAAACGTCGATCTTGGATATTTCATCGGTAGAGAATAGGATATGATTGTTGTACATTTAGCGTTTTCTAAGGTTGCTGCTTAAAATTACGTTTTTTTCTTGGTACGGTTATTATTTTAAACGATGTGTGTATTGTTACTTTAATTGAACAAATAGCAGTTTATGTTATCGATGGTTTGGCTTCGTTTAACTACTATACTTTCGAATATGAAAGAGGAAGTATAGCTTGATATAAGTCGCAGAATGGATTGAATGAAATTGATATTTCAGGTTCTGTTCATTTAGTTCATTTTGCAAGATCACTTAGGAAACCAGCGAACTCATATAAAATCAACACAGATTTACGAATATGAATTTTAATTTTCGTGCAATCAACGCACAAGCATGATATGCATCTGTGTCCCAATTTCACAGGTCGGCTGTTTGAAACGCATTAATCGTGACTCAGGAATAAAAACAAAAAGAGGAGCGGAAAAAAAACAGACGGGTCGATCCCTCGAAGCATGATGCGCGCTTGTAAGGTTCTTGTTCTTACGAACAGCGCAAGGTCGTCCGCTTCAGCGTTGCGGAGCAGTGTCATGGTGGCAACGCCAGCGCGAGGTTTCTAGGAGGCTGGAGGAGAAGAACGAGCTTTGCGCGCCAGTAGAAAACCGGATGCACACTTTTGCGCCCGTGTTGCACGGACGAGCGACCACCACTGCTGCCATTAATAACCGAAGGACCACGCCGCTAGACGGCAGGATAGTGGTGGTACGGTTTACTTTCTTTGGAATAACAATTCTTAGATAGTGTATCCTCCTGTTGATACACTTGCCCGCCTGTCAATGGGGGCGCTACATACCATGGGAAAGTCTTAAGTTCTTCGAGATCATTTCAAGACTATTCGAGCGAATCGGCCGGAACCGCCCACGGATGGGTTGGCACCCTGCCCTGCCCGTGCATGTTCTCATCTACACGTTTCGCATACATGTACGCGTTGCGATCATACCTCCCCTTGCGCGCTCGCACGCGCATTGACGCTTATAATTGATGAAATGACACTGGCCTAGCCTAGGAAGCGAATGGTCAATGCTATCGAGCCTTGGCGGCTCGCCTAGAGAATTGATGTTTGCTTCTCCTGTTATTTTGTTACAACATAAAAAGAAAAAGAAATAGTCGGAACTTTCATGGGAATCAAAAGGCAACGGCATGGGTTTGATTTAAGGAAACGGGTACCTATCACCGAATATTATACCATGTATAAGTTAGCCATGTTATGCAAAAGTATTAAGTTTGTTGTTTGTCACAATGTTTTACACAATATTTTTTATTTCACGTCTTTGGTGGTGCATCATCAAAATAGCACATGACGCGTTATCAGGTAAAGTGATATTGGCCATGTCGAGTACAGATTGTCGACTCATTTGGATACCCGTTGCAAATGTATAGCGGACTCTTTTATGCACGCCGCGTCTTCACACCCATTACGAACGCGAATATCACCTTCTATTGTAGGAGGATGAGCTGTCGAAGCTCTACCTCTTTTTTTTCTTCACGATGGTAAAGAGATAATATCGAGTACATTTTCTACCGTGTCATGATAAATAAACGTTGGCTTTTGCCTTTCGGGTTGGCAGTGTTGTTGCGATAAGAATGTTGTTAGTTATTTCATTAAATACTAGTCTGATTAATTTTAATATGTTACGACTACAAAGAATTAAATAGATTGCTTCATAGATTATTCGAAATAATAAAACGACTATATTAGTCATTTTAATTCTGTCTAGCCTAAAATATTCTTACTACCATTGTAAACACTTGGAAGTAATCTTATTTTTAGTATGTATACTGTTTTTCAACTTGCAAAACAAGTTC
This sequence comes from Bombus terrestris, assembly GCF_910591885.1. NCBI lineage: Eukaryota > Metazoa > Arthropoda > Insecta > Hymenoptera > Apidae > Bombus > Bombus terrestris. Next base: position 21,678,947 of record NC_063274.1, on the reverse strand, counting down.
TCACAGGCGTATCGTGTCGTGGATTTAATATTATATGTGCAATGCACAATGCACGAGCAAACAGCGTGCACAAACGGTACAATTGTTAAGACATCGAGCCAAGTTCCTTCGTCACTCTACGTCGTTAAAGCGATGCCTGATCGAGTCCTCTGCTGGCTCAAGAAAACGATCCATTGTGAACCGTCATGCCGTATGATTCCAGCAATGACAAGCTGTACCCTAATCTACAGTTGATATATTGTAGTCCTGTAAAGTCGAGAAAAGTCTCTTGGAATGCTCCATGACATATACAAGCCAAATACTTATTAATCCTCAATATGTTTATTAACTTATTGACTTAACATCATTGGCTATCATTAGGTTATAAGTGGATTTACAACAGCTTACATTAAGTTACTTGACAAGTAAACAATGAGAAAAAGAATGAGAAGGAATTTAAAAGGATATTTCAAGGTTGAGAATAGTAAAGTGGTCTCAAGTTGCTTGAATTCAGATAACTTGACTAATTTAAACGAGACTTTACACACAAATCAGATAGGTAGATAACACAGAGGCAGTTAGTCGGGAAAAAGCCCATATCTGGTGAGTATCTGGTCTCATTCGTGTCAATATTATGTTGCAAGTAGGTAGGGTGCCATATACACACGAGCCAGGTCAGCGATACATATTGGCCAGTCGGTTCGGATCCACCGCTTAGATGCTCTCTATGGGTAGTTACCTGAGGAAAGATGTATCTCCCGGTACCAGGCTAGTACAAATCGACTGGTCTCGACACACGGATTTTAAGCCGAACTCGGACGGAAAGAAGGAGAAGGAGATATAGATAAATAGATAGGGAGAGAAGAATATAAAACGGGGAAAGGGGGATCATGTAAAGAGGACAAGGAGAAGAATAGGCGAAGAAAGAGAGAAAGGGAGGAAACACGGCGCGCAATGCGGCAGGTAGAATCGTATCGGCAAATTGCAATCGACGACCGCCTTGTCGGCAACTCCCCGTGGCAACAGGAAAGCGTTGCCGAGAAAGAGGGAAAACGAAACTGAAAAGGGAGCACGACGAGGACAGAGAGGTTATCTACTATCCTACAAGTGATACGAATATCCGGCATTGTTTAGGTCTTCGGGGCTAAAGAGTTATCGGTCGTTGATCGTTCCAGGAATCACAGCTTGGTATTCTCATTGATACCTCTTCCTTCTTCTTCTTCTTCCTCTTCTTCTGCTTTTCATACGCGTGGGTTGAACCAATCTGGTTGAGGCTGTTGGATGAAGTTAGGTCAGTTTGTACACGTTACCGGAGACGCGAGCATCTCGTTCGAACCATAAACCCGTAACGGGTTTCCACCAAAATAGCAACGAGCTATTATTTTTAGCTTACGAGCACACGATGCGAAGACAACGGTGCTTTCAATCTTTTTTTGATCGTGAACGCGGGATATAGTTATCCTGTGAATCGAGATCAGTAGAGTTTATAGCGATGGTGAACGATTTCCTGTACGGTGGAATTTTCTGCGTCCTACTTCTTCGGGTTTTATGTAGGAATTATGTCACATATGTAACATATTTATTATACTAGTTTGACATATTGTCCAATTTTTCTGCATGTTAGTTTTCAAGACCTAAATAAGTGGATATAGGTGACATGATATTCAGTATTTGCCATTTGATGGATGTGGTATTCAAGCATTTGCGAAGAAGTGAACTGTAGATAATGTTCACTAAACAAAAATGCAATTCATAACACGATTGTCGTCTGAAAAAAGCCTAAAAGCGTGACGTTCATTATTAAGCTTGAAAGCTTAAAATCTAATAATTCTAACAGTATCGATCACTATGAATGACTATCACGAATCGCGAAACAGCTAGACAAGTCCGTTAAAGTAAGCAAGCAGATGTTTTCGCACGGGGTAAGCCATGAGGCGTGCGAAGATTTGTTAATAGTACAACTATTTCGAGAATCTCGGGATCTCACGGTTGAACCTTTTAACCTCTTATCTATCTCGCCCGACCTCAAGCTGTTATTTGCCAGCGCTTAAAACTCTTTGCCAGTTTAGAAGTTGATGTTGTCTAGCGCTAGAGTTTCTTACTTTGTCATGCTTCGTTGTTATTGTTACTGTCGCATGTACATCGGCTGTTAGGTGTATAAACGATACACCAACGGCAATTCGTATTACCGAATGTGAGAAATCGTAACTGGGGAATGGACGAGAGGAAGAAGGCAGCAACGTGTAAAGCCGCGCTCCGCGATGCGTCATGTCTCGTTCGACCTCTGAAAAAGACATCAGGAGACGTCTGCCCCCGGGAGGCACGCACTAGCTCCATTGCGTTTTCTTCCTTTCGCTTTTAATCTGCATTCATTTCGACCTTACCTACTAGAAGGTAATCTAATTTCAATCTCTTCCTTTTTGTGCTTCTCGAATTTTCCCCCGGCTTTGCTTTCTTCGATCTTTCATTTACATTTGACCGTGTATTTACAGGGACATCAATTAGTTCCTTTTTTCATGGTTGAGTTAAATTCTTTTACGTTCATTGCGTATGTGCAACATTGTATCTTTATAAGTTATTAATTAATTAGACAATTAATGAAGCTATTCTTTCAAGGAGAGCAGTTTTAGAATAAATACGCTGTAAATCAATCCTATGTTTCCAAAATTGTCTTTTTATTTGATTTTCGAGCCAGACATGTTTGTCTTTATCCTTTTTCACGTTTGTAAAATATTGAGAAATAGTCATAAATCGAACTATTTAATTTCATAATATTCATAAGACGGATTATCTAACCTTATGCTTTCATATTAAATATTAAACAAATAAATAAATATAAAAATAAAGATGCTAATGATTGTCAGTCAATGAAACTACGTAGGAATATGTAGTATACATCTGTATTTCAAAGTACTAAATTTTAAAGAAATATACCACCTTCTATGGTTTCTAAAGTTACTAGAAAAGCCATCTAAGGGAAGAATACGTGGAAAGGTTCCAATTCAAAACAACTATATTGGCGGTTTACTGTTTATTCAAGAGGCCGTACCGATCGAGTGGAAACGTCCATGTCCCTGACACGAAGCAGCAGTAACCGTAGTGGAGGATCTAGATGCGATCGTTACAATGTCGGTTGAGACAGAGTGGCGTGAGTCGCGGTCGCTTGTCGGAATAGATGTTACCGTCAGCCACTACGAGACACCTCAGCGATCACGCCGAACGAAATCGTTTATTTACTGAATGGCAGATTCGCTTATTCATTGCTGCGATTTTTTTAAATAATTCAAACATTAGGAGTAAAATTCCGATCGAAGTAGCAATGGGATAACTGTAAAGGTTCGAGGGATATTCTTCTGAATGGCATCGATTGATAAGGATGAAAGGCATAAAAGTCATAAAATTCACGAAAATGGACTTATATATTATCCTCGTGCGATCTTTATATTGTACGAATCTGCATCTTCCGAGTGCGTGAAGTGTCGAGTTGAGATTTCATATTTGAGATCCACCATCTCTCTCCATGATACTGATATATGCTAATTATTATCTTGGTCGATGTCCTTTCGAAGTACAGACGTTTCCAGAGGCATGAACGCCGTTTTCGAAACAACAAACTGTTTCATAGAATTTCATATAAAGATGATAGCTGTCATATGTCTTTCTAGGGGATATACAAGAGCGATCTCGTCGGCAAATGAAAGATAGCTCGCGAGACGATAGCAATCCGCGTCAAGAATAGCTCTCAGCGTGAAAAGGGCTTCCAATTGCTTCCTGGTTGCTCGATAACAGCCTCCACCCTGCCGGAGGACGATAATCCTGGATTAACAACAGGACGTCGAGTATCGATTGTTTATCGTGTGAAAGCCGCTCGTGAACGATCGTCCATTACGTTCGCCATGTTGCACGCCGTCCCGCTTCTGCGAAGGGATGGTCTCTCGAATAACCTTTCTCGGTATCTGCCCTCAGTAATCTCTTCGCAATGAAGTTTCCCTCTCTCTCTCTCTCTCTCTCTGCCTCTCACTCTGTCTCTCTTTTGATCCGGAAATTCACAGAATATCGCTCGTAAACGCGATACATTGCGAGAAAATAGTAATAAAGTTGTCCGTGCTGCGACCTCTTCCGGGGAAGTTTGAAAATTGTAGGGGGCGCAACTGTGTTAGAGGAACCAGTGAAAGGAGGACTCGCAAGCATTATGGGAAGACATCTCGTTTAGATTTACTTGATTTTCTGAGGGAAAGTTTTTTATAAAATAGGAAAATAAGTTCCTCCTGATAAAAGATTCAACTTTTTTTGGTAAATTATTTGATATTGTTTTCTGTTGGATTATAATAACTTCTTCCCAATCAACTAACCATATTACTAAATTCAACAAAACAAATTTCCTTGTCACGTATTATTCCCAGAGATTTTACCTGTTAACTGCTATAAAAACTTAAGTTTAAGAACCTCACAGAACTTTGGTTTAAGAGGCTCAAACTTCCTTCTCTGAAATCGATTCAAAAACAAGAAAGAATCCTAATGTAGTTTGAGTTACGTCAAGGACAATGGATGGAACAGTTTCTGTGTATAGATAGCAAGGCGAAAAAATAATGGCACAGTGGAAATCGAAGAAGCGTAGACACAAGAACAGGTTAGAAGAAGAAAAACAAGAAGACGGTTTCAGAGTAAGAAAGAAGTGCAGTAAGGAAGAAAAAGGAAGAGAGATATCCAACCGTTCGGCAGACCACAATAAATAGCCATGGTATCGTGTTGCGAGTAATTGAACGGGGCTTCATCCATGGTGCATTAAGTATTGAAAACGTACTGGATCCGGTGAGACAGTGGAGAAGAGGAGGCCACCAGAGAATGGTCAAGCTCTAAGTATTGGTGGAAGAAGGATGGATGATTCATGTCTGTCCGTTGTTGTCCAAGAGTGTTGTGTGTACGGTAACAGAGCATAGGAAGAGGAATCCGATGAGGAACCTCTGTTGCTGCTGGCGCATAATGGCGCTGTGATCCTAGGCCCCGTATGCTACGTGAGGGCAATACTGTATTGTTATTTGTTGGGTTAGGTACTGGTTGCTCCCAGATCAAGTACCAGCGTGCTTGAGATACAGTCCGTCCTGGTGTATCGGAATAATATCTTGCTCGCTTATTGTTGCCGCTCGTTGCAGATAGATCATTCTATTATCGAGATAGCAGTGCACGCGAGTTGGCTTGCAAGGGACAGCGACTTTGCGATGCTACATTGTGTGCACTGTACACCTCGTGATCGTCTATGTGGGATTTACATGTCAAGGTACGTATAAGGTACATCTAAATATATCGTTGTGAAAAAGTTTTGTAGTTTGTACATGTATTTTAGTCTGTGCATAATTTGCGTTTAAGAATTTAAGTGTTTTAATGCCATACTAAACACATTTTTATCTAAACAATGTAAATTAAAGGGAGATATCATAGTGATAGTAAATATATTCATGTAAACAGAAATAAGTCTCCATTGATATTTTAAATGTTCAATAAAAAGCATTAATATTAACTGTTGTTTTCATCGATATTTACCAACTGTATATGGTTCCCCGAGATAAGATCAGAAACAAAAATTAAATTGATGTTTCATTCGGAACTAAAGTATCTTCAATGTTTTTGAGTTACGTGTGTTAATACAACATTACTTATGGGATAATGATTTAATACTTATGACTTGTGACACTTAGTACGACATTCATTCCCACTTGGCAAAATGAAAAGCACATTTGGTATCGTAACAACCATGCAAGTAGTTCCAAACTTTTGACCACTACTATAAACACTCACGTCCTTCTATACTATAAAAACGCATCTCCTTTGAAGGAGGTGGCTCTCTTCCATCTCATTCCCTTTTTGAACCTCACGCATGTTTCCCTAATTGACTTTCCGCGTATGCGTGGCTAGCTTCCGTGGATGAGATATTGTCGGTCGATTGAAATGCTTACGGGCCGCTGAACTCGAGCAAATCGAGCACTTGACTTAGAGCACACCAGGCGACTCTTGGAACAGGGGCTGGCTCTTTCTATAGCTGTCGTTCGATCGAGAAAGTGATTTCACCATAGCCATAGCCATAGTCATAGTTACTGGAACACGCACAGCTAGTGGGATCATTCGTATTGGCTTATTTTAAACGGCAGATTTTTTTACACCGTCGCGAAATCAACGATGGTAGCAGGATTCTAGAATTGGCATCGGCTCTGATGGATACGAATCGTTAAGATGATATCTCCGTGGCGTAGCTTCATTCATGCTGCCTGGGTGATTCGGAGTGTCGTTCGAGTATGTTCATTTGGCTCTTCTCGAATTGCCGATACATCATAGTCCCCACAGCCATTTCGCGATCCGAGATAGCGTCACGTGTTCGTGACAACTGGAAAAAGATAAAAGTGCCATGAAACGGATGCGACATTTTTCTAAGCTTGCACTGCTCGTCGTTCTACGAGATTGTATCGGGATATTTTTCATTCTGGTGAATCGTCGTTCATCGCTCAGCAACGATTCCTCTGATCATCCCTTTTGATGGAGGATTTGTGTTCAGTGTCGTGAATATAAAGTTACTCTGATAAGTATTATCAATTGTTGCCATTTAGTAATTTTACGAGCAACAGAGAATATATTATTCTATCTAGTATATTTGTTTTACCATTTTTAATTTAAACCAGTGTCATGTATATTAGGATACTGTAGGTTGTACAAGTAAAATCATAGGCTAATTAAATCACAAAACTGAGGAGCTCATAATAAAAGAGGCATTTGCCGAATTCTAAGATCGAATTCTACATAATAATGCATTTTATTAGTCAGAGACGAGACTCGCAGCACAGACTCGGTATTATAAATAATCGTTTATATATGAACGTACTATTTTAAATGAATATTAAACGAGTTCTACAGAAATAGCCTTTATCGAGGTTCCTCCATTACCATCTGCCAACTTCATAATTTCATTAAATACAGTTCTTCTATGATACATGTAATTACAAATATACTTACAGTAATTACAATATAATGAATATTTCGTTAAAAAAAGTTGGTGTATTGAACAAAAATTAAAGATGCTAGTTGCATGTTTTTGCAAACTATGGAAGAAAATATAAAATTTCTTTTGTAAAAGAAAATATGTGATTTTGAGTCAACTAACATCACAAATTAACACGTGCATTGCGTACCGACTTATATGAAATTTCAGCAATTCGCATACCTATCGACTAGAGAATCAATTATGAAGAAGCATACACCGCTCGACTGAACCTTATAATTTATCTGATATAACGACGCAAGCCTAGCCCAAACCTGCATTTTCTTATACGTGTACTTATTCAAACATAGATCCAAAATTTCATAGTTATCTCCATATCTTCCAGTTTCTCCTTCAACAAACATTCCTTACGAGTCGAAAAATACAGAGAGAAGAACAGAATCATGCAACTGAGAAGATAAATTCCAAATAGCGCAAATAGTAAAGTTTCAGTTTTACTGCAATCATATTCAGCAGCAGAAGAACATGGCAAATCGTTTTCCCAGCTAATGGGACATTTCGACCATACGTCATTACACGTTGATGACATTATGCTGCCCCATTTCTCGACTAGCAGGCTCTTCTGACAAGATTGAGAAGCGTTTGGGACCATTAAAGAGACGCACAGGTCGAGAAATGGTATTTATTTCAAGGCTTACGTAACTTTCGTGCAAATCGCGTAACAATTCCTCGTCTTATTACACGTATTCGTCAAGAGATACTCTCCGTGCACCGGTGACGAATACTCATCATTCGACGCGCCGTTTCCGATGGCGCAATCGGCCACAAGGTGTCGGCGATTAGATTGAATTGGGTTGCGGCGGTTGAATTGCCTCGTGCGCTTTTCGATCACGGTTTCCACTCGGTAACTGTGAGAAACCGCTAAACTTTCCTCCTTGCCGGCCAACAGGACTCTTGTTTAATTCCGTAATCAACGAGACCAGAAAGTGAAGTCTTATTAAGATTCAAAGCGGTGACTCCTGGCTTCGCCGCGCTATCGCACGAGGCCCATTTGCATCGTAGATCTTCACCAACGATACACACAACGATATCTCTTCTCTCTCGCTACGGTCAGTGGCCACCAAGGGGAGAGCTCGCAGTTTTCGAGGACGAGGAAAACAAAGGGACAGAACCGATAGAGGGCAGCACTCGCGCGCTCGATCATCGTGAGGCGATTGAAAACGCGGAATCATTGATCATGGAATTACCTTTTTCCTATTGGGTTGCAAGTGATTTATTGAGAAGAACGGAGAATGGGATATTATGGAAAATAGTTTTCCTATTCCACGAGTAAAGAAACTTATGTATTTTATCTCCTTTCAGAAGAATAAATCGTTGCTTCGCTTTGATAGTGGAACAACTCAAAATATTTCAAATTTGCTTTTATTGAATAAAAGGTCTACAGTATGTTCCTATTTTTATCGTGTAAAACGGTATATTTACAACTCCATCAGTTTTGCGTCAGAAAGAGGAATTATTACTTATGTTACTATCAACCTGGTTTCAGTTTTACGACACTGGCTCGTCTTCAGTTGATTTGTGACGCTACAAATGGAAGGTGTACCGTTTTCGCGAATAATGACATCTTGCACTAAGTCATAGTAAGTTACAATGTCGTTGAAATGATTTACGAAGATTTCTCTGCGAATTTTAAAACGCTTCTTTCGAATTGTCGTATAAATATATCATAAAGGTATTGCAATGAGCATGGTTTTAGAGATGTCTAACAAGTTCGTTTGGATATACATTTTGTCCAATTCTGTCTCTTTAAATGAATTATCCTTTGTTGCAAGTTGAATTAATACGAGTCAATCAGATGTTTAGTTTAATGTTACAATGTTACAATATAATAATGTAATTTTATATTACGTAATACATTATAACGTACAATGCTATATTTTAGATATGATTGATATTGAATCGATATTGAAGATCAGGATAGCTACTATAGTTCGCAATGAGAAGTGTTCGAAAGAATGTTTGCCATTTGTATTCCAAGTTCACATTAAACAAATATTTTATCTATTATACATATTGAAAGCATTAAATTTGTTTAAATCATTTGATTTAATTGAATAATCGATGTGTCTTCTTACGTGTCCCTTTCTACTCTAACGCAAAAGAATTTTATGGAATAAATACACACATCGTCTTTTAAACTGAAACCTTACCAGCATAATTATACATCTATTGATATTTCAATCTCACAGAACATCTAAATATCATTTAATCGATGCTTTCTAAATCTTTCACAATCTTCAACGTGCATTTTGACACGTTCACTCTTCCCATTGCGCCTCACGTTTGACATTAACACTCGAACTCACGTGTATGTTCATCTACGTTCCCAAAAAGAGTAAAAAATCATCGGACCCGGCTTTGCATCGGTGCACTCTACGAAAGAGATACAAACACCGCACGATGATCGTTAGAGAATCTTCAGGCTTAACTAACTGCGTTTCTTATCTAAATGGCAATAATAATTGGCTGCGAAGCATATCCCGTATCGATACTCGGCTAACGTACGATGCATCGGCATGGGAACAATGCACCGTCAACTTACAGCGTTTGTTGGAGAAAAGACGTAGTATGAAGATGATAGGTGCGAGGTGCGCGTTCCTCAAGCGAAAGGGAGATAATCGGGAATTATCATTCGCGTCTAATCGATAATAGTCCCTGTTTGCTGAAAAGCTCTTATTGACATTGCACTGTATCGTATTATCGAGCTTAGATTGGACGCAAAAGTATATTACCGTTTTAAAGTACGTAATACATGGAGACTTGTTTGATTTTGATAGAATACAATATATTAGGTCATCCCATAAGTTCGTGCCGTTTTTCGAGCGGTTATATACGTTAAGATTGTTTACATACCTTTCAGTTTCATGAAAAAATCTAATCCCCCTCTCGTTCTACAACTTCTTCCCATTTTTCATTATTCCGTCTCGATAAAAATTTTCTTGTTTTTCTTTAAAATATGAAATGTATACACAAAGGTCGGCACGAACTTATGGGATGACCTAATAGTTATAAAATTTCAGACGATTTACTGTAAGCGTTAGATATTATTTTATAAATCTAATAATTTGGGAATAGTGAAATTTTGATAGCAGCGAATGTTAATTCAACGTCATCCTCAATTCTTCAAACGCGTTATGCCTTTTAGTGGAGAAAGACATTAATAACTCGGCATCTAGATTGTCAGTCTTGAAAATAACGTAAAAATAAATTATAATTATATTTGTTAGGTTTAAAATGCATGTATGTGTAATTCCGTTATTAGAGAAACTTTTGTTTAAAGCATAACCCAGTTAGCGAGTTAAAATATAATAAAGAATAAAACATGTAAAGAAAGAAGGTCGATCGTTGGAAACAGTGGAAACATTTCCACGTTTATTTATTTCATATAATCTTCCCGATAGTTAATCTCCGGAGCTCGATGTAAATCTGTTCTTGGAGCGAGAAAATGAGAAAGAACGATGTACGGAGTCGACGATGGCGGGACGTGCGTTCGCAATAATACCTTTCATACGTCTTTAGCATCCAGCAAACACGTGCACGCAGTAACCGCAGGTAAGTTGTTGTCCTAGTTTATTTTACGAGGAGGAGCATTCACGTATATGATACGCGTATTAAAGACGAACACTTTGCTTCGGAGTGTCGTATGAAGATTTCCAGGAAACGCTTCGGTATCGCCTATTTATGAAGAGCTGGGTACCTTTGAAAAATTGTATCAGATGCTCGCGCAGAGACAACGTGTGCCTCGTACAAGAGCCATGTAATTGCTATGCCGGCCGACGCGATTCGCCTTCGATGCAAGAGACGAGTACATTTTTTACAATTTGGAATGTACTTGATACGAGCAGCTGCTGAGGTTTAGTGATTTTATACGGAGCGACAATTTAGTGGAGACAGGGATTTAGTGACTTTTACGATAGTCGAGCGTGAAGCTAGTGATTTTGATTAGAAACTGATAAAATTTTATGAAAGTACAAATCTAATGGAAATGATCATATCCGAGTTCAACGATTTCACAGATGGTTCAGATTATTATAGGTTAGACATATAACTATTACATATATTGAAAATATAGTGAAAATGGACACCTTAAATTTCAGTGAACTTTTATGGAAATTTAGTAGAAATGGGAAATATGATATCCGATGAATGAAATATCATATTAAAGATTTCATGGATATTTAATGGGAATGAACATTTAAAATTCAATGACCGAACCATAATAAATATATTCATCATATTCGAGAATCTAGTTGGATCAGTTTTTAGAGATTTAGCAATTTCGAATAACATATGATTGATAGGATTAGATATGACACATATTGAGGCTATAGATATTTTTATATATTTCAACGTACGAGTGAAATTAACGACGATGTTACTATATTTAAAATCAATTTTCATACTTCCTATCGGAATGTGATATTCATATAGGCTTGAATGACGTAAACCGAATGAGATGGCGAGTAGACGATCGGCATTCCAAGCGGGCCGCTTATTAGTAAAACGAATCGCGTAACGTTTGTGCCAATTAGCGCATAGGCAAGCGTAACAATAGTATCGCAATCGTGGCTAGCAAAGTAATCGAGAGGCATGCTTGGTTACGTTACAGTTTACAATAACCTGTAACGCTTTATTTCCAAGGAAAAGTGATATTACGTTACCTTATCCACTTAAAATAGCGAGAAAACTACACGGTCATTGGCTTCCGATATTCTATTTCTTTATTCGCATAGAACGCCATTCCAATGATCATTAGCTTCGCTGTTTTTATTACCCGTAATTTTCTGCTCTTAATCTATTGACCAGGGATATAATTCGTCATTCAAATAATATATAATTCTTTATTTAGAGATCTCCTGTTTTTGTTACGTATAGGTAGTAAACCCTTATTAGATTATATTTATATATCGGAGATGTAGGGACATCGGGCCTTTCTTTGGGAAGATCCCCAATACTTGGGTTCGAGGCGACATAACTGGTCGCCTGGTCGGGATGAACGATATGTCTAACAGAGGAAGTACCGATGTTGAGGGACACGCTGTATTAACAACCAAGCCCCGGTCAGGAGCAATGTTGATTTTACGCGCGACTGTCTAGTAACGGCGCTTGGAATTTTGTTGATATTCCCGATCAATATGTAATTGACAAATGTGACCGTATCTGTCTTTTATTTTTCCAATCACCTTGGAGAGTTTACTGATATCGTCTAGGCAGTCAGTCTGAAAGTAACCCAGCGTCTGAGTAAACGTGTCTGCGTGCTACAAAATATATTCTATTGTACAAAGAGTTTTCCCGTTGACCGTGGATTCGTTATTGAACCCAAGAACATAGTCAGTAGCTTTCGTTAAACTTATTAATTATTACGCGCCCAAAATTTCTAACGAAAACCCGACATATATATATTTGGGAAATCTAAAGTTGACTTAATTGAAATTGATTGGTCTTTGTTATTAACTTCTAATTTCATAATTATCGAAGCTTTTATGGACGAAACATTAAAGGACAACTCAGTCAACAGGTTAAAGAAGATAAAATATCGTAAAGTTTTGACTTTGTATGTTTAGGAAGAAGCAAATGTATTAATGTTTGCGACCCTCAAAAATATTTGGAAACGCGGGTTAAAGACTATAGAATAAATATTTGCTTTCTGTCGCGTGTTGTTTTATCTTAAAAGCTTCGTCAGCCGACGAAGCTCCACTCAGACAGAGTGTATACTTTCCTTTTTGTTCTTCTTTCGGTTGATTCATCGAGTATATCTTTGTAGTAGACAAATATTGGAATTGATCTCGATAATTCTGTGGCTAAACTATACATTTTGCAAATTTGAAAGTTATTGTTCAGAAAGTCACATTTATTCCGTGCAAATGACAAATGTATGAGATAGAAAAGAAAACATAGTATAGCAAAATTATATTTTTTTCATTTTATCCCTCCTTTGCACATACCTAAATTTCGATGGCACGTCTCAAAATTTATTCGATACACAAAGAATCGTCAATAGCAAATCAAAACGTACAATGTACAACCGATTAATCTCATGCATATTCAACCTCTTATTCACCTTCGTACCACCAATCCTAGTAATCCGATCACAAATACCCATTTATCTGCCTAAAAAAAAAAAAAGAAAAAAAAATCCGCATTCCACTTCACTTTGACGAAAGAAAAAGCCACGTGCACATTAACACTGGTGCACACTGATATCTCAATTTTCATTCAACAGCCACGTTCCAGCAGTACGAACGGCGGCATCTCGTGCGCGATCCTTGGCAACCTCGGTTCACGTTAATTATCGTAAAAAGCCACGCGCCTCCGTTCAACCAGCAGGTAGATCGTATTTCCCCAACTGTGTGTAGATCGCGCGTCCTTTTGTCAGCGGGTAGATAACGCAGGGCCCCGTGGTAGCCACTTAACCGTACGATCGATCGCTTCTTCGACCGCGTAGTTTCACCTGGACATCTCTCCTCCTCCTTACCCCCGCCCCCCATGCCTCGCCTCCTACGTTCCTATCCCTTCAAGCCCGGGTAATTGAGTTCGGCGAGTGCATGCCGACAAAGTAAACCGTGCCGAGCCATCACCGACGACGTCCTGCGGCCGTTGTGTCTCATAAAGATTACACGGTGCACGAGTTTCCATAAATATTCATGCTTCCATAATTATCCCTCTCCGTCCCGCGCGATCGTTCAGTAACGATCGTTCAATGAGATTCAGATTTACCGACTACAGGAATATCGGACCGATTTTTAGCCATCTCGCGTTTATTTCACAGATTTTGAGCATTGTGTTTGTAAATGTCGAAGGGTAACTGGTCTTGCGTTTTGAAAATTATTGTTTTACGATTAGGTAAAGTCACTTTCCATTTCAAAGTCTATGTTCTTGCAAAGCCTATTTGTCATCGATTTGGCTAGATTTGGCACTGCGAGCTTTTTTTTTGATGTGGCATTCGCGGGTGCAAATGCGTCCAGAGTGAGTTCCATATTTTTAATTATATTCAGAGAAATGCGGATTTGTATCAATATACGTAGTCCAGTCATAATAATGGAATAGTAGTTTGGTTGATTCGGGATCAATAAGTGAAATATTTTTAATATTCAAGTGAAATTATATTGAGAGTAGAGTAGGTCGACCTATGTATAATATGTACTACGTACTATGTAAAAGTTTTAAACCATCTGCTATAATGATTTCGTAATGATAACCATTCATAGTTTTAGAAAATAGTCATACATGGTGTTACGAGGAGATATCATTGACTATAATGTGACTGCGGATTATGCATTTGTGATAAATAAATGTAAGATATTCAAAGTAAGAGGACTTAAAAATAACATACATAAAACTTATGAATGAAATTACGAGGTATATATTTATATAAAATTTATAACATTCAGCATTGTATAACGTTACATTTATTCCGCGTATTGTATAGTCAATTTTGTCTGTACGTAAACGTTCGAATCCTTCTGTTCTATTATTGAGTCGTATGAATCGAAGAATTTGCATAAATTGATCTTTAAGCATTATGATCGAGAAGAAAGCAGGTCCAAATTTCTTGGACCATAAATAACAAGCTTTTAGTGATTTTGTTTCATATGCTCCCCGAGCATACAAAATTGCAATAAAAGCAAGTAAGTCAGTAATTGAAATTGTCCAATCATTTCTTAAAACACGACATACCTCTAATGAGGTAAAAGATTTTATATGGTCCAACATGTTTCTGTTGGTTATCAAATGGAAGACACTGCTTACACTACCTGTCACCACATTCGTTTTTGTGCAATCAGTAGGACTAGCGAATAATTGGAAATAGGCTGATCTGGTAAGAGACGACCTATCCACCTACTATTTAATTAATTAATAAATATTGGGTGGATAGGTCGTCTACCACTAGAACCGTCTATTTTCAATTTCTTCCAAGTTGTTCCATCGACCGCAATTTCTGTATCACGAACTGCATTCAAATTTTGGGATGATCTGGGAACGTTTGTATGATTCTTGGACTCAGACTCGCATGGAAGATGCATCCTTTTCCTGCTATGACAAAAATTCCGGAAATCTTCCTCTTCGCTATCCGACGATTCCTCTGTTTTTCGTTTTCATCTGATTCGAGAATCTCAAATTCATCCTTGTTTTGAAATCACTTATTTTCATGCTCTTCGTAGCTTGTGCTAGAGCACTTAAATCGACTATTTTTTGAAATATGTTATCTCCTCTTCTGGACATATTCGAACGCATAAATGACAAGGGCTATTTGTCAAAACAGTGAGAAGTTGAACTTCACAATAATAAATTCACAATAATATTACTGATACTCAAAATGCACTAGTATTTTCTTTTTGAGTGCACGGACTAATAATAACTGAAACTTCAAAAACGTCTTCATACTACGACTGCAGTTCATACAACGAGTTTTGTTTTTTCTTCTAATGCTTATCCCTTTTCTGCATAAGGATTTTCCAACGTAAATACGTAGGACATAAAATAGTGACGCGGTCTCACCCATTTGAAATGTGAGACATCGGGTTCGAAGTATCGTCGCTGCATTGTTTACGTTTACTTTTTCCAGGAACTAAGTCTTTTATCGCGTTCATATCTATTACTGCGGCATGCTTACTTTACGATTGCGTCAAATTGACGCGTATTCGTAAAGACAGGTATACCATATAGAAAACTTCAAAACTAGAAAGCTTCGAAGAAAATAAATTTCTATATATATTCGTCTCGTTAAATAGATAAAATTCAGTACAAATATTAGAAGAAAAATGTAAACGGTTTGTGTGTCTTTCCTCGTGAAATTCGAAATGCGTAAAAATGACGTGATACTGACATAGAAACCATTGTTTTAGAAACCATGTATTCATAAGAATATAAATTGCGTATCATAATTATAAAATATTCAGGGCGAGACTGAGTCACGAAAATTACAGAGATAGTATTCCAGTCTGTTAACTGTTTGTGATTATTTCGCACGCTGAGGGATGGTGTTACGTTTGTTCGTTTTGCACGCGCGAGAGATCGACAGTCGAGGATACCGGCAGGATTTACGTCTCGCTTCTTTTCGTTGTGGGAGAAAGTGTTTCTGGGCGAGAAGGGGACAGGTTACGCCGCTCGTTTCCTTCGGAACACTTTTCTTCCCGGCGTTATCATCGGCGTATGATTAACGAGGCCGCGGCGTGATTAATTCCAAGAATATCGAGGAGGTAATGAACCGCTAGAAAGGTTGGAGGTTGAATATTGCTCGGAGTTTGCACGAACTTCCGGAAGTTGCCGGCTTTTCGGAAAGATAATTGATGAATGCGCTGTATATGGATGGCGGAATTAAGGGAGGCAGAATCTAACTTATATTCTGATTGCGCAATATTGTTTAGTAATGGTTTAGAGGTTAATTAGTTTGTGGATTTTTGCGAATAATTTGCTCGTATTGATAAGTAGGTTTTGTAAGAACGTAAACCTTGAAATGGGAAGTGAACACATACCACGAACACCACGCGAAAAAAGAAAAGAGGAAAAAGACGATTAGAAAGAAGAAGATTAAAGGCATGTTATAATAATTCTTAACAAGTAGTTGATTCGTAATACATTATATTACAACGTAACAAAACTTTCATGTTTCTCTTAACACAGGGTATCTCTTTAATTAAAACATGTTCTACCATAAATGCTAAGTGACTTGGCTGAACTTATAAAACAACTAATATCCCTATATGTAATTCTACACTGTAAAAGTCACTAGATATAACGTCATTTCCCGAAAGGTATATCATCAATCAAATGATCTACGAAGAAAGACCGTAGATAGACGTTGGGAAGTCATAAAAATGTAAGTTTTTAATTACGCGCAGTCGTAAAGCCGGCGAATGTGGTAATTTTAGTGGCGTAGACGGCTGGCGCACAGTCTATCAAAGAATTTGTCCGGCGGTCAGGAAAGCCACGGGAGGAGATAAACCGTGCACGATATATCGCGCTAATTCAATGTCTTCCCCGGCGCATTTACTTTCGTTGCAGCTGGCCGGCTTGGCATTCCGATTGCAAAGGGCAACGAAACGAGAAAAGAAAGGGAAAAAGAACGAAATGGACAGGTCTGCGGTCGCCGCGCGGCGCAACTTATGTTTCTTCGAGACAGGTCAGTTACACCGCACGAAAACGTATACCTGTCTCCTCCTCTCTTTCTTTCTCTTTCTCTGTGTGTATACGCGCGTGTCCATATTGGTGTCTCGAACCACAGGAATTGCTTTGAAAGACACGATATATTGCGTCACGGGAAAGGAAGGAGCACACGAGTGTGCGGTCGAGATCGTGCTCGTAGGCCGGGGAACGGCCTTTAGGAAGTGCGAAGGAGAGCTGGCGGTACTTCAACTACCTGTAACCACCTGTAACTACCTGTAATAACCTGCTTTTCTTGCAACACTTTCACGTTCAGACGGGATGGACTTTCGATGGATCTCCGATGTGTCGTCATCGCGTAACGAGCTCTCGGTTTTCACGGTGAGCTAGAGAACTCTCTTTCGATTCTAACGTCATATCGTCGATCAAGTATCATTATTAAGATGAGTGGAATTATTCTCGCTATGTTCTATGGTGGAATAGTACCAATATGGTAGCAGAGAAAAGGAGCAAATTTTCCTTTCCCCTTTGTCATTTAAACAGGTTGCAAAAATGGTACGTGTATGTATTACAATTTATAAAAAAGAAATTGAAGATAATTTTTACCGATTACGAGTAAATTTTCCTTTCCCTTTGTTATTGAAACAGGATGTACAAATGATATACGCATTCCGGTTTAAAAAGAAGAAGGCGAAGGTAATTTTTACCGATTACGAGCAAATATTCCTTTCCCTTTGTTATTTAAACAGGATGTACAAATGATATATGCATTCCAGTTTAAAAAGAACAAGACGAAGATCACTTTTATCGATCCTTTTTTGTTTCGCTGGTTACACGCCTTCTTTACAGTGCTAATAAGATAGCGCATCCCAACGCTACAAAAAAGAAAAAATGACGGAGGCATATCCTTTATCTTTCTTGCCTCCGGTTAAAAGAAATGTAATCACGTATTGCCATAAATACGATTACATGGATAGTACAACTCCTTGGATTTCTTCCATGGAACCCACGAAGGCGCCTGATATGAGCTTCTGTGGTAAATTACCTGAACGTGGTAACAAGACGCGAATCAGAGGCAAAAACGACGCGTTTCGCACACAGGCAGTAACGATTAGCGACAGTTTGCTCAAGTCATTCTCCGGTGGACAGATCCTATTCATGTTTCAACCAGCCAACTACTGATGACTTTTCATGCATATAAAAATGAACGACGT
Source organism: Bombus terrestris (assembly GCF_910591885.1). NCBI lineage: Eukaryota > Metazoa > Arthropoda > Insecta > Hymenoptera > Apidae > Bombus > Bombus terrestris. The sequence goes on along the minus strand of NC_063274.1, from coordinate 21,660,602 downwards.
GCTCCTGATTTTTCTTGTTATTTTTTTTCTTGTTTTTCTTTAGTTTCTTCTCCTTGCTCCTTGTTCCACCCTCTACATAAGCCTGTCTCTTCCTCCTTATTCCCTTGTGTATTTCTTTGAGCCGATGCCCGCCGCACAATTTGCGCTCACGAGCCTAATGCTTCCCGGCATTATGCTAATTTCTTCCATCGAGGCTCCGAGATATTTGCGCAATTGAAGAGTTTACTACGTGAAGACGCGTTTGCGACCTACCTTCGCGTCGTAGTTTTTACTTAATTATGTGGACAAGCGGATCTCTTGGGCTCTCGCGTGTATCACGTGTATCGTTACAAGCGTATTGTAAGTCTGCTATTTACACTTAGAAATATTGCTCGATGCGAAAAAACGTATGTCTTTTTAGGAGAAACTGGAGTTCTCTAGTTCTATTTCAACGTAGTTTAGAATAATGCTAATAACTTCTATTTAACCTATTAACCGGAGAAGACGAGTATATCTTATTTTGGAATAATCTTACAGCATTTATCACAGATCTAAGAAAATTTCAAATTTCTAGCAAACAGTTATACCCTATATATATAACTAAAATATGAAGCAAGGGAAACTACAATATTTTAACATTTCTTAAAAGATGAGAATACAGTAGATGAGTAGTTCAACTAAGGAGGACGCTATAACAATTATAACTTTTACAAAAGGAAATCTCCAGATATGGCAATCACTGGTCACCATTAAAATTCAATTTTACCATGTTCGTATGAATTTGTCATTGATATTCCACCAGAGTCGAAGTTTCTTTGTGAGAAATAGCTGTTTTATGGAGAACATGGGAACACTGTGAATGTTGTTGGAAAGCACGCGAAACAAACTGAGGAGGCGTGACTGTTGGAAAGATGCTAGGGATTTAAAAGACCATCCACGGAACAGAGACGTTCCAGGTGGTCGTGACAGCGACTTCAGGGAAGAGGATTGGTTCTCCGAGAGCTGTTGATGCGAACCCAGTACGTAGCCCCGAGGGTTCGAATCGTGCTCAACGTAGAACGTTGGCGCGAGCATCGCTTATTATCATATCCGGACGTTTCCTAGAGCTAGAGGAAACCTTCCAACTGGAAGGTATGCCGGAGAGCTCTAGAAAGTAATCTCTCGCGTGCCACACGAAACTTGGCACCGGTCATAATGCTTTTCGCGCAATTTCTGATGGCTTATTCTCGGGGAAGCTACGTTTCCCCGTTACGGAGAAATCCATGCAACGAACTTCTTCAACCAGTGTCTATCCCTTTAGCTCTATAATCTTCTTGATGTGGATAATTGTGCGTGAAGTATTAAATTTTAAGGAATCACCTTTCTATCACAAAATAGGGAATATTTATAATGTTACTAAGGCTGGTAATGTTAGTAAGACAGACATACGCTACCGTTCATAAGTATGTGAACACTTTAGCCGATTTTTTCCTCTGTAATATCAGTATAATAGAGTAGGTTAAAAAATTAATGAAATGCACATCCATTTCGCAAAATAGGATAAATACCTGACACGGCTCGTCACGTTCATAGATTTTTCGAAGCAAAACAAAGGGTGCATCGTGTATAAGATTCGTCGACTCATCGTGCAAATACCTCGTTTAGCGTTTTTCCCAAGCAAGGTTGGACGCTCTGATCTTCGCCGACGAAAGATGATTCTCATAGAGCACATGCTCCGTCACTGTCGTTTCACCACAAGTCATTTTTTGTCGCTCGTGTTTTCTAGATTTTAGTCCGAGCTATAGTTGCCTACCCTCTTTTCATCGTCAAGGTTGGGTAAATAATGGCATTTTGCTAGTTAACAGCTGCATCGTCATCGTCGTCATCGATGAAAAGAATACTGCTTCAACGATGCTATTTTTATCTCTTTTATGCGTTGACACGCCATACATTCTACTCTTTATCTCTAAGTATGTACTTAGCAAAGTAAACTATTTTACGCTTCTTTCATACTTAATTGTAAGAATAACGAAATTCCCATTCATGAATTTTTCTCTATTTAATACCAACGTTCCATGAATTTCAATGAATATTCAATTACATTCAGTTGCTAATTTTTTCCAACTTAAAACTATGCATGTATCGTGAAATTTCGTTGTTAATCATCGTTTCTTGCCGGAGAGAAGGCAGATATAGAGCTGTAAGAGGAATGTCGGTGACAGTGCACTCGATGTCACTTCTTTCGCTTTTTGCAGTGATTTTGCGTTGTTGCGCGCCACAGCCGCCACGCGCTTTTCGTTTTTTACGCGATCGGTATACTCAGGGAGACCTTGATCGAACGGACGCGATGGCGCAGAACGGGTCTGCGGGCATTATCAATCACGGGCTTAATGGTAGCTTCAAATGCATCCTCTATCTAACCCAACCCATGGTCTTATATCGCATTGCGGACGAACGGATCTTTGTGCCTTGCTATTTGCCGTCTTGCGCGGGCTCCGCGCCAGGTCTATGAATCCACGTAAACATTATTATAGTTTTAACGTTATCTGTTTCGTATCTCAACACTAGCGGCAACGTTACTGCATAGAATATTCAGCTATTCATAATTTAAATGACTACACGATAACGCTTTATTCAGTGTTATCAAATGTAGCTATTGGACAATTATTGTCATTAATATGACAAATGTTGCATATAATTGTTTAAACAATGGGTTTTTGATAACTAGACATTAGAATTAAAATTCCCAGTAAATGTGCTTAACGCATTAACACATCACTGTTAATAGATACAAGATTATGAAATCTCTCCAAAAATATTCTTAGAGTAAGATAAGCTAGGGTCATTGATGTCTGTAGGATGTTTGAGTTAAGTAAGCAATTTGCCTGGTAATTATCTAAATTTAGCTATAAACAATTTTTAAATTATTTATATTTGGGAGGAGAGACTGAATTTTAAGACGTTGAGGCTTAGCTGACTCAAACAATCCTACCTTACTCTATTATTGTAACTACTCTTTACGGTAAATGTACCTTGACATAAGTATCTTCATGGTACTCAAATTACGCACATCACCGTGTGCTTATAATTATCTCACATTTCCAACGTTATTCTAACAGGTAAATAATATTTGAATCCCTCGAAGTCGTCTATTTATATAGCACCTTTTTCCACTCTGTTTCCAAAGCGTCGAGCAAACTTCATAAATCATCGCTTGTTCCTTCTTCCATTCGACTGAAACTCCTAGAGAGGTTATAGCGGCGTTTAGCAGGCACGTGTCCCTGAAAACAAGCCTCGTGCACGGCCGGGAATAGATTATCTCGACGAGTTGCGAGGCCTGGTCAGCATGCAAACGTTATAACACTTTCTATATCTTTCACGGACGGGAGCACGGTTGTTTTTCTACAGACGCGTAACAGATAACGATGGCGATGCGCGCACAACTTGGAACGTATGCGTGCGCAACTTCCATTAAGTCTTTAAGCAGTGGAAAGCATGAAACTATGAATTACTAGCGAGCAGGCCCAGCGGCGGTAATACGGCAACGCCACCTGCCACATGGGGTCGGTTAATGGATTTGCAAAGCGCCAATTATATTTCCGATAGAAGGAACGAGCGCGAACGTCGGGCACCCGAGTGCACGAGCGAGCACACGGCCTCAAGGCGCATTTGCAAACGCGATTGCGCCTCCGTTGCGGTCCCGGTAGCGCTTGTGCGCGCGCGTACCACTGCGCGCGTGGGAAAATCAGCGATTTCTCATGCCGCATAAAACTCTGATACCTTAAAGCCTTTCTTGCGTCGACGAGCCGCGCATTACCGACGCCGTTTTGATTTATTCTCTCGTCCTTTTGTGCTCCGGCTATTGCATCGTGGATTTTCTTTATTATACCAGGCTCGAGGTACGCATACCTTAGACGCGCCTCCAAGCTAAATATGGCCGAGGATGCCCTCCACGATGTTGAGATGCTTGGGAAAATTAAAACTATAATCGAATCTCGGTAACTTGAATTTCCAGGAATAGCTAAATTCTTTGATTTTTCGAGGTTTCATCTTATCAAGTTTTTCGAATAAGGGAGGTTCAACAATTTGGCTTAAAGGGAATTCGTACAGTTAATACTTTTCGAGTTGTAGAGGTTCTACGAAAGACTTTAACTGTTAAAGTTTAATTATTAATTTACGGTAGATTTTTATTTAGAATACGATCTTTCATTGTAAAATAAATATATATCTATCGTTTCAAATTGCATAGGCAGTGGTGCTTAAACTTTAACTTATAAAAGGAAACTTTGATTTGCAGAGGTTAGACTTCCCTGAATTCGAATATATATAATTTACTTATAGAAGTAAAATAAGTACGAACAAACGTATAGATTTTACTTGTTATTATTGTAATATATTTTCTTAATTTTTAAGTGTACATCTTTCTTCTTATCCTTTCCATATCAGATTTCTTAATAATTACATAGGTACCACTTTCACGTGACGTTAAATCGCTTTTCTTTTTACGTCGCCCAACTCTCTTCTTCAATTCGTCCAACTTTCACTCGTAGCATCCGTCATATAAAATCAGACTTAACGATCGTACGCAAGTTACATAATGCTATTCTGCATTCTCTCTGGGAGATCCCCTTTCTCAATTCGAGAGGCGTTCGCGTGTGCATGTGCATCTTCCCTTTACGATGTCAGAATGCGCGCCAATCGATCACTCCTCGTAACCTTAAGGCTCGATGCGGACGAACTGGTTCTGTCGCGCGAGTATTTCCCGCGCGTTTTACTAGTACACTAAATTATACGAATAAACGCAGACTAGTGATGATTCGCAGGTTCGCGATGGGCTAAAATTGACCGTTTCGTACGTTTCGCGTGTCACTAGACATACTGCAACATTGTAAAGGGTGGATAATAATTGCCGAGAACTGTTCATGTAGCATCAGTTAATAACATCACTTAACAATCGATTTCCATAGTTTCTCCTTTTTCTTTGATTGGTTTAATGAGTTTACCAACACATTGAATTTCCATTCGAATGTGTGGTCTACACAATATGATGAGTCCATAATATCAGGCTGTTTCAAAATGGTTGAATTTTTAATAAAAGCTCTCAATTGTTTATAACTTTCTTAAAATAATATTAATCGCATCATCAATAGATGGTTCAACAAATTCGATACATTTTGACCATTAAAACAAAGTTACAAGGATAAAATAAAACATAATAGAAGAATAGGTCTACTTTACTTCTCGACTAAATGTTAGAAGCCTTCGTGAATTGCCATTTTAAAATGATTGATATTCATATCATAGTTTTCATAGTTTAGCAATCGAAGTTATTTTTTGATGAATAAAAGCTTTAACAAATTTTGCATCACGAACAACCGGATATAATTCCGTCATTTTGTATTATTCCAAACGATTATGACATTTCTGTTTGAAGGAAAGAAATACGTTATTCATAAGTATCTTAAGAAGGCTGGCGGTACGATTGTTGGAAATTAGTTACAACGAAATCATTAATGATTTCGATTTAGTAATACAGTCAGGATGGAAGATAATTCCGGTAATGATACTAGCCGACCGGTTAACGAGTACAATAATCGATCCCGATTGGCCGAATAATTATTTCGGTAGAGTTCCGACGGCTGGCTGTCTGTAATTTTCGCCCTTAACAATATATCCGTTTGGTCGGTCCACACGAACACGTAGGAGTAGACTATCGAATGGATTTTTTTCTTCGAGCCCCGACAAATAACAGTCGGTACCAATCAGCTGTGATTGGTGCACGGAATAAAATGTGGATATACCTTCGCCCCTCGTCTCTCCTCTATCTCACCTGTGAGAATTCACAGAGCCTCTCCTTGCCCAACGTCAGGTAAATCTTCACAGTGGTGGTATATAATTACTAAGATTATACATATCAACACAACTAGAGCGAAAAACACTGACCCGGTTGTTAAACCGCTGCGTGCGAGTTGTATCGGCTATCCTGCAGATTGGCGAAGTGCGTACTGCTATCCAGCCTGTTGGTAGGTACCGACCGGCTGTGTACTACCTTCACTCTTGGTCCTATTTATAACCAAGGATCGAATTCCATCTCGATTGGAAATGGTAACTGGATCGACTCGACTAGATCGGTCCCTCGGAGATAAAGAAAAAAAGAATTAGTGTTGTTGCAGACTACCGAAAATTCTTTTCGTGTTACTCCTAGTTAAGACTGTTATTTTCATTTGAGCATGGGTATTTTTCTTCTTATTACAAACATATAACATGTAAACATATAATGTCATGTAATAGGAGTTCATTCTGATTCTCCCCTCTGGTTATAATTTTTGCTTCATATAATATAACGTTGTATGGTTAGATTTAATCACATCAAATATTAAATAGATGAAATTAATAATAATTCAGTTAACTAAGACTTCGTTTGCTTTAGGAGGTTAAAAGGAGTTCAGAGACCCAGTTAATCAGGAAAACATCGACTGACGCTGACATCGGCGTTACACGCGTGTTATTCCATCTTTTCCGGTTTAGCGCTCGTAAATTATTACGCTCGAGCGACGATCCCTTAAAACACACGACATAACCGGGCATAAATTCCGGTGCACATGTACGCACGCGCGGTACGATACATCGGCGACCCCGATCGGGAAAAACATACCTCCAATTAGAACGCGCTTCCTAGGGCGAATGCCTTTTACTACGCGGCATTATAAATCAGATGATATGTAGCCTGTTCTTGCGCATCTACATTCCTCCTAGGAAGGATTAATTGGTACCTTCGGCTTTTGGTGAAAGTCGTAATTACCATTCGTCGTATGTTCAACATTTTACGAGCTCGTGTCATCTCTTTCTCTGCTAATCGATATTTACGAATACCAAAAAGGATTCAGTGATTCAATTTAATTTCTTAATGTTGTGCAAGACTTTATCTATGATCTGCAAATTTATATGAATATTTGATTTAAAGAGAAAATTTCTGGATTAAGTAGAAAATTGAAAGTATTACTGAAACTTGTTTAATCAATAAATCTCTAGATTTGTTCGAATAATGCTTTTCGCAATCACATAATTCTTTAACATCGATAACCAGTTTCGCTTTACATTTTTGTTTGTAAGGAAAGAAAAAAGCAGACCCATCGTGACTTCGACGTTCTCCGTTCTCTATTCGTCCTTGTTATCTGGTAGAACGACAAACGGTGGTCCTTGAGGTATAGGAATATTTAAACAATGTTTGAGCGGTGGGAAGAAGGCGACAACGATTCGAAAGGTCTCAAGTGGACTCGGTAAATTATTACAACTTGAAACTTCTAAGATACTTGATCAATATACCGCGCGTGTCAACTCGAGCATCACATTTGTCCCTGAGCGCAATATACATATATATATACATGGCAGTCTTTGTTCACGTTGTGTTCGGATGATCAATATAGTTACATACGTATGAAGAAACGATAGCGGCCTACGCATAAAAGCGTATCTGGTCGCATTGAAATCGAACGATTATCGATCTGGCTCGGTTTCTTTTTTTCTTATTCTTAACTCGCTTATCTTAACTTTCTGCGAAAGTAATCATCGCGAAGCACGTCCGCTATGCCTATGCGCATGCGCGACGAACGCTGCGCACGCAGCCTCGCGTCAAACGCGAACAAGGGCTATAATATACCTCTCGCGGAGGTATTGTTTGTGATAAAGACCAGAAAGACGTCCCGATGCTTTTCAAGCGAGGACTGTTCGCCGCGATCGTCATAGAACGCCACGTTCCTTTCTTCGTTGAAAGGAAAATTATCTTCACGTGCCGATAGAGACTTCCTTTTTCGATGAGAAATCGATGGCGCAATCAAATTGCGCGGGAAAAAAAATAAAGATCGATGGTATTATGCACGACTGTGACGAAGGACAACGAGAGACTTTTTTATGCGGATATCGTGGGAAATGAGAGAAATGAACGAGATCGTTAGATTGGAATGCTGCTGGGAAGAGAAGTTGAAGTTGTTCAGGAAGTTACTATTGTAGGGCATAGAAGTTGTATACGAACTATCATGCGGTATCATTAAGGAAATATAGTATTAACTATAAAAAAGTTAACAATATTCTGCTAGAATATAGGTATAGATATATGTTACAATACACAATATGATTCTTAGAATTTTATTCCTTGGGTTTCCTTTCATTGTCCTGTATAAGAAGAGTAACTTTCACATAACACTTTCAACAATTTGTACTACTTAATTTATGGAGCTGATACTTCTATTCTATATTGTATAATATATTTTAAACTCTATGTTGCTATAAAAAGTTGCGTTTTTGAAAAGATTCCTCGAAGTTAGTTGTAAAATGAGTTCATAATCATAGAAACTTATTCTCTATTAAATATCTTTATTAGTATCTTCGTTTCTCTGTTATTCTTCATATACACCTTAGGTGCTAGTTCTATAACAACCTTTGACCTCAGTTCGTCTTTTCGTCAAACAACTCTTAGACCACAGATATCCAGATAAGTTTCTCTCTTTGTCCATCATATTATTCAAGAATTAAACAATTTCTCCTAAAATCTGTCTTTAACACGCCAAGTAGTTCCAAGGTGACATTACAATCGCCAGAAATAAATCGTACGTGTAAATATAGCGGTGTTAGGGATCGCTATTTCTACATGCGGTCTCTAAGAGTGCTCGATCCCTTTTCTGGACGTTGGCCGTCAGGTGTCAGGACCAGTGAATAGTCTCACCTCGGTACTGGGCCCATCAGCGGGGCCCACCGTGCAAGTCCGTACACCGACGATATAACTCATCTGCGGCGCGGGCCCCGAGAGACCTCGCAATTACAACGACGGAAGAAACGAGATGGGATGAGATAAGGCGTCGCCGCTAACAGACGTTACGCCTGTGCCCGTAATGCCCTCGCGACTTACACACGGAACAGTTGACGCTATGATTACTCAACTTTTCCCTTCGTTGAAAATTTTGGAATAATTACTGGATAACATAAGTGTATGGAGCATACTTTAAAGTTAAAGGGTTGTTGATATTAGGAGATATTTGGAAGAGTGATACGAATGTACCTAGGTACTTGAAACTTTAAGTATGTACTAGGACATCTTTTAGTCATTACATTTATTGGAAAATTCTAAAAAAAAAAATTAATCTGTTTAGTACTTTACATTATACGACACACATGAAGCAAATGAAATAACTAGATAATGAGAGCTATAAAAAGTATTCAATCTTTACTAAATATCAGTAAATATCCTAATAATTATGGCTCGTCTAATAATTAAAAATTAAAAATCACAAATTTACCATAATTTTTAATTACATTAAATTAGATCGAATTATGGAAACAAATTCAAGGAATATTAATCTAACCGCAGGCCCATCTATCTTTCACCACAATTTCATTTTCTTTTCTCCTTTCTCATAAACCTCTTGCAGTGCTTCTTATTTAACAAGTACTACATACGATCCCAGTACAGGAAAAATGGGATTCTCAGGGAAGTTTTGCCAATTAAATTGGATTCACTTTGCACACGAGAGATAGGCGAGTAATATTCTGGAAAAAGGAAGGTCGCGAAGAAAAAGGGGGAAAGAGTTTCGCGTGAAGAAGGAGGCTTGACCTGGACGAGAAATTACGAGGCCGTTGACAATCGCGCACAGGATTCGTAGAAGCGTATAATTGCTTCATAGTCGAGCCGATCCCCGACCGCGAAACGACCCTTAAATCCGTTCTGCATCCACGAGCACGCGTTTTTACGCACACGGTGCCTGTGTCGATATGCATCGTGCACGAGTTCAGATGGAAATATGAGAAAAGAAGAAGAGAGGGAAATGGTAGTTGCGTCCTCTAATTGTAGTTTATCACCTGGCCTGACGCGCGGTGCTAATTCACGGTCAAGCTTCCGATTTGTAATGATGAAGAGAATCGAAGAATTCTTATGAGTATGTACACGAATTTCGATCTTCATATGTTCCATTCGTTAGAACATGCATCCACTGTAAACATAGTGCTACTCGGTTTGTTGAGTATTGAGGTTGGTCCATTTTTGTTTCCGATTTGTAATTTAAGTATTAAATTACTGTGTGTAAGTTGATGACAAAATTGTAAACCTTTTAGATTATATTATGAGACGTTACTGTACAAGTTATCAGAGACGAATATGAAATAATGTTAAAATGATCACATTGCTACTAACAAAGAGTAGTCTTCAAACAGACACTAATATCTTTCTTGTCATTAAAATGTAGTCATTCCAAGAAAATCCAACCACTACAAACGTTAGTATCTCTGAACAATAACTGCAAAGCGCCTGTTCCTAGGAAAGGAACGCGATCGCCCAGGATAGAAGGTAAGAGGTCATAATCGAGTAACTGTCATGAAACCCGCCATGAAATGACAAGCATCGAGAGATGACAGGCCGGATGACTTCGCCTTTTTCTTCGTCTGGAGGGTGGAATGTCATCCATTAACATTCCTATAAAACCACCACCGCGTGTAAACACCGCGAATAGCGTAAACGGTTGCAGTGAGAGACGGTCCACTGTTACTGCCAAGCGTAGGAGGAAATGGGCAAGAGAAACGAACGAGAAACAGAGACGAAGTGAGCGACAGAGTGGCGAGGAGAGACTGTGTGAGAAATCCAATCCGCTTCCATGGGGTTATTATGGTGATAATTTACTACTCCTTCTCAGAGGGCAACTGCGGACCATGCCGACCGTTTATGCATAGCCGTGGAATGCCGCGTTTCTGATCCCACGGCGAGGCGTTTGCACTTTCTGCATTTAGAAACGAGCCTAATCGCGTATCATCCTTCCCCTTGGTACAGACCCTAGGGACTTTTCTTCTTCCCGAGACATACACCGCCATCTGGCGAGTCCCGTCTTTGAACCTGACACGGACAACTTGATACTGATTAATGAGGGGCGCGCGAACTATCACCGGCACCTCCTTCAAAGCTGTTTTTCCTTTTTGAGTTTGATATATGCGTCAGAAGTTGTTTATTCATGCAGCCTAACCGACGGTCTAAGTATATAAGTAGGTTGAAGCCAAAGATGTAATTGGTTAGGAGAACTGAAAACAGAAATGACGTGTAAGATGAATAGACTCGATATAATGCTTCCGTAAGGAAAAATACATTTTTGATTAGATTGTGAGTGATCTAATTGAGCTTGAGAGAAGCACAGTATATAACTGGCTTGAAATAAATATCTGGAAAATATTAGAATTGAACTTTTCGTGCCCTGGAATCGTTGTGTAGTTTTGAGTTGGTGCAAGTAGCGAAATTTTACAAGTTACAGATTAGGAGTTACCAGTATTAATAAATACCCTTACTTGACAGTAACAGATTTGGTAATAAAACAGATGAGATTTTACAAATTTAATTTACTTTTTATAATATACCTCCACAGAACTCCATCAGAACCAGCGTAAATCTCGTATCATTACCTTTTAACTACTAATGAAATGTTTATCTTGCAATTAGTACAGACAACCAACGCGACAATATTTCACATTTTGAAGTCAGCTCACGTTCGAAGGTTGCAGTACTTTTTTTCTTTATTACCTCGAAAATACGATGAATCATCCTTGTATGTACAACAGAATAACAGAGATGACAACTGGTTCTTAACGAGCGAACAAAATTTTTCGAGGATCATTTGCGGATTTCTCAAGGCGCTCTGGCACATTTTCTCGCCATCTTATTCATCGCAGTATATAAATAACGCGGGGACGCGCGCTTACAGCAGCCTCTCCTTGTAAGGTTGACACGAAGGATAACGTTGAATGCAACTAGGGCAACTTGATTCCATATCGGGAACCGCGGAGGACGTTCTTGGACGACTCAACGATCGAGGACACGCGGAGGTCAACGATAATGACCTTACCCTAATTCCGCAATGAGACGTCGAGTCATTACTTCTCGAGCACACACTCACCATATTGTTCCTAGTTAGATGCGATTAACCTATTAAGAGCCAAACGAGTTTAGTTAATTAAAATGCACATTTTTATCAAGATAAGTAAAAAATGAGATTTAGACAGAAAACCTGTTCACCTATTATTACAACACGTACTATACATGATATATTTTACATATCTATATTACATGCATTCTATGCATTTTTATATCTTCAAATCCCACACAAATGCATAAAAATTCACAGTATGGTTACGAATAAAGATGAGTCGCAATCTGACTTTTAGATTCGAGAAACTAGAAGTCGAAAGATTCGTAGCAAAAGCATAATAGATAATTGCGAGTGCATATTCATATTTTATTTTGCCAAAAACCAGATCCGGCCGTATCACTGAAGGAATTAAACCGCTTTTACGGTATTTCATTTATAAAATTTTTTCCTCTGCATTCACAAGCGAAACTCTGTTACCGAAGGGGTTAACCGCTACACGATCGGCATTCGACGTATTCAGGTACATGGATGCGCGGTATGTGCGCGCATTTTCCATAAAGCGTGCTAGCTGCGCATCGCGTTGTGCGGCGCGGTTCGCGGCGAACGCGAGGACAGACAGATGCGTGACACGCGGCTGTCTGGCTATCGTCTCGCGGTTGCAGCGCACCAACAGAGAAGAGAAAGATTATGCAACGCTCGCGTCGGCCTCTACCGGCCATATGGTGGCGGCACCTTTATATCTGCCGTCGTTATTGGCGCGAGTCCACGTCCTGTGCACCTCCCGCTCTCGCGTATTTATCTACTATGCTTTGCCGCTCTTCCAACGTCCTGGCGCAGGTGCTTGGATCACTTTACGAGAACTCGACGGCCACTTGTCTCTGGCTCTGCCTCCTCTTGGACGAGAATTCGAGAAGGGTATATACGATGGGGTTTAAAGGCGGATCGTTTTGAAAATCTTGGGAATTCACTGTGCTAAGAACTAAGCCGCAGAGATACGGGTATGATTTACGGTGAACGTGCTCTGAAAATTTCGTGCACCTTTGAAATTCAAGATGCCACGCGGCTCAAAGATTTATGACTGGTAGATTTTTCAGATCTGAGCTTGGCATATTACTGATGGGTCACCCGTGAAAATATATTTTGGAGATCTCGAGGGTTCCTTAATATTCATCATTCTTCTTGTTTGTATCTTTTTCTTGGGGATGTTTAGTCACAGGTATATGTTGTTGATAAGATGGTACACCTTCCATAATTAGATTTTATTACCATTTTGCTTGCTATTATTTGGATTCATACAAGTTTTACGTATTCGTTACCAATTGTAAAATTTATTGTTGTTCTGTATTTTATTTTATGTAATGCATATATTATTTACGTTTATTAATTTATTAATATTTTATTTACGTTCTTTAATATACTATATTTTTACATACTATCTTACTGTTTGTTTCGTAATTAGATAATGCATAAAATAGCAATTATATATTTGAGTTTGGTATAATGAAAAAAGTTCGCGGAATTCTTGCTCGTTTATATGATTTAATTTTTTAAATCTTGTCCACGACAATGACTTTCTATTAACAATTACGCTTAACTCAAACAATTATACTTAAGATATTGATCTTCCAAAAAATAAGTAAATTAGCAGTATGTATTTAGTGCACTTATCTAGAACCAGAAGAAGCCATTTGATACAGGTTCGGTCAAGTGATTCCAGGATATTTGTTTCGTTCGAATAATACATGTATTTGTACGGAAAATACGCGTTCCTTTCCATTTGCGGCTACACAGACATATTACCGCAATAACGCTTTTATCTGCAGTATTTATAGTATTTATATATACAATATAGTATTTATATATAGTAGTTATCTGGCACAATTCTATGCCCCCTTTGCTGCTCCTCTCAGGATAATTTAAACCATACCTCGTATCCACCGTTCATATCTCCACCGTTCAGCCTACCAAAGCTTTTCAAACGTATTACAACTTACGAATCATTCCGTGTTCGCCATGGTAGGTTGACAAAGTTTCGCATAGCATAGCTGGCGAAACGCATTTAAGATAGGAGGATTACTTATCTCACGCTTACACTTCTTCAGAGGTTCGTCGCCGCGTTCCTGCATGCTTTATCGAGCAACGTTTCAGCCTACTGCCTTTACAGCTGCTTCATGGATAAGGAACGACCTCTAAAGGAACGTGAGTTAGGCTTGTTTCAACTGGGATACATACTTCGTGGCGCTACATTGCAAGAAACGCATAGAAATGCTTTGAAGTGCGCCGAAAAATGGCGATCACAACTATGAAAAGCTCTATAAGCTATGATTCGTCTTTAGATTTTGTTACAAATTGCCTTAACTTTGCAATTTCCTTAACTCAGATTATGATGCAATAGCAAAGTTTTCTCGTCTTATTTTTATTGCAAATTAGAAACTTTTCGCTATATGAAGATTACAGAGTAAGCAATAAATTATATATATTTTCTATTTCTTATAGTAGCTTCAAAATTCAATACGTTCTCAACTAGTCCCATCCTTCCAGAATTGTCCTTTTATTTGATGTCGGAATTAAACATGTGTCGTCCCATGCTCATCACAATTTTAAAAGTATTGCTTGTTTTAATAATTATATCTTTGGTTCATTACAAATTCCTTCATTATAAATTATTTTTAAAGCACATATAGCTTTGGATCAATTCCAATTTGGATTCAATTAGGATCAATTTCTAGTCATAAAACGAAACCTGAATATCAGGAAAAATGTAACTATCATGTTTTTACGAAATAAATACAAGAACGCAATAAATCAAGGTAATTATATCACAGAAACAAAACGACTTAGAAAGATTTACTAAGGAACCTCAGTCGAAAGACGTCGAAGAATAAAATATTAAACCACGTTACTGACCCAGGCTGCGCATCCGCAAGCCCTTAAATCATCGGATTAAATAAATTCACGAGCGTCTGCCGCGAACGGGTTGACAAAGCGACGAGCTTTCACCGGGAAAGAAGCATCAATCACCAGGCGGTCGTGGTTGGAAGACCATTAAAAGAGAGAGGAGCTGAAGGAAGAAAGAGCCTTGGCTGATTTACGCGTGGCCGATACAGGTGACAAAAGAGCGCGCGAGCCTATTCGACGGAATAAAAGCTTTCGGTGAACGTCTATTACGACGGAGTAACAGTGGACAATTGCCCTGAACCCTTTTCACCTTGATCACTCCGCGGCAGCGCTACGTTAACGTCCCGTGAAGTATCTTATCCCACGTAGAGTACAACGCGCGTGTCTTCCTCTATTTTTCCCCTGTGCCTACTCTCCTCTCTTTCTTGCTCGCTATCTTTCTTCCTCGGAGCCAACGGCGTCCACCGAGCGGCGATAAATCCACGTAAAGGGCCCATATAAAACCTGCAGGGAGATCCATTCCTCCGGGGATTTCCTCTAGCCGCGAGCAGCGCCCTCTCTTCTTCTCTCGCTCGCACGGGAACCCCCGTCGCTGTGCGCTCCTTCTCTTACTAGTTGAGCGCGTTTGCGTCTGACCAATCGATACGCGATACCAACTTCCCATGGCGAATCGGTTCTCATGCTCGAAGCGAACGGACACAGAGAGTGGCATTATATTCTAGAGCGAAGTAACCGTATGCACGCATAGAAGGTAGAGATTCATCGGCAAGAAAGACGGGGACAGAATACGCGTGTGCGTGTGCTCCTTGCATGGATAATGGGACGCTACGTAACCCCATTGCTAGTGGTAGTGTATCGGAGGCTGTACTTATCGCTGTACAATTTCATCGGCACTTAAAACGTCATCTCGTGAAGCTCCACCTTTTCATCAGCTGCTAATCTTGCGATTTCTCTCTGTCTTTGTCTCTCTCTCTCTCTTCCCTTCTGTATTCTATGGTTGGTGGAGAAACTCCCTTCGATGCCCTCCTCGCGTCATATATATATCTCGCACGCCGTACATCGGTCCAGCACCGTACCTATAATAAACTATCTCCGGCTCAGTGGTCGACTTAAGCCGATATTACGCTCCACTTTCTTTTCTTGGCCAGTGAATTACGCGATTGGTGGGCGGAGGGGAGATCAGACTTGGACAAAGGGAACGATGGACACGGATGGACGGAGCCGAGAAAAAGAGTTCGAGGAAGAAAGTGGGGCATAATGGCTGGTGGGCGGTGAATTTTGATATAAATTTGACAGACAGAATTGCAACATTGCGACATGTAGGATGGTCAGCCCCAATCAGGACTGTCTCAGGATTCCAAGTAAGACTACATCGTGACTCTTACATCCATCAGTGATTTTGTAAAATATTATTCTTCTATTGTTATTAGTTGGCAATTATTTATTTAGATAGAATAATGATAACGCGGTCAATCTTAAACATTATCTTCTTTTAGATGATTTGTTGCCTGAATTTATCAAAACATTTTAATTCATCATTTGTAAATCATAACCCCACATGATAGGTATTCATTATGCATAGCAATTAATTCAAATCAACGAACAGAGCCTCATATATTCTCTCCATCAGATTTTTGCAATACATATAGGAACCTAAGAAAGAAACCTTTTCCTCTCGGTATCACAACCACATCTGAAGATATCACACCTCCAGTCACCTCATCTTACAATAACTCGCACTTGATAAAAATTTTGCCTCATAATTCGCGAACGCTTTTTCACCTGACACCATCGCTTTCCCGCTCGGGAATCTTCGCTTATATAAAACAGTTATCCCATAAACAGATCTAAATTAACTGAACAGGGATCGAACTCCCGCATCGATTCGACTCGCCTCTCATTTAGGTTGAACACCAGAAGTGCATGCACACACGCGGCTCGTTCTCACCCTCTCGATTTCTCATCAAGGTGCGTTTCACCACGTGATCGTGATCAAGGGCTTCGTATCTGATTCGCCAACTGCACGGCAAATTGCCTATGAAAACGCGGCTCGTTTCACCGCCCATGCACCGCTTCCTGTTGCCCTAACAGGGGGCCTTCCCTGACTCGAACGGCCGTTATTAATCTGAATCGCGTGTAGCTTCGCGCAGAAAGCGCCAGAGGGCGCGGCATAGCCCTTGGGAGTGTCTGGCCTGCGTTTCTGACCAGAGCAATTCCTTTTCGATTGGCGTGTTATTAGCCAGGACGGCCGAAGGAATCGAAGGAAATGGTGGCCGACGATCCAACCGGAAACGATCAGTTTCCCGGGAATCCCGGGTTCGCGTGTGCCCTCTCCTCTGTCTCGAATCTATCTTCTCCGGGAACCGAGCTAATTTCCTGCTGAACGATGTCCGTGTCGCTTGGAGAGACGTAAGCCTGCACGTGGCAGGAAATTTCAATGATTTCATTGGCCGGCCGTTAGTCCATGAAATTCTGTCCCTTGCGGGCAACTTAGATTTTTCAATGTTCTCTTTGCTGTAATGAATCAGCTATAGAAACGGACTAAAGGAAACGAACGCTTTCACGAGGTTAGTTGTCTCTGGTTATCTTGTCTGGATTTTACGCTCTTCGATTTTGTTCTCTTTAATGCTAATTTTCTATCGGTGAAGCAACTGTACAACAGTTTTTCTTGAACATAAACGTTTTCGGTGCGTAACTTTCAAGTGGTTTACGTCGGGTTGTTAATGTTTCCGGTATGATTATTGTATGTTTTACGCTTGTTTGCGGTGCTGGTAAAAGTAGGTTGTTTGCTGTCTATTAATGGTCTCTTTTTGGCGTATCTGTTGGTACATAATACAATGATAAATGATCTGTGTAACAAACACAGCCAAGGAAGTTTATATAATTCTGGATTAGAAAATTTGAATGTTATCTTATCGTGTTCTGAGCTTATGTACTTCGAAAATTCTTCTTCCTTTGCCGTCACAAATTGGCAGAAGGAATAATTATTAACATTAGAAATTCGTCGATGTACGTCAAACATGATCTGTAGGTAATTAGAATAATCCATACAGAAAGTTTACGGAAAGTTCATGTCATATACGCAATAGGTCAATTATAAGGCAGTCAACAAAATATGAACGTTGCTTAAGAATAAATATTAAAGCGTTAATGTAATTCAACATTCACTTATTCCTTAATTCAGAAGAAACCGAATACGGCTAGGGCTGTTATTGAGTAAGGATCAGCACAATTTCTAATAATAGTACATTCGACGTTCTGCTCGCAAAACATCTAATAAGCTCGTATCCTTCGGAAAACGAGACTGAGGTAATCTCATTCCGGCGGATAATTCGACTCCTCAATTAGTCTCGTTAGGATCGATTTTATATAACGTATAAATTCCAGTGTAACTTCGTATTTCCTTACTAGAATCAGCGAACCAGTACTCCATGAGTGAAAACGGACAAAAAAACACGAAAAAGAGTAAAAGAAGAAGGAAGATGTCGGCATGAGCGATTCTTGGAACCGGAAGTTTCCCAAGTATGCATCCCGTCGACTCTGATTACGTAAAGCATGTATACAGTGAGGAACAAAAGTATTGGTACAACTTTGCTTGTTTTATAAAGTTTTGCATTTTTTTTTTTTTTTTTTTGGAAAGTGGGGATTCTTGTATTAGCTGTGCAGTAAGTGTAATTTTACATTTTATGTTTATTTATTTATTCATTGTTATTGTACAGCTACTTGCAATGATAATGAGAAAATTACGAAATATTTCAGTTTCAAAAATTACGTTTTAGAGATTTATGCAGGATTTTATACGAAAATCTGATCTGTGAAAATGTGGTCTTTGTGTTCGTCACTGTACATGGACAAGCCAGCAGGTGACCAGAAAATGTTCGCCCCTCATCAGTTCCCATTTAATCGGTGCAATTATTCGCGAACACAAGTACGTAATTCCTTCGCCACGTAAAATCCCACTATTTTATTACAACAACATGACGGCAGTGGCGTGCATAGTTATACTCTTGATCAGGCACGTTTTCGATGAACGGTCATGAAAGCAGTTTGAATACTCCTTGTTGGCTAATTTCGATGTTGAGGATCTCGTTATCCAGAAAATTTACACGTATCTACTATCATGATACTAATTTTCATAGTTCTGTTTCTTTCGTTTCGGTGGTAATGATTGATGCGATACTAAATTTTAATTGCTTTGTATAGCTTACTTTGTAGCTGGGCGTTAAACGTTCGGTAATACAAAATATAATATAGGGGCTATTCTTGTTTTGTAGAAGCAACTTGATGGCAGGATGATGATGGAATTAAGCAGATTATCGGTATAGTGGAAAGACGATCCGATCGTGATATGATTTAACTTCTTTGCTGTAACAGACTTTCCTCTATTTGGTGCTTGTACCATTCTGCTGTGGTATAATTACGCATATAGCGTAGTTGACTTTTCATATATTTCATGGAAAAGAATTTTTTAGCCACGTAGTAACATATGGTTCACAAACCGTAAAATATTCTTCGTTTTACGTTGCTCTTACATGATATGCAAAAGCGGGGAAAGAGAAAAAAGAAGCCAAACGCAATTTTCTGTCAGAAGAATAGTAAATCAATTCTCAACCCCCGATTCTCACAGTCTAAACTACTCGGCGCGTAGCAGCAGCCGCCGTAGTACTCCTCCAATTTCAAGGTCATCCATTTACTCCGCGGCAGCGAGTCTCGATCGAGCGATTAGGCGCGAGGATCCGATCGTCCGCTGACATCTTCTGAAGATACATAACAGAGTGCCGCGAGCTGAATTTATCGGCGAATAGATCAGCCTTTAGAGTTCTTAGAGTGTTAAATGACGTGTGGTATCCGCAGAATCTGAAGCCTGATCCGCGATCATTTCTTCCCGCGGCTTTCCTCTACTATTCTCTCTTTTATCGTTTGTTTTTTCTTTCCTTGCCATCGTCGTTGTCGTCGTAGTCGTCGTCGCCGTCATTGTCGTCGTTGTTATCGTCCTCTGTATCCTTCTCCTCCTGTATATAAGCGGCTCGCGTTTTGATCGAAGGCACATATAAGTATCGTGGCTTGGCTGCTAAAATGAAGACGTGCGGCTACAGAGTAAGGCTGACTGGCACCGTGCAATCGCAGGTGGTCAATTAGAATCCGCGTTCTCTCGCGCACCGCGGTAATCGGGCCTTTACAGCTACCCTTTTTTCCTCGCATTTATAATTACGAGGCCCGCGGCCCCGGCCATGCGCTCCGTAACGATCCACGCCTTCCTTTTACTCGGCTCGCCTTGCTTCTCTCTTCCTTTGCACGTTCTAACTTATTCCATTCCCTCTTTCTCTTCCTTATCCCACATATACAAGCTATTTCAAAAAGTTGGAACCACACTTTAGGAGCATGTAGTTTTCATCAAAACAAGTAAAAATGTCAAAGGTTGTAGTATCCGGATTGCAAAATATTCGGCTAGAATGACTCTTTTTAGGAGCTTTTGAGCTTGCTGAAGTCAAAAATAAGTCAAGAAAATAAGACGTAAAAAATGTCGGTTAGTCTGTTGATATGTCACGTCCTCATGGACACTCTTAACCTGCCGTATAGCTTACTCTTTGTGCATTCGAATCACGAGTACTGGATTAGGTTTGGGTTATTCCTTGTCTTTTGGCTGTGATCATACAGGAAGCGGTAAGCGGTAAAATTGGCCTTTGCAGCATTGGCATTGGCATTGGTTGTATCATCATTTGTTTCGGGCGGATTTCTCCAGATAAGATCTTCGTCAACCAAATGTTCAAAATCTATCAAAATCGTTCATTTCCGTGTAAAATGACCTACATTTTCGACTTTAACGATTTAAAATCTCCCATTCAGATCAAAAATTTTGCAATTCGGATCTACAGGTCTTTCGCGTTCATTGATTGTCGATAATACGTCATAATACGTCGATACTATTGAGCATGCAGAAGCGAGCATCCCACAATTCATTTTGTCCGCAAACGTTAGATTTGTCATAAGGTACTTCCTAGTCCTTGACATCTGACTTTGACATCTGAACGAAGTACATAATGAACTCTAAAAATTCTCAAAAATACCACAGTCAGACTGTCGCAAACCTCCCCGTAGTGTATTTTATCAGAAGACTTAGAAATATCTGAATAAATATGAGTCCAAATAATATATAGTTACATAGTCCAGCATTCCTGTGATGGCATAAGAGCACTTTCCTGATTTTGATAAATGCCCTTAAAGTTTGTTTCTAACTTTTTGAAACACCTTGTACATTGTCCTTTGTTTTCTGTCTGTCCTTTCGTTTCTTTGTGTTCGTTCGAATTTGGTTTGCAAGCCCGGTTATTTGCTAACGGAACCGTCTTTCATTTCATCCCGGTAAAAATCTTCAATGGATTCCCCTTCTTTGCCTCTCTTTGCGAGTTATAAGTGGCAACAGCCCTTTAGGCGACTCGGGGATGGCGCTGAAGTGCCGAGACACGCGTTAGGCTTGGAAAAGATTGAATGGTCAAGAGATGCATGCTTTGGTTGATTTGCACTGTAGTGTGAAATTTTTGTTATGTAATTAGATTGAAGGATTCTATAGAGTAATTCATAGAGCAATTTAAATATAAATTAAATACTAATAAATTTATCTTAAAACGCAGCATATACATATATGACGCCAATGATGAGATATTGGTGTTTTCAATTCCCATCAAACGATCCATTTAATTTGAAAATTCAGTTTCATGTAGTTGAATGTAATATAACCAAGCTTCCAAATGTAAGTGAAAGAAAGAAAACAATTATTATTAGAAAATAATATAGTAATATGTATAGAAATACAATACTGTTAAAAATAAATATTTGTACTTGAATACGTAGGATTAATTATCTTATTAGACCTAACCTAAAATTTCGCCGTTATATATGCAGTTATGACGGTTACGGTCAGCAGGCCGTGGCACTCTCGATTTTGCTAGAGAATTTACTCTCGACGAGATGAACGTCACGTTGCGCTAAATTTCCATCGGTGGCGGAGCGTGAGCGTGCGCATGGACGCGCGCACGCGGCCGACGCGCACGAGCGATCGCAAAACGGCCTTGCTTGATCGCTGCGAACTCGTTACCGTGTAAGTGCACGATCGCACGCCCGTTCCGAATTTTAACTCGAGGCTTTAAATTTTACCGCTCTGCAAATCTCTCATTTCGCCTGTATTAACGACTAACGATTTCGACGATCGTTTATCGACAAAGAGCAGTTTAGTCAACCGTAACGTTCTTAACCTCAAAGGTTACCCGGGGCAATTTTCACGAATCGAAACATTCTCGCGGATACGGCGACTCGATTCTTTGGTAAATTTCGAAAAATCGCGAGAAATAGGATTAAGATTACATTGTTTCGATACGATATTATACAAGGTATTTTCAATTTTTCTTGACAAATTGCAGGAACATAACCTACCAACGGAAATAAGAAAACGATGTCGTTACAGGAATGCAGTGTAATACATGAAAAGTAAAATGGAGACTATGACAAGTATAATTTTGTTAATTTTCCAAGTTTGATGTTAGTGAGGGATTAAAATAACCTATCTCGAAAGAGGAATAACCTATACGGCTTATAATCCTTTAGCAATGGATAACATATCTATGAAGTTTTGCGAAAGAAACTTACGATGAATCTAATAGCTAAAATATCATAATCAATGCTTTTGAAATCAATATTTTTCAACAATAAATATTAGGTTTTATATAATATTTATTCTGTTGGAACAAAATGAAAGATACACAATTCAATAAAATAACGTAAAACAAAAATGTTGTGCATCTATTATTTCCTTATAAAACGAAGGAAACTCTTGGGATAACCTAATATCTTTTAACATTTCTTTCTTATTTTCACTTTTAGACTAAGATTTCTGTAGATTGTTCGAACAAACTAGAAACATCCTGCATATAATTTTGTCTTTGTTCTTATTTAATATAACTGTGTGATTACCTATATATAAATTGTAATGCAATAGTGGTTTGCATCGGAAGAATTTAAAAATGATAAAAGTATTTTTAATATACTTTATGCACGTGTAGCGAAACTATGTAGTAAATTGTATATCGTGTTTTGTTTGGCGTGACGGTAACTGCAATAACAGCTGCATTCTTGTGGACTGGGCATGAAACACTGCCTAGTAGTTACATCATAACCAACCATAAGGGAAACGAGTTCTTTTGGAAAACATTCGGCGAAATGAGGTTGCACGTATCAGATCCAGACCGCTCGTATACCATTCAAATCGCTTTTTTGCGGTTTATTTGACTGTTAAACATAGACATTCTACGAAACGTTATCAATCACGTTGTGGTTGGTTCAGCAAAATCATTTCGATTCAGAAATAGTTGTATAACCGCGAAAAAAGTAGCTGAATTATGATGTCAGGTCGCATTAGTCACGGACCCCTATCACTACAACGATATCTAGCAAAGAAATGGTACGGTTACAAATTAAAATGTTACCTTAATATTTCGTTCCATTTTTGTTTTCGATTTTCATCGTTTAGAAAGTTCCGCCCGTACAATCGATCGCAATTCGAGCCGGTTCGACTTGGCTGCACTTCGTAACTGCAACTTGTTGCCGACCTTTCTTATTAATTTCGCAGATTACAGTCATTTTCCAGTAATACTGCGATGGCTTTGTAACACTGCTGCGCAAAATCGTTGAACACCATTAATATCTTCACGGCATAATTCTACGAGCCATGATAAGGCCTCATAACATTTCGATGTATGATCAGCCGAGCGGCAGAGGTGCGGTAACGCGCAAAACCTCCGCCAATACTTTTACTATGCGATTAATTAATTCCCTTAATCGATAACTATTATTAATACTTTTCGAGTTCCGGGATTCGAATACCTTCAAGCGGCGGAAAAAGCTCGACGTTCCACGAATGTAACGCTTGACATGGGAAATCTATCTCCGACCCATCGATTTGTTCTCATACCAGTTTGCCGTTTGGTGCGCGCGAGATCGTTCCGCTAGAAGCATGAGCGCACATGTTTCTTGGTAAGTAAATAAACATCAATGCAAGTAATAGGCGATCACGACTGCATCCGTTTGGTACGTGCATCCATACATACAGTCGGTGACAAAAACAAGCAAAGAGGTAATGGATATAAGCGTCAACAATATTTCGTTAAATACGTCTTGTTTACACAAAGATGTATATATTAATTTCAATTTACTTACTAAATAATCTATGTACCATAAGGATATATAATAAACGAAATGTAAGAATATAACGCTAGTTCGATCGATACATACTATCGCTATCTGTCCACTTATTTTTGCGCTCGACTGTATGTGGGAGAACAAGCAAGGGACACAAGCGGGGAAATATGTTTTTTGTTCGTTTATAAAACCGAGCTGGACTCGAGAAAAAGGATTTTTTGAAAGTCACGCGTCGGTTGCCGGTAATCGATACCATTAAGCCTGGTCCGTGTATTATCGAAAGACGATAATGTATCCTCTGACTTAACCACCCCGTAGGGAATCTCGAATAATTATATTTTCCACAGACGATGATAATTACACAGAATACCAGCGGGTTGATAGAACGAAACCAAACAAGATAGAAGCGAAAAGGATGCAGCGAGGAGCCAAAGAGGCGAGGGAAAGAGGGATTAATATTATGGGGGAGGGTGCGTAAAGGGGAGTGTAACCCGGCGAGTGGTGAGTGCATCGCAAAGACCTTCCTCCGGTAAGATAGTACCTACCGAGGAAAAACAAGTGACAGGCGTTGTTAATTGGCAGCCTCTAGATGGCAATTAAGATTAATAACAAGCTAGCAATCCTCAGCCACCGATGGTTAGCCGCGCGTGTGCACGTACACACGATCTACACGCGCAGCCTCGCGCACCGATGCGACAGCTATATAGTATCACTGGTATGCCCGGACGTCAGGGGTTGCAGGAAGCTGGGACAGCTAACCTCGCCGATAATAATATTATACGTACGAACTCTTCGGCTCTGCGGCCTGTCATACGATCGGATGTATTAATGAGATAAGGCGCGAAATTGATTTTTCCTTCCATTTTTTGAGTTCTTCCTATATTCTTTTGGCTTAATTTTAATTACGTTATCGGGCAAATGCGAATATATATTAAGGTAAATCAAGTAGGCGAGTTTCTGCAATTGTAATGAATTTTCGCTTTTGGTTATTTTTGATTGGTTTTTTTTAGGCGACTTCGTCTGTATTGCGAAGGATTTATTTTTGGAGGATTAGAAAATTAAAATAACATTATAAATTCAAAGATAAAACGATTTGTATTTATAAAAGATAAATTATTAAATTTGAACTTGATTGGATTAATTTGTTATTGCAGAATCTACTACTTTAACATTTTCAAAGATGTATCTCCTATAATGTTCTGTACGATCACAGTAAATATAAAAATCTACGTAATGGATGGAAAAATAGATTATTAGAAACACTAATACTATAGTTTGAACAGGTGTCGTGTAAGTTGCGTCATAGTAGCAAAGTAGGTCTTCAAACAAATTGATATTTGGTTGTCAGATTTCGTATTTTGACTGCTGGTACCATTCTTGACCTATCTCAAGGGTCTTGGGTCTTAAGCATACGAGGAAAAAAGATCGTATATCAGGTAGTCGTAGGTCGAGAATCAGATACAGTTAAGGTCTGATTCACACGGCGTACCTGATTGATGGCACGTGGATTTGATATCAATGAAATACATAAAATAGTTCTTTTGCACATTTGTGCTATTAAAAACGCTTTTTATCATTTTCAAAAATATCTTTTTTTGAGGTTTGCAATTTTTAGTAAAACATTTACATTAGTAAAATATTTTTAGTACACGGTTTCTAATTCTTAATTAACGATGCAACGTTAGAACTGTATAAAAATGATATACAAAAATTGAATGAAACATTTGCATATAGAAATAATCAGTTAATATTGAAAACAGAAATTCCTAAGTGAGATCTCTTCCAACTCTTTTGTGTGTGCTACAAAATATGGATTAAGTTGTCATAATTTCTACAGACCTTGGGAAGGTTCAAATTTGGGCTTACTAAACCTAATAGATGATGTTTCGTTAAGCATTTCGTTAAGTATTTAATACCCGGATTATCCTAAAGAAAGAATTTATATATAACCTATACTAATTCATAGAACAAGTTCTTTCAGAAACAAATCTGCAAAAATGAAAATGAAAATTTCAATCCTGCCCATAAACTATGAATGTTTAATTCTTTGTTCCTTCTTTTTTTGAATGGAAAAGCCAAATTACAATCAAATAAGTTCTTTTTCTCTATATCTATAAAATAACGCACGTATCAATATGATCAAGATAAGATAAGTAAAATAATAAAGAAACGAATTAACCATCACCTGTAATTTAGTATCTTCTCAGCTATATTTTGGAATTCACAATTTAACAGGCATAAAAATCGTTCCCTCGTCGCCTTCGATTTTATTGCATCTCGAACTTCCCAGTTCGTGATCTTCGAACTTTTCTTTGACACTGACAGAGAAGCAATAAAATGTAGCGGAGCTCTCGGAATTGCTTTCAAATTCACTCTCATTCACGATTGTTCGCCTTGAGACACGTTTACTCACCTGCCAGTTACATTCAGCTGAACGACTCTCATTTTCGATCTCCCAAAAAGGACATGTTCAGCTTTTTATTCCTCCAATTTGCGATATGGGCGGTAGTTTTTCATTGGTGTTTCGATACGGATTGAAGTCGTTTCTCAATTGAACCACGAAAGATACTCCTCGAGTATATCGAATCACGAAATTTACGTCCATAAGAAATTCGAAATCGATACGGGATATTATAAGATATTATGTTTCTCATTAAATAAAATACGTTATATCTGATTGTGGTATACATATAACTACCTTCGGACACTTTCCATTTTATATATAGTAATACATCGGGCTTTTTAATATTCCTTAATACAACCGAACGATCAAACCAAAATTCATCAATATTGGCGAAAGAAGAGGAACTATTGTGATATATATATATTTTTTTGAAATTCTTCCACATGACTAAAAGATTGTCCTGAAATCCATAAATGTGAAAGAAGAAAGGTACAGTATCGCTACAATTTTTCCACCTCTCCAATCAATGACGTCTACCTTCGGACATTTTCCATTTTACTCAACGTCGACCTCTCTGAAATTCTTCGACACGTCTAAACGATCGAACCAAGATGCTCCATCAGCCGCGCTGATTGATTTATCTAGCGACGTGTTTGTTCCCGGCTGAACAATGTTATAAACGGCGCATAAAATAAGGTACGGTGTAATTTAAAGCAATAAAGAAAATCGCGAAATCTGAGAGCTACTAAGCAGGCCGCGTATGGAAAACTAACCGGGGCCACAAGTAGGATACGGTATGATCGTAATGGCCAGCTCCATAGCGATAATAATGATCGATCGTTGCATAATCAATAGGTTACGCAATTTGCCCCGGTAATCGCGGCGAACTATGAATGACGAGCATACGGGGCAACATCTCTAACGATCCCTAATTATCCCGATACGATGCGTCTCGTGGCTGGCGCCGTGCCTCGTTTCTGGATCCTAACCCAGATGTGAATTTATGTCGACCAAGCCTTGTTAATGCTTCGCTCACGATGTTCCTACGCTTTCACGCGATATCGGACGTCTATAAAAAGAAGAGAAGACTATCTTCGAGAATGCGAGAGAAAGTTTTTGGAATTGGATATGAGAAAAGTTTGTATATTACAGTAGTTACGTTGGTATTTATGAAATATAGGAGTTATATGGTATATTAAACTTCCTATTATATGCTAGTACATATGCTATTTTGTGGTAATGAGAAGTTATTAGTAGCGTTGTAGAGATTGCTATGGAAGAGAGAGAGAGAGAGAGAGAGAGAGAGACGAGGGAAGATTTATACATTATTCTAGTTATTTCGATATTTATAAATTATATAGATTCCTACATGTAGAATAACTTTAAATATTTTCCTATTATGTACTTTGTGATAGCAAAAACATGTTATCAGTATATTGTGGAATCGTTATGAAAGAAAGAAAGGGAAGGCAAATTTGAAATTCGTTTTACGTATCAGCAAAAATGTATTTGTTTTCGGTAAAACTGGCCTCAAAATGTAGTACATTAGGTATTTTTATATATTTACTATATATTTAAGATATTTTATACCTGAATGATTCGAAAAGATGTGTCTCTATCGTTAATAATTGATAGAAAATAATTTTTCTCACGAGCTAAATAAAAATTGCGACATATGTCTTAACATATGATAAGACGAGGACTTTGTATCCTCGTATGAAGAAAATAGCGATAAAATGTATAAATGTATCGTTACGTAAGTGTGGCATTACTTTTTACTTGAGAGTGGATTTTGATCGACTATGATATGCCATTTAGCAATTCTATTTGAAGATGAAACAATTTCGTTGTGTAACTTGTTTGTCATATTACTCTTATTCGAGGAATTAATAGAAACACACACTAGAAATCTCAGAAATGGCTATGATTAAGATAATAATATATATATATATAGATCTAGGTTATTTTTACAATGTTTAAAAGTAGATTCGTAGGATCGGAGTATTTTGCTCATTATTAAATTCATAGAATATTATAGTATTTATTCGTCCTTGTCTTTTACCTTCCTCGATGCTAATATTGACTTTCTTAATATATATTCATCGTTCAAATAATTTAAGCTTTAATAGTCATTTACTCTGACACCTAAAAGTTTAGAAGATAAACAAGAAATATTAAAGCACGATATAAAAATATTCAAATACAATGAATTAAGAAAATCAATAATGTGATTTTGTGAGACAGAAAACAATACTTCATTGAAAATTGATAACGAAGAAAACAAAACCTATGAAAATATGTATCTAACATAAGACACATGCTTCTTCGAATGCGGCTATATCGAGTCATATTTCCGATTAATATTGGCTTGACAACTAAGTGATTGCGGATTTTGTCAATACCACCTAATGACAAAATCCGCAATCACTTAGTTGCCAAGCCAATACTTCAATCTACAACGCCGCGTCGTCGTATTTCTTTCACCACGTACATATACAAAGGCGGATGTACGATATTGAATTCACACTGAGATTCAGATGCGAAAATAAGTTCAGCGTTCGGTATATCGAACGCTTTCTTTTCGCATGCGAGATCAAGGATGTAGCGAAACAGGTTGACATTTGAGGTGGTTTTGCAATTGGCCTCGTCCGGCGCTCGTTTCGGGAAACGAGGAGCACGCAAGATTGCGCAAGCAATCAACCAGATTTCGCAACGTGTTTAACATTAAAGGCTCCCGTGGCCGCGACACAGCGAGAGCGTGGGCACGCAAAAGTATACCGATATATTTCGTGGGCCCACGCGCGCTCGTGAACGACATTCCTTTCAACATCGGGGCCCGGTCAGCCAACGGACAAGTTGATGCCCACGTATGCGGTGAATAGGAACAGCTGTCAAACGCCAGAAACCGAAACGTGCGTTGGGAAGTGTCGACTGCGAGAGATCCTTCGATATAACGGAAACACGTGACCTACTTTGCGCATTTTCTCACCTATTTTCGTTTTCTCCAATCTTTTTCAAATTTTTTTCTTTTTGTAAATTACTTGAAGTACGAAGGAATATTATAAATGATTCCGTTGGATCAATTTCAAGAAGTGACACGACACGTTATTCGTATGATATGACAAAGCTTAATTTTGATCCTGTTGCGGTCCACGAATTTTTTATGTCTCAATTTTGCTGCAATTTTCATCGAGAACAGGATTTTCAATGTTTTTCTTAAACAGATTTTCTTTCCTACCGAACGAATTTTAATTCGGCTATAGCGCTTTAGTCGAAGTAAGTAGATATAGACATTTGCATGCATCGTATAACAAAATGAAATAGTATCCAGGATCATTAAATAAGCTTTGAAAATCGTTTAATTCCTCTATGCGCTATGGAAATAAGTTCTCTCAACGATAAAAATAAATTCGATTGTTTCACTCACCCACTCGACAGTATCGTTCAGGAAGAATAAATTCAGAATGTTTTCTCACTCACCTGGAACAAAGCGAAAAACATTTTCTATAAATAAATCGTTAGAAACGAAATATCGGTTAGACAGGTGGTCTGCATCCACTTGTTCACAGGGAAAAATACCAGATAATTATTAAACTATTGTACACTACATTCTATTGGATTTCTCGTCACATCGGCTGTTATGTGTCTGTTTGATTTCCGGTTATCGCGTAATCGCTATTACGTGACGAACTCCCTCGAGCTATGCGAGTTTCTTATTGTGTGTCATTGGAATAATTCCACAGATTTCTAATAAATCGTGCATAATATCGGCGTAAAGACGGTTCTCAGAAGGAATAAGTTTTCATCCCATACTCGAGGAAAATTTATCTTGACTCTGGAATTTCTAAGATATTCTTTTGAAAAAGGAAATTTTTGTTCTTGAATACCTTTTTCTCCGTCACAAAATGAAGATGAAAATGAAAATTTTGTTCATCTCATTCTTCTTTATCGGTAATTTTTAAATTCATGTTTACATTTTCAATTAAATTTGAATTGAAATGCTCAAGATTCATCAATAATATATCTTACTTTATCGATATTCTAATCTTTACGCAATATCTTTTTACATAACGAGAGAAGACCGTGAAGCTATTTAAAAACTGGCAAAAGAAACGGTGCATTTATTGTTTAACGATATGCTAGTTCCATAAAGACACGCCACTTTAATAACAGTAAATTAATAAAAAAATAAATTGTTCTTAAATTTCATTAGAAACTTTCTTCATTATGCTTCTTCCATGATATATATCAAGTTTCATGTAAAATACGGTTTCACGTTTACAATAGTTAAAGAAATGATATCGCGTGCGCATTTAAACCCGACATACAGTATACTGTATACACTTTACGCGTCAGCTACCGTGACCAAGTCATTGTTAACGATCCACATTTAATCGCGTGTGTCACAAGAAAGCCAGAAGAACGTAATTCATTCGGTAGAGAAACAGGAAGAGAGGATGAAAGAAAGAAGAGAAAGGGGGAAAGGGGAGATTACTTTTAAACGGTTGAGTTGTTCGTCTTTTATACGTAGTTAGCATAATGTAATCCATCGCATTATGCAGCTAGAGCTTCGCATTATCCGATCCGTGCGTCGTGTGGGCTCGTTCGGTGAGTTATCGAGCAACGGACATGCCAATTAATCGCATTGTGCGTTTCGCGCACGTAGGACTCGCCAAAATTATTGCGGACGCGTGTACGATGAGGAGTCTGCACGCGAAGCATAGGCAATCCGTTGAAATCGCGGATTTTTGTCAAGGATGATTAATGGATGAGGCTGGATGAGCTTTCGAGCACTAGAACTTGTATGTTCGGTTAAATATAGAACGGGTTTTGATATATCGTACGAACTGTTCACGTTTAGATACTGTAACCATCTCTAACTATCTGCATTTACAAGTATTGGATATTTATAAATCATACGGCGATTTTGAAAAACAAAAAGAAATAACAGATACGAGATAATGGATAACAATGCGAAGCCTGGGATTAATGGATTATAATTTTCATACGTGAAATGTGAATGAGGAAGGTTGATGTCCTATGAAGAAATTGTACGATATTATTGAAAGAAAATCGCGATAGAAAGTTTATAATTGATCAGTGACATCTACGATGAGATAGATGCTGACTTTATTCATTAATTTGTGGTTTTGTAACTGATTGTGAGAAATAGCGTATCAGAATTTTTGGCGTTATGTTAAGTGCTCTGTATCGCACAACAGCGATATAAATTACTCTTGATTTTTAAATTTTTATAATAAATTTTACGTAATATTCCATGAAATTCTATGAATTCATTATATATGATATAATAA
Organism: Bombus terrestris; assembly: GCF_910591885.1. NCBI lineage: Eukaryota > Metazoa > Arthropoda > Insecta > Hymenoptera > Apidae > Bombus > Bombus terrestris. Next base: position 21,628,941 of record NC_063274.1, on the reverse strand, counting down.
CAGCAATATATATAAATAACAAATAATAATTCCAATGCAAGTATGAAATTGGAGTAAATTCTGCAAACGCCAACAAGTTCAACTAAATCTATACACACTTAATATTAGAAGCCAAAATACAAAGGAACAATACGCTTTATTTTTATTTAATTATTTATTAATTAGTAGAATATTCAGACCATCCAAATGTGAACAACCACGCACAATTGCCACGCCACTAACATATCGATTTAATTACATTCACTTACACTCGAAATATAAAGAAACAGCATGACTATCGTTTACCGATAAAAGTATGCAAGTCACCGAACTGCAAACAACCACATGCAACTGTCACGTCACTAACATACCCATCACAACGTTAATATATCATATCACGCTGAAGAACAATATACTTCTAAAAATACTCATGTCGAAGTTAAAGGGAGGCTCTCAAACAAGAACAAAACTGCGTCTCTTTAGATTGAAAAGCACACCCCAAAAAACCAAACATAATCAAACGAGTTCAAACAGAAGAGGATTTCGCGCGGCATTTGTATGGCGCGTTGCATTCCGAGTATCTCTGTTCGAAAATCGAGGCGTGGTTCCCGTGAAATTCCTCGAATCGCCCCTTTCTCTGTATCAGGATCTTGTCATCGAAGCTGGCGATGTGACAACTAGAAAATCGGGCTGTGGTATTCGCTGGTTTAACGCGGAACGTTCCACCTGGACAGGGCTGAAAGAGGCGGAGCAGAAAGTAGAAGAAAGAGAGGAACGAAACAGGAAAAGAGAGGGAAAGAGTGGAGAGATGGTGTATCGACAGATACGCCTCGGTCGAGGTAGACCGTGCTCGCGCGGAAAGTCCTCGCCGCGATTTGCATAATGAGAAATTATGTGTGCGCTGGCAGAAAGCGTACCGTGACACATATACCGATCGGGTGAAACCGTGCGTGCACGCACACCAGCGCTGTAATCGTTATTGGTTATTTACATCGGCGTCGGAATCGGCTATCCCACACATGAATTACTTGGCGAATTTCTGCAGGCTGTAATTACAAGGGTTTACGCCGATAAGGGACCCGGACAGACGGGGGAGGAATGACTCATGAAGGAGGCGTTAGAACGAGGCGTGAGAAATTACAGAGAATATATACCGATTTTCGATTATTGCTCGTTAAGAGATTGTAGGGAGAAATTGTGCAGCGTGGTTCATTACCGATACTTAAATGCGAATATATAAGCGTTTTCAATTTGACGAGTTGAGGGGTCCTGAGAATGGCTAGCTACTGCCTATGAAGTAAATTTTCATTTTCTCACGAAATAGAGTAATTTTCTTTGTATACGTTTTCCTACTATGTATATCTTTGAAAATCTCAAACGATAACAATTAAGAAATAATTATATCGTCATGATAATTCAATATATCTAAGTAATTAAAGTACCTAAGTAAATAAAGTCTTCTTATTATTGTTACTTGGATGATATTCCCTTTTTTTCTGAATCAAACTATACACGAACGCACGTTCATGGATCTATTAATAAGATTATCAATTTATCGATATAGACTCTCAGAATATGATAATAAATGGTAGATTAATAGGATCCAAAAAAGAATCCATTCTCGGATGAATATCAGAGAAAATAAGGAGGAAGTAGATCTGGAAGGAAACAATCGTTTACCTAAAAGTGCTGGAAAGTTCTTTCTTTCCTTTGCGTGGTAGGTCATTAAAACTCCTAAAGAGCATCGTTGACTTTCTTCAGTTCGACGCATTGCGAAGACGGCGCGATTCATTCATAGAACAAAACGGCTGATACGGCGCGTCTAACCATATACTTTCTCCGTCTTATGTAGCATTAATTGCAGCATGTGAGCCGCAATTACGCCACATCTGAGTATTCATCGATATAAAATCGCGCCATTAGCCGTGCAAGTATGAATTATCCGACAAACGCGAGCCACGTGGTGCTTCGGTACTCGATTAACCGGATAAATGACGAACGTGAACATACCTTTCCGGCCATCTCATGCAAGAAGGATAAATATTAATTCATTAGTCGCTTCGCTGCCTCCGGTGTAGCGCAGAATGAGTACGCTCCTTTAACTAACTTGCACATGCGACGCTATTTCTACTGATAAGTACGTATAGAGAGTGTTGAAATTTTTCTGGCGTATTCTGTGAGTATGAATAATAAAAAAATGGTATACAAGCGTAAGTCTTTTAAAACTTAATTGGAGAGTTATAATAAAAATATGATAGAATCATTATACATACTAACAAATTTGATTAGAAAATACTGATACACTTTGCATAATATTTTTTTCCATAACGTGTATTTTGTTAAGATATCGTGTAAAATTTCTACATATGAAAAAGAGCTATTTAATTCTTTATCGGTTATTGATCACATACGACATCATTTATGCCTATGTTTGTACGTAGTTCGTGATATCTCAAAATCAGCACTAAAATACCAATTTCAAAATGATTGTGTTTTCAAATTCTATTGCTTGAATTTTTTCTCTTCCAAAGGATTATTTAATTTTATCTAGTGCTATCTATTTACTACAATGCCGGAAAACTGCAAAATTATTATACTAGTAATTAATTTCCTAACAAGTTTCTTCGTCCACGACCGTAAGATGGGATTCTATTGGGAATATTTGGGATCATTAGATTGGAATTTATAATTCATATTATGCGACTGAAGATTCTCTGTGACGCTGAATCATAATTAATTGAAATCACATAATGTTTCCTGCTCTGAGAGATATATATCATTTCCAATAATTTATCAACTTCCGCGTCTTTTGAAACCAAAGAAATATTTATACCACCGTTCATAACTCATAAGTATAAATGCATGCTGCAAAATGAAATTAATATTTACTAATCATGAAATTATTAGTGAAAGTATTTGCATATTTTTAATAATTGCAGAAGTACAAATTCTGGAATACATGCATTTTAATCATCTTAGATTTGATAATTATAGTGTCAAATATTTAAAATTATTCTATCCTGAAACTATGTATCTCTCCTGAAGGATCGAAGACCTCTAATTCGATAGAACCAGTTGAACTCACCGTCCAGTTCAGCTTTTGCAATTTTGAAAAAAGGCAAAAACGAGAAAAAATTATCTTCGGAACTTTCCATCTATAACTACAAGAACCGGTAATATTTCGTAACTATAATAAAAATTCACTGAATTTCACTTCTTGCTTAAATATCGATCAGCGATAATTTGCATCCTGTACACGTGCATCATTATAGATTACTAATATCCGTAGCCAATATAATCAGCGATTACGTTCGCGTTATGATAGGCTATCTCATTGCGTACATGATACAGGTTGACATTTGAAACGAAGGCGACCGAGAAAGCGACAAACGGCACAATTATATCAACCATTCCGTCCGTGTTTTAACGCAATACTGGATACTTATAACACGGCTGGTTATTCTCGGATCATTGAGTCTGGTCTGACGTAACGAACTTGTCTGATTTCTATAGCCGTCAACAGCGCGATCCACGTTCTGTTTCCGTGAACGAGAAAACGCGCGTTTCCACATTTTAAATAGTCGTTTGGCCACTCGCGGAAACGACCTCGAGATTTATGACACGAACAGAGTTCTTTAGTTGCGTAAAGGAATTATTGAAATATTAGATCGATAGATCACATACACGCAATGAATAATATATTATAAATAAACTGTTTGTTAGAGGTGATTATATGCCACACTACTGGCTAAGAAAGTGGCGAGTAAATTTCGAACTTTTATTATACAGTAATAAGGAACAATCATTAGGAAATAATCGGAGGCTAAATTGAAATTGCAGAAATCAATCGGAGAGTAGGTAGAGTACTGTAGAAAGTAGTCAAAGAAGTATTATTCGAAGAGTAGGCAGGGTTGCAGGAAGTTGTTGAAGAATGGACCCAGTTGCAGAAATCAAAGAGTAGGTAGAATTGCAGATAATGTTTAAAGGACAAAGTTGCTAGAACACATTTCTATTTTGAATGATAGAAAACAAAGAAAGTATTAAATAATAAATTGGATTTTTAATAACACAGCTGCAGGAAGAATTTATTTAAAAAGTTGAAGCTTAAGATTATCACATACACGATTAATGGCAAAATTTAATATTGTGTAGACAATTTATATGTTCATACACATTGACCTGGCTTTAATTATTCATACGCTACACGTTCGATTTTCATTATCTCCATCTTTGATTTTTTCTGTTCTATATCACTTTACTTAAGGATTAAAGCACTCGATAAATCTTTTGATTTTTAACAAAGACCGACATTGACGGTTTAATCGGTGCACGCGAGGTTCTTTTACAGAAATGCAAATCCAACATGGTGAATGTATAATTTATGTACGTGATAGCTTGTATAATTTATAGTAAAGCGCTATCGGAACAGGCTTTAATACAAGATCAGTAAAAATTATATCGCGTAATTTAATTAAGCCACGTGTGTCGTTAAATTGGCACGGCCTGACATAATGCGATCGCTCCAAGGGCGTTCAATTTGTCGAGATTCCATCTTCGATGTGAATCATCGTCGCTGTAACCGCGTGATTTCTGATTTATTCTCTGGCGTTTACTAGTGCAACCTGCTGTCGCTAATGTATTATTATAAATGCAGCTTCTTCTTTCTATATGTTTCTTGTTTAAATAGGGAAATGACCCTAAATTAGAACAATACAAGGATTTAGACACAAATTATATATCATTGTATGTTGAATTTAATTTTAATTAATAACTACACGATTATTAGTAATTTCATTGTGTCATCCATATAAAACTTCGATATTTTAATAAAATAGAATGTAGAGAGTTAAAAATGCAGGCAGCAATTGTAATTAATTGCCTAAATGAAGCCTTACAAACCTATGAAAAGTTTGAAATAGCATCTACGAAATGAAACAAATTTAATAAATGAAATTTAAACTGTGTTTTCAGCTGAGAAACACAATAAATAATAATAACACAAACCAATAACAATTAATTGGTAAAAGTTCAGTCCGTTAAACAGTTTTAACCCCATACTCAACTAACATCCTATTAATTACAAGTATTTTAATCGTAAAATTTCCGTTTTCAATATACTGTTACCTAAAAGCAATTAGCAACACATCCAACGTAACCAAATGCAATACTTCATGAATCTACCAAGTTTTAATCTAATTTTTCAAGCCACTGTCGTATCGCATGCAATCTCTTGATTTAAATAAAAAAAGCAAGGAAAGGGAATTTTATTCTCTGGAATCAAGACAATCAACGCGAGCAGAGTTTGCTCGGCCTCAGCAGAGCAACGCAATTAATTATCGTTAATCGCGGCGATTAATCGCGCGGCGGTCTAGGCATCTCGGTATGAATTACTATGTCGCGGGCCGTGTAACCGTAACTCAGCGTCATCTGTGCACCAGTTATCGTTCCTTATCGACCAACGAGCGACTTGCTTCTCTTGTCACGCGTTCTTTCGTCGAAACGGCCTCTCCTGGCCGTGGAAACGCGCATAAATCGCGATTTTGCGCAACGACACGCATGCAAAGTGGCGCGGGAACACGAGCAGATTTTCCTTGGCGATAACTACTCGACGCGGCTAGGTCCGAAAGGAAAAGTTGTCCTGGGTAAATCGGCCGTTCCGGCTGACGTGCGAAGCGTTACGCGGGCGAAAAGCCGAGCGAACTTCTCAAGGAGTTCCAGTGACTGCGTGGAACAGGTAATTCGTGTCTGACCACGCGGACACGTTTCTTCTGACCTGTCTTCGTGACTGGCGACGACCTTCTGCGGCCGACATATCTGACAGAAGTGATATAGAGGCGGAAATAGAAGGACGAATGTGGAGTATGGGTGGGAATGTGACGTTAGTCGCGTGAAGGAAGAAATAAGAACGTCAGAAAGAAACGAAACAGAAATATTACGACAGGATTTTACACCTTTAGATCGGTGTAGTTTTATAAAAAAAAAGTAAGTACAAAATTATCTTGCACATTTTCTCCTTTATATAAATTTGTAATGTAGGATATTGCTGCGATATTCGTGACGTATAATTTTGATACATCCTGTACAGTGATATATATAGATTAATAAAAATGATTATATTGAATATGACTGTATGCTAAGGGAAAAGTATCATCTTTTTTGATAAAAGCTGTTTGGTTTCTCGTTTTTAGCATTTATACTAAAAAGTTTCCTTTTATCTCTATACGTAGTTCTCAATATATTCAAAATGATCTAATCTAGTAGTATTTCATAAACGTTTCAAAGGCGTTTTTCTCTGTCACATCATTCTCTGTTACAAATCATGATAATCAAAATTGTTTAAAAGTATTAGTATACAGTGACAAATAACATGAAGATAGTATTTGATACAGTATTATGTACAAGTAATCTAAGAATATTCGTGAAAACTGCATATATTAACTAGTTTTAAATTAATTAACATAATACAATAAACAATAAGGTAGATATACAAGAAGATATTACAAAGAGTCAGAAAATGAGAAAAGGGCGCTCGAGAATTTAGAAAAGTTGCGCACATTATAAAATAAAAATAATGTAAAACAATAATTAAAAAAGCGAATGGAAAGGAAAGGAAGAAGTAGTAGACGCGTGGAACGTATACAGATAGTGAGTATAATAGTGAAATAAGAAGGGGATGTAGGGCGAAGGAAAGAAGAATCGAAGGACTCGCGCGTGGAAAAAGGGAGCGCGGTGAAGTGGAGTAAATGTCAACGGTTAATTGCGAGTACGTGGACTAATATATGCGTTCTTACTAGAATGGACTCTCCGGAGGGCTATTTCACAGCGTATACGTTGGAAACTTGGCTAGAGTGTATTGCCACTGTAAATCAATCGACGGTCCCTTTACAAGGCGGCTGCGGTTGTACACGTGGTGTTTAATTAAACCATTATTCGCCAGTTCAACGTAGAGTGCTGTCCGAATGACGAAATGCCGATAAGCAAATGCGCGTTTGCGCCATAATTAGTGTGTATATCGTTGCATCGTTCTTCGCCGAGATTTAAAACGAAGAGCAAGACCTACGCTCTTTCACCCCACCCTTTTATTTTGTACAATGCAAGAGTAATTTTAATTTAGCGACAAGTAACATGCGATTACCTTGTTTGTTTTAGATTGAAACTTGTTTATATGTATGTATGCATTTGTTACATCTCTGTTAATACAGAATAGTTTGTTTTCTTTATGTTGTTGCATTTAATACGGTTGCGTTAGACTTTTGGCATTTTTTTATAATAATATCCTTGTGAAAGGATAATATCGCAAGATATCTAATTTACAATTTTACAATATACTGTTTACAATATATTTTTAGGTTCATAGATATTTTTAGAAAATTAGCTAATATGTAGTAGTAATAAGTACAATAATATATTTACTAATATATTTGATTTAAATCTCATCTCTCTGTAATATACTCTTTAAATACACTTATATCTACCTTCCAACACATTATAAAGAAAGATATCAAAATGAAATGAATCAACGTCTCTTCCCAAATAAAAAAAGAAAAGATCTACACAATAGAGTTCTTTACTCTCTAACGATTTAATTTAAACCAAGCACTATAACCACAATTCACAACGAGCTAACATTTCCAATCTCGACGTTCCTAGCTCTCGTTGCTGCATAACGGGCATCCACGAATCGCGTTATCTCGATGGTGTCTCAGGACGAAATCGACGGTTCGAGGCAATCGTAGGAAACTAGATCGAACACGCGGATGACCTTTTTTCCCTCTCGCGATTTATCTTCCGCCTTGGCGCTGAATCCAGCGATTGAACGATCGCTATCCATAAATCTATATTCGCTATGGTATTTAGAGTTTAAAAAGAAACCACTCCTCTACGCGGATCCCCATTAATCTTCGATGGCCGGCTGATTGAAAATACTTTGACGTTTGAATCACGAGCGGCGGAAAGGGCCCTCGGCCAGGTGGATTATCGTTCCTTTAATGAGCAGCCAACTTTATTATCCCGTAACGATTAGAGACGCTTGATAAACCGATAGAAAATCCTTTGCCAGCGTCAGAGCGTAGATAAGGCGGATGCTCGGTTTCCAAAGAGGGGTCGACCCTCTTTTCTCTCTTTCTCTCCCGACCACCTTTGTACCATCCAGCAGAAACCAGGAACGAACGAACGGTGTTGAACGTGAACTTGTTGCAACTTCCGTATTCCTGTATCTCTGATACCGAGTGTCTCTTAATGCAACGTATGCCGGTATAATACGTATATAACAGCGCTTCCAACCGGAGTAAATCTGCTCGTAGAACTTTAACAAGTGGTACTTATTGCTTTTGTGAAACTGTATAAGGATATCTTGAATTTGGTAGTACGGACAGAAACTATTACGCTTTTTGTGGAAGTTCTTTTTAATGCGTGAATCGTGATGTTGCGGTGTTTTAATCCTGCATACTCGGAATACCAGTTATACTGGTCAACGATCTTTTTGGACTCATATAAGTCTCATAAAGATATCCACTTTAAAAAGCTATTAAGTAAAAGCTTTATATCTGACGATATTTTTTTTTCTTAAAGATATTTTTACGTAAATAATAAATATATAAAATAAAATAACGCAGAGTATTATAATTTAAATTACTTATAAAATTACTATTAATTTCCCTAATTAAATATTTATTAAATTAATAGGGCGTAAGTGTGAAACTTTCCCTGAATCTCTATTTCATCCTTTCGCTGACAAGTTCTTATTCGAACCAGTGATTCTGATGAGTTACTACACTTAGATGCAACGATCTATCTCTTTCTTTTGTGGCTTCTTCACCGATTTCTTTCCTGACCTTTCCGTGAGCACGACGGTGCAAGCAACAGGTTTTAATTTAAGACTCCGGGAAGCTTTCGCTTTTCTACTCTGTTCCCTCGCTTTTACTTTTCCATTTTCCGTCCCGTGACACGACCTCCGGATGATTTGTCATAATAACTTTCTAACATGTGTCAGTGTTTCGAATTATTACCGCAAATATGTGCTTGCTGCAATTTGCTGTATGTATGAGGAAATATAATGAATAAAGAATACCCACAAAATACTGAACTAATGATTCATTAATAGTGAAAAACACGTGAAGAACTATAATTAATTTTTTGACAACTTATATTCAGTATTATCCATGATTTCTATACAATTTTATGAACTATGTATGCCTTTTAAAAAAAGGATATCAGTAGTTTTTATCAATATCTTTAAAAGTACTGTATTCATAAATTCCAATCTCAAGATAGTAGGGTTTAAAAGAACTCATAATTTTTTTTAACAAAAGCATTCATTTCATTTTCATTTTTATGCCTCAAGACCAGCATAATTGGAACTATTACATTATGTATCTCCACAAGCAACAGTACATGTAACTCGTACATATGCGATAAACAATGGCGCACCAGTTATTATTCTGTTTTAAATCCCGACACGTAAGACAGCCGTAGATAATAATAGAAAGTCGGTATCGTGTCATGATAAATATTCGCCTGGAAGCGACACGAAGGTGACTTTGATATTGCAACTATAACGAAAGAAAGCTTTGCTTTTTCGTTCGTTTGAAATTGTGCGGAGAAATCGATGGAATGTGTTTTCATGTTGCATGTTACTCAAGAATTAAATTCGCAATAGAGAACGCTCTAATTGCTTCCGTAATAGATCAGTTAAAAATTATAAATTTAAGGCGAAAGTAATTTATAACTGTATCGTGTAACAAATGATGAATTTCATTGGGTTTAATTTAGATTGAAACTATTGCAGTTTATTAGAAAAATTGAATTACTAAATATCCATATTATCACAGATTTACTACCAATATTACCATTGTAGTCCCAGCATTTATAATCTTTTCAACAGAAATATATAAACGTAAATATACGTATGCTTTCGATTATAAAATGCAATTCTCTAACGTTAATCTTATGAAAATTGACTACTGGAATAAATATAATTTTCATATTATATAAATGACTACGATTTTGAAAGGTGAACCAGTTTAGCAGAAAATTCGCAAATAATGGAGAATGCTCGAACGAAGGTGTAACGTTCTTTTCATTCCAAACAAGACAACCTTGCAGGGAACATATCACGTGGGTGTATAACCGAGACGAGCGCTCAACTCTTAGGACGCAATAGCCTGAGTTGGGCGAGGTCGTGGTAGGTCGTTCGGTCCATACAACGCTCGATGTGAGATAAAGGTGGTCTCGTACGAAACCGAAAGGAACGAATATAAGCTCAATTTATAAACCGGGAACGGCATTCTTTGGTAAAGGCAACAGTCATGCAGAACCTGTCTTCTAATTGCTACGCTACGGAGTCTGCTATGTGCAATATGTGCTTGCATATTCAGTAATTCGATTAAATATTATTGCGCGATAAATTCTGTTTTATGTGTAACCAGTTTCAATAGAGTTCACTTTCTATTATACATATTATACTTCTATGTTGAATTCGTTTGCCGAAAATGAAACTAAGAATTCAAATTAATTTAAGGAAAACTTTGTTTATATAATAAATTTATGCAAGGAAAATTACGATATATTCTGTGAAATTAAAAGTAATTACGCAATTTTTTGGAAAAAGGATCCATAAGATAAAATGATGGATGGAATATATTGCATTAAAAGTTTTAGTTTTAGTTTGTTATGATTAGGTACGTCTGAATTGATAATTATAATAGCTCTTAAAGAGGTTTGTCGCTTTTGTATTTATTACAAAATAAATACAAATTTTTCAATAATATTCAAATTAAATTTCAATAATATTCAATGATTATACAAATACAAATTTCAATATTCTAACTATTTAAATAAATACTGTATATATTTAACATGGATCCTAGGTCTTTTTCTCAGAAAACTACTTTAATCATTTTTAAATATATTTTTAAATATATAAATATACAATTAAATATATATTTAAAATATATTCTAATGTTTCCTACATAAGTAAAAACTTTTTTTAAATCAATTTGAATCACTACATAATTTGATTTGTCTCTACTCTTCCCAATTTTCATGTTCATAAATAATGATACGTAGTGGACGATAATTCAATATTTTTAACCCATTTAGATTCAAACATAATCATTCATATACGATATATATAGTTAAATTGTGACAAGTTCGTATCATCTCCTTACACTGTTATTTTTTGTCTGTCATCAATAAGATAAGATATATACAAACAAAATTCTCCATTTAAATACAATAATAATACAAGCGATTACTGGGATGCCAATCTCTCGTAGAATACTCATCCAGTATGTCGGCAGAAAATTCCATCGGAGATCATGCACCTAACTTCACACACGAGGACAATCGCGTACAGCAATCACGCATGCGCTGGCGGACTAAGAACGACAAATTCTCTAGCAGTAGGCGGATCGGTCGTTACGTCGATAGTCTCGGTGCATCGTATTCTCGCAGATGTGCATCCTGTGCACGCACCACTCTCTCTCTCTCTTTTTTATACACACTTTCTATACCTCTCTTTTGCACTCTATATGCCCGCCTCCGTGTAAATCGCGAATTCCATCGAGTATCAACTATCGGTCCAAACTCGACGCCGGCCATCTTCTTATTGTTTCTTGTTTGAGATTTCTACGTACATATGTAGCACACCTTCCAGCTATACATGTATATCAATGAGTTCACTAGGTTAACGGTTATCACCCGATATTCCCTTATTCTCGTATTTCCTTGAACACTCGCGAATCAGAGAGAATTCTTTACGAAACAAGCATAAATACGTAAAAGATATGTTTATAGGTAGGACGCCCGTTCGACAACACGATTCCCGCGATTCTGTGCGAATGGAACGCAGGAATGAAAGGAATTGGAAGGGGGGAACGAAGGAATTTTTCTTAATGTGATGAAGTCGTGGGCAAGTGGTCACATAGTTACACTTGTATGTGCACGCGTAGAAAAAGGATACACCTACTCGAATTTCTCCATGGAAAACTTCATTTTCCTCCTTTGTCGGTCATCGTTCTGATTTTGTGTGGTTTGCATTTATCTTCCCTTTTTTTATAAATGGGGTTATGTATGAGTATATATTCTGTATACGGTCGTCTACAGCCGTGATTATGAGAGGTAAATAAAAATATATAACCAAATTCTATAGAGTTGACTATACAATATTAAGCTATTGTTAGGTTTGGCAAATCAGTTAAAATATTTTCTATAATAACATAAACTCGTCCCTGAAAATCATAATTCAATTATGGCAACTGACTGGTTACTAACTATCGAGTTAAGGTATCATTTGTCGAATAAAGTACGTACTGTAATGTACGTACACACGCATATATTTTTTCATATTTAAAAAATTGGTTGATTAGTTGCTTGAACTCAATAAATTCAGAACTACCTTATAAAATTTAGTTAGTCTATATATATAATAGAGTTCGTTGCATTCTGGTTTAATGTTTGTAGCTCGTAAAGTTTCTATAACCTTTATATCTCACGCATTTAATCTACGTGTCAGTTGGGAACGCGTGTCGCTGAAATTACGAAAGCGATCTCGGACTACCGTATCACAGACTTCTCGTTTACATCGCGTCGAACACGATGTCCATTATCTGTCAAGTGTGGTATAAACGTAACCTTATAAAACGTCGAGAATAATCATCAATGTCGATGATTATCGACAGTTCGAATCGAGCAGCATGTAATTATTTGCAAGGCGGAATTTTAAAAAAAGTGTCCCATTTCGTTTTCTTTCGCGCTCGTGTTCAAATGCCGAGAACTCAACGATTGCTTAACCGATGCCTCGTAGATGTGGTGTACAGGTCTATACGGTGCAAAGAGAGAGGAAAAGAGAGCTTCGGGGTACGAACGACACGTGAACGGTTCGCCTTTCCATATTATTTATCTCTGGCCGCTTTATTAACGTCCTTCCTCCGCGGCTTATTAAATAAAGCAATTCCCTCCGTAGGTGACCTTTGGCCTCGGCGCAGATCCTGCAGAGATATCGGTTTCGTTTTCACCGTGACGCAGTGGTACGCGCGCACACATCGCAGTACACGCCTTTTGCCTTTTGTAAGTATATACAGTACGACGATTAATTCGTGTCCGTGAGTTCGTTACGCGTTTCGTTTCTCGCTCCTTCGTAGAGCGCTATGGAAGATGATGATACGGTAACTCGTGGTAGAAGTATGATTATATTACGTGTAACTCGAAGGTGCGGATTTACGAGGCATACTCGCGTTAATCTCCAACGTGTTTATCTTGTGTTTTTAGGGCCGCAACATTTAAATGGTATGTCGGTCTCGTGACTATATTTTCATGCTTTTTAACGCGTTATCTGAATCCTTTTTTTGTCGTTTGATACGGCGAGTGCAATAATAGATATTATACTATGACTGATATATTACAATTTATTTTAATCTTTCGTTCACTATCCAAATATAACATATCATATATGTTAGTCAATAAGTTTGTAGGTAACTTCTCTTTAGCTTCTGTTGCAAAAGAGGTATCCAAATATTACTATACGCATAGTGATTATATGATGCAACACCGCTGTTGATGTATACTAATGTATGATATCAATTATAACATAATAATTGCATCAGTCAATTTCACACTTTTGATATGTTAACCCATCAATTAATCAAACAGATACTTATAAAAAATAACGACTTTTGATATCCTTAAAGAAACACGTGTGAACTTATTATACAACCTGACATATTAAAAAACAATAGCTGAACATAAATTTACGTTAGCGATAAGAAGGATTTTTTCCATTTATTTCTTAGAGGACGGAATAATTTATTTATTGACCAATCCTCTTATGTAGTCTATAAAATCTTTCATTTGAATCGACACGATACTTCTAGGAAACACTTTTCGCGCATAGCAAATGAGCATACACGTACACATAGATAGCTGTATCTCCTACAGTACTGTATAAATTCTCCATTTATATTCACTGTTAGGTTCATGCGTATATGTGTATCGATCATTAAGAAGCGTATTATCCTAAGTGCGCATGGTAAACGGTATGCATCGATACAAACACGTTCATATGTGCGTACCGTGTACCGTTTACGCCGTCGGTGAGCAGTGCTGGCGTTACACCGTAGGTGAAGGTACGATATTGAAAGTATGGTCCCGTTTTGTTTGCGTCGAATTTGTACCGTGTGATCGGGCGTCTGAGTCAAGTGTTTTGGCTCGTGATCGCTGGTATGGTTCGATCGCCGGTATCAGGCGTTAACGACTATTCGCATGGGGTGCGAATGTTGTGTGCCTCGGCATCGGTTACGAAAATCTCGAACTCGAGAGGTCCGCGTGCAGGTGCAACCAGATGAATAGATATACACCACAGCCACGTATACACGGTGTGGGTGAAGGTAAAATTAGAGACGGAAAGATAAGCGTGTACGGTTGCTCAATAATAATCTAACGTCGCTCGGTTGATTGGAGGCTCACAATGGGCCTCTCCTGGCGTTTTATCGACGGGTGTGCGGCCAACCTACGAGGCCAATAAATTACGCGGGAAATAATGCTTAATAATTCGTACGGTTTTTGCACCGTATAAATCCGCGTCAAGCTCAAGGTTTCGATTCGCTTATTCGCAGCAAGCGAGAGATAGTGTCTATTCATGCATAATGCAGGTAACGAACGTTCTCGGTTCGTGATCCCTGGCCGATGTTTGCTGTTATGTAGTAAAAATGGAACGGACTTTTATACGGTGTAGCACGCGCAAAACACGGAATGTAGGTGAACGAGAGAGCTGATGGTGAAAAGCGATGGCGATGCACAGTTCTTACCGATGTCGTTTAATTAACTAGAATTAATTCATTAGAATTTTTCGTGACGGATGATGCATAGGTTATGCGAGCGATAAATTACATAAGAAGTCTTATTCAGACTAATTAATTACTTAAACAAATTCATGCGGCGTTGTATCGCGTGAAACGAGCAGGCTCCATTCGTAATTCACCTTCATTAATTTACATCTAAATATGGTGTAAGTTCGAGCAACTACCATACAGGCATGAATAATCACTCGGTGTCGAGGATTTTTCACGAACTATCGGTAACGTTGGTGAATTGAAATTGTGCACATCCATTTTTGCTACTATTATACGTTGCCTGTGTTGGACGAGAGCCGGTGAACGTTCGTGTTTTTCATCGATAAGGGATGAGACGATATTACGGTAATATCGATCGAGGCGAACCAGATAGAAACGTCGAAAGAAACGCAGGCAAGATACGCGTAGAAATAACAACCTGTTGCTAAATTAATCGCGTGCTACTCGTCTAAGCTGAGTTCAAACTTGCAGTATATTAATTTAATCTTGTATTAAGAAGCTTACAAGTGGATCTGGTCCTCCTAACGTTGTAAGCCGTGTGTTGTTGCATTAGCACTTGTATTGATATATATTAATCACCGGTAAATTACAATCGCGGTAGAATGTAAATATTATCTGTTGCTATAAACTACCACTTGTCAGAGACAGAGACAGGTAAATAGCGAAATATCGCGAAATGTGCGGTGAATCGCAAATTGACAAGCTGACTCGTAAATCATGTGATCGTAACTTCCGCTTTATTTCACAGAGAATGGTATCGAACCTGGAATAGGTTATGGAATAATCGAGTGAATTTTCTGATTTATTTTATCGATGTCTGTATACTACTGTTCATAAGTAGCCGCATACTTTTGCCATTTTGAGTAACAGTAAAACACCCATATGCTCTTTCTAAACGCGTTTTATGCATTGTGAAACTTCACGTTCTATAGCAATCACATTCCTTCTTTCATTTTGTTTTGTCTCACGTTCTTTCCTTTAATACGAGTTTTCGTGTCCACGGTATATTCCAAAAAGGGAACCCAGAACGCGTGGTCTCCCCGTGAAGAGTTGCGTGGGCTTCCGTGTTGAATTGCTTCGACTATCCACACGTGCACTTCAATGTAAGATTTTTCATTTCCGTCGTAGGAAGGAAGTTTTAAAGCTTTCATGATTTCTGTTCGCCGTTTAGATGGAATGTGACCGATGGCTGAATGCAAAATAACCGACTCTAAAAATCGGTTCTTGCATTGTGTTGCAATTGTAGGTATCTATGGCTATTTCCTTTCGTACTTCTTTCATTTATACTATTATTGATATAATTTCTTCGGCATTTATTTAAATTTCAAGTAATAAAATATTAGTATAATATATGATTCATATGTACATGATATAGGAAGATATGAAAATGCTACCATTGAACTAGCACATATCTAGTGATAATAATTCCAATTATCCACCTATCAGTACCATTAATCAGTTGTTTTCAAAAAAGGATTTTCAATTGGACCGACGAGTGCCGAGAAAAAATACGATATACATAATATGTAATCAGGCTATCGGTCTTGACAAGTGACATGGACTTGATTAACATCGAAGACAACCGACTCGGTCAACGCGACATGCGTACCAATAGGACACAGCGCCGGCACAGATCGGATCTAGCGAAGTCGGGACAGCCAAAGCAGCGTACGGGTGCAAATTAAAGGACTGATCTATCGATCCTTTCCTACCTGTCGACGGGCAAGATAGCTAATACCAGTCGAGGAATATATATAATATGCTTACACTGTCGCTCAAAAGTTAAGGATAGGTTAGTAGAAATATACTGACAAAGTTATGACACAAATTTAAAAAATTATAGTGAGATAATTATATGAGAATGAATAGCTTAATTTAATTGATTCCGTTTACAGATCTATTAATTGATTCTGTTTACACTTAACTATTATCAATAACAGAAATTGTTTTCGGTCATGAATAATCACTATCGCCAATGAAAGCATATTTTTAATACTGGTAACTAATATTGGTGACAGAAATTATTTTTAATTAGAGGTAGTCATCATTAACTATGAGCATATTTTTTGGTTACCAGTACTCGTATCAATACACACGCAGGTGACGAAAAGATTTTTATTTTTTTCTCGATCGTCGTCGATTTTTATTAAGATACGATCCTATGGTGGATAATTTGTAACTTTTGAACGACGAAGTATATTAATGTGTATTTACGCTCATGGTATACAACATTAGTATCAGTACACGTACATCACATGAAGAATACGAACGTGACTGTATACAGTAGCCATATATGGGTGCAGAGACGTTAGTGGTCAGTCCAGAGCGTGTGTATGGTGATGGTGAAGCGGTGCCACCATCTTTATCTCGGTCACGGCGACTCCGTGAAAGTGAGAGCCGTTTCTCCCTGATGCTTCGACTACCTGCACGTACGCATTATCCAGACAATTCCCCTTCGTTTGCGTGAGCTCTCTCTCTCTTTTCCCTCCTATATTCACTTCTTTTTTTCGTGGCTTTCGCATCTGGGTCGCGGAGCACCAACGATCCGAGATTGATTCGTAACTGGAACTACATGCTTCTTGCCTGTTGGTGGTCGGAGGAAGAAAGTCGTTCGAGATCTCATTGTCTGATTTAATGGATATTATTCGGATCGAAATGTATGAGATATGTACGTGTGTTGAATTGTTACAGGTATGGGAAAGTTATCTTGTTATATGTTTCCGGATTTAAGAAGATAAGCATCTAGGATTTAGCTCTTAAGAAGATGAACGAGCAACTGTTAAAGTTAAAGTTTGTAATTGAAAGTTTGATTTAATCCAATATGATTTTTGTATAATAAAATATTCTCTTATATTGGTTATAGAACCTGTATAGACAGGGTGTATCATACTATGTGGGACTCACTTCAAGAGTAGACAGAAGATTTCAATGTACGTATTGTACATGTATCTGGATTTTTAAAAGATTGCGGAATTCTTTGACACGATAACTGCAAGACAAATGCTACTTCGAGCACCGTCTAAGAATGCAACTTTGAAATAAGTACAGGACACATGTTCGTATCAACTTTTTTCATTGTTTTTGTGCCTCATGTCCATTCCTAAAGTGGGTCCCACGTATTGTGATATATCCTTTAGTTCTAAAATTTCTTATCATGGTAACCCCAACATATAATAATTGAAACATTTTGAACGATCTTTACAGTTTCTATAATCTACAGTAATCTATAATTTCTTACAAATTCTGCACAAAATCATCATCAATAAGCAATTTTTTTGTCCAAAGTATCCAACATTGTACCAACTTGAAACTACCTCACGAAGTTACAAAAACTATGAAACAGAACATGAAATTAAAATCAGACAAGACAATTTTTCATTGCATTCGACTCTTCAGGTGTCCCTGACGTGCACTGTCATCCCGTTGGTCGCATCGGTGGTATTCTTGCGCGTACATGCATGTCCACAATCGGTTTCCTCCGTTTTTGTCTCGTACCACGCGGCTTCCATGTATCTCCCGATCCGTCGTGGCAAGTTGACGTACACACGGTATATATGTCACGACGCGACAACGCGTCGCGTGTATGGTGTTCGACGCAACTGTCGCCAGTATCATCGTTCCCCCGTGGACATGAAATATTCGCAGAAATGTTCATCGATCGATCTTAATGATCTGTCGTGAAACATACGAAAAGAGTACGCGTGCAGAGATCATCCTTAAACGATTCTGACAAAAGGACGTAAATGACCGGAACGTCGTCGATCATTTCCGAGACAGTTCGCATCCTCAGGTTAATGTATAATGTCGCAATTACGGTTATAAATAGTACATTGCGTGATGTGTTAAATGCTAAACCTAACCCGGTTATCGTGTTCGATAGCGACTTTTTTTAGGCGCTTGAATCTTTGGAAACCTTATGAATCTATCAAATTCTTAATTTTCACTTTCAGTGGAAATTCGAAGATTTTGGTGTTGTTTTTAGAGTGTAGCGGCACATGAGCCAACGGAAGATTCGAATCGGGAGAGACTTATATTGTTGTGCCAACGTTGTTTTGGTTTGCTAGGTTCAAAGGTAAACGAACTCCGGACAAAACATTATCGCCCCTATTTGTAATCATCAACCGGAATTACATTTGAACCTTTTACAATACCACCGGTCGATACAAATAGACGAACGTGCTCTCTAGGACGATCATTACAGCGAGTCATACAGTCGAATAGCCGAGCGACAATTACGTCCGGCATACATTATCTCTGTACCTGTACTTAAAATGATTTTAATACACGCTGACTATTACAATTTTATAATTTGTTTCTTTAATAAACACGTATAATAATCCACCTCAGAGAATGATTGGAAAGAGGAGTGTTGATTTGGAAAAGGTGAGTCTGACTATATTCTTTAACGGGTTTTAATAGTAATTACTGTTGCTACATAAACAATACTAACAGTATCCTGTATCATTGGAATTAATGATAGAAAAGCTTTTTCATGTTATCGATCATTTCTCATTAGGTATTGGCCTCTGATCGATATTAAATTGAAATAACAGTGGTGTTAAATTTACTAGCACAATCAATCTTCGTTCCTTTTAAGCGTAGTTGAAAAGAATAGCCGTTGGCAAGAAAGAATTTCGACGATTTATTATCTTGCAACATTCAATAATACCAGAAGTCACAACCGTGACTAATATCTATATCTCTTATTTTGTATTACCTAATCTCGATTTTGACAGAATTATTTTATATTACGCTACATGTACTATATTTTACATTATTTTCTGTGTAATTACATATTATTTTTACTTAAACGTTTTTCCATGATATATCTGTATCAGCGATCAAAACTTTTTCGCAGACAAATCAAACTGTAACAAACTTAAAAGGTCGGCAACAACCGACGCGAGTATGATTCATCGAAGCAACTTTTCTGCATAGCATCCCTCAGGAAATTGGTTGTAGTCGATTGGTCTTTTCTTCATTGGGTCTGATCTTTTTCCACGGAATTATTAATTCTCCGCCATTATCTGATTACGATCGTTCAATTAAAATACACCCTGTAATTCGAACCTGATCCATGAAGAAGCATTTACACGTCGACTATTAAGCTTCGAGACTCGTTGCTCGGACCGTGTCGATACGTCCACCACTGGATATTCATTTTCTTTCTTTTTTTTCTACCCGGTGATTATCGTCGTTTTCGTTTTTCCTAACACTGCGTCCACTCCAACCGATCAGTCAAGTCGTTATCTTTTTCAAGTCTATCGAGGAAACGTATTGAAACAGAATGACAGCGATCGAACTTTTCAAGCTTTGATGGATTAACAGTGAATTTTCTATTTGCTGTCCATGAACCTCCTTTACAAGTTATGAGATGGCTACCAGTGTACAGTTTGTTCTTTTAATGTATTTAATAACGTATACAGGTATAAGAGTAAGCTTTGAAGATGCAAGATATCGAACGTTAGGAGCCTGAGATTATATGAATATCTAATATGTTGATTTTTAAATATTGCTTTAGAAAAATGGAAAAATAAGAAGAGCAGTATAAAACTTCTGAGAGAGTCCAATTTAGATTTTTTATACGTTTTGTTTATTTTATGTTTCTTATGATATCGTGGTAATCTTTATAGTTATTCTACGCTGAATTGAATTCTTATCTACGCTTCATCAAATTAAATTCCTATCTATTACTTCTATCAACTGCATTCGCAATCTGCTCTAGGTTGAATTTAGTTTATATGTAATGTAATAATCGTCTTTCGAGGCATGTTATTTAGGAATTATTTTTTAGTAAAATTTAAAACTTCAGAACAAAGCGTTTAAAAGTGGAATAATCTGCTGTATAATTATATACAAATTTATAATCTTATTTATAATTCACTAAATTAGAAGAAAAATGAAACCTTATTCCTTCAAAGAACAATAAATTTGCAATTCTCTTACAGTTCTCTTTTATAGATATCGTGTGTCTCATACATTTTGAAATATTTTGAAATTTCATTAGTTCTAAACTGAGAGTCGATCATGCTGATCTTAGTAAAATTTGAAACAAATTCAAAAATGTATAAAATCTGCTTTGAAAGCTTTAATGCTCAAGTGGATTCATTTGTATAATTAATTGTAATCAAGGTAACTATTTATACCGTATTCTGCATATTTACTAAACGTACGTGTCTAATCTTTATGTACATAGATACATTTCCAGATTGGTTGCAAATTTTATCACTACGATTATAACAGTTATGCCTCATTAATGAGATGAAATTTTAAGAAGTATAACACACATAACATATCCATAAAAATATTTTACTGTAAATATTCAAATACTTTTATGAGTTACTGTATATACAAATTATTTGCAGAGCGGCTGTAAACATAGCGCCCACGTGTCTCGCGTCAGAAAAGTCATTAAAATCCCTCGACGTATTCGTATTCGGAATTTCATCTCGCCCGCGCAACAATGAACCTGTTCGTTGCTTTGAAAGCAACCACGTACAAACACGGAGAGGCTTTCGATTCGTTTCAGGAAATTCTTCGCTTTCGCGTCGCTCAGGATATTATTCAACAAATTATCGCTTTCAGTCCGGCACCGCCGTCCTTCGGGAGGTTGTTTCGAAACATATCCGTTTTATCTGCGATCGGGGACTTTCTTCGAGGTGGATCGTGATATCCCCCGCACTGGGAACACAGATCTACCACTAGATGCCTTCAGAATCTCTCGGCGCGCTCGCTATCTACGACGTTCATCTGGCAACGGATCGCGGTATCACTAATACACAGGCTCATTTAGATTTATGCACCGGGAGCGCGACACATTCCGCGCCGAGACACTGTCATCCTTCGAGTACTTGCAGAAAATCTTTAACTGTTCCTCTACAACCCTCTACGTGTATAGTGATATATGGCGCACTGCGATTTTTAACTCTGTTGCGTCCTTTGGATCATTTTCCATCGAATCGTATTTTTCTATTGTTAGAAAATTTCTTAATCCGCCAGCCACGGCGATTTTCATATTTTCTGTACAGAATCGTGGATGAAATTTACAGTATAAGTATTTAGACATTTGGCGATGTTAACTTAAATAAGATGCTTTTCGCTGCTTTCATTTTTTTTTTTTTTGTTATAAATTTGCTAATTCATTCGTATTATATGCGACTTATGACGTAAAATACTAAACGAAGTAAAATTTATTAGAATTTTGCAATAATATATTTATAACTGGTAATGTATATCTTGTAAATGATCAATGGAAATGAACATTGTAAATAGCAGATTTTGGTGCCGTGGCTAAAGGATCAAAGATCTGAGGGGGATATGAAAACATTACCATTGATATTCTTAGAATATCAACTTCTCCGTATTAGTCACTGTAAGACAGAGATCTTACATAGAGCCAAACTTTGGGATAATTTGCAATTAACAATTGCAACTTTTTATTTCTGACAATGAAACAATATTTGAAATGCTTCGATATTTCGATTTTAAATTGATTAGTTAAAATATAAATTGGAAATGTAACATTTTTATTTTTCAAATACATATAGGACTGGCTAGTGCAACAAACTGTAGTATGTAGCGACTTACAGGAATCATTTTCTTCAAATTTTGAACGCTTATCTCGTGCTCGTGTGTTTGTCCTAAGGCTGTATCGTAAGTACATGTTTCGTTTGTAATAACTACACGAGGTTCGAGACCGGACGGAAGAAAGGATTGCAAGAGACAGATCTATCTTCCAGCTGGATGTGCTCGGCTAGATAAATGCGTCTGCGATGCAGTTACGTGTTAGTGAGTCAGTGGAGCTTCGTTTCTGTTCCTTTGGGACGTGTTTCTGTTGTCGGCTTCGTACAAGCTGTGTAGGTGGTTTTGGAACTGGGTGCTCGGTATTTTTTCATCAGTGAAAGTGGAAGTAATGGTAGTTGCATGGATGATTGAGAGACTCAAGTATTTTTAGAAAAATTTGCGACAGTTTAGCGGTTATTGTTTTGCCAGATTTAAGGCTGGACACGTTATTGAAAACGTTTAATGTGAAATAGAGAAACAGGTGCCCCAATTTTTATGGCTTTCGTAGTTGTGATTGTCATAGAGTATTCCAACAGGAGAGCCTTCATTTCGCTGATCGTAGCTTATTTTATTAAACCTTGGGAACTTTTTAATTTTTTTGTTCCATCAATTTGATTAAATTTACCCTCTTTTACATAGCTCATTTAGTTAATTTGTGTAATTCATTTATATGCCTTAAATTTCTATATAATACAATAATTGTGCCGATTACTTGCGATAATGCAATACACGTACAAGTTTTTGCAACAATCTAATGTGTTCGAATGTCAACCGTGATATCACAAAACCTTAAATCATCGTTTTACGTTTGCTAATATATATTCAAAATTTTGTAGGGCAATAACTTGAAAAAATATAAAAGGTTTCCAAAAATGTGTAACATTGATCTATATATTTATTACTGTTGAGGTTATCTGATAGAGGAACGCGTGGATGAATTTATAATAGAAACATATATTGAAGCAAGTATAGGTATAAGTACAGGTATAGTGTATGCAGATCCAGATCCAGATCCTCATGCTAGCAGCTTTACATTACAATAGAATGCGATAGGTAGCACGCTGTTACATTTATAGCAAAGAACATTATCAAAAGATCAACCTTGGTGTGTAACTCTAACTAAAAGTTACGAGAAACAGCAATAAAAATCTACTTATTTCTTTTGTTTAGACTTTTGTTAGACCTTGTAACCCAAAACAACATTCATATTCAAGAGCACAATAATATGGACCTCTCCCTTTTTCAATTTTTTGCTTCATTAAATTCTATTTTCTTCGTAACGACGGTGCCCAGGTCACGGGTATACAAAAGAAAAAAATGTAGAGCTTTCCTAGAAGTAATTACTTCAACAATTACAATTTCCTAATGATAGAAAACGAACCAATCTTGTTCCTTTTTGGTCCAAACAAATTGATTCAAAGTATTAAAAAAAAATGTCCTCCCACAGTATCCCGTATATTCCCAGTTCCAAGTAGCAATTCCATCACACTCTGTATTTCCATGCAGCCTAGACGACGAACAATGCGAGTTTCAGGGGATTTGTTGTCACGGCGTGGTGAGTTACATCGCTCGAATCCACCACGCCTAGCCGTGCATAAGCCGGTCCCTTATCCGACCGGAGGAAAACGATGTTTTAAGCCGTTGCTTCGTTCGTTCCTTCTACTCTAGCGCAAGTTGAGCGGATCGCGCCGCTTCGAGGCAGATTTATAAGCCGCGAAGGTGACGCACGCCTCATCGACGTAGACAGGATGGCGTTGTGTGCGCTATTGTGTGCAACGTTACGCGCGCGTTATCGCCCGACTATGAAATAATCGCGTGATTCCCCGGAATCGGTAAGCAACTTGTTATTATCCTGTCGCGTTCGCTCGCGCGCGCGGCGCCAGTCGCTTTATGATATACCGGCAACCGGCCATCGATCTCGTACGATCTCATGATTTATTCTGGCTTGATGGTACGAAGCGTTTTTGCCGCGGTGTGAATAGGTTACGAGCACTTGAGAGGATCTCTTCGAGCGTAACGAAAGACAAACGGGTTTCGAATGGTTAAAAATGTTATGAATTTAACCCTTTCGGCGCTACGAACCCATATATGCGTCCTGAAAAATCGTTCAGTATGGGCTATAAACGTGATTCCAGTTATACCATTCCGAATAATTGAAGTTAAAATATCTGTTACATTAATGGTTTTTCTATACAGCTAATATATTTATAGAATACAGGTTAATATATTTCTTTGCAATATTACGAGTATTCTATTAGTAATAACAAATATATGATTCCATTAAGAAGCACAATTTTGACATTCGCATGTCCTACAAGGATTCTCCTACAAGAAAACTAATTACGTCAAATTATGTTCTTCTCGAAACCATTCAACTATTGTCTTCTCATTAAAATCGTTACATACGTAATAACCGGAGTGATTTTCCGTATACATCATGAAAACTTAGAATTTAGTAATCTATCTACAGTATACAAGTACACTTTCTTCTGTTAGATATTAATTAATTTATTTCTATTTCGACCTCTTCCGCCTGGGAATGGATTCGGCGCACAATTCTTTGCGCTCATCCTTCTACACTTTTTATATTCGAAGCTATTACACACTAACCTAGTCGTAAATTCAGTTCACCTATTCTTTACTTAAGTTTACTTAATCCATTCTCTCAATATTTTAATCAATTCTAACTTGTTCTGTCAAATATACAAAATACATAAATATATAAGGTCTTTCATTCTGTCCGCCACTTTTATCCGTATGCACGACGATGTATATCTTACGTTTCACTGAAGGCCATTCTTCTCGCGCACACAGATGAAACCGCTCCGTTGTTAAAGGGTTAACGATGAAACGAGCGTGACCGCGAAGTGTAACACCCGCGCTCATGCGATTTAAAACAGCGTTTTTTTTTCACCCGGGATAAGGTCGACTGCCGTCTAGGCGTGGTAGATCAGGGCGGCCCACCTTTCTACGGCAACTGTATACCTTGACAGAGAGAGGAACAACACGGTAGACAGAGATGGAATCTCATTGTTCTCCGCGTTTATGTGCAAATACGAAGGTTGCGATACTAAAAGGCGTGCCGTGGTGAAAAATCGCGCATGATCGGGATGCTCGTAAATCGTCGTTGTAATGATTATTTATATCAGGCGCGTAGCCGCGTTTACGGCTACGCTGTCCTGACTCGTGGGGACAGTTAACATTTAATAACGTTTCAATTACGCCGCTCAATGATTGTGCCACTTTCTGTTCGACGAGCGTTAAATCATGCTAGATTGCGTGGAATGCGCCTGCACGCATTGTGCGTGCCAAGCATATGTCGAACACGATTGTTCGCTCAGATATTAACGCATTGTGATTGATATTCGCGTACGCGGCAAATCCAGATCAGTAAAGTGGGTAAGGAGGTGCACACGTAAGTGGGATGGAGCGAGCAATTTCTTGGAAGATCATAGAACTGTTGGTTCAATTTCACCACCACTCAAAATACTTGTTTATTTTTAATTAATTGGAATGTAGTTAGAAAATTCCAGACAGGAAGATTCGCGATGATTTTGTTCTTTATTAAAGTTATCGTGGAATATACGTGCAATTATTATATGCAATTATATTATACTTTACTATAAAGGAATATGTAGTATCGTCTAATTATATTACAACTGGCATTTGGCACTTAATATTATTTACTTATTGAAGGTGTTACAAGTTTTGGGGATATAATTACCTTTTTAATTTAAATAGTTCAATTAATATCATTGTCAGTCACTAGACACTTTTGTGATACCACTGGCAAGTCTAGTCAATTACCAATGATCCCAACGACAAGTAACATATCAAATTAGTGTATGTCAGAAAAGACATCGTTAGAATGGATAGAGCGTGACAGTGTCAGATAAAATCAAGATTATTTTTGTGAATATTAAGTTCGTTATGGTATTGTTACATATGTCGATTTTGGACGAATATGTATGCATGTATAATACACATATAGCTTCAGCTTGTTTAATGTACATTTTAATCTAACACAAGTACATAGTATTTTGATTATATACATTGCTCCACTTTGACCAATCTACGTTTTGCCGTCTAGTTTTAGACACAAAAGAATAGATAACGCGAGAAGTGGCGCTGAGAAAACGAAGCATTTAATTTGTTCTTCAATATGAATGGGTTGAAAGAATGTTACATACTTATACTGTGGGTAAATTTTCCTCGATTTAATGTTGAGAAATGGTGCTCTTCAACAAAGAACGATAGATGATCTACGTATGTAGGTAATTGTAAGAACCTAGACAAAGAGTTACTTGATAACTGATATAGATAGTAATGGTCTAACAATCTAGGTAAACTAATTAAACGTGTTCGAAAAAGATTTTCTATATCTACTTGTACCTTGCTTTAACTTAATAAATAGCATAAGATCGGTATCGTTGGAAAGTGAAAGGAGCTTGAACTTATCGTTTCTCGAATCAGAATTTAAAAACTCATTAAATAAGCGGGCTAATAAAAAAAGAGAGGGACTGAAAAAATGTTGTAATTTAGCGCAGGAAATATGTAGGCCAAGATAAAGAATGGTGTTTATTCACAAATAAAGGCTTTTAATTTGATGTCGAAGTAGGAAGCTGACATTGTAACACCATTACACAATAGTACATTCACCAGGATGATTCACACAAGACTGATACCTTAAATTTAAAACAATATCGACAGGATGAGCAAAAATCGCAGGTTCGCCAATGTGTCAAGCGCGATCGTAAATTGTTCTTGAGTAATCTCAACAAATAAATAAATTATTTATGTCTTTTTCAAGACTAAAACGCGTAGCAATTTACATTCACTGTAATTATTTTTAATTATTTGAATTTCATTCTTTTCTTAGATTCTTCTAGATATCATATTAAACATAGATCAGCGGCAAAGATAATAGATATTAATAGACAATAAAAATACGAATTTGCATAATTATCCACTATATGTAATAACAGAAACAAAAGTATTTCATCAAATAAAAGCACGTCAGTAAAACTGGATACCACTTAAATTTGATACATATTCTGAAATCATAACTTACCCCCGTTAAAAATTCATTCTATAATCGTCTTTAATATACGACTGATCGCAGGATTCCTCAAGATTTATGTGACAAACTTTTTCGCCTGCGTTTTGCAAGAGGATATCACGTTATGGCGGTAAATTCGAAGCGATCGGACGCGCGTAGGTATAATTGCGGATACATGGAGGGCACGCCGATGATTATTAAGTAAGAGACACCTGTCAGACCAAACGAACGGACCACGGCGTTTGCGAAATCCTGCCTCGAAAACTATCCGTGGCAACGCTACGTTCTGACAACCACTGATTTCATTCCACAAGGCGTCAGAACCGATTTACGGCGCGACATGAATGCCGATAACCTGGCACTGTGCATAACTCATTTTCTTCGTGGCAGCACAGAGCGTGGTGCGCGAGCCTGTCTGATCTGTGAACGCTTTTTCCTCGCCTGGCGCCGTAAAACGACTAATTTCGTCGAACTTTAAAGTTGGTGTCGGTGAAATGTAATCAGATGTTGTAATCAGGAAACGGCTTGAACCGTTCCTTATCGATTTTTCATGAAATGTTACTGTTTTTTTTTTTTTTTTTTTGGAAATATTAGCGTGTGAAGTTTCGTTGTATAATGTCAGGTTACACGAAGTGAATGTTAATGATATAGATAGAGAATAATGGCGAATGCTGTCGGTATAGATACAAAATAGCAGTGAATGTTATCGGTATAAATCACGTACATTATGTTCGGATGTATTAGCAAACCTATTAGTCTCGTATGAAGCGTGATGATTTAACCGAAATCTTAAGAAAGTAATTAATTAATTGGAATTTTGTATTTGTACAAGTTGACGATTCAAAATACATGGTGAAAAATTATTGAAACCATTTACAAGAATTTTATCGAGTCTTTTAAATAAAATGTCTAACATTTGATTGATCAAACTGATTCCTAATATTTATATAAAGATCAAAAATTTATAAAAAGATTCATCAAATCTCAATCTCAAACGTATCAAACGAGTACTTCAATGCCAAACGCGAAAACAAGTTCTGAAATTCTTACAGATCTTCTTCAACTCAGTTCCACCCCAATCTATTGTAAACCAAAATGTATGCAACCATTCTACACATTTATCTTACTTCCGCACAATGAACGCTATCATCAACAATTACATCGTCCAACATCGAGTCAACCACTTCCATCGATCGTCCATGTATTAATCACGATCTACATTTTAAACAATGAATCAGTGTCTCTAGCGTCAAACAAACTCAAATATCACCACCAGTTTAACATCTCCAAGTGAAACGTACCAGCCGCGTGTTCCAACGCATCTTCCAATCCATCACAGAATCCAGAACGGCCGCGACACCGCGATCTATCGTGTCCAAGAAAGAGGACAACATGCTGGTGTCAGAGTCGGAGGAGAGAAAAAGGTCGGTCAGAGGGAGAACGAAACGGAAAGTGAACTGCCACGACTGGCCTGGTGTGGGTGTACGGCTTGGCACCGAGATACCCGGTCACGGTACGTACTTCGTGTAGCCGTGCGCTCCCTCACCGTACCTTTTCTCCTCTCCCTTTCTCTCTTGCCGCTTCCCTTTCTCCTGGCTTGCCAGCAGAGACGTTGGCGCCTCCGGCGATTGTACACGGCACAGGTGTCCGTCCACATTATGCCTGTTGCACAGCGACGTCGCGAACGTCCGGCGACATTATAATTTGTAAATTACATCTCATACTCGTGGAACTTAGCATATTCAGAGCTTAAACGTCTCTGTGCGAGACAAAGAAGACGAGAAAGTGGAAGTAGGAGAGTAAAATCATGAGAAGCGAAGACACAGAAACGAGGCGAAGAAAAAGGGTAACGGAGAATTGTGCCGGGGTTAAAGCTTTTCGTGATCTGGAATTATCGATTTTGCGGAGGCCCCGTCTGAGAAAAATGTGGTCGGGGTGTTAAAAATGAAATAAAGTTACGTAAATATGAGAGAAACCTTGTTTTGTAACATACCGTGTAATGTTTAATAATTAGTTATTTATTCTTAAATTGTTGTCTGTACCTGGACAGATCGTTTAGCGGTTTGTAAAATTAGGATTCTTGAGGGAAATGACGAGGTCCAGAGATACAACTTAGAGCTAGTTTTGGGCCTACGAAGAGAGAGAAGCAAGCAAAGAAGAAAAAGATCAACGGACTGAACATGGAATTTGTTCGAAACTGTCTCAGAGTCGAGGCAGAGGAGACTTAATGAAGCGCCACGGTGTTTGCATAACTTTGTAATAACACGTGACGCGGCTGCTTTCCTGGCTGGTTCTGATAATAACCAGCGTAGACAACTTACCGGAGGAGTGGGACGACCTAATAGATCGTTGGAAACGCAGAAACCGAGCGAGCAGCTGATCTTATCGGGGACGAATATCCAGAGTCCGGTCGAGGGTCTATGAATGGGGATCTGAATGGAGCTTCCTACTTAGCTTGATTAGACATGACTGTCTTGATAGCAGCGAATCGAGAGATAGGATTGAAGGCAAGTGACGGCGAACGGGAGCAAAACGAGTGAAATATTGTGATTAGATGATCGAGGAAAATGTTGAAAGGTTTCTTGCCGTTGCAGAGATTGGTGTCCAGCTGCGTCCAGATCTAACGAGCTACCTTGCAACATGTTTGCATACTATTGTAATGACTCTAGCGACACAGGAAATATAAAAGTACCGTGCAGTTGGAATAATTGAACGCTAAAGGGCGATAACGGGTATAAGATGGATCACGCCTTCAGGAAATGCATTGATTCGTGTTGAAATGGATGATTTGGTTGTGATATTACGCGACGGATGTTTGGAAATGTTCAACGTCGTCGTGAATGAACATCATCGGAATACGAATACGCTACTTTTCACATTTCGAATTTGTAAATTATCTTTGAAAGATTATTATATTTTATGTACATTGAAAGTGAATGGCCTTTTTCTAGACTCACAGTAATCTCAATTTTCATTTCAAATAATACAATCGGCTGACGCCATATCTCGGTAACCCATACCAATTTGTTCTCGAACGATCCATTTTTTGCTATTATCAAAAATAATAAGAAATAAGAAAATTAGCCAAATACGTATTAGGAAAATATTGTATTCTTTGCAAACGTAAATCATAGGCTCGCAATGGGTCGATTGAGAATTCAATTATCAATAACAAGGGATGAAGTAATTTCTATGTTGTTGAAAATCATGGAACCGCCTCCGAATGTGCGCATGGTAATGGCTCTCGTAGTCTGCACGGTAATTTATCGATTGCGCACACTTGGAAAACACAAGCTTCGTTTCACTGGATCCACGGTCGTTTCGACATATTCGTCGATGAATTTAATAAAGCGCACCATATTTGCACAATAACGTTATGTAACCGTACGCGCACTTTGATCGGCTGCCGCCAACAACAGGAAAAGTAAAAACAGTAGAATTAACCGCAGGTTGCACGGCGACAGTACGGACGGATTTACGCAACGGACGAAAATCACTTTTCCGAAAGTTGGTTTTCCCTTTCGATTAGGATCGAACGTGTAATTGTGTTCCTGAGTGGAATTTTACATTTTACCTTTTGTGGCTGGAGTATCGTTAGCCCGACGTTAATTACAGTCAATTTGTTAATTGTGAATAAAATATGACCCTTTTAGAAACCAAATTGATTGCTCCATATTTTTTAATCTTTTTAATTTCATTATTTGAAATATGATTGGTATACCACCTGTCCGAAGCTCGTTTGATTCTTCCAGAAATGTTTGCAGTTGATATGATAGATTTTTATAAATAAAACTTTGCCTCGAATATTTTAAGCGCTATTTTAATATTTGTTAGATTTAAATAGGAAATTATATTCTTGTTTCTATGTACGTAATGTGGAATTTGTTCTAGTTTTGATGTAAAATACGCGTTTCACGCGTAGTTCCGCTGGTTGAAGAATGCGGTTTCAACTTTTTCGCATAGTTTCTTCTTATTGACTCGATGTTGAATACGCTACACATTATATACTACGATATTTCTTTTTTATGGATAGGGTAAAATGGGAGATAACAGGAACTATTATAGAGCAAATAATGCTTCCACTTGATAGTTTTGCATATGATATGATCGTTTAGTATTTGTATCGTATCTGTGTAGTATTTGTAAAAATAAACATTTTCTGTCGATACTACCGACATCCTTAGAAATTTCAAAATCATGCTACCTATATATTTTCTTAAAATAATCTTCAAGAATACTTTTGAATCTTCCTGAAACAATTAGAAGGAGAACAAAAAAGCGACGAAATGAAAAGAGCAGGAAGATGAAACGCGCAACAAAAGATAACTGGATACCTGGAATGTAAGCTCAGCTCGTGTATTAATTCTATCCCAATGTATTCTCTTTATTTGCACTATATAGTGTGGTAATTTAAATAGGTATCATTTCTTTTAAATTATAATTTCTATGCATGCTACTGAAACATCCTGAACGAAAAGAGAAAAAACGGAGAAGTAAAAAGAGCGCGACGATAAAACGTGCAAAAATATATAGCTGAATACGCAGAATGTAAACTTAGCTCGTGCATTAGCTCCATTTCGTTTTCAATGTATCCTCTTTATTCGGCCGGTTAGCCAAGGGAAGGACGTCTGGATGAAAGGAGCGGCACCGAGCGAGCATGCAATTTCCCCGGACGTATCAACAAGGGAAGGCAGCAAGAGGGCCGCGTTACTCAGTCATGGACGTGCATTTACGATTATTTTCGAGACGCACGCAACGGAATTCAAACGAAATCTCTGGCTAGGAACGCAACGCTGTAGTAATAACATGTCGTCCATGCTAAGAATCGGTATACCAGCGATCGATACCGGGAACAGTTTTCTACGTATCGACCGCTATTAACGATAATACTGTATAACATATTACACGAGTTAACGCAACCCATACTGGTAGAAACTTTCGAAAGGAAGTCTTTCGGATCAGCGCTACCATGCAAATATAATTGCGCGTTGCCTTTCCGCAAAAAAAAAAGAAAAGAAAAAAGGAAAGACACAGAGATAGGGAAATTAGCATGAAGCAATGTTGCAATTTGCAAATCACGAACGAGGAAATAAAGGTTGGAGTTTCGCGTTGGAGAACGCTGATCAACTGTTTCTAATAGCCTGATCATAGACTGAGAAAAAATCGGCGAACGCTTCCAAGTATCATAATGACATTCGAGCGTGCAGTAACGGTGCGGCGGCATTCTGGTTATGGTAATAGACCAACGATGTAAAGAGGAAAGCTTAATTGCCCTTCGCGGCGCGACGGTACCATTTCAATCTACCGGTTAATTCTTCTTGTTTCTACGATTGTCGCGCGCGTAATCGTTCCGACTGCTCTCGAATAGCCGACAAACGGTTCGACGATGCCGATTTAAAATTCTTTATTGCAATAGACGCAGAGTTGAAGACTGGTTATACAGCATGGTATACGTGTAGACGATAGTTTCTAGCCTAGGGGAGAATATGTAACAGTATTTGATTACCTGATTATTTTTCTACTCAATCGTTAAATATATCTCTTATTTTATTTTCAAATTATTGGCCTATTACTGGGTGGAATAATAAATTTTTATTAAATATAGGTTTTCAAATAGTCAGACTATTACAGGTGGACTAGAATAAAAAATATTTTTTAAAAATGGGATTTCAATTATTTTGTTTCCTTACTAATTATTAGGTTGTCCGAAAAGTTTCTTTCGTTTTATAAAGAAATAATAGACGCACAATTTTTTTTTGTTTTATATTAGTTTATTGAATTATGCACGAAACATAATAATAGAAATAGAACGAGATGAATCATACCTAATTGAATAAAATTGTTCAATAAAATTCAATAAAAAACGAAAGAAACTTTTCGGACAACCTAATACAAAGGAACATCATTGAATATTGTAATTTTTACAATTTTGTTAGTTTTAGCGTTAAAATAAGGCTAAAGTCGTCGCTACTTCGATTCATAATTACTCCGGTCACACACATCGCAGAACGCCTACGTTATTCGCGGGCGTACCACGAAACAAAAGTCTGAGAAAGCGAACCTATCGCCGTTTCGACCGGTGTTCCACAATGCGGAGCATTATATCGCGAGCCGTTGCATTCATAGTCGCAGTCTTATTCCATCGTTTTTAGTACGGCCATAATTTTTCATTCTCCCCGGGCAAACGAGAAGGAAATGTTTTCCCAATCGACGAACTTTACACGTGATCGCGAACGAAACACACCATCCTGTGTGCCTTTCTATTCTCTCGTTCATTGCTGTACAAACAGGTTGCACCGCGAGTTCCAGCTTGACCAATCATTTCTTTCTTGTTCTTTTTCTTTCTCTCCTGACCAACGATCGGCCTCGAATTTCGATAACGATCGATCCGTGCACAACCGCGCCGATCAATTCACCAAGCCTCCATTGTTCCGGCTTGGCACGAAACCAAGGATCTGGTCAACGATCAACCAAGTGCCGCTTTGCGTCGAAACCTTTATTTTCCTCGTGCAAACATAGCTCTGTCATATTTTCCCTGTACACAGACACCTTGCGCGGTCGATCGTGGCGGCTTCGTCTCTCGTTGCAGGCCGATTGTTTGCCTTTCGCAATCGGCCGGCTCCTGAAAGTTATTCAGTCCACTTCCAATATGGAGAACGACAAGTGGCGCAATAACCGTACTTGTCCCGTTCGAGTGGTCCTCCGCGGCGTCCTTGTGTGCCGGCTGCAGTCGAGTTTCTGCACTGCTGGCTCGAGATCGTCGCACGGGGCGGTCGCAGCAAAATGAACCGATGTCGGTCAAAATCGGTTTTTCGTAATGTGCGCGATTCATGAGAAGCGATTTTGTTAATACGATTTACGTTTGAGTAATACTAATATAGTACAAATATTATTAACGATGTTACCTAGTTTGCAACTAATTAGCAGGGATCAAGATAACAGTTGCTTTGGCAAATTTTACGGAGAAAATTCTTGAGAAAAGTTAGCTTTTGGTTAAATGGAGAACAATGATTTCCCAAAAAATCAAGTGATTAATTTTCAAGTGTTCCGGTTATCGATAACATTTTCGTCTTGATTACCAGCAACTAAAACAAGTTTCATCATTTGCGATGATTATGTCTGACCAACGTCCTTCAAGCTGATTCTTATACTACAAATTTTTTTGAGTTAATTGTCATTTTATTTTATCAAATGAAGAAAACGAAACAGTTTCCCTTGCACATTTTGTAAAACACTATATCGTCGTTTTTTTTTTTTTTTTATAAATGCTATCTAAAATATCATCTGCGGCATTCTATAAATAGCGAGATTGCTTTGATCACGACAATTCCATACTTTACAAGACTTTATAATACCTCCATTATACAGATGCCTATCGAATCAAACAAATCAACTTCTGCGGGTCTAAGCATCGAAAGGTTCCGTTTGAATTCCTTTCTCGCCTCGATGTCAAAGGTAACGCCGGAGTTCATAAAGTTCCCTGGGATAAGGGGGCCGCGTAGATCTGTCCAAGAACACAACGAACAACGGCAGGTTACCAGTCTCCTGGATACTTGATCCCACGACCTTGCGAAGTGGGTCGCGCAACGGAGAAGGAGACGATTATGTTCAGTCAAACATGCGCAAGTATAATCTACGTGTAACATACTTAACGTGTGCGGAACAAAACGGTTTAGACTGTATCTCTGCCATCTTATGGGACAGTGTTCACAGATCCGCAAGTCATATTCCCAATGCGAGTCTTTGAAAATATCTATCTATCTAACTAATTGTGTAGGAATGTTAATAAATGAGTACTTGATGATCGAATCTAATGATTTGATACATCATCTATTATCTATCTCTAGAATGTAGGAAGTATAAAGGAAAATTGTTTCGGCTGAATATTTGAGGTTATCGCTTGCTTTGGATCGGTTGATGCAGCCATTCGCTAGGAATTAACCGATTCCTCCGCATCCTCTTGCATCGACCGATGTAATCATTCGAACATATATTTCGTACGAGTGTAAGTATAAACGGTTGCAAATGAAAATTGAGATGCGGGCATCAGTTAGGAATATTACGATTGTGCGTGGGATTAATATCTTGAAGACTATAGTTTCTTTGATATTGATAGGATTGAAGGTTTCGCAGTTTCTGGTGGAATATCATTCCAAGATTTTTAATTCCTTGTGAAAATACGTTAATGCGGCGAACAAAACTCTTCGGTCTCTAGTTTCTCTTCAAAAGTCCAATAGATAAAATGTGACGAGTATATGGAAATTTATATAACGAAAGAACGAAAACGAAGCGAGCAAAACTCTCATAGAAAGAAGATTAAAAAGACTGACCTCGCTAAAGAAATAAAATAGTCAAACTCGAAGATGGTATCCCTCTGGGGATATCCATCCACATGTTATTTAGCAATTAAGTTAGAAAAATTTACCAAATGTCCAGCTGGACAAATTGTAAAGTACAAATTAAATAAAAAAAAGTATATGGAAATTTTTGTGCTTGACTATAGGTATCCTTTTTCAGTGTCACGTCGATGACACGGGGAGTGGTGAAATTAAGAAATCACTGGTCGTTTCCTTGCGTTGTTCGAATGATTTCGCGTAGGCTTAAACGTTTCCCAAGCAAGGTAAGAAAAATTCAGACTTGAGATAAGCTGGCAGAATTTATTATGTGAATTCAACAGAATGGCAATTGAGAATGTTAGAACAGAGTGTCGAGAGTTGATTTTGGGAAGTTTTATATACTATGGGTTTGGGTCTTATGGAGGGAGTGTCGTCAGGGCCCACGTCAGAGGTGGCCATGCTGTTACTGTCTTCTGACCCTGGGACATTGTCTACGTTATTGTTTCTATGGCCTGCAGGATGTTCGTTAAGCCCCCCTAGTTTTTCTATTGCTAATTTGCGCCTCTGTGACATCAGCAACGACAAGTTATGCAACACTTAACAACTAACACTGACTGATCAACGAACTAATTTCCACCGTATTTTACAACAAAAAGAACCAAGCTAGAAATCTTTCCTCCCTATCATTAAGCGTTTATCACGTTACAAACGAACCAAAGTTCGCCTCTCGTGAAAGCTTGTTAAAACACTTATTAGCAATCCATAAACTCTGTAACGATGGGGTAAGCAAAACCTTGCAGCGTCCCGGGAAGATCCGTGTAAAATGTTGCCGGCCGGGGGACATAAGTGATCTATTTGCGGACTACCGATCACGAAACGAACGAACATGCAGCGAGATTACGTTGTCAGCCAGGGTATAACAAAGTGCACCGCGGAATACCGGCGCGAGTTAATAAACTCACTGTGAGTCGCCGCGCGGATAACTGCGCGGCGACCTTGCTGCCGGACAAGCTTTAAGCAGCTGATCGTTATAATCGATAGGACGGCCAGAAGCATGCAAAATACGCGGGCAATCTCTTCTGCGAAACTGGTGGAGCCCGAGGTCGAGCAAAAAACGCGAGCCAACGAGCACCAGTTGCCATGGACGTGCGAGAATTCAATGCGTTTCGCGTGCAGTAGATATAGTAGCCAAGGTCGCAAACTTGAAAAGTTTAAGCAGATAAATTTAACGAATCACGCTTGTTTCGATAACCCTGATTTGTGATCAATGTAATTGGCAACTGTACGAGCTCTGTTTGTTTGCAATACATGCAATTAAGTGGAATATGTAATTGGATTGTTCATTACCGTTGAAAATATTGGTATTTGCTTATCTTTATGGAATATGCAGTTTATGAGTTGAAATGGTACAGAATGGAAGTGGGCAAACAAGTAGAAAGTGATCGTTTTAGTGGGAATGGATTGTAAATTCCATACAGAACGAGGCGAAACAAGTTCTAAATGATGGAGTAATTTATGTCAGTTTTTAAGTGGAACAATCTATTCAAACTTTGATTGTTATTAATTTATGTAGTGTTTTATTGCAAGATAAGCTAATTGTGGCTAAAGAAGGTGAAAGGATTCCTTTCTCAAAGGCCACGTGATTTTTGGATTATGTAGATTTTGGTGTAATGTAGATCGCATAAATATATACGTAAAAAATTAATTAACAAAGTGCTCGATTGAGAATTAGTTTCGTCGCTCTCGTTTCTCCCTATCTATTACAATTTCTATTTATTCTATTCTACTTAACATATTAACTCTTTATTTTCTGAATCATATAATCCTTATCTGTTGCTGCTACTTTATCCTATATTTATCTATCATAATTCAAAATAGTTAAATAACACACAAATGTGAAGTATAAAATTGTATTATACGAATGCGCCATTTGTACAGCAACTTTTAAAAATGATGTAGCACGACATTTCCTAACCTCTTTGAAACATTTCTAACCTGCTTCCAGAATAACTCAGCCGTCACAATTAATGTTTCATACTTATCTGCCGTAATTATCTCGCCTTGACACTTCGCCCTGGTTATTTTAAACGTTTCGAACAAAGCGGAGATACGTTAAAACGTGTTTCCTTTGTTTCCGTTTCGCCTGATACTTTATCCAGGGGATCTTTTTGTATGCGTTAGACGGCATGCATAGAATGCCAGACAGAAAATACAGGCAGCGGGCATGCAAGGAACCGGTGAATAATAGGTTACCGCCGATCGCAGTATCGACATGTAATGTATACGTCTGGTATTGTGCCACCGTTTGCCACAGCTACTTGTGGACCACCCACACGATAGCACGCCAGTTCTAACCAACAACGTTCTCCCAGCTAATTACATAACCAGTCGTCTCGACCTTCTCGACTTCAGGTGGACTGACAAACTTGGTATCGAGGAAGATAGATAGTCATTCACCACGACAGTTTCATCCTCTTGATTGTTCCTTCCACCGTTACTAATGACGATAATCGACTAAAGATGCATGCGATAGCGACACCGATTATCGTAATTGTATGCAGTATTCAATGGACTTTGCATCCTCAATTGCCTCGTGTTATTTTCATTGAATATCACTAGTCGAACGTTTACTTTTAATATTATCTCGTTGAATTTTTAGATCGATAGACCTTCCTTCTTTTCTTTTCGATTTAGTGCTATAACACGATAAGCTTTCGTTATATGCAAAGTAAGACACGTGACAAGTGAATCGAAACGAACGAAAACGCGACAAATTATTTTCTTCAAAATCGATATCAATTGCCTTTTTTCTAAATTAATGTTAGGACTAACAGAGTACTGAAAATGGTCAATTTGTAATTCATCGTGCGAGTATTATAGATTCGTTATTTGGATCAGAAACTTCTTACAAGTATTCTACAACATTCGTGCTAAAACACGAATACAACTATAGATTTCTTCTAATAGATATTTGTTTTTCTTTTCACCGTGGAAAGATACAATTAATAGATTAAAAGAAGGAAATATTCTTGCATAATGCAAAACATCTAATTTGATAGACACAGTCTGCTAAGAAATTATCCCTATCAATCATTCGTAACTGACGTGATCCTATGTAAATTGAGTTGTCAGTCAAATAATTAACGTTGTACCATGAACTTCAGAAAACGCCCCTATGCGAACATTTTTTCAGTAACCTTCACGCAAGAGAGTTCTGATTTAATTTCTGTTTTAACTGATGGCATATCGCGTCAGAAGCCAGACCGGAACCGTCGCAAACTTTTTTTTAGAATTCTTTATAGCCTCGCGTAAACTACGATCAACGATGTGGAGCAGTCAGCGCAGCGTTTCTCAACTCGACATATTTTGACCTCGCCACCTCTGTTGCTTAGACTAAATAAAATGCCTGGCCATTGATGCAACCTGACTCGAGATGGGCAGGAACCTTGTGGAAACTAAACTCGCGTAAACAATTCCGAATACGAGGCCTTCGGCGTTGTATTCGGAAAGTGTGTTACGCGGCGCGCTTAATTGCTCTTTTCTTCATAGCCGGCGCTTGTGATCCATCTTTGGTTAGGGTCAATTATACATATATGGGCTAATATCGATCGGCACCGTATGCGTGCACTAAGCCTGCGTACCTTTTATGAATGCTCTTCGATCTTGTCTATATGTATGCCCCATAATCCTCCTTTCTCTCTAGAATGGCGACACGCTTATGCCAATTTTAGAGACATTAATGAATGGCGCTGGCTAACCGATGGTTACTTGTTTCTCTTTTTAGTATCGATTGTAATGGTTTGATTTGTCGTGTCTCATTAGTTTCGTGTGTCGAAGTTTATATAGATGGAAGGTATATATGGATATGTGGGTTTTAATCCTATTAAGGTTTTAATCCTTTCTAGTCTTGTAATCTTTGATTTTAGATCTTAATCCTTTCGAATCGATAACATGTCTCGTGCACTTTGTAGATATTTCACTCTTTGGGTCTCGAGACTGTGTCATTCGTGTGACACGTTGCATGAGATTCCTCGCGTGTCTTTTTTTTATTATTTGCAATTATGCGAGACTTTACCATATATTAGTATATTAGTGTATTGTATGAAAGAATAACAAGAGAGATTTGTTCTCAGCCTTGTTGTTTTTTCAGATCTATATGACAGATATTGTTGAAATAGATAATGTTTAGATATTTACAATTGCGATTTTAATATTTACAATTTACTACTTTTTCTGTATTCTACATTTTTTAACCATAGAACTACCTACGTGCTATCAAATAATAAACACAATACGTCATACGAAATTGCGGAATGTCTCCAAGACAAATTGCAATTTTTTAAAATTAATATCATTTGAATTATAATGATTTATATATAGAATCTTTAAGTACATATTAGAGATCCGTGGTTCTAGTGTTAGAAACAAAGTACCTCAAGATTTGAAAAAAGATACCTGAAATCGGTACAAAGTATGAGCAATGTACATCAAAACACAAAAAAAGCAGTTTCAAGTTTGATGTTATCTATATACATTGTAGTATAATAAGTTATTAATTAACGAAACGATAGATCGTCGTTATAGTCCTTAACTGTTTCATTTCCATTAGCTTATAAATTGAGAAAATGAGTTTAAAGTTGTTAAAGCTGAATATTATTAATGGAGTTAGGACCTTAAAAAGCTGAATACTTGATGCTTTCTAGGTAGAATTATCATTATAATGTCATTAATTTGTATTCTTTATAGCAATATATCAGACATACGTGGATTTGTTAATTACGTTTTTCTGAAAAATACAATTGGAACAGTTAATACTTAGCCAACCGCGCGAGCCACAACGAGCTATATGTGTCCAAGTATCGAGGACTAATATTCACTACTTAAAAAACAAAGAAATGTAACAATTAATTAAGTGGTTAATTAATATTTTGCGGTAATAATTTTATTTAACGATTTCACATATTGTTTATACAAAACACGACTTGAACGTGAAATTAAAAGTTCATATTGCATTTTAATATTTTTTTACAAATACATCTGGCATCTTTCGATTATAACTTTATTTATTTATAACTGATAGTGTAACTTTTTGATTAATTTTAACACCACTAAGTTAGTGTATTTTATTATATACTGTACTTTATAAAAACAGAAAAAGTGGCGCAATTAATTGGGAACAATTCCAGGTAAACAATAACTAATAATAACAACAACAAAAAAGAAAACACGTTGCTAAAGTCAAAAAGAGAGATATTCGGTCACTCAGCGATGTTCTTCACAGAGAGAAGATCTCCCAGTTCGGTTGGCTACGTGTTAAGAATTATGGCGAGATAATATAAGAATATGTACCAATACTTCGTGTTGCCACTGTATGAACAGGTTCTATATGCCCAGTTATCACATGGTGTACATTCCGTACAAGAACTCAGGCGACTTTCTCGAACTTGGAGGCCGTCTTTTTGTCAATAGCCCGTATTCCAGAGCACCGAGGCGGTTTAAAATTCTCCGCTTTCATCCACGTAGGTTTTGGGAGTAGGTGTATTACGTAGGCGCGATCTGTTCATACGCGGAATCGTATCTCTGTGGTCATGTTACGTCGTATGTAGATGCGAGTTCGCGCGATCATTGCCGTGCTTTCCAATTTCTGTGACGTTCTCCGCCCTCTCGCTCCGTTTTAAGCGGCCAGCTACCATCCTCGTGCGCACTATTTGCATATTCAATGCGTGTCCACGATGTCTTTCCACGCCTTCGAACTGTGCGAACTGTTTTTACGCGGATGCCGCGCGTAAACTACGAGAACTTACCAATACGCGCCATGTTTACCGTTACGGAGCATAATGACGTGACAAACAGCGATCCGCCTTGCCAAATAAGATCGGAGCCGAGTCGTGCTGATTCAGAATGCTGCGAGTGGCGCGCGTGCAAGATTTTTACGATAGTATCGCGTATGGGATTTCGCGATTTTATTTTTGGGTTTACATATTGGTTTATATACGGCGCGGTCTCATATCCGTGATACAGGAGAGAAACGTTCTATGGTTGAAAATAAGTTGAAAATCGAGGACGACAAAAGTGCGTTGGTGGCCTTATTTTTGAGAAAATCAAGTTTGTGTCACGCATACGCGAATTCGCTTAATTTCCAGCAATCGGCAGGAGGGTTTTCCACGAGCGAAAATAAGTCGAGAATGTAGAGTAAATGTTTTATGTAGATAAATGTGAGATGGTTATAACGTGTAGGCGTATTTAACAAAGTAACGAGTGGATGAATTTGTAATAGTCAGATGTATTAAAATAAGTATAAATACAAGTACAGAGAGATAGTATTAGATCATCCCATAAGTTCGTGCCGACTTTTGCGTATACATTTCACGTGTCGATTTATAAACATATGGCGATAAGGGACGAATGCACTTGAAAAATGGGAAGAAGTTGTACAACGAGAG
Source organism: Bombus terrestris (assembly GCF_910591885.1). Taxonomy (NCBI): domain Eukaryota; kingdom Metazoa; phylum Arthropoda; class Insecta; order Hymenoptera; family Apidae; genus Bombus; species Bombus terrestris. The sequence goes on along the minus strand of NC_063274.1, from coordinate 21,586,712 downwards.
GGCGATTACATTTTTTCATGAAACTGAAAGGTATGTATACGATCTTAACATATATAACCGCTCGAAAAACGGAACGAACTTATGGGATGACCTAATATATGCCGGTTTCAATCGTCGCTCGCTACTATACCAATCGAAGAAAGAATAATAATAATTTCGTAGAGAGCACGTTCACACATTTTATATCAACGGACGTTACCACAAAAAGTTAACCTTCTTGTATAACTCTAGCTGAAGGTTACGAGAAACAGCAATAACAACCTACTCAAAGTTCTTTTGCTCCCAGACCATGTAACCCAAAACATCGTTGGTGTTCCAAGGTACAATATTATGGATTTCTCAGTTTTGAGTTTTCCGTTTCAACTTGAAACTTTTTCTGCGGACACGAGCCACTACAAATGTGTAGAAGGTACTAGAATTTGATATACAGTTATTATACACCGTTGATGTTTAGAATATTTGGATTTCTTTAAGTCTACGTGTGAGATCATCAATATAGCGTTGTGATAATTTGCAGAACTCTCGCGCAGCGAGATATCTTCTATGAAGTCATTAATTGTACGAATATTTTTTTAGATTTCATGATATTAAACCCTTTGAGTGCTGAATACTCGCGGCCTATGCGGTCCATACGGACGGCACGTAGCTAGCGCTGACGATCGCTGTGGACGGAATACTTTTTCGTTAGACTGAACTCTGTTGATTGACTATTCAAAGCGCAAATCGTAATAAGTAATAGTAATTCTTTTGCACGAGATTAAATGATTCAAGAGCGTTATTTTTGAGTTATTTTTAATTATTTATTATAAACATTGAAATTTGCAGTTAACTAGAATTTGGGTAATAAACTAGAAAACAATAAACTAGAAAACTAAATTTAGTAAATATAACACAAGTTAATAATTCAGTTGTGTGTGCAAAATTTCAAAACAATTATCGATACATAATCCGACATCGCATTTTCTGCATTCCCTTATTTTTCACACAAACAACACATTTTCTTCTTGATAATTAGATGCGACTGTCTGCGAAACAGGTAGACAACTGTTATAACGAGGCATTATTGGCATTTGTTTACTGCCGTTACTAAGGAATGCATTTATATTTATCTCACACAAACGTAATAGTATTACTTCTGCATAGGTGTTCGGAAAAACTGACAAACCCATACATACATCCTTAGTCGATGCCGGGCAGTTACAGAAAACGAATATATGTGTCCTTAGTCCACACCGATAGCTTTCGTCAGACACGTATATGTGCCCATAGCACTCAAAGGGTTAAGAAGAACGTTTACATGTAATATATATTTTTGAATCGTCTCTTATATTATAAGCTCTTAAATTAAATTCTGTTCTTCAAGACGAACATGCGAGTTAATTTTTCCTAAACGAAATCTGTCCTTTATGCAAGCGGCTGGACTTATTTCGCTCAAAGATCGTTCGATGAAAGCGTATTTCGAAAGTAAAAGAAGTTTATGGGTGACAGTATGCGCGATTAACGATACGTTTCTAATAACGAATTACGCGCGCAAGTTCGAGCCATTAAACTACATTTCTTGCAAAGCAGGCGAATATCTATCTATTTTATCACGATCTCATGTTTGCTCGCAGTTAATTACATCCCACGATTCTATAGTCAACGAGGAAGACATGCCATGTCGAGGAAGCATGCGAAGAAGCACGAGTGCCTTCGTAAACCACGTTTCACGTACAACGTGTAAATTCAGCTAATTTCTCGAGTTATTCGAGAACGCTGTAGATCTGTAATACATGAATTTTATTTGTACTTGTTTAAGTAACAAGGATCAAGTGGCTGACGAAATTGACTCGATAAGCTTGTAACTACTTGTGTATTTATTAGGGAACAACTGTCTAATTTGTATTTTCTCATTAATCCCTGCTATTCAATATCAGTGGTATCTAGCAATAAATATACGAAGTAACAAACGAGAGGTATAAATAAATAATTTGTAAGTTTTTAAAAGTAAGATACGAATGATACAAATTTCGATGCGTTTATACGATAATGATAACAATAACAGTATATCACATTGATACTACTACTTGCAATTTAAGAGCATATTAATACAATCGTACAATACTTCACTGATCCATTGATAGTATTGAAAATAAAATAATTTAAAAGAATTCTTCCTCTTACGAGTTATTTGCTGTAAAGGAAACTAAAGTAAATTTAAGGAAAAAGAAAATTCAAGTTACAATGAAGGGAAAAGGATAAGGTTTCCGAACGAAATTAATAATAAATTAATAAGAAAAAGGGGAAGAAGAAAAGGTAAAACATAAAAAGCAGAGAAAAATATAAAAAAAAGAAACACAAAAAGTAAAAGAAAAGAGAAGGAAATACCGATACGAGTCATGACAAACGAAAAAGGGAAGGACCTACAAGCCATACCTAAATTGACACATACAAAAAAGGAGGAAAGTAACATGCTTTGCCTTGTGATAAGCGTATCATTCACACCTCCTCTGACAGAGGTCAGTTGATTGTGACGCTTGGTTAAGGAAAAGGAGTCAGGAGTGCACGTAAGAATTAGATCGCATTCTCCGTTTCACGAGGTATAAAACCGTTGAGATAATATTGCCAGATAGGTTATTTATTGATATCTGGAGAGCTAGTGCTGCCTCTCAAGCCGCACGATACTGTGTTGTTGTTCTACGCCACGGTATGCCATCACGGAAACCTTCCGCAAGAGATCGCATAATGCTCGCTGCAGCTTTTGCATCTTTCTTCCTCCCTTTTGTGTTTCTGGACGAAACCAGCACTCGTGTAACATCCTGCTACGGTGTACCGTTGATAGCCCTAAGAGATGCGAGTAAGATTCGTCTCGCTCCGGCTTCGTCAGCCTTTTCTCGCCGCGGATTCGCGATCGAGCCTGGGAAACTCGCCTCTCTCATTTTCCCTAACATCGCGCGTTCTTTAGTCTTGGACATACATATTTGGATTATCTCATAATTAGACGAGGTACATTCGGTACAGCTTTGATATCAATCTTCCCATTGATCGTTAATTATAAAGTTACTCCACATTGCGATAAGTAACGATTCAATTGTGTAACATATGTACTTGTTAGACAGATCTGTAAATCTTTTTAATGTCGATGGGTTGTGTAAATACGAATTTTTATTTTTATATGGCAAAAGCAGTACATATTGAAAGAACAATAAAACCGAATTTAAAAAAAGAAAATATGGAAGAAGAATATAGAAGACATGGAAAAATATAGAAGGAAAAGTAAAACAAATTCTAACAATTTGCTACCTGCTAAATCTGTTACCTGGTTTTTTATCGATTCATTAAAATTGACACAAAAAGGTTTAAGACAACTACGATCGCAATTTCATTCACTGGGAATAACGAATCGCGTTCTCTGGAGCTCGATCGGATTCATTCACCGAAACCGAAATAATCCCTAATCGGATCGCAATACAGAACCGCGAACAGGGCCGTGATAGGTGAGCTAATAAATCGTAATAATCCCGACGTACGTCGGTACGGGCGTACAGCAAATGCCATTAGTGTGAACTTTCGATGGAAACGGGATACGAGAGCTCGTGGCTCGTGGTGCACAACACGCCTGGCTGCGCGTTCGCGTGTAGGTCAGCCTTGTGGGTGCAATGCTGAGGAGGTGTGGGCCCTGCATACCGGAGATTTCCCTCGAACAGACTAGACTGATCTTTTCAACGTTGCGGGCTAGCGTGCGGTTTTTAGCGTGCACGCTCACACGCGTCGCGCAGGGTGTGTCTAACGCGGCGCACTTGCTCCACATAAGAATCGTTCTGTATCGAATCGTAATACGTACGATGATGTAAGTGCCAAATTCTTGAAATTTTGTTCGTTGATTTTTTGATATTTTGATAGAAAATTTTGTAAAATTTTAGTTGCAAAGTTCGTATGGTTTTTTATTGAATTTTGCAGGTTTGAAAATTTGATATTTGAGGTGTTGGGGGTTTGGAAGTTTAGAATCTTGGTAAATAGAAAATTTGAAATTTTGGAACATTGGAATTCTGACATTTGTGAAATTTTCGATAAAGTATCGATGATCTGTAAAATTGTAAATACGAATATTTAGAAACGCGAGAATTGGAAAATTTAAAAATTTCATAAATTGAAAATATATAAATGGAAAGAATCAGTAGCAGAAGAGGAAGTAACTTATGCTTATAAGTTCTTAATGTAAAAAATGCTGCAATTACTCTTGGTAATGCATAAATTGCTTTAATCGCTGCTAATATGAAATAGCTCATTTCAAGAATGAAGAAAAAAATGTGGGTGATCAATCGACCGAAGTAGAAGTAATTAAGAAGCGTTACGCAAACGTTATCAAAGCAGCATGGACCACATGCTGAGCGTCTCTTGATGATGTTATGAAACAACCTACCGCAGTTCGTTTGAGCTATTGCAGCATATCATGGAAAGTTCTGTCAGTGACTGAACGTGATTGGGAAAATAACTCGTCTAAGACTTAATGACTAGCGCTATCGTCGGTCATCTTTATTTATAAAATGCGAAGTAATGCTGGATAGCAGAGATTCTATCCGTTCTAACATCATATGAATTATAATTTCTTTATTTAAAATCTTATCGATGATATATTACAATCAAATACACAACATGTCGAAGTATTAACATGTTTTAAACCAAAATTATCTAGGATAGTTCTTCTATTACTGTAAACAAATTTCTCCATTTCTCCAAACAAGCTGAAGGTAATATATTAAATGGCAAAACTGCATCGTATTGTTCTCCATGCTAATTCTTGTAATAGAGATATAACATAAGTGTTAACAACCACCAAAACCCACTAGTTACTCAATTACTTGACACGTCGGATCAGATCCGCAGGCTAAAATTACCCTTTAGATTTAAGCACCAGATTCAACTAGAATCAAACACACGATAAACACTTATTGAACACGACATAGTACCACGCCAGAAAAATTTACTTGTAATTCTCAATGAGAATTGATTGTAAAATTCATCCAAATAAAAAAAATGCTAATTCTTTCGTCGTATATTGATTTCTGAAAGTATATTTGTTTCGTCCAGTGATTCTTTGCGTCGCCCGGAATCTAGCCCTCGGTCGAGGCAGTCACTCGCTACGTCAACATAATTAATTGGACTGTAATAATCATAAGGAACTGTCGCAAAACTGAGCATTTCGATTTGAGACCGTTAAGTGGTATAAAGCACCTTCGAGTCAAAATGTTCCTTATGGTTATTGCTCCACCAGGTAAAAAGTGGGGAAACGTGGGTTTTCCCATGTCTCCCGGGATTTTCACCCGCAAGCGACTGGTGCTGCGGCGATCAACACCCAGCAAGAGTTTTCCTCTGCGACAGCATCGTCATTGATCTTTACTGGATCTACGATTACACATCAGTCAACATCTCTGCACTGGGTTCACTACTTTAACTCGGTCAACATACATCTAATTAACATACACATACGCAACGAGCGTAATCATATTGTCTACAATTGTTGTTGGAATAAAAAGTACATTATAATTTGTTACCTCAGCGTTATAATTAATTCAATCGTCTCTATTATCCTAAACGAAATAGAGGATCGATCAGTTTCGTGGCGTCGATTGTATATCGCAACGGGAATCTACGATTCCCGTTGACGCGCTCCTTGAGATCGCGTCATATTTATATAATATATTTTAGCATTAATAAAATATAAAATCGCCTTGAATCTTTCTGTCTGTGATTTTGTAACTAAATTACATTGTGATGAAAGGAACGTCCATATACCGTGTACCTTTGAGCGATAGCGCACATTGAATCACGTTACACGAGCCGATCAGTGTCGCCTTCCGATTCAGCTGTTACGCGTCTTGCAAGGTTAATTCTCCCAAGTGTGCGCGCACACACGTATCTGGGCAATTGTTGCGATCACTCGTTGGCGATAATTTTTCACCATGTATCTCGCTACGTGGAATAGTCGCGACGCGTTGGACACGCCCTGCATATGCATGCATGCGCGCGGATGCTGGCTGACTTTTCATGGAATCTGCTCGCCGCGGAATGTTCGTGGCCGCAGGTCACCACCGTTCAGTGATTTTGCCTGCTGCACGCTCGGATTCTCGGTACCCTTCCCGCGCTCCTGCTCTTTTTCCGAGAACGAACAATTAACGCGTTCCGCCTCGTGCACGGAATTAACTTTATCTTCTAAAAAGGCCTCGATGTTATATAACCGAATGAGGTCGAACTTTGTGCCACAGTCTTGAATATTTTGAGAATCGATAACGGTAATCGTTAGATTGCGGATATTTATGCGTTTGTACATATTTCATTTTTTTTTTTTTTTCATTGTTTTTCAACTATCAACGATCTGAATTATCAAGGTCGTTAAACCAACGAGTAATTTATTTTTTATTATACTATCTCACTATGCTATCTCAGCATTCCGTTCTTCCTTCTCAATTTTGAAATTCGTACGTCTATAAATGGAAAGAAAAATGGAAAAATAAAGATTTTTTCATTTATTAAAGATTACGACGAACGTTCTGTTTTAGATTCTTTATATATTTTCGCATACAATATGAATTCTGCGTATTTTTGCACATTTATATTTTATGAAAATGCATAAAAATTGGCAGTCTGCTCGTGAGTTTCTGTTGTCTAACGCATCGAATGTCAATGTCTGGCCATTTAACAGGCTATTGGCTACCGACACGCGCAGGTATCTCAAGCCTCTTTCGAGATTCATCGACACGGAGCAGCTAGCTCGCGCGCGGATGTATTTCCAGCTATCGAATGGAGGGATCTCCTTTCCTCGGTCGACTGTCCGCTCGAAAGGTTAATATGTATCGCGATACGGCGTGAGTTTTATTGGTTCGTCAAGGTGGACACGAAGCGAGATGAACTTTAAAAAATACAAATGTCGCGTAAATGTCAGAACCTTTCTACATCTTCTGAGATATTTTCATAAACATATAGTAACATTTTACGTGGATTTTATCAGATGCTTTGCGTAGGTGAAATAATTGGATATCTAGCATAATGATCGTAATTTTGAACTGAACGAGAATGTGGTAACACGTGAGAAAATATCGATTTCAAGATCACTGATTTACATAAAAAGAGTAAGATAAGAAGAAGAAAATAAGAGAAAGAATAAAAAGAATAGATATAAAAGTGTTACAAACGCTTCTTTTTTCGCCGAAAATTTTGATAGCCCGAATTTTAATTGCTTTTGAAACATTGCAAATGCTAAACAGCTTCATCCAGGATTTCTGTGACTAGTACATACCGATTTTGACGCAATTTTGCGCTATTGTTTGAAAAATTACCACTTTAATAAATCACAAACGACAGAAAATACTAAGAGTAATCGTTCGAATAAGTATGAAATAAAAATTATATCATTTCTCAAAACCTATCAATGAATTATTTTGTTAAATCGTCAGAATCAGCTCAAATATCATAATGATCGATTCTCTATATTCTACATTATTGTATATTGTACGTAGGCTGTGAATTTTTGTGCTTTTAAATTTCCTACAAGTATATAAAAATTCGCACGAATAACTAGCTATAAATGTCTCAGTATATCCCTTTCAACAAGTTCTTTCTTCCTCATTCTCTCCGTCTACTCGTTCGAATATTGCCAAAACAGGCTTGCGTCTGCTGCGCGATGAGCAGATAAACGTAACGCGAATGTTTTACACCTGGGCGTGGATTGGTCGAGATATTATTGGCTGGCACGCGTGTGCGTGCGTGGGTGTTCCACAGAAAGGCAATGCGCCATTCCACCAGTATTGCTCGCGGCTTACTGCCACAGACGGTCGCATTAAACTTAAGCTCTACTTGATCAATTCGTCGCGCGCGAGATACGCAGTCACCTGCTGGGGTGCGCGCCGTTGGGCCAGAAACCTTCCAAGCAGACCACCGGCTTGGTCGACTATTCCTTCTGATTACTGCCTACAGGATTTTCTAGATCGCAGCATTGTGATATGTCAATTTAGGGGCGTAGAATGTACAATAGAACGTTGAAGGCTAAAGAAGTAAGAAATTGGAAAGTAAGAGATGAAAAATTTCGATGTAGAAGGTTAAAATTGGAAAGAAATTCTTGGGTTTTAGAATCGTGATAATGTGGATTTTGAGGTTCGTGGATTTGGGAATTTTAAAAGTAACGGATTGGTATTGGGTTGGCAACTAAGTGATTGCGGATTTTGTCAATACCACCTAATGACAACATCCGCAATTACTTAGTTGCCGATCCAATAGTTTAAGAATTTTAAAAGTAAGAAAGTGTAAAGAAGTAGAGAATTAGGAATCCGAGAACGTTGAAAGTAAAGAATAGAGAATTTTTGAATTTTAAAGAAAGCTACAACTCTACAAATTTAGTAAGTTTCGGATTCTTCGCATAAAACTGTTTGTCAGTTTAAAGTGATAAAAATTGGCAAATAAAAGAGCTTTACATATTTAGAAAAAAGAGAAAGATAAGAAACTGGTGCAATTATACCTTACCTATCGAACAAGCCAACGCGACCGGATAAACGTTCCGTTTATCAATTTCAACTAATCTCACCACGCACGAAACATAGAAAGTGAAACAACAAGAATGGCATTCCTAATCGTAGACAACCAGTTTATGCTGTTGCTTACACACGACGGATAAAACAGACAAAACCAACTCTCTCGCACGATTAATAAGATTCCGTGGTTAATCGTGCAGCTGGGTCGTTAATTTCCCCGTAAAACCAAATTCAGTTTACGAGCGAGGATCGTAATATAAACTTGCTTTATCACGGTTTACAAACAGCTTGTAAGGTGTTATCGAGGCCCGCAGCGGGAGCCATTATCGCCCTGAGGAAACGGATTTTCCACGAACCATTTTCCATAAACGTTTCTAATAAAATCTCGCGGTATCTGCGCGTAGTTAACCGTTACGCAATGCAATTACAACCACGAGCTCGATACAATGCCTAATAAAAGGCACGGTGAGAAGAGGCCGGACTAAATTATACGACGTAACATGAAAAACGCATTACGAGGGTCGAACGAAAGAAGATAAAAATCTCAAGGCTGGTCTGATCGGTCGACGGTGAAACAAGATCATTAATTGCCAGCTACGTGGACCATAGGAAATTTCGTTACGGCTCTGATTCGCCGTAGAACCACCTGTTCCGATCACGGAACCTTTTACGACAACAACCGTTTCGCAAGCGTTCCGTTTCCACCGTGGGACCATGCAAATGGATTTTGCCGCACTCTTTCACTGCGTACACCATTGTTACCTTCTCACCTTTTTTTCCTCGACCTCGACTCCAGCATGGCCATACTACGTCCATTAATCTTTTTAACCGAGAACAAGTAGATAGAGTATCCTGGTTTGCGAAATACACTTAGGGCTCGATAGCGATTCGTCGAAGAGGTCGAATATAACATTGGTCTGTTCGACGCGTGGAAATAATTATCCTAGCGAGGTGTACAGACACCTCTGATCGATCGGATAATTCGATCGACGGGTTTATGGACAAGCGATTGCACCAATGGTTCGTGGTTTTATAGAGGATGTTATTGGTGATTGTAATTGATGTATGATAGAATTAATCGAGGCCGGTCTGGAGTTCTTCGCGTTGTAAGAGAGGCTTGTGTAAAGGGAATGGATTTTATCCGTTAAGAGATAGTTGTGTTATACCGTGCTGTAGGTCAGAGAATATTATTCTAGAATATTCGTAATATATGAAATTATTTTCAAGTTTCGTCTTATAAAAATGGCAATGAGACTCGTTAAAATAAAACTCTGAGTAAAAGAAAAGTAAACAAATATTTTGCAAGAATATTGAAAATATAACATGTTCTAAAAATATTAGATTGTAAATGTTCTAAACGGTAACGTAATAAATTATCCATGCAAAGAGGAAAGCAAGAATAGAAGAAGGATGACGGAAGATGACGATGTAACTATAATTTCCTTAATACGTGGTAATAAATACGAATAATTTCCCTTCGCGTGGAGATATGCCAGCTGTCAACTTGTGGCAACCCATCCCACCTGTATGTGTCAAGTTATACGACCTTGATGAACCTTCATCCTCGGCTAACGGGAGAGTACCGTGGTGCAACAAGAAGGACAAACTTCCATCTAGAAGACGAATGTTCCCGGCACGGTCATAAACGGAGAATTATTTATCATATGGGTTAAATGTTACGTCCGATAAATCTTCGGCGCGGCCACACTTTCCGAGAGAATGCAACCGGACTTTTATATCGATGATCGTTTCAACGCTATATCATTATTCTTCGTACAAGTGGTTGAACATTGAGAAAGCTCCGTTACGATCTAAACCCGTAACATGTTTGCTTAAGTTTCGTTATACAACTTCATCGTGTATCATCTTACAAATAGTTCGCATTATACATTAATCAAATCGAATGTCTGCCAGCTATTGGCTAATTTGTAGATATTTTAATAATAATAAATTGATCGTGTATGCGTCGTGTATAGCATATAGGAAATTTGACGCGATTATGCGTCGATACTTACGCAAGTTCGTGTTCTTCAGCATATAATTTGAAAAATGGAATTTAAGTAGACAATTGTTTTACCTATGAAATGTTATAACAGGTATCTTCGATATTTAATATATTTTTGTTTACATTATATGCATTCTATGCATTTCTGCACTTTGAAGTTTCGCGTGGATGCATAATAAGTTTCCCACGCAACACACGATATCCCAAGTAATCTTACAGATTGCAGGCTCATTACAAATATCAGAGTATAATAAATCAAATTCAGCTTCGGTTAAGCGCTCATCAGAATCTCATTCAGACTAAATATTCTAGAATTATATGCATCTTCAGACCTTTCGGTATTAACTTATTCATTGGATATTAGAAGTGTTAAGTGATATTATATCACGTACACACTTCGGGCAAGATTTCATAATGCTACATCGTTATGCAAGAAACGATGTTGCAGGCGTCTAAGGGAATTAATCAATTTCGTTCGAATTAAATATCACAGTTACGAATATTTGCAGATCAATTTGCAATCAATTTGCTGATGGAGTAGCATAAATGTTACACGATACTAGGTCACGTATGCACCTGTAATAAGATTTCATCGGGTACTTCGTTGGAGGTCATAAATATCTTTATAGCATAGTAATTATACGCCGTAACGTTAGAAATATCATTCACGTGTTTCAGTATTACGGAATCGATCGAATAATGGTATAGCTTAGGCGCGATTTAAGCCGCGTATGTATTCACGTTTCCAATGCAGTCGCCTAAGCGATCTCGTGACGCAACGTTAGCCGAGAACAGGTTGGTAACAAGTAATTAGCCGTTTCTAGACAGCATACGTTCAGCTGCTTCTATATCGATAAAATGACCTAACATCACTTGCTTTCCATGTTCCATAACAATATTTTCTTCAATACTATCCGATTTAACAAGATTCATTCAACAAATAGCAAAGATAAGAATAAGGTAGATGAATCATTGGATCGATTGAAATAAATCAGACGACTACTATTATTGTATAGATCGGAAGTTATGGTTGAACGGAGGATTGGTGAACATGTATGTGTTTCAACGCATGAACTATTCGATTTGTATCGTTTGATTACTTCATATATTTGAGAGACGAAGTCTGGCCATAACGTACGCATTCTACTTATTAAATCTGTACGGACGTATTTCTACTATCAATTTTAGAAATATCGATATAATATTTTTGGAAAATATTCTGCAATCACTGTATTAATGAAAATAAGACAAATTACTCGTTGGTATGAAAGAAAGTGTTGCAAACGGAAACATTTATACTAATCAAATATATTACTTGTGAAATGCAATATACATTAAACCAATTTAAAAATGTGTTATAAAATTTTATCTCGATTATAACTAATTTACAACTAATTATTGCGTATCAACTACAACTTCTGTATATTTTAATTTTAAGAATTAAGCTTCATAGCTGGTACCGCTAATTTGAAAAACTTGTCAACGACAGAAAACTACAACGAGTTCAGCAATAATCTACAGATCACAAGTTTAGTATGATACGCAGAAATCTTTTTCCATTGCCATATAAAATTTATTTAATTTCATAAATTGTTTAATTTATGATGTTCGGCAAACCGTACGAGGAAGCGATGGAAACACGGGGAACGTCGCAATAGTTTCTATATCGCAAACGTGGCGACGAATAACTCCGAAAAACATTTCTATGGCGTAGGCGGGAACGTGAACCTCTTGAATAGCATCCACCGGTGCGGATGGTCTCCACCGTATGGTGTACAGTTAGGCGTGACGCAAGCGTGCGCTCGAGAACGGTATGAGATTCCAATTATAGGGAGCTTCCGGTTTCTAAGGGTCTCGCGTTTGTTTGGAACAACGCCCGCGTCAGCACACTTGAAGATGAAACGTGCGAAAAGTATGGAAGTCCATTGGTGTGTGAATCGAATCGTGATGAAGGCACCGAATGGAATTGCTTCGTAATTTATGGCCATGTCGCTGATGATTAGGAAGTATTTTGTGATGTAGAACGTCAATAAAGGCGGATTAGGAATAGTGGCGTTCGAGAATTTCTGACGAAGTACGTTGAGAGAAGAATTCGAATTTTTAGAAGTATGTGTATGATACTAGTAATCTATTAGCTGTGTTTAATATAGCTGTGTTTTCTAGTTTCATAAATATTAATTTTTGAAATTAAAAAGTATAAACCTAGTTGCCTCTCTCTTTACCACGTACGTTATTTTCACGTACTTTTATAGGCGTTATCAAAGTACACGTTTTGCATTTTCCAAGTTATACAATTTTATTATCTTTATCCGATTTAGAGGATACGAATGCCGACTACGTACTTCAGAACGTACATACACGTGCCAATAACATTTTAGAAACTTAGTTAATCGTCCACGTGTGCATCTTTGAAAGAACGTAGCGTTTATACACCTGATGTTAAAATTTTAAAGGCGCGTCAAAGATACGACTCTGAACAGCGCAGTCATTCTACGTGTTATTGCGGAAGTCGCGTTAGAACGATCGTAAGGGAACCGTTCGCGGTGATCCACGACGATCGGATAAGCGCGAAGATCATGGTTGTAAAAGAACCTTATAAAGCCACACTTTATACGACTGTCCCGGGATATCCATCTTGTCCCGCGTACGGTGATTTCTGTCTTTTAAAATGTAATATAAAGATAGCTTCATCGGCTACTATGTATCCAGCAAGGCATATTTTGAGCCTGAATCGCTTCACCAATAATTAAGATTTCATCGTTTATATTTTGAGTTGAGTAATAAGGAAGTGCGAGGAACTGTCGAAGGAGAATTTCGAATTTTATAACTTAAGTTTGCTGTCAAATTCAACAGAAATTTTATTGATTCTGCTTCTAATTAGTCTAATTAGTCAACGGTTATAAGGAATTTAAAAATCTTACAGAAAAATAATCTTATACTCTCAGTTTCTGAATATTATAGTTGTATGTAAAACGTATGATATTCTCAGTAAAGTAAAAAATTATTATTTAATTCAGTCAAAATTAAATTTACTTAGAGAAATTGCAGTAATATTATAAAGGTACTTTATATACTTAAAACTGAACGTTGTATAAAGAAGAAACTTTCCATAATCTTTATTGCCAAAACGTTATCAAAAACGTGTGAAATATCAAAATTTAATGCGTATGTCCGTAACATACATGAGCATTGTAATTGAATTTAATTGATTTTGATTGAATTGGATTTTTGCAATTGATTTTAACAAATCTAAACTACGATATTTTAGATTTACATATATATACTCTTCGAATATTATAATTATAAAATGAAAATGAGATTAAACCTTTTATATAAATATATCTATGTATGTATATGTATATGTAAATATATAAAACGTTTAAATCCCTTTACTATAAGTTTTTCTTCGAATATACATATACATGCATACATATATAAATATATATAAATAAAAAATATATATATTATATATGATTTATTATTATAATATAATTAATATATATGATATATACTTTCATATAATATATATTAATATATATTTTGTTATATAATGTATATGTATATTAGAAGAAAAGCTTTGAGCTCCTGAATCGGGGGAATATTCACACGTTAAGAAGTTCGATCTAAAATTTAAGGCTTTTAATCCTACATCTTCTTGCTGCATGCTTATAACAAAACCAATAAAAGTTCCAAAATTTGTATCTTTATAAAACAGTACCCAATCCAACAAATATCTAATATATCAACATAAAAGAAAGTACTAAAAGAATCTGAAATCATCGTTTTCGAATCACTATTTTCCTAAAATGTTATTCAAATGGTACAAGTATACGTAATAACAATTCGCACGATAACATTTTATTCAAATTTTAAAGGAGAAATCTTACCTGATTGATATCGCTACCCAAGTCCCGCGCGCTTTTCGCGCTCCTTAGCTGATCGCCCCGGTACTCTCTGTACCTGATCGTCACCTCATCGTCAGTAAGAGCGCCGCTGCTGCTGCTCCTCGCGTTCTTCTTGTTCTTCTCCTCCTTCGCCTTTTTCTCCTTCTTGCTAAACAGCTGCTTCACCTTGCTCATCGTGCCACTCTTCTTCGCCGCCTTCTTCTCGTACTTCTTATCCGCGCCGGTCGGTGGTTTCGCGGTCACTGGCGGCGACTTCGACATGTCGTTCATATATTTATCGTACTTCCGTTGCTCGTTCGGCGTCAGATTCATGTTTCTATCGGTATGCCGTCTCTCGTGTTTGATAAATTGCCTTGTAACGAAACCTTCGTCCTCCGACTCGATTTGTTCCCTTCGGTCGACCTCCTGTGAGTCGCGCCTGTAATCGTTCTCGATCCCGGAATCCGCCAAGCGATCCTTTCGATCGGAGTCACTGAGCCGAGTCTCGCGATGTCGACGCTCCGTATGCGTTCTGGTCTCTTGTCTGGTATGCCTAGACTTGCTACCATCGTGATAGACCCTGGGAGGCCTGGTGGGACTTTCATCGAACGTCTCCAATCTTCCAACTGTCGCCTTTACTCGTGGACTCTCCCTGGCGTCGGAGTCGTCGAAATAATCCAGCCGATTGCGCGACCTTCTGAGAGGTTTCTTTGGATCCTCGTCCAACTTCCGATGTTCCTTCCTCAAAGTTCGCGATGTCTCGTCGTATCGAGTCTCGCAGCGAATCGAATCTCTGGCCGTAGTGTCGGAATCGTATCTGCTTGAGTTGTAACCTCCGCGATCGGTGCGTATTCGCGGCGGAGAACTGTCGTAATCATCGTGAATCGGGTGTTTGCTGCTGGTGTACCGTTGAGTCGTACGAGTTTCTTTATAGTACTTGGACTCCAATTGGCTACTGGTCATCTGAGATATATCGGTGTCGTAGTCGTCGTTTGGACCTTCGCGCAGACTATCCAGGTGTTGTTTCGTAAACGGGGATCTTTCTTTGCGGTCATTCATCGTGGGACTCTCTAAAAGTGGTCGGCGCACGTCTCTGGCGTTCACATAGTCGGCATGACTGGTCAGATTCTCGTGCGACCTGGTCGTGTATTCGCTCCTTAACGCTCTCACTCGCGAATTCTCGCCCACTTCGTCCAGACGCTGCGTGGACTTGCTCATGCCGCGGATGGATTCGAAGTTCTTCTTCTTGGGCAAGTAGCAGTCCCTCGGTCGAACGTCTCTGTCCAAGAAATCGTCGCTCTTGGAGAATTTCCTTTCAGTCGTGGTGAACTTCTTGGCGATTATGGGCGAGGAAAGGACATTATTCTCCCTTGGCTCGGTTCGGAAGTGACGAGGAATGGTGTTCTCGTCCGGGCGCAAGTTGGATGATTTGTAAGGGCTGGTTGAGTTTCTGGGCGCTTCGTACCGTTCCTCCGGACTGGTTCTACTCCTGTCACTGAGGAATGGCTTGAAATCGTCCGCATAACCCTCGTGCGTTCGCGTCTCTACGATATATTTATCTCCGTATTTGTCTGTCCTCGTTTCGACCGTGTATCCGTCTCTCGGTTTGGTATCGATGTAACCATCCGATGGGATCTTGTTGGTGATCTTCTTTTCGTAACCGTACACCTTACCGTTGTCTTCGTGAATCTCCTTCTCGAATATGTACTTCTCTCCGTTGCTGTTGGTGCGCGTTTCCGTGATGTACGTATCCATGTAGCGTTTCGGCGAGGCGACACGGTTAGGAGTGACCGGTGACGGGACAATCGGCTTGTCGATGATCTCGTGCTCGGATTTCTTGATCGGCACGTTCGCGCTGTTCTTCGCGGCGAACATTTCGTCGGCGAGCAGCCTCGACTTGATTCTAGATTCGAGAAGGTCGCGTCTAGCGCTCAGTTCGGACGTCTTGTTCGATATTCCGCTTTGAGTTTGTCTGGCGGAGAATTCGTTACCGTCTCGTTGTCTGGCGTCCGTGCCATCGGCTCTGCCTCTGCCAGACGTGTCAACGAACACGGTGGACGTGTATTTTTCGGGCTTGTCGTATAGACGTCTGTCGATGTCGTCAAATTCATGACGTCGTTTTGTGTCTACGTTTCTGGTAGCGTAATCCTGCGTGCCTGCGTAGTGGCTAGAAAAATGAGTACTGCTGTTCTTCCTGTCCTCCTCGTATCTCGATTTAAACGTGTTGATTTCGTTATTACGTCGCAAGTCGCTGTACGAGTAATCCGTCCTGCGGTAATCCTTTTCCGCGGGACTGTTCTCGCGCGAAGAGTCTTTCCTCTCGAGACCAAGCCCTTCGTCGCTGTCCGAGTGACTTCTTTGCGCTTTTTTCTTGTCGGTCTGCACCTGAGCGTAAATCACGTTGGTCTGCGGAGGCGGCGAACTGCAGGACTCGTTCGGTCTGGTATAAGAAAACGGTCGGTTGTTATTGTGACCGAATCCCGGGCCTGGTGAGACCATCGTTTTAGTTAGCTGAGGTGGCGGCGACCGGTCGCTGGATAATCGGTGAATCATCTTGTGTATCGTCGACTCTTCGCCGGTTCGTTGCTGCAGATCGTATCGGCTGCTGTGCAGCATGCTACTTGTACCGACCTTGTCCACTTCGTCGACCCCGGTGTCGTTTACCACCGGTGAAGGGGTCCGGCCTGTTGCCTTCTCCTCTTTTCTTTCTGTTGTTTCCTCTTTGCTCTTCTTATCGTCTACCTCTAGTTCGATAGGTATGCGTCTCACGGTTCCCTTGTTCTCTCTCTTAGGCGATATCGGTGGCTTTCCGACGCTCACCTCCGTTTCTTCGATCCTTTCTCTCGTTTCGATCGTTTCTGTCCGTTCCGTCACTTTCTTCGCATCGGATTCCTCCTGCTTAGACTTCTTCGCCTCGGGCCTGCTGCTACTTTCACCGTTCTCCGTTGTTGCTACTTTACCGAAATGAAACGGTTGTTGATCGACGTGCGGCGATGCTTCGATTATTGGGGACAACTGTTTTCTCACGCGACTACTGCCAAGATGCGATCCCTCGCTCTCGCTGCCGCTCCTCTTGCGATGCGATCTCAACGAGCTAGCGGCGTCGCTGACGCTGCGCCCGACCGGTTTCCGTTTTCTTTCTAACTTCGGGGAGAAGAACCTCGCCAGGGGACCTCTTAGCTTTTTCGCGCTCGCATCGCTGGCGCTTCTCTCCAATGCCTTCTTCTTCAGCCTCGGTGTCTCGACGAGGTCTGCGCTGCTGGTGGCGCCAAGTTCTACGCTCCTGCGTCTTACATCGAGTGGCAGTTCCGGCCTCTTCTTGTTACGCCGCGCCGGAAGTGTGCTAAATCGACCTGGCAATCGTCTGTTGTCGTGGGCAACGCAGTGAAGGCTGCCTACCTGCTGAAGCACCAGCGCCGCCTCCTGTGCTAGGTCTTCCTTGCTCCTCGACGCTATGCTCTCCTTGTGGACCGGGGTGGCGATCAACCGGCCTTCGCCATCTCCTGCCAGAGCCGCGGTCACGCGGGGTGCTCCACGTCCTGCAACAATTCCATTCAGAAAGGGGGTTAACGAGGGATTCTTTCTCGGGAGATTGTTATAAGTTTAAGGATGGATGTAGGAGAAAGTGGAAGCGATGATTTTGTAATTTGGGTCAGTAGTGCAAATATTTTTGTTAGGCGTTATTACTATTTATTTAGTATAATTAAGGAATTTTTCTAAACACACGATCAACAGGGAAAAATAGATTATTTTCGAGATATTCGCATATTTGATGTTAAAGTTAAGTAATATTTTTGTTCTCGTCGTACGTAATACTTTACATATTTTACGTGTAGCGTAACTACACGTTTATCTCTTTAAATAATGGTTAAAGTTTCGTAATAATCTCGTTAAGTCATTAACATTAAACTATAAGCTTTCGCGACTCGTGCCAGCAGAGCTTAATCCCCTCTGCATTAGGACGTTAAGAGGAAAGTTTCTCGCAGATTATTAAAAGTGGGGAATAACAAATTAAGGCTTAAGCAACACCGAGAAACTAATGTGTTCCTTCATAGTTCCTCTCTGTTAATTCCTTCTCGTATTAACCTTCGCGGTAAATCGTTCAAGCATTAGCTGTCATTTTTACAAAGACGCGCCAGTAATTTCCGACTCCGCATCATCCTAATTGCCGCGCGATTATAGTCGCGCCAGCGATCAAACGGACTAATTATCATTCGTTTAACGATTACTAGATAACTCTGACACAATCGTTCTATTAAAAAATCGCCAGCGACGTATCCTAAATTTTTGTCTAATTCGTTTATTACGAAAAAAAGGATTATTACGACTTATTTCGACAGTGCGTAATTAATAACTCGCTTTCTAACAAGTCACACTCGTGCGGTGCATTACAGTCACTAAAATTATTAGGAAAATATCAGGAGACTACGAAACATTTTTCGCTTTGGTCGCAATTTTAAGCGAATTTTTCTCTAATAAGAAACCAAAAGACGTCTGAGAAGTTTGAGCCACAGCTTAACGAAGGAAGCCCGGATCGCAGAATTTTAATTGGGTGACGTCAATCGCTCGAAAACGACGTTCATTAGTAACCAAGGGAATGGGGCGGTGGACTCTATCGCGAATAATGGATTATTCCACGAGCAGTCAGGAGCATTATTGGATTTGTAAATTAGCGATTTATGTTAAGCAGACCGGTCTGGTCGTTAGCGGTTAATCACCAAGTTTAATCAGGTGCTAGTTGCTACTAGAGCAAGTCGGATACGAACTAAGGGCAGGGAAGAAGAAAGGAGGGGAACATCGCCCTCGTCATCTTTATAATTCATCAGCGACAAGAAACGTCGTCTATCCTCGCCTCCCATTTGTCCGTGCGATCGATTGTTAAACCGAAATAAATAAATGTTGTCCAACGATCAGACACTGTTTAATTGGCGTCTAATCGAGCGTAATCGACAGCACCATAGCTGCAAATTCCATGTTCGGATCGGTTGTTAGAACCTCGCTCCACAATCGAACTCATTCGTGGAAAATGAAACTGCCTTGCCTGACAGGTCTTTTCTATGGAAAACTGCTCGATCGATGAAGTCTTTGAAACTTTTTACACGGTCATTTAGTAGGCTTGAAATATGTATTATGGTTATTCAGGTTTCTTTACTTTTATTTATCGATGTACGTATTTATTTTTATAAAGATACGAGATCTTAATAGGTCTCGTTTGATATTCATAAAACGGTATGCTCAAAAGGTTGTTTGGGCAGTTTGTTCGTCCAAGAGGAGGGAAGATCATTTTTTTATATTTGTTTTGACTGTCTCTTGTCGAAAAATTGTTCAAATTTCAGAGAACTACGATGGAATTGTCATTGATGTGCTTGATTTCTAGTTTCAATTTTATGGTAAAATTTGTATTAAAAATTGTCTACGGATATAAAATTGTGATTTCACTTTCAAATGTATTTTGATTTTACTGTCTTATTTTAATTCGAGCATGTAAATGCGCAAAAGTGAAATTAAATGACTAACGTTTGATTATTAACAAGTACGTATATATATTGGGGTATTTTTTGAAGTTAAAGCAACGTAAACTAATATAATAATTCTTAGATTTCTAACCGTTATTTGATTTACATCAACTTGTTCCCTAGATAAACTGAAGCTTTAGTTAGTTGTATAGTTGGTAGATTACGACGTTCGACTTTCGCTATCCGACTTTTTACGACAGATAATGGAAATCGTGGTTCAATTTAAAATTCAACCACTCGTACACGGACGTAATACGCAATTTGACCTTTTCAACGTGCGCCTCTAAACCTGCTGTTTCAACTAACAGTGATTGCCGGCAGAAAACAGGAAATCAGTTGAACAAAACCACATTCTAAGTTTAACGTACAGTTACATTAATATTCGGACAATATACTACCTTTATAATTATTGCTGTGCGTAAGAGTGAATGATTTAGATATTATATTGTTTATTTTATAGAAAGATAAACCATGTATCGTACATTGAAAATATATAAACAACTCCATTCTAATAATAACATTTAATTGTATAATACATTTTGAACAAAAAGTTGTCATATTTTCACGTCATATTAATGTTCGGACACTTTATGGAAAATAAATATTTTATATATAAAATTTATGAAAGATTGCGATAATAATATTTTGTCGCGTGTCTGTCTTGTTTAATGACCTCGTGTAACCTTTTGAACATATTAAAAATAATTTTCTTTACATATTCTGAAGAAATAGTTGCCCATTCTTCCTTTAACATCGTTTGCAATTCAACTTTTTAATTTATTGCTGTTTCTCTGATTCTTTGGTTTAATTGATCCCATAGAGAATCTATGGGATTCAAGTTCGGAGATTGCGGAGGTGGATGTAAAACTTTAGGATAATTGTATAACAAATATTCCTGTACTATTCTCGTATTATGTTTTGGATCGTTGTCCTGATAAAATTTGAAGGTACTTTATATTCCCATATTGTTTGCACTTTTTAGCAATTTGTTTTTTAAAAGACATAAACGTCTATTCTTATTTAATATATCTACGATAAGCACCAGTTCACTCACACCGATACTCGAAATGCATCCCCATACAATCACAGAATCTTCTCTGTGTTTTAAAGTAGATTTCAAATTTTTGAGTCTGCCATGTTATACTTTTTCTACCCGAGTCAAAAATGCAATATTTACAATGTAAACATGTAACAATGTAACATCATTCCACCAATTTCGAGGTTTTTTAATGAACTTTTCAGCGAAAGCCAGTATTTTTCCCCTCTTTATTTCCTCTATGTACAGATTTCTTCTTGTTACTTGATCATTAAACCCATTGTGCCTCATTATTAGTACTGTTTCAGCACTGATTTTTTTCCTAATTTCATGACAAATCTCTGAGATCAATTGTGGATTTGTTTAACTCTACGTATTATTATTCTTCTTCCCTCCCTTTCATTAAAAATTCCAGGTGGTCATTTTTGTTTCCTAAATTCGATACGGTCCTCTTCTTTTCATCTTTTAATAATATTCGCAACTGTGCTCTTCTTCATCATTAATAATCGTGCAGTTTCGCGATAACTCTTATCTTTTCCTTTATGGTAAATAACAAGTTCACTTTTATCAACGCTGGTATTCTGTCCTTTTCGTGGCACGTTAGGTTTCAGACAATAACAATTTAATATATCAATAGTAGCAACATAAATCTATTTTACAGTTTGAATGCTTTCCAAGAGCTAGAACATTAATGTGACAATTTCATGCTTAAAATGCATTATACAATTAAATTAATTATTGTTCCAGTGGAATTATTTATATATCTTCAATGTACAGTGAATGGTTTATCGTTTGTAAATTAAACAATATAATATCTAAATCATTCCCATACAGCAATAATTACAAAGATGGTATAGTGTCCGAATATTAATGTGAATAACCGTATGTATTAAACGAAACAGTGTGTTATTTTAGATATTCGCGAATAGAATATTTTTCATTCTTACTTAATTATTTGTTTGACATGCTCGAAGGCAAGAGATATTGCAGAATTAGAAAATTAAAGGATTAGAGAATCTAGTCAAATTTTCTATGATATAACAAAACGAGCAAAGTTTCAAACTTCTTATATTTAAACAAAAGATAGTCCGTGTCTGATCTAATCTTTCTCTTTGCGTTACGTGTTCACATAAAATGCATACTAAAAGCAATCATTCGATGCTCTCAACAAATATCATGCACTAGTGACCTTTTCATGATCGCGTACCTTCCACACAACCATAATCCGATGCGCGTTCTGCGCTCCAAGTTAATTGACGTACCAACAACGGGAGCTATTTTTACGACGTCTGCTCTACGTACCGATAATAATCAAACATTTCTCTTACAAACTTGCATGTAACTTTGAAATAATTTTCAATCTTTGAAGAACGGTCAGTTAGAGTTAAAAAAGTGTAGCAACAGTTGAAAATTAAATCAAGTATGAGTTTATTGTAGATAATACCATGCCATTTGAATGGCAAATAAACAATTTCATATCTGCATAATATAAATGCGAGATTGGTTTAGGGCAATACAATAAGTTTGTATTTCAAGTGTCGTAAAGATTAAGAGTCATCACTTGCTATCCTATCTTACTACTACGAAAGGAACTTGTATCTTCAACTTCGCTTCCTTCGAACTTAATATTCCTCTTGTGTACTCGCATATGTGCTATTTACAATATTTATCTACACATATATAATATATATTACAATATAGTGTATCTGTAAAAATACACAACTACGACAATCATTTACTGCAATTTTTTAAAGAACAGATTGAAATAGAATTTTGTTTAGAAGAATTCGTCTTGATTTTCTTACTGTATATGAAAATTATCCAAATTTTCAGATGGTATCATATCAAAATAAAAAGTAGCGTGTTACCTGTTCACCTGTTCCCACAATTTCTAGCTTAATCGCTGTACGAAAATTGTACCACAATGTACGTATTTGAGCAGATGTACGAATAGACCGCCATCAAACCAGCAACTCTCTACCACTTTGACCTAATGAACCTCTTCCTCTTCTCACCCGTTACCATAGCGTTTCAACGGAAGTGCGCAGGACGTAACTGTACCTTACCGATTCAACTTGTACCGGGGAGATTGTGTGCATAAACAGGTCCGCAAATTAACCCGTAATTAAAAGAACGTCCGATCATGCGATGGATAAACGAGCTGATAGCTGGATGGCGGAGGTCGTTGACGGATTTACAACGTGATTGTTGAGATTTCGCGAGCCGGAGATATCACACGGGGCCCGATCGGGCAACATCTCGATGAGGTCATCTCCGCGAGGACCTCGGGAACGAGGTCGCCTCGGGATCAGCGTTTCTGTTCGCCTACTAAAGCAGAGCCGTGCCACTTCACCGTTAAGGTGCGTTTAGACCAAGCGAGCAAGAACATAGAACTGGAGTAAGAACGTTCTGGTTGTGAACGTTTAGTGTAAATGGTTATTAATCAATCCATTCGTGAACTTATTTACAACAATGTTAAATCTTCGAAGGATTCTTAGAGCGTTCTTAGGATAATCAATAATATTGACAATATTTCGTGGTACTCGACGAAAATGCGGTTAATTAATTCGGGTGTCGGATTTTTGATTCGTCAAGCAATTGTGAGTGCTCGTTTACGTTTTAATAAAATTTGGTAGAAGCGTACACGAGCATTCGTTTGCCGTATGGCGGTAATTCGCTGAATCGAATATCGAACATACAAGTGGTGCAAGAATGGTGCAAGAACTATCCAAAAATACCTGTCCAATTCTTTTGGATACTCGGTCCAACATCTATGAACGCTCGTTTGTCACGAAGGCAAAAAGCATTCTTAAAATTACTCTTACACCTTCATTTGTAAATTTTACGAAAGTGGAGGAAGAGCGAGCACTCGGTCTAAACGCACCTTTAGAATGCTGCGCGCATCATTTCCACGGACCGCGAGTCTCTCGTGAGAAATCTTTCTTAAATGGCCACCGAATCCACTTGAACGCGGTTCTTGTCATCCTTTACAAGCTTCTATTCACACTGGCTGCCTCCGTTCGCCACTAATAAGAACGTACAACGAGAGAAACGACCTATTCGTATGTTTCCTAGCGATATTTCATTCCACTAGACCTATTGTATTACTCGTAATAACAGTTATGGTTATTGCTATCAAATAGTTTTGTAGTCGTAATATGCGTTTTGCTATTTTCTATACGATGCTACATATGCAAAATGTGGAAAATATTTATAATATCTTTTACCAATTTCCTTTCTGTTCATCTTAATCGGTAACATACTTTGTGAGTTTACAAATCCCCTAAGAAACTAGGAATATAATTCAAGGTTTTTCGTGCGTCGTATCTTAACATAACTAAATTGGAAATCAAATCCAGGATAATGCGTTTAAATATAGTGGCAGGTATTAAAGCTACTTAACGACGAAAACAAACAGAAAAGAATAAAAAGATTACTACCAGTACGCACCTGTGGCACGCGAAACATTATATCTGAATTTTAATATCGTTCCTGGACTCATTAAAAGTAATAAAAAAACAAATCGTGGCGATAATACGATACTTCGTGAAAGTGAAATCAGTTTAGACGATCATCGACACTAACGTAGCTGGAATTAATTTAACAGCAGCACAAATGCCATAATTCCTTTACGGTCTACGTTCTACATCTTATTAAACGCGACCGATATCTTTAAAAAACCTTGAGAACAATCAACATTCCTAGTGGCTATGCCGCACACTCCGCCCCCTCCAAATCGGTCGGTTCACATAAAAAGTGGTTCAGCCAACCGTGGAATGTGATGAACGAATAACGCTAGAAACGTGGCTTAAAACCAGAGAAATCAATAGGCCTGTGTCTCCAGAACACTATTTTACAACACAATGAAAGAAATTCTCAGGAATCAGGCTGTGTATCGTTGGAGAAATGTAATTATGAACATTTGAGATATTTCTGATCTTATCATTAGAGTGCGGATTTTTATGCAAGTTCTATTCGTATTTATATTTTCGTAAACGTAAGTAGAAAAACGCATCTTAAATAGTTGATTTGTAAATAATAGTACGACGAATACATTACTTTCGATATTTTCAGTACATTCTGTGTATTTTCGCATTTTTGATTTTCCACAGAAACATACAAATACTTGAGTGGTTTATCGATTGCATAATTATTTGAAGTTTAATTACATAATATAGAATATAGAATATAGAATTCAGTGACTTCCTAAACATTTGTCTTATTCGAAACTTTTTTCAATTCATCTTGACTATCCGAATGTTCAGATATTTTAAAATTTTATTCATGCCTATATGTTCACCAGCTTTTAGTGCTTAAGACTAAAGGTCATCGTGTTTCTTTCCTGCAATTTTTATGACTTGTTATGCGCCAGAAAAAAAGGGGAGGTCAAATATCTACGTATTAGCATGCAACGTACGTATGCTAAGCGGGAATTAATGTGCCTACAAAGTTGATCACACGCCTTGATGATCGCAACCTACACGGTAACCTTCGTGGTAGAAATATCGATTATATAGTTCCTGAATATTTTTCCGATTATGTGTTTTTCAACCGAGTTCTGTTTCCGTATATGTGTACTCAAATTATGAAAAGAATATTAACATCGTAAAATTTGACATATTGGAAACTTCGCCATTATGCAGTTCATATTTTAATTTATAGCTAATTCTTTATGGAACTCGAGATTTCTGATAAACTTTCAAGGCCACTAAATAAGAACTAAGTAAGGTTATTGCATAGTAATAATAACGTAATCTGTCTTTTATACAGTTAAACTGATATTATTAATGAAATTTTATTTTATTAATATAAATGCATACTTTTGAACGAAGTAACTAAAAGCTATTTAAGAATAAATTTGATAATAAATAAAATGAAATTGTTGAAATTACAAGTTATACGATTGTCCTATTTGAAAAAAAATTATTTAATTGTTAATACACATTATTAGTTGGTAAGTCATTGTGTAAAAGGGGGCCCTAGTTTGTTTCTCATTTTACTAAATCTTTTTTATAAAATTCCAGGTTTGATGAATCAGTACAGGAAAATTTGTGGAAATCGTTAAGTAAAGCCTTGACGCGATTATTAAAAAAGCAGTACATCACTTAATTCTTAATTTAGATTTACGTAATTTTTTTACAGAATTCAAGGTTTCCTAAATTGGTACATAACAGTGTATGTAATGATCATCAGAGAAAATCTCAATGTGAATGTTAGAACGTATTAGTTCGTATTTTAAGTTTTACTAAATTTGCTACAGACCCTAAATTTAAAAAAGTCGGTATCGAAAAATGTTTCAAAGTCATTAGACAAGGGTACGCAACATCATTTTTTGGCAATTATCCATTGAGAAAAAACACTGACACACTATTCAGCCGGAAATAATTATCCAAAACTCGCGTAATACCTGTAATTACCTTCCGTGAATACGCATGCGTCGCAAGGACGCACGTAAACGCACACAACATCGCGTGACAAACCCAAAGTCCCTAGACGACTAACCCTGTAATCTCCGCATCGAAATCATGTTCGTTAAGTGACCTCGATCATTGTGCCATCAGTCTAATTAGTATGCCGGCGTATCGTAAAGCGAACGCAAATCTAATTGCCGTAACATTAGCGATTATTGCGCAGACAGGAGACTAATTGCGCGTTCGATGTATTCCTAAAATCCAATGGAAGACGACCGATTGCAATTTCGTACTAACGCTATGCAATTTGGTACTACCACATACTTTCAAATCGCAATTAAAGGCTCGTATATGTTGCATCATTATACACAAAGTATCTAAAAACATATCGACATATTTCAGGGATTAATTCAGCACATTGAAGTAAGAAAAACAAATGAATAAGTTATTATACAAACATATGTCCTATATCATATTATTCTTTAGACGTAGATACAGTTGTATATACATTGTACTTGGATGACTGAGAATAAATAGGATTCTTAATAAATTTTCTGACTTTTTAAATAACAATACATTGTGTCAGACAGAAGTGAGGCTCATAACATAGTGAATACTATGAAGAACAATTTACTTCCTGATTTTTCAATAAAGGTAAATTTTCTGACTTTTTAAATAAAAACACATTGTGTCAGACAGAAGTAGGACTCATAAAATAGTGAATATTACGAAAAGCAATTTACATCCTGATTTTTCAATAAAGGTAAATTTTCTGACTTTTTAAATAACAATACATTGTGTCAGGCAGAAGTGGGACTCATAATATAGTGAATACTATGAAGAACAATTTACTTCCTGATTTTTCAATAAAGGTAAATCTTCTAACTTTTTAAATAAAAATACATTGTATCAGACAGAAGTAGGACTCATAAAATAGTGAATATTACGAAAAGCAATTTACATCCTGATTTTTCAATAAAGGTAAATTTTCTGACTTTTTAAATAAAAATACATTGTATCAGGCAGAAGTGGGACTCATAATATAGTGAATATTATGAAGAACAATTTACTTCCTGATTTTTCAATAAAGGTAAATTTTCTGACTTTTCAAATAAAAACACATTGTGTCAGACAGAAGTAGGACTCATAAAATAGTGAATATTACGAAAAGCAATTTACATCCTGATTTTTCAATAAAGCTCAACTAGCACTACAAAATAACAGTACACGAGCCATTTGTATATTTGTCAGGTGTGTTAACTCTATAAAACAAAGAGTAGAGAATATTGATGAAATCACATAACAAAAGCATGAACCAAGTATTTTAAACTAAAATTACAAGAAATGGAGTATACTTATATCTTTATTTATTCGATAAATACACTTAATATATCGTTGTCTATTAAACAATACATATAATCCGTATATGCTAGCAAAATGAAAAACACGAAAGAGTTTGAAGATTTAAAAAACGTCTTCTCTCTTTCAAGATATACATTCACGATTTACCAAAATAGATAATTGAAAGAAATAACTAGACAATTCGAAACTTCGTGCGGATTCCATCACTGACGGAGTTGTTAGCGATCCTATATAGATTGAAGCGTAACGACGCTGACCAATGCTGACTAATTGGACGTTATTACGATCGTTAATCGTTTTTCTTTCGATTTCGAGGCATTTCATCGTATCACGAAGCGTACTCGCGTCTGCTATACGTTCGCACGACTGCGGCTACGTTTAATTCATACCGCACATAAATAACGAACAAAGGCCGTTCCGCGAGATTGAAGTGGTAATTGGTGATTTATTTTCGTTATAAATTTTCCCCATTCTCTATCCGCGTGGAATGCGGTGGAAAGGGAACAGGGGAATTCATCTAATTACGCTTAACGTCCCATGAGGAGAAGGATACGATCTCAGCGTGATAGGATTATAATCGTCGAAGAAGTACCGAAAGTGCATTTAATACACGCGTAATTACGAGTTACGAATGCCAGATGGCATGACAGCGCGTACATATTTCTGAGTAATAAAGCCGTAGATCGGTAATAGTCCGCGAGGGTTTGTAGCAGATTACACGAGGTAGATTTTAAGAGCCCGACATTCTCACGAACTGTTATCTTTCGACGAGTAACGATGTCGGAGAACAATGACTAGGAATGCTGAGCCAAGTGACGCGATTATATTCAACGAAATTCGACATTCTTATGACAAATGAACGGTGTAATGGATACGATATATTCACTTAAATCTACAATTTATTTATAACTTATTATATCATACAGGATGCCCAAAAAGGTGTCCCGAAAGTACCAAACTTATACTACGTGTGAATGAAATCACGTAGGTAAAAATGTTCAGATGAAGTCGTGTCCAAAAATGGTTTATCGAGAAGTTATATGCGTTCAAAGATTTCCGAGAAAGTTGTCTGGTTATACAGAACCACAGATGGACGCAAGTAATTTTCATCGACAGTTATTGTTTACACGATCCGACCAGATCTAACTTCTCTGAGCTTTTATTTATGGGGTTACGCGAGATAGTTGGTTTATGAAGATGTAGTAGAAATAGAAGATCTAGGAATCTATTCAAAATGCATTTAATGCTATTTCTACGAGAATATTTCGAAAGAATATTTGACGAATGGGAGTCTGCATTTTTACAGAAGGAAGAAATTTCGAACATTTGCTATAACTGGCAAAACAATGAATACAAATTTTCGAAAGTTTAGGTAACTCTTCGATAAATCATTTTTGGATATGTCCAATTTTATGAGTTTCACATGAACTCTTTTTACTAATGTAATCTCATTAACGCGTAGGATATGTTGGTCTCGATATTTTTGGACATCCTACATATGTATTCAACAAATGATACAACCAAACAAGATTTCCAGATTGAAAGCTTAAAAGAAGATTATTTATATATACTAAACAATAAGGTTGGCAGGAAAGAATAGAATCAAGAAAATAATGGACAAATATTGTTTTCGTAATATTTGTTTTGACGTTCTTCTAAGACTCTAACAATTCCAACAGAAAGCTCGAAGCATTTTATTATACTTCTCTAGTACAGTACGATATTTAACACAAATATTATCAGTAAGGCCTTATAATTCAAAAGCTACAGATTACTAATGCTAATAAGTTCTTCATCACAATGCGAATACTTTGATTACATAAAAAATAAATTTCACAAATTACCATCCATCCTACTATTATCTCATTCCAGAATTACAAAAGTTTCTGAAATTCTAGAAACAATTTCTACGACAAAAGTTGCTTAACACGTCGTCGTTCAAATTCGCCAATATATTTAGCCAATAAATTATCACGCAAAAGGTGAAGAAGAAGTAAAGAACATACGATCAATCACTGCTTCGATACGCTATGTGCGGATAACATACCACATCTAACGAGCTGATTTCTCGCTTCAAAATCGATATAGCAGTCGGTGAGGTAATCCTGCGAAACCTTTTGTGTTCAATTAAACTTGCTTGCAATTTGACTTGGACGGTTCAGCGTGGCGGTGCGAGGTGAAGCGAGGTTGGAGGCGAGCACGAGGCACTGTATGGACAGCAGGTGCTTCGGAGATTCACGGAGCGTTCGAGGAGCTGTGGTGGGGATATTGTGTGGTTGGAGCGGGGGAAGAATTGCCGGAAGTGCAAGTGGCGTGTTATCGCGGAGGGTCAAAGATCGCGCAGCGGTGCTGACCCAGTGCTTCGAGGGCTGTAAACGCTGTAAACGCTCGACCGATGGTGGTACGGATCATCGCGCGAACCGAAGCAACGGTAATTTTACGGACGATCACGAGCATAAATTAATATCGGCCGGTTATCTGATCGTTACCGCGAGCCCAGTCACGTATGAATTTAACCCCTCTGATCAGATTCGATCGATAACTGTTACGATAAGTATGAATATAAATTGCGAACCGACGGGCCTAGCTATCCGTTTTATTATAATAGGGATACACAAGCACAAAAACGGCTAGAAAGTCTCATTACGCTTAACGGTGTTCGTAATGTCTTCTCGAGATATGTAGGTGGTTTTGAGTTCGAGAATACAACAGAGACCCTCTTTGGCAGTTGCTTGTTGGATTTGTGTTGCGTTTGCTCGTACAGATCCTATTGTAGTTGGGAATTTAAAAGGTTGCAAAAATGCATCTTCTTGAAATACATGTTTTTCAGTTGAACGTAACGAGTTTAAGTAGTAATCTAAATTCTATTCGGAATATTTTTATTAATTTACATGTGATATCGTTTGACTCGAGTCGAAAGTTTCGAACAATAAGTTGCAGGTTACAGACTTCTCTTTTATAAGTTTACGATATTTTCACCATAATTTTATGGTAAATAAGATTGAGACAATCGGTCAATTTGTAAGTTGTAAAATTTGCTGATAAAGTTTTACTTCTTTTATTATCAAAATTGTTTCGATCGTGGAAAGTATATTACCGTAATCAGAATCGATTCTTTCCTCTGTAGAATAAGAACCCAAAAACCGTAAAATTAAGAAAATAAAATTCAATTTATAGTCCTATAAAGTTTTCCCACTAAAGTAACTGATTGGAATGCAACAGATTGCAGTAAGACGTTGTATCGCGACAATGGCGATAATTTTCTGCAACTTTTACAGCAATATCTACTGGTTTAATCAAGAGACATACCGCGTGCGAGAATTTCAAAGTCGCCCTTTCGAATGCGTTCCAGCTATTTTATACGATTTTACGACTTTTTCGCGGCACGATTGTACACATATTCAAACAAACCTGAACGTACGTGCCGAGACTCGCTATCTTCAGTTACAACAGCGAAAGGCGTCGAGCGCAATCGTAAACGATACTCTTACGCCGCGTCAAATCGTCGACATCGTCGAAATCGTTCCGTTACTGACCATAGCTGCCGTCATTTTTTTAACATTTAACACCAATAAAGATTTGTTTTCTGTCGCATTACGCGATTATGCATCTCCATTTGTTAAAACTCCTATTTTTCAAGATACCATTCTATTCGGATGTTAGAAAAGTTTGTAGCGTTTAGTTGTTCCATTGTTCGCTATATCATTATTCGATATTAGAAAGAATTATTTCTTACGTATTTGTGCAAAATATTACTTGACAAGTACAATTGCCTTCAGTTGGACATGAAAAGCATCAATCAGAGAGAAAAATTTCGCATCGATCGATAGGAAGAGTTTTCGAGTAAGACAAACTGCTTGATATTTTGATAAAAATGAGAACTCCGTGGAAAATGAATACATAAATCATGGCGTTATTTTCTTATCTCCGTTCACTCGATTTCAGATCTCGAACGAGATACGTATCGACAATTGGAAAATAAAAATTCGCACGATTAAACGGCGTCCTTGCGGTTTCGAGCTGGCGAAGCCTGGCACGCGAGAAATAGCGCACGAACGAATTCCTGCACGCACTGTATCCCGGCTGTCTAATGAAGATAATCGACGACGTATTGTGGAAAGAGATTCTACATTGATTTACCATTGAGTTTACAGTTTTCATAAAATGGTAGCGGGAGATGGAAAATCAGCCGATATTTTTATTGTTTGAATCTAAACAGACGTACTTGAAAAACAGCAGCTATTAGATATTTCTCCATCTTATGAATATTATTTATTGAAACACAACAATTTTTTGGATTAACATCAGGATATAATTTCTATTAGAGACGACTTCCATCCTTGGAAAGCCTTAAATTGTAACATGTCGAAGTACTGATTAAAAATCGGTTTCGATAAAAATGTACGGTTTCCATTTTTATATAGAAAAACCCTGGACGACATCTCAGGAAAAATATATGTATACCGATGAAACGTTCGGTCGGTAACTCAATTTATTCCAGATAAATCATCGCCGAAATAGCTATTATGTAAGCATAAATCTTAGCTTGATTCGCGCGCTTTCGTTACGATAAATACAATGCCCTCGCGATAAATCGTAACGAGAGCATGGACAGCGGTCGACCGGTGATAAATTGACTGGTAACGCAACTTCGAAATGTGATCCGAATGAAAAGCCACCGGGGCGCATAGGGACCGGATCACCGGTATTCGTACGAACGAGATTCGATACTTTTACGAGAGTGGTCCAGCTGTCTGTTTCGCGAAACGGGTTCTTCCAATAAAATTCTGTAAATTGCATCGAGCTTTTTTCTCTTAATCTATCGGGCTTAAATCTTGCCGATACAACGGAACGAAATCGTTTACAAATTCCTGCAGTAGAATAATCGAGAAGAATGGTACACATATATTGGGTATTTGATTTTCATGGAATACGCTGTGGCTTTTTTCATGTAGATGAAAATTTGTTGAAAATGACAACGTGAGTTCGTGCTCGCCCTCCACATGCGGATGCGCTAGTTACAAAAAGCATTAACCAGAAGATTGTTCTAGATGCAATCGATAGATTTACGGTGTGATAGATTTATCCGTGCAATATTGTAATAACTATTGTGATCCTACCTCTGAATGTAGAAATAACAACAAAATTACGTAAATGAAATCTTTTAATATTTAAGAGAAAAACTAATATAGTATGGAAATAGTAATTTCACGTTTTTAAACAAAAAATACAGGAAAGTATTAAAGTTCATAAAAACCCAAATAGAGAAAAGGAGTTTTAACGTTTAAAGAAAATATTTAGCATAAAAAGAAACGAGAAATCACACGTATCAACGCTTGTGTCTTATTTTCCATCAGTTAAGAATGATCCAAAGGACGCACAGGGGTTAATTTAATCAAAGTTATTATCTTCGATATTTGTGTAAACATTTGCGAATTATATACAGCTTGATACGTAACATCACTATAAGTCAACCAAAAACGATGTCATTGGCGAGG
Organism: Bombus terrestris; assembly: GCF_910591885.1. Classification (NCBI taxonomy): domain Eukaryota; kingdom Metazoa; phylum Arthropoda; class Insecta; order Hymenoptera; family Apidae; genus Bombus; species Bombus terrestris. The sequence goes on along the minus strand of NC_063274.1, from coordinate 21,553,496 downwards.
CCGAATAATAAATTGTTCGCTTAGCGATATCTGATAAGTGCTATAAATATCATAGAATATATTTTTTAATCTGAATATATTCTCGGTAAAACCAAGACAGTGTATAAAAAGTGACGTGTAAACGAAGAGATTATTGATGTACTGAGCACAAAAAGCATCGTGTAAATCGACGGACAAGTGTGTCTGTAATTTATTGTGTATTCGCCCTTATACGAGGTACCATCGATGATATCGCTAATCCTGTTCTCATAATTCGTCTCATTTACACGGCCTTCTTATCCCTTTCCTTTACCCTTCTACGTTCAGCTCACGCCAGCATCAACCAGCCGATTCTATCCTTTTCTCTTAGACGGTGGTTCTTCGAACGAGCACGGTAAAGTGATGCTCGCGCGCGACCTCCACGTTCTTCGTTCGAACGATACCGGTCCATTGGATACTCGCCACTTCCTCGTTTCAGCTGATCGTAGTGTACCTTAAGACCCCTTAGCACGCAACCAAGGATGCCGATCTAAGCGGATCAGCTAGAGAACAGGGTGGCCAATAGAAGGGAAAAAATTACCGACAGATAGGACGAAGTTACACGGCGAGGAAACTAAGGATAAAATTGAGGGAAAATGACGGTACTTGGTAGAGTGGTTCGATAGTTTTATACAAAGTTTTGCATGAATGGTGGTATAATTATATTACAGGGTGATTCTACGTAGAAAAATAAATCGAAAGCGTAGAACAAGATTTTTTCACACGACGCATCGTTTACGGGGAAATTAGATCTGAAATTTGTCGAGAACGCGTGTACATAGATTAGTTCTTGATTAAACGTGGTCGGATAAAATAATATTTGTAATTAGTATGTTTACTAATATTTATAATTTTAGTGTACTACTATCGTAGTAACATCGTCTAATTAATTAAAATTTTTAATTCGTGTTAATTCTGTAAGGGAATAACAAGTATTGCTTTTAGCCATCAATTTGCCATTAATTAATTTATTATTACATACATTTTAGTAACATTTATGAGTACATAAATGCTACTAAAACCTCCATTTATCTCAACTATATGTCAAATTTCCTCTGAAACGTATACGACGTAACCAACGCAGCTGTAGGTAATATCTAAGTATAGATGATTACTCATAAATATCCAGACACTTTAGCCGATTTGTAGCAATAGTAATTGCTCGGTTACGTCGTATGTTTTAGAGGAAATTTTATACATACTTGCGATAAATAAAGGTTTAGGTATTGCAAAAAACTATAGACACATGCGTGCTTTGTAATTTTGAGAATTATGGGAAATGCTACAAGATTGTGCGATGTTCGATTTTATGAAGCGATCCAGCGAAATGATAAGTGTGAAGAAGGCATAAGGAAGTACTTCTGAACTGAATGAGACGATAAGGTTGATCGACAACGCGGAAGACCGGAGATCGAATAAACGGTGGCCATTTGTATTCCTCACTTTCTTGTTACTTCGCTACAAGATTATTACTCGCAGAAACTCCAATCTTAATTTCAGTAGTAGTGCTAAGTATAAATTGAAACATTTGTTATGTAAAGTATTAGATCGGTGATTAATAGCTCGGTGATCAATAACAAAAATACTTTTCCTATGGAAAAATTACTACGCTAAATCGAATACTACGTAAACTAGTATTTAGTAAATAATTAGTATGATTTATAAATATTTGTCTATCAGGATAATGGTATATTCTTCGGAGAAGGTTTCAGTTATCATCGAACAGTGGGTTCGTTTTATTTATTAAAACTCGTAAGAAATAACTTACTTCAAATGTTTTATATATTTTTCTATATTATATGAATTCTATGAATTTTTACATTGTTCAATTTTTGCATAGATTTATACAAATATGCAATCTAGTTATCACTGAACGTGAATTTCTCGAACCTTATGTACAACTTGTCTCGACCGTTTTCAAATTCAGCTCTATCGTGAATAAAACGAAATTTATAGCAGAACCAAATACGTAAAGGTCAAGATATGACAGCTTTAAAATCAATATGACCAGGTTTGAGGTTGTTTTCTTTGGAAAATCCGGTGGAGCGTTGGTCGAGCAAGAAATAGCCACCGATCCATCCGACACGCGATCATTCGACCAACGATATCTCTCAAACGACGTAATAGCACTTCCTCGTGTATTCTTCACGCTCATCTACTCGAACAGAGCTTCATGAAAACGCGGCATCACGCTTGACTTTACCGATAATGGCGATGGCCAACCAGAATAGAAAAGTCCATCGTGCATAGTCGGCGATCCTGGCAATATTTATATTACGATCGAATGGAGAAAGCACGTCTTGGGTGATATGTTTCACCGAGCCGAAATAAAGTAACGTGCGAGCTATCACCTTACAATTTCCCACGTACGCCCTACGTACGCGTTGCTTCACACGCATAAACTCTTCCTCCATTCCGTTGATTAACTAGCGTCGTTAGAACGATAAGTGCGGCTGCGCGCAACGTTGAGAAAGTTTTCAACACGAAAGCTTATATAATTAATCGTCCAGCCGCGGGAGATTTTCATATTTATGACAAATTTACGGCGATTACAAAACATATTATATACAAAAATTATTTGGAATGAAAGATGGTAGCCCGTGTTTGAAAAATCGAGATTTAAATCGAATTATAACATAAGCCAGATATGCGATTCTTTTTCTAAATTCATTCTAAAAGGTATTAATATTTATATTAATAAAATGAAAGCTTATAATTAATCGTCCAGTCGCGGGAGATTTTCATATTTATGACAAATTTACGGCGATTACAAAACATATTATATACAAAAATTATTTGGAATGAAAGATGGTAGCTCGTGTTTGAAAAATCGAGATTTAAATCGAATTATAACATAAGCCAGATATGCAATTCTTTTTCTAAGTTCATTCTAAAAGGTATTAATATTTATATTAATAAAATGAAAGCTTATATAATTAATCGTCCAGTCGCGGGAGATTTTCATATTTATGACAAATTTACGGCGATTACAAAACATATTATATACAAAAATTATTTGGAATGAAAGATGGTAGCTCGTGTTTGAAAAATCGAGATTTAAATCGAATTATAACATAAGCCAGATATGCAATTCTTTTTCTAAATTCATTCTAAAAGGTATTAATATTTATATTAATAAAATGAAAGCTTATAATTAATCGTCCAGTCGCGGGAGATTTTCATATTTATGACAAATTTACGGCGATTACAAAACATATTATATACAAAAATTATTTGGAATGAAAGATGGTAGCCCGTGTTTGAAAAATCGAGATTTAAATCGAATTATAACATAAGCCAGATATGCGATTCTTTTTCTAAATTCATTCTAAAAGGTATTAATATTTATATTAATAAAATGAAAGCTTATATAATTAATCGTCCAGTCGCGGGAGATTTTCATATTTATGACAAATTTACGACGATTACAAAACATATTATATACAAAAATTACTTGGAATGAAAGATGGTAGCTCGTGTTTGAAAAATCGAGATTTAAATCGAATTATAACATAAGCCAGATATGCAATTCTTTTTCTAAGTTCATTCTAAAAGGTATTAATATTTATATTAATAAAATGAAAGCTTATATAATTAATCGTCCAGCCGCGGGAGATTTTCATATTTATGACAAATTTACGGAGATTACAAAACATATTATATACAAAAATTACTTGGAATGAAAGATGGTAGCTCGTGTTTGAAAAATCGAGATTTAAATCGAATTATAACATAAGCCAGATATGCGATTCTTTTTCTAAGTTCATTCTAAAAGGTATTAATATTTATATTAATAAAATGTAATTAAAATATTACGATAATACAATATATAATACATATAAGAGGGGAACAAAGTGGCACAAATCTTAAAACAACTGCTTCTCAAAAATTTGTTTTCGAACACTGGGTCCTTTTTCAGATTCCAGGTCACAATTGTACATTCCCTGATTCTCCGATGAAGCATTTTTTTACGGCTGTTACATTTTACTTTCAGAGTATTAATTGTCCGTCATATGAAGAAAGAGTTACTAAGTGACGCGAAATTTAATATACTTGAACCTAAGTGATTATTATGTAAATGCTACAATAAATACAATTCTGTACAAATACTCTTTGTAGCCATCGTGTAGCTTGTTTAGACTTGTCACAAAAAGTGGTGAAATATAAAAAACGCGATGTGATAATAGCATGGATCGACGAAATTAACAGAAAGAGTAAAACGCGACTTATTAGAAGATACGCATTTGTTAGAAGAGAATTACTCGCGTTTTAAAAATAGAAAAATTATGTAAACCTATCTGTGTCGTCACGAAACTAATTGAGTTGCGTTACTCGAAGAGTCATCTAGTCCTTCACTGTCTGTGCATCAATGTCTGTATCTCTTCGCCCGTTTCTTCCGTGTCACGCGATTCCACGATCGCCTTTCATTATTTAATCCCTGTCACTCACAGCGTAACACACGATAGTATACCCTCAACTATGTTAAATAACTCTTCCGCATCGCAAACCCTTTTTATCCTTTATTAAAGCGTGCAAACTAAACGACATTTCTTAGAAACTTCAGAAAATTAGCGTACAAACAACTTTCTGTAAATTAGAAATCTGTCTATTAAATTTCTTTATTTAGAAGTTTTACGTTTATCGTAAAATCGATTCGATACTTTTATTTAATTTTCTCTACTATTTACAATAGAATATACAATTCTTTAAAATTCTTGATTTTTTATGTATATAAAAATTATCGTAACTTTCATTTTCCGAATTAAACTATTTAAATGAAGCTCTATTTAATTTAAGTACTTTATAAAACATCACGAAGCCTTATTTTGTATACTATATGTGTTATTATTGTGTTTTTATAGTAAAATGAGATAAAAAGAATAGAAAATTTATAACATTTCCTCGTTAAATAAAACTGGATCTACCACTACAAATTTTCTGATTGAGAATACGTGTCGATGGTATTAACCGCTTATAGCATCTTGGTAGCAACAAACATATCCATTCTAGAACATATTTAGTTACTGCTATAAGAAAAACATGTTATCCTGTCTCTTTCTCAACACAGTACTACTACAACGATTTGATAAAACTGATGCAAAATAAGTACAACCAGAAGTTTTTCAAGAAGAAATTCGGCATACAACTGAAAGCACTTTGTTGAAGACCATGTTGCTCAAGGATGCACCGTACATACCAATCATTCAACTAGCAAAAAAATGCCGTATCGAATCGAAATACCACTCTTTCAACGTTCATTAGGAAAGTAACGAAGATGCTGGCACGGTCTCCGGCCGTATTACACCCCGTTACGCACGCACAGTCCTGTAGTGTCGAGTTTAAGGCGGTTTCGAGCACGCGACGATCAGGAAACGCTGCCGCGCTGGCAGTCCGGGGATAATGCGAACGACACAAGGGCCTCTTAACAAGCTTCGACGAGGTGCATGCAGGAACGCAATGTTGCACCGGCCAACTAGGCTGACTTCTTAGGACCGCCCGCATTGACAACGCCGGAGGAGACTGCGAGACGCGAAGAAAGGGACGGAGAAAGGGAGAGAAAGAGAGAGAGAAGGAGAGAGAGAGAGTACAACTCGCGGCGGGATAATAAGAAATACGGTGTAGCCGCTAATGCATCGGTCGGCGCTCAGACTTTTTACCAACCTGCGGCATAAAGACGCGCCAACGTTTTTTATCCCTTTTACCTTACGAAAGAAATTTTATTCCGGAAGTGAATTGTAAGAGGAAATCAGTGGCTTGATAAGTGGATTTTAGAGTATTTTTTTGAAATCTTATCTTGAGTACGTTGGAGTAAATTTTCTGCCTTACAAGAGGAATTTTATACCGGAAGTAAATTATGAGAGGAAATCAGTAGTTTGATCAGTGGATTTTAGTATTTTGGTCTCTTTTTATTTTATTTCGCGGATGTTTCAGAAAATTTTACTGGGGATGGTGTTTTTAGAAGATTGTATATGATCGTTGGTAGGAAGACGAGTATAGCAGAAGCCTATTTATATGAATCCGTCGGGGCAGAAATAATTCATGTAATTAGATTTGATTTATACGTTTGATAGCAGAGAAACGGACATGTTTGCAAGAATTGTCTATAAAATACTATTTATTAGGAAAATATGTGTTTATTCTATTTCATATCGTAATTTAATGAGACGGGTATTGAAATCGGCGTATTTTAAGGATGACTGCGCTAGTAGCGGAACTTAAATGTTTGAAATAGACGCATGAATTAATTGCTATATGAAATGTCTTTTACATTTGGATTTTACGAGTTGCACGCCTCTTGCTTTAATCTGCTTCCATTTTTGTGTCAATTAGAGGCAGTTAAACGTTAAAAATAGTAATGAATCGAGGAAAGAATTAATCTTTCTTTTCATACATGTATTTTCTAACTACATGTTTCATAAGAGATCTAATTGGTACTATTTACTATATTAGGAGATTATAACTAAGGAAAAATACACCTACGGAAGGGCAACTAACTCTTTTCTTTAATTACATTAATTGGAGTCCATTAGTATCATTAACCAAAGATTCGTACTCTTAAATGGACTTCAAATCGTCGATACTAACAACGTCCAAACTCTACAAGTAATTAATTTTTTAAGGAAAACGCTGTATAAGGTGAAAGTTCAGTTTATATAAAAAAGAATCGAGAGATATTTCCATGGATATTTAATGAAAAGTGCGAATCAATCTGTTCGGAGAACTTTTTTTTTCAAAGGAATTACAGAATTCAGAATAATTCTGTACTTTATCCAAATGAAGAATATACACAGAATATACACAGAATCATTACATAATATTTAGTCCTAAAAATTAAAAAATTCTAAATTCTGAATACTGAAAAATTATAAGATGTAAGAAAGCAGTCTATAATCCATTTATAATTATCATGCAAGAAAGTTCTGACAATCGAAACACAGTAGTGAAGTGACAAGCAAATGAAAGGAGATGCTATACGTACAAATCGGTACATGAATACGTAATTTCTAAGTTACATGACGTTATAAAGAGATGAAAGAATCACAAGAATCATAAGAATTCTATAGAACTAGAATCATTCGAAACGCTTCCACGAGACTATCTTCACGACCCACGTCTGGTTAATGCGGCGAACTTCGAAATCGTCCTCCATGGGTCGACTCACAATTAGATTCGTGGCATTTAGATTCCAATCTGATAAAGTCCAACATCGTCCTCCTCGTAACTTTCGCCGCTCAGCACCGAGAGTTGGAATTCTCTGCGTTTTGTTCATTCACAAAGAGGAAGAAGTCGGACATGGAGGACAGACGAACCGATGCATGTCTCTGCATAACAATTTTCTCTCACGCCGCAATGTAGCTATTCGCGATAAATGCAGTATTCTAAGAAGAAAGCTGTCGTCCCATGAATTTACAATTTTCATCTCTTTTTCTACACATTAATATCAGAAAATAATTTTAAATTCAACGTACGAATAATCTATAAACGTTGCAGTGAATCTGTAATTTTTATCAAACCAAGCGGAAGCGGGAAACTGGTAAGATTTAATATTTAAATAATTTCAGTAATATAAAATACCTTAAGAAAGATGCTGTATCGTGGATACGATTAACATATAGGAGGAAAAGCTTCAAACTCTCTATAATCGGAATGTTGTGTACTCGTAATTGATTACAACTTTCTACAGAATTTTTCCAATCAATAGACTACTTACTGTCTGTATAATAATTAAACAAACCACTATAATGTTGAAATATTTGACCGGAGCAATGAAATATAATGTACAAAAGTCCCTCTAAAATACTCATATAGGCACCTAAATAAACCTAACTAAAACAGTAATCCGAAATTTCATTCTTTCCCACACAAGTATATCGTTTCTATGTCACACGACGTTACAAAGAGTAAAGTTTGTTGGTAAATATTCATTTGATTTTGAATTTACCCCGCAGAAAATATAAATCAACGGTACAAAAAAGGAAGAATATCCCCACGCTCTTGAGAAGCAAGAAAACATGTAAGAGTCAAAGAAGATTAAATTCCTCGTATGCTATGATACAATGAGCGCAGGAATTAACACTGAAATCCATAACGATAAGCGACAAACAACGAAGAAACGAGGTCGTTAAGCCTCGAGAGACGCGAAGCGATCGCTATGTCGGTGCGAACAGGGCACGATATCCAATTTGCCTAAGTTAGTCTCGGCTCGTAACATTCAAAGGAGCAATTTAACCTGCGTAGCGGCGAGTAATTTAAACTTGCCAACGCCATTTAACCAGAAGTGTCGTTAAGAGTCAGACACGTCATGACGTATTATCAAATTTAATTATATCAAATCCATCCTGATTATCTCGATTGTCACGATTATCTCAGTGTCAACAACAATTTTCAATAGAAGAAAGAAGTCTGTCCACCCCGTTTTTTATTTCCTTTGCTTCGTTAGATATTCGTTGTAAGTCGAGGAAACAAACATCACGAACAAAATCACGGAGAGTCGCGAGTAAAAAGTGAATGGGAGATAGGTTCGTTGACCACTTGTTTGCGATGTTGACACCCGACCTTGACGATCCCAACAATGATGAGAAGAATAGCCTGTCTCGCATTGATCGATAACAAAAGTCCTTACACAGATTTTCTAGATTGAAATTATTCATACGGAAGTACGAAGTTTTCGTTACGAATGATTTGATATTTATTTGTCTTCTCGATTATTCATCTGTCGCGAGCTTTCAGCAGAACTAAAGCCTCTCAATCTTCCTCATAATATCATATCGTTCGCGTATTGCAGCACTGACACGCATAACTTGAAAATTACGATTTTAAGACGAACGAATTTGGATATTTTGAATCGTTATAATTTTGTAAGAACAAATTAGAATTTGCTTTAAAATAATAGTAGTGTGTCCCACTTAGCGTCGATTTGATAATCAGAATCCCTACTCGTATTGTTTTAATGCTCTTTTACTCCCAAAAATTCTCTGTATTGTCTATGATTTTGGTTCCGTCTAAAACGATTCTATGACCTGTAATTATTCAGAATTTTTCTTCTTAAATTTACCTAATTATACTTTAAAATTACCTAATTACATGTAGCCACTTTACACGTATTTCATTTGGAACAAGATTGGAAACCGTTCTTGCCACGTTATTAGCCAATTCGATCGAAGAAGCCTAACTGTAGGAACACGTTGGTTATTTGCACCACGATCAACGGCTTATTCTCTTGTCTCTGGCTGTTCTATAACTACCTCCGCCTCCAGCAACGGAGCAACTACAATCGACGACCAGCACACCGGCGCTGACGGTCGTAAACCCAGCGGATGCCAACTATAAAATAATACGAACGCCGGCCGGACCTTAAGGTAGTTAGCTCTGTTTAGTGGCCATTAATTTTCCAACGCCGGTATTCGCAGGATATTATTGTATCAGTGTATCACTGACTTCCAGAGTCGCAAACTTCCTTCATCGGTGATGCTCCTGTACTTAGGCTCGACTAACCGAGGCCAGGTTACCGATCGATCTCTCTTCTAAGCGATTGATCGAAGGTTGCTTTGTAAATTACAAGTAGAATACACGATACGTATGTGATTTGAATCGAAGGAAGAAATGACAGAGTTGTGCGCACTTTGGCTAACCTGATACCGTTTGCCATAAGAGAGTATTGACTTTTTTCTCTACCGAATGATTCGAAAACGATATGCAGAAGGAACTTCGTTTAACATTGTTGTTGCTTATGGAGGTATTTAAACACTCATAGAAAGCGTGTAGAATGTGAAATTTTTCTGACATTTGGAATTCTTGGAAATGCAAGATTTCAAAATTTTCCTATTTAACATTTTTGGGGGAAATCCATATTTTTTAAGATGTATCGATACTCGAATATATCTTATGGAAATGCGAAATTAAGATCTGTTTTTTTTTTTTTTTTTTTTTTTAATAAACGCATTAATAATGTAACATAATACATTCAAATTTGCAGAAGGAAACAAATAGACGTAATTTTCAAAATAGGATCTAACATACTTGTGTAGATATGTATTTATGTATATCCGTACTACATATCCTAATAGGCTAGAGAAAAATGATAATTATTCGTTGAGAACATTTTTGTCTATAGCGGATGCGTTGTTATTATGAAAGAAAGTTGCAAATTAAGAAATATGCTTGAAAAACAGAGGATTTTAATAAAAGCGGAATATAAATTGCCGTTGTTTCTCTCTGTAATCTGCAAATTTCTTCGAAGTTTTCACATTCCCACGCGACGGTCGTTCATAATTTACAAGCCTCGCATTGCAGCAGCGGCCTCTGCTGAAATTGTAAAAACCAATTTAACATCGCGTTAATCTTCGCCTAGCTGTTTTCAAATCGTAGCGCACAAAGGAACACAGTAAAACAAATTCTGAAACATTGTCACCTTGCAAACAAACTTTCGATTATTTTCACATTTTTTTTTTTTTTTTTTTTTTTTTTATTAACAGTTTGTGGTTTGAATCAGAATCGACAGTTTATTCCAAATGATCTATACCCGAAAGCTATTCATAATTTATGAATTAAATTTTTTAGTACAAGATAAAAAATATCGAATAAAATATTAAATCTAGCGTAAAGTACAATCGCGAAGAATTGGAATTGATTTTCTCGAAATTTTAAACAATCGAATATAAAAGTTCTGTGAAATTTCCAATCGATGAAGAGAAACAAAATTTATTTATTCGATCAATGAATATAATACTATTGTAGATTTCACATAAATTATTCCGGTCTGCGAATGAACGAAGTTTCAAAGGTGGCTGAATTATCCGGGTTACCTGTGTTCCCTCGTTAGTCCGACATGCTTAACACGTGCGTTAGATGATGATACGGCAAGCAGACCGCCGCAATTACGGCGGCATATACGCACACATAAACACATACGCACATATACATACACACCCTGTATTACAACGCACAGCTTGCTGGCCGAACGCGCGAGAATCGGTCACGAGTGCACACGCGCGCCGATCCACGCGACACGCTCGAGCGGGGAATGAGAAAAAGGGGCAGAGAGATCATTAATGTAATTAATTATTAAGCTGATGGCAACAGAGGAATGGTTGAGTCCAGCGCGCACACACCAATACCATATTACGAGCCCACATATTATATGAAAAAATAAAGTAAAAAAGATAAAGAGCACGAGACAAATAAATAATTATAGATCCAGTTAAATAAACTTGTCTTTGGTATAATCAATATTTATCGATTATTAACAGAATTTTACGTATAGAGTATGTTTTAAGGGTACAAAATTGCAATCGTCTCGAGATGTACTCTTTAAACATTTGTGAAAAAAAAAAAAAAAATAAAGAAAAAATAGTTATTGTTACGAGATCAGCGGATTTATTAAGAGACCACGATTAATGGCATTACTGATACATTATTAATGATTACACACACAAGGAGGATCGATCGGCGATCGATCGCAGAGCGTAACGATTATTCGTGCCGTTAGTCAGCGGCCAGGCTCTTGATTAAATGTGTTATACATCGATATCGAGAGAGCTCGAGCTTGGAACAGTTAGGTATAAGTTAGGCGGAACACGTTTTGAGCCGGTGCCGCGCTGCTTGACTTTCCGCTTTCGCGTCGTGACAGGTGGTTTCGTCCTCTTACTTCCACTTATTAGTCATATTAATTATAATCTTGGTGTACCAAGCCAATAATATTAATTATCGCGAAGTATATAATCTTTTATTTCATAATTTCATATATCTGGAAATTTTTCAGAAATTTGTATAATTAAATACGGCAAGGTAATAACAGCTCGTATAATCTTGGCTTAACGTCCTCATCGTTTTTGCTATCTTTAATATGTAATCTGTCTAACTCACCATGGCAAAATAGTATCTAATATCGTTTAATGTAAAATCGATCGATAATTTTATCTGGCGAAATTAATTCGTTATATTTTCTAATAAATTTTTGTACTTAAATATAGTAAACTGTCATGTCATTTAGTATAGTTAATATTATCTTTATTGTTTTTATTATTCTTATTATTCTTAGAATTTTTAATAAAGTCTTCCAATGTTAAACCAGGTCGAATATTTTAGAAACAAAAATGTCTGAACTGTAGCATGCCATACGCTCGATCTGATAAAACGAAAGTATTTTGCGATGGAACAAAGTTAATCTGATCAGACACGGGTTTTGCATTCCTAACATCCTTCCAGGACACTGACGATTTTAGCGAAGGCGTGTGTTTCTTAGAAATACCTGACGGACTCGAGATCATCTGTGCAAACTAGCGGCTCGACAGAAACAATTTTCATAATCTGAGATCGCTCTAGGACCTGGTTGTATTTTGTCTGAAACGCAACATCACGTGTCCTCGTTGCAATCGTTCTCGTAATCTCGCATTTTCTCCTTCTCGAGGTCATCTGTGCGAATTAAGTGTTATACTCAGTTTCTGCCTTGACCTTTTCTAACTTGTGGTTAACTATTTTTAGAAAATGATAAATTCCAGTAAAATTCAATAGATGGCAAATACGTACAATGAGAATTTAAAATTTCGCAAATGCATTATTAGAAAGCTAAATGCCAAGTTACTAAAAATAATCTAATCTTAACGTACTCCAACGATCTTGAAAATACTTATATTTTAATATCCTCTTAAAGTAGTAATACAAATCACACTTCTCTTTTTGCCATGTACATTTTTGTTTCCAATATTGTATACGAATATCTAATATTCTTTTTTAAACGTTAACAAACTGTACTTCTTTTTACCATATATGTTTCTATGATAAGAAAAATAAGAAAAATGAAAAAAAACAAGTAAAAACTATCCAAACATGAACATAAAATTTATCTTCGTCCGATGGATTAGTTGTCAACGACGGATAAAATGTACGACGAAAGTCAAGCAACGTTAAACCAACTCGTCTCGCGTCTGCACTACCGTCTCGCTGGCTATTCCTTTCCATATGGTGTGATTGCCTGGACTCACCGATCCTTTTGACGTGGACGTCTCGATTGAAGGAGACGCTTTTCTCAGTGGGCTTCCATCCGGAGACGGAAGCCCCGGTCGAATCGGGTTGTAGAAAATCGGTGGTAGGAGGGTCGCAGGTTCCTCCGTCTCTTAAAAAGTCCGAGCGCTGAACCTCCAGCATCTTCCCGGCTTTTCGATCCCAATCGTAACACGCAGAGCCGGATACCAATCAGTTTCTCTCTTATCTTTTCCCTTTTTCTTTCTGTATCTTTTCTTTCTTTCTTTCTTTCTCTCTTACCTCGCAACCCCCGCACCCAAGTGTGCCTTAACACCCCGGCCTCTAAATGTTTGCACCCTTTCTTTCTTTTCTATATTCTCTATCTCCCCTCTCCTTCCCTCTTAGACCCGATCACCGACCTGTAAGCCAAGCAAAGCTGTGCTCTTAATATACATCTGCGAGATAGATAACCTCGTCGATTGAGATTTATGTTCTGTCTCTTATATAGAATGCTACACATAACGTAATAGAGTTTGCTGAAATGCGAGTCTATATTGAAAAATAGATGGAAAACATAGAATAATATTTTGTTGTCCGAGACCTAATTTCGAAAGAATTGGTCTCAACCTATTAAAACAATTAGAAACAAATTCCTTTGAAAACTAAATCATGGAAAAGAAAACTTCATTCTACTTTCATAATTTATTTTTCATGTGGTATCAACACATAGGCGTTGGTACGACGTTATGTGAAACATCCTATATGTGCACGCGCATGAAAAAGACACTTTCGTTTCTTTTTCTTGTCGAAGTCTCGAGGACGTTTCTCTGTCTTTTTGTGTCTTTGGCGGGAAGCTTGTAAAGCCAGTACGTATACTACCGCCCACGAGTATCGGGACACTGATTGATTTCTGGTAATCGGTAGTGAACAAATTAACGATTAATTAGCAATTAGAAGCAATGCTTACTATCTTCTTATGGAATCACAAGACTGTAAATTCAAACCAACTACTAGAAAACGTGGCGATATTATATTTTGTCATACCAACATTGGAAATCGTTCAATCGAAATAAAAGGCTCTTATTAATTTGATTTATGACTTAAACATCAAAAAATCTATCAAAACAGAAAATACTTATAAAATTTGATAATATTTCTCTTTCTTTTTTGAAGAAAATCTTGCCAGAAGTAAGCAAATGTACGGATACTTTTGAGCGGTAGTGTATACACGGGTTCTTTTATGTACACGAGAACGCGAGCTCACGTGCACGCGTGCGCGGCCGTGCAAGCCGCGAGCGTATGTGTTGGTCTATTTGCGGTCGTCCTTATTGCGGTTAGAGAAATCGCTTCTATCGGCGATTTAGAGGCAAACCGGAGGATAGTGCCGGTTGCTGTCATAAGTAAAAGTAGCCTGCGCTCGCATTGTTAGGGCTTCCTTTCACATTTTGCCCGGAGATCGATGCGGGGACACCGATACCACGTATTTAAATGTACGATGCAAGAACTGTCGAATTGGTGTTCCGCAGAGGCGATCGATGTCGAGTAGCGGTAATAAAGTTATTGCTTGCTCACTGGCGACAAAGGAGTATCCTGTTGTCTCGAGAGAAAACGATTATCTTTCGTGTTTTTTGCTTGGAACCAGGTTCAAGCAAACTAGAAGAAAGGTTTGTTAAGAACAGTTATTGTACCTTTTATCAATTTAATGGCTCGTCAACGGGCTTTCACAAGAAATAAATTTACATTTTATATTTGGTCATCCCATAAGTTCGTGCCGACCTTTGTGTATTCCATTTCATATTTTAAAGAAAAACAAGAGAACTTTTGTCGAGACGGAATAATGAAAAATGGGAAGAAGTTGTACAACGAGAGGGGGATTACATTTTTTCATGAAACTGAAAGGCATGTAAACAATTTTAACATATATAACCGCTCGAAAAAGGCACGAACTTATGGGATGACCTAATAACATCTCAACATGTACAATTTCTGTTCAAAGTATTTCACTTCTTGAAAACAAAATATTCAACGTGCTCTACATAGTTTCTACGGGTGTATTTGTAATTATAGTATGTTACAAAAAAATATCCAATGAAATCATAAAGTTTTGAACTTCACGACAAAAGTTTCTCGCATCAGAATTTTCTTCTTTTAAAACATATGGTTATTTAAAAGTATTGTACGAATTACCCTCAATTTTGTTTTAACATTCGATATATTTCTATATCGCAGCCAAAAGCCACGAACAAATTATGAAATCCTTTTTACAAACACTACTGTCTGACAACGAATACTTTCTTTTAACAAATAATACTCCAGGAATTATAATCCATATCTTTTCTTTTTGTGATAAAACATATTTACCATGTAATCTTTTTTATCCTTCGACAATCCTTCTTAGTTTATCCTTAAAAAACTAAATCGCGTATTCACTTGCAACTCACGAGTCCACGAGTAAAGTACATATTAGAAAACTAAAAAATAGCACTGTCCCAATGGAACCCATTGTTTGATCACCAATTGAATCGATTTTTCTGGAATTGCAACAGACACGACCTACGACGAGATTGTTTTTCGGACGAATGCGCGGCGAGAACGCGTTGCTCGCGTTGGCGCATGCGCCGATGCATCGGCGATGATCGCGATGAACGCGACGAGCGATAATGGTCTCCATTGTCGTCATGCAATCCGATGAGACACTCGAGATACGTGCAAACGGACTATTGACAGTTGCGAGGATGACGATGACGGTGCGCAATAATGACAATGAGTTCGTGATCCTGGGATAAGCTACTATGTATTTTCTTATTTTACCCCATCTTTCGCAAAGCGTCATGCAAAGCTATAATCTTGGGCTCCGAGCATGACGTTATTATATTTTCTTATCGATCGTGTAATCGAAACGTACCCTTTAGTACGTACTTTGTTGGATGATCCAGTTTTCACTACGCTACTTCAATCTTTCATGTATCATCATAAAAGGAAGAATGAAACGACTTTGAACGCCCAGCGAAAGGAATTTTGCATTTTCTTTCGCATGAAAAGAAATAGTTTTATGAAACTTCGGTGTATAGAACGGTATACAGAAATATTATTAGGAACAATTATGGCTTTCTAGAAAAACTATCTTTACGGTTATATCTGCTTCGTTAGGTGAATAGCTCGTGTGATTGAAATTGGAAGATGGTTTTAACTTTACGAATTTTTACATTGAAATTTTCAAACGATCGTACAATATTCTATATCAGTTTAAAATAACTATGAAGGATACTATAAAAATGAAGATAATATACGATTCGTTTATATAAAAAATTATTCGCACGGTAGAGAATGAAAATATAAGGAAAATGTATGAGATAATAAGAAAACACCTTTTTATATTAGATTTATATTTTATTTTAATATTTCCTATGTGGAAATATTAAGTAAATTATATTAAAATTTACTTAATGAGGAAAGGAATATCTATATGCAGAAAAAAAATACGTTTCTGAAAATCCTGTGAATTTTCTCTTTTTAAATTAAATCTAATATCTTCAGCAATTTCTGAAGAATCGAAAGTCACACTGGTCGCTATTTAAAATTCCACGAATCCACGATTATACGTTAAGTGTTTGCCTATAAAATGTCGGGAACACCTTACCTAGCTGAACAAAGGACATATGAAAACGCTTCCAAAAATACTAGTGATGTCTGACCGCAACTGTCCAATACTACTTAATCTTCTTGAACCGTTATAGTGGTTTAGTCGGCGAATAAAAAATAATCAGTACAATAATGAAATATAAAAATTCAAGAATAGAAAAAACATGTCGACACATGTTCTAGAAACGAATTGATTTTTCTCCATATTTATCGTAACGTAGTAAGTGGATCGTTTCTAATAAACAAATTCCCTTTCAGAATCGTGAGAAACGAATCAATATATCTCAATCTTTATAAATATATCTCTTTACTATAATTTATACAGAATTCTGGAGAAGAACAAATGAATTGTTAAACGAATTCTCTGTGAAATTGTAAAATACTCTCGAGAAAACTAACGCTAATGGTACTAATACGTGATAATTCCGATGACAAGTAAATTCGTCTTTTCCGCTTAATACAAACGCAAGAAATAAATCGGAGACAAAGAGATCCATTGCACAAGGAAGGAAGAAGCATTTCCAAATGAATAAAAGATGAAATACTGTCAAGTGAAAAAATTGTTTCATACAATCACTTCTTCTCGAAAAAATAAAATTACTATCAACGATCAATCACCAATTATCAAGTAGTAAAACACACTATCGCATCGCAGTCGATCAATTCCTTTTACGGAATCACCTTCACTTTCTAAAGGTAACGACGCGGGGCCCCCGCGATTTCAGATTCAGCGTACGTTCACGCGTATCCGCGCGGGATCTCGGTCGCCTTTCGAGCTTGCAAGGGTGACCTCGTCCACGCTTCATCTCCCAAGGCCATCTAATCGCGACGCGTTCGTGGTTCGAGCGTTCGTAACTAAAGGTTGGACCCGACGACTTTATTAGGTCTGTTGCGGAAGGGACGCCGACTTCGAACGACACAATTCGCATGACAGTGTGATCATTGGATTAAGATACTAAGCCACAGCCACCATATTTGGCGAAGAAATCCTCGCGAGGGCGGTCCTATAAGAGCGACGGAAGAGCGTTGTCCTCGTCGCCATAAAATTCAGACGTTTAGTCATCTCTTTTCTTTTCAATCTGTTGCTTTATTTTTTAAAGTCAAACACGACCGATTTGCAACTTCGTGTCAGACAAACAGCAACCTTTATCGTTTCTATTTTCTTTGTTCTCTTGATCGTTTAGATCCAGGGTTTTCGCGTGTGTGCGAGTAGTATAAACATGATCGAAGGTGTAAAGAGTTGCAAAGAAGCTGGACAAATTTGGCGAGCATCCTGATGTCAGTCGGAGTTACGCTTTTTCTTTTCTAAACTCGTCGCGACTCGTACGAAATTTACTTTTTGGGGTATGATTTTTTCTGGGAGGTGACTCGGTATGCGATGATGTCACCGGTGGAAGCGATAAAAAGTGCGGTTCTAGCGAGAAACAGCGAGACACGTATTTTCTCGAGGTGAGAATGACGCGCGAGCGAACGTCAGCTTTGGCTGGGATTTTACTGTCTTTTGACGTTGTCATATTGTGATGGTGATGAATCTTTATTTTGGCTACGTGTTAATGAAATATTGCGAATATTATAAATGGAAACAGGGAACGTTTAGAACAAGAGATATAAGAAACTTGAGTAAAATAGATCGAAACGTCTCGCAATGAGATTTGAAACAAAGCGACTGACACACTGAATTCGTATTTTATTTCAAATAGCTACTAGCTGATTTTTTTCTTTTTTTTTTTTTATTCCATGTACTTTAAAAACCGAATGGAAGACCTCGAAAAGATTGTAAACATTGAAACAATTGCATCAGCCAGCTATCTTATTTCCTATGTTGTCATTCATTAATAATTTTTAATTCTCAATTCAACAGGAATAATTCCTACGTGATCGGGAGAACACCAAAAACACCTATCTGAGCTTTTCTTCTTAAGAAACTCGCATTCTTATGGACGTGAAATTAATGTCTTTATATTCCCAAAAACGTGTATTGAATATTATAGAAATTATTTTCGATAAGAGTCTTCAACTTTAACGAAACTACGATATTTCTTAACACGAACAGTTTTAAACTGCGGAAACTTTTAGAATTACTTAATACAACTACAAGATTTTACGATACGTCGGAAAATATAATAATCGACATTCTCGCTCGTGAATTTTTAATAAAAATCACACGATCAACCACAACCGATCGAAGGCGACAAATCCTTGGAACCCTGAAGTGTCTGGTACACGCGCGAAATAATCAAGAAAACCGACGATAAAAGACACGTTAGCGGAATGTACGATATGATTCTCTAGCGTTCTGCGTTCGCCACTTCGCCGCAATAAACAGTCACGTGTCTCCTGTAAATATTTAGCACCTTCCCGTGGCTGTTTTATTGTTCTCCCGCCGTGGCGGCTCGTCCATTCAATGAGTCAATGATAAAATCAAAGGATCGCGCCCGAAGCAAGGATCGCGCGTTACAACCGTTGGCTGGTTTTTTTAATATCGTCGAGGGAACGACGAGGGAAGTGACGAGCACTATTCACTTCAGAGAGGATTCTTCTGTATGGCGCCGATGGTTCGTTATCGGGGAAAATAAAAATGAAAATCGAACGAACAGTTATTACTAGCCGTTACTAGATCGTAGACACAGATTTCTATTTTTATGAACCGAGCTGAAGAAATTGAACCTAAGCACAGATTTGTTTCACCCTCTAAATAATATAACGAGTACTTTACTTTGGTTATTTTTACGTATTTTTGCATACTGTGCGCGTCATATGAATTTTTACACGTATAAATTTCCTTTAACTTTTTCTTTGTTGTATATACAGTGGCGGAGAAAAGGAAATCTAAAAACTAGGCGATACGAAAACCCACTGTAATTTTACAAAATGGAATTACATTTGATAGAAACGGTGGATAGATATAATATGTACTTTGGAATAGATGACTGTTATCAATATGGTAGAAAATATCTACTGCAAAAGTTACCAATACTCTTATAGATAACCATCAATTTAAAAACTTTTTTATAGAAATAAGTATATGTTATAATATTCAAAGTAAAACAAATCGCGTTTTGCCTAGATAAGATGAGAACCATCTAATAGCGATAGACATAATACGAGATAATATTCACTTCGCGTTTCATCAACGATTTTGTGCATGAAGGAAATATAAATACTTTTTGTACCTCAAAATGCCTCTTTCGCTTATTCTAATAAATCATTACAAATATAATGTTGTATAACAAATGTTACGTACTGAATGTGTATGGCCATGTACTAAATTCATCCTAATAATTAACAGTTACTTTATTCTAACAGGTACAAAATTTTTAATCCAAGATCATAAGATCGATATTTTTATCCCAACTCCTTCTATACTTTCAAAAAGATTGCATCAATCTTTTAATTCAAATCTTAATCAAAATATTAATTAATCTTTCTATCACTGCCCATGTTGCAAATTTCAATTTCAATTAACACGGAAATAGTTCAATACCTAAATATCTCAATAGCTCTCATCCTGAATGAAGTTTGTTCAACGGCACATTTTACATATAGCAATCATCAACTGACTCTTCTAATATCCTTTACACATTAAAGAAATCGAAAACAAAAGAAGAAGACAAATAATAAAATGGAAAAGAAAGAAGATAAGGAAGCCAGCCTCGATCCGCCCTAAATCCATCGCCTGGAAAGATTCCTCGCTCAATAGGTGGCGCGAATCCCGGCGTATGTTCCACTGGCACACTTCGACCGCGCCAAGGTCGTAAGGAGTTCGTGCCCCGAATATCGCGAGATCCACGTCGGTGTCTCGGCTTTTTCTCCTTTGCGTCGCGTCGCGTGCAACCAAACGGAAGAGAAAGAGATCAAAGGAAGAGCGTAGAAGAGATTCAAGAGCCGCGCGGTGGATTCGCGCGTCAAGACAAGGCGCGATCTTCATTCCGCGAGGTTCGCCGCGAGCGGACAGGCGAAACAAAAGAGCGAGCAGAAGAAAGGAAGAAAAGAGGGGAGAAGGATTGAGCCGTTCATAAGGGCTGGTGGCAGGGCCCTGGCGTCTATTTCTGGACTTAACGAGGGACGCGTCCAGGAGGATACTGAAACAGGACGAGACGAGGCCCTCGTAATTGTGTCAAACTCCACGTGGCCTTTTATTGCGCCTTCGCTTCTTCTTCGCGAAACTTTTAACCGCCGTACCCTCCGGACACGAGTTCAATCTCTCGCGCTGTATATTGGCACGCTTCTCGGAATTCTGTCGTTCGTTCGGCAGGTTATTCTGATATTTCTTTCCCTTTTTTCTTTGTTTTATCTTAGGAGAATCGATGGAAGTACGTCTCTTGGATCGTTTCGTTTTCGGTGCAATAAATTTTGGATACTTTATGCGTATATTTTGGATACTTTATACCTTCTCGGGAATAATAAGTTTAGAGAGAGAAAGGAGTTTTTTATGAGGTTGGCCGTGTAGGCAACTCGCTGTTAGAATTTAGTTTTGGAACTAAAGGAATGTATCGATGGTTTGCATACAATCGTTTTTTTTGTTGTAGACATTTAGAATTATAGGAGAAAATAAATGATTTGGCTGTATTCGTGCTTTTCGGATGGACTATTTTGGTTGATTTTATGTTGATTCTTTGAAGTCAGATTAAGACAGATAATTAACGATTATTTTTTCCCGTAATTGTGTTTTAGAAACAACATCGTGGACTAGTCAATAAAGAGATTTGATTGATGTAGAGCCGACGTAAAATGCAAATTTAGTCCTTGTGTTGCAAAGGGGAAAAGACATGACCATTAAATACGACTGTATGATCTTCGGTTATTTAACATAAAACATTTTTGATAATTTTTTTTCGAGAAAATCGTAAATCAAATTTATCATCGCGTTTCGACGTTCGCATCATGCGATTCTGTTCACTGGAGACTTCGTTTAAAACATCGATGATAATAAAAAGTCTTTTAAAATCATTTTATACGATTTTTATATCACTTCAATTATATCTGCGTCACACGTTATTGACATAAAAGTTAAATTATAATCCTACATTTTATTTTTTTTTCAAATTTTCTTCGTTAAATCCCGTCTAAACCTAGGTACTTGTTGCCAGTATCTTTTAAAAAAATACTTCTTTAGAAACCCACTTCGGAATTGATTAAAAATAAAATCACTTTCACGCACGATTATGGATCTATTGTTACATAATCATCATGTTAGGTTTCGAAATACCACTTTCGATAGATTCTACGAAACTCGATAAAATTTCGCAATTCAACCTTTCGTTAAAAACCACCGAAAATAAAATCACTTCCTAATTTCGACACCATCGACACTTACACGTTCGTTGGATCACGCTTGAAACTCTAGTATCAAAATACTACTTTCTGTCGATTTCTATAAACTCGACAAAGTCCCTAATACAACCTTTGACCATTTGTCGCTGTAATTTTTACTCGGTTATACCGTAACAACTCTCTTGTTAACGTCCATGAGGAAACCACACGCAGAAGAATCAATTCGCACGAAAAATCCAATACGGCGAAGGAATGAAATCGCGGGAAAAATCTTACATAACAAAGGAATTAAATCACACGAAAAATCCTACGTAGCAAAGGAATGAAATCGCATGAAAAATTCTACATAGCGAGGGAATTAAATCGCACGAAAAACCCTACGCAGGAAAGAAGCGAGCAAACCGCGCACGTAGGATCAACACTCATCTTCATCGAGCTAAGCTAGGCGCGTCTGTGATTAAAGTGTCCGTTAACGCGAGTTAATTGATCTTTCAGTTAATGCGATACTGCCCTCTCATTGCATTTCTGGTTTCCCTATCGACGAGATCCCCGCTCGGCGAGAGTAAATCGCACGCGTTCCCGTCCCCGCAATCTACTCGCGCGTCCGCTGAAAGTCGTTTCCCTTTCGATTAGCGTCTCGCCTTCCCGGTCGTTTGATGAACACGGATCAAACGAGCCGTCCATCCGAGCCTCGACGTTCTTTCACGATCAGGATAATTACGGTGATCTCGTTGCGAAGGTGAGTCGCGTCCGTCCGTTCGTTCGTTTCGAAATGAATGACACGAAAGATTGCGATTTGCGTGAAGCTCTGTTCAAATTTCACTGTTTGAGGAAGGGAAATGTGCTTTGTTTAACGCTTCATTGATATCGATTCGGTCATAGGTCATTAAAACAGTTTTGGCTTTTCAGTCGTGTTACTTAAATTCGATCTTTATTTAATCGTATATTTTACGTGTGTTCGATATTTTTAAATGTCACTTGTGATTTTTAAAGAGTAGGATACGAATTAATACGAATCGTTAAACAAAACCGAACACTGTTAAGCGACGTAATTTTTAACTACACAGGCATCCATACTTTTATTACCACAGATTTCTCTATGGTTAAAATACTTTATTATTTATTAGATCATTGCGTTGCAAGTATTTCATTTAGCGCTCATATTGAAGTTTCTAAAATCCTCCACTAGATCGTGGTAATGAAATAAATGTTCTCAAAGTGGAGTATTACGTAGCTAAGAATTAACCTAAACTGTTGTAAATCACCTACGATCCATCGATACCAACCAAGTTATGCGTTTCTCGATCGAACAAATATTTTATCGTCCATTTAGCAACGTGTTTCACACGGATCACAATAAATTTGCACAAGCATATTGATTTCGCGACTAATTCACAGCTTGAATTTCCAAGGCTGTTTAACATCTGCAAACACGCGATCATCCATAGATATCAGGTTTTTATGTAACACCGAGCTACCGACATGCGTCGCGTCACTACACTTGCGAATAAACACACTGGTAGCTTTGATCGACACGATAACTGCGACATTGCCTTCCCTCAAAGCGGAGAATCTTGGTCAAAGACGAATCTCCTCTGTTACATGTCACGCAACATGCGTTGAGAATCGGAAGCGTGTCTCAGGATCGACCAGATCTCTCATTTCAAATGATTCAATCCTCGGTGATCAGGCAGAAGAGACTCGTCAAAGACTCGGACGTCTGTCCTCGAGAGCCTAATACGGCCTGGCATAAAGTATCGAACTTCAGAATTCAATTTACCTTCACTGGCACAGTAGCATTCCGATCGGTAATGCCTCTGGTATACTGTTTAAGGATATCCCCCTTCGCGCACCAACGGTTCGTCCGCGCGCCAAACAGAACGGCAAGAAGACGAGCAAAAGAGGGGGAGGAGAGAACTGGAGCTCGTGGCCAGGTCGAACAAAACACTCTCACGTACAGCAACTGTCACTGCCACCGGGGCAGCCGGGTGTCTCGTCCCGTGGGACCGGCGAGACGAACACCTTGCGCCCGATCCTGATCCGATGCGACGTCGCGATGACGATTATCATCGATCATCGATCGGTTCGACTCGTTTCCCTCTCTTTCGTTTTATCTCGATACCTAGAGATCACACTGTGCGTACTATATCACGGTATTCGAAACTGTCCGTCACTTGTCTCCTTCGAAGTCACTCTTAGGTATCAACTGCGGTCACACACAATAATAAAGGGATCCAAGAAAAGTCGAAGTTCGACGTTGACATACACGATGTAGAAACTTTCGTATACGATACCATGAATCGATGGTATCCACCTGACGGATTCGTTGGACTCGTTCCTCGGCTGAGTCGTTCGGGTGTCACTCGGACGATTCGTTCGCACCGACTACGCGGTCGTTAGGTAATCCCGGGCCTGAAAGCACTGCTTGCTACCACTCCGGCACGCACCGTTCTCCGCCGAGCGTCGAAGAACTAATAAAAGCTGGGACCCAGGTTGAAACTGCGTAGGCCGCTTACTACTCCTTCCACCGCGGCTTCGTCCTATCCCACCGACGTACCGGACCGGGCCCCGAGACAGAGACAGGCAGGAGAGAAGGCACCAACGGACGAACGGACGGACGTACGGACAGACGAACGCGCCACGGATGCACGGACGGACGAATGGACGAACGGACTGTAAGAAGCAACGGACATGCGGACTTTAACAGGTATACATACGTCGCGGAGCAACCTGGTAGGTTACCGGCCGGCGCTGATGCTGCTATTACTGCTCGCTGCTCCTGCTGCACGTTGTTGCTTGCTTCTGCGGCTGGTGAACGTCACTCGGTCAAGGTCCCCCACCAAAAACCTGCACAACACCGGGGCATCTCTGTTCTCGGTCTTCGCTACAAGAGAACGTTCGTCCGTGTTTGTCTCTCTGACTCTTTGATTCTCTCTGGTTGGGCGTTCTCTGCGCGTTGATTTGGTCCATGGACAAACGCTATACTTGGCGCGGATCCTGGACATCTTCTCGTTGCGAGGGTGGTAGCGATCGTTTCTCCAACTCGATTCTTCGTTGCACTCATCGTTGGTGAGTTGGCGGGTAAATAAGAACTGTGGAGGATGACTGGATCGGTGGCTGATGCGCTTGCAAATGGTCGATTATAGAACGTTGTTCGGTAGCGATTGAGACATCGCGGTAGGCGAATCGATTCGCTGCGAATGGAGAATGGTACGGAGAATGGTGATTTAGAAAGTAGAGCTTTCGTAGAATAATTTTAATCGTCGTTCTTATCGAAACGTTGAATTATTATGGATGTTTCTAATTTTAGGTGTAAATGTAACGTTCTAAAAAGGTTTCTGGTAGAAACTTAGATAAAAGATACTTTTTTCCTGCACCAGTATGTGAAACAGTTTTGCTTGAAACAATTTACGCTTTCCTAAAGCAAAAACAAGATACGTATTTAATAACATTGGAAAATAATTCAATATTACTGGACTTGCCAAGTTTTTCTCACTATTACGAGCTAAACGGCTAATAGAATCGTATACTGTATAAAAGTAGCTACTCTACGCGCATCGCTCAAACTAACAAGTTATCAACGCTCTAAGCATCCATATTCCGCTTAAGAGGCTCTGAAATGGGAGCATTATTCACAGCAATGGCTCGTTAACAGTCCAACGGAAGACGAACTAACGTGTACACGGATACTCTCCACTATAGAACATAAGTAAGCAGACGAAACTATGCAGAGCTTTCAGGGTATCCTTCACAGTATAGTACTCAAGTACGTACAAAGTAGCTCATGAAAGTATTCGGACTCTTTAAAAATCTTTCGTGTATATATTATGTAAAACATTTTGAAATCTCTTCAACATTGTAGCCAGATCCGCTTATCGTGATTACATTGGTAAAGTTTGAAACGGATCTGAAAATGTATATAGAATTTATAAGATTTAATTTATAAAAATTATAAGTGTTGGAAGCAGTATATATTTATTGGAGCTTGCAAAATGTTTTTTAGTGATCGTAAAGAATATTATATAATATTTGAACAACCAATTATTCTCTATATTAGCAAACCATAATATTTACTAACATCATTTCTGGCACTACTGCATGTTTATGGCTATTATTTATACTGTATACATACTAATTTTTCACTGAGAGTATATTTCCAATATATCAATTTTACCATCATAATCACGATAATCGTGTCTCGTCACAGTGCTAACGAAATTTCAAGTTTGTTTTGTTCAACGGACCTAATACGTGTATCGTGAAAAATGTTTTGCGACAAGTGTTTGAATACTTTCGTAAGCCACGGTACACCGGAAATCACGTTATCGTTGCTAATACACCGGTTATAAACCATCGAAACGCTCCTTAACATACTCATTAAAAAATCCTCCGATCCCTCGACATTGTTTGTCAAGTGATTTGTTACAAATTTCAACGGTTAAGGGACGGCCTTATCTCTTGATCCGCGTCAAACTCTACGTGTCGTCTTAATAAATACGGTCGTGAACACGAAAGTAAGCATAAGAACTGGCAAACAGGCAACAGAGCAAAGAGATGGGGAGGCGAGTCGCGAGAAGAGAAGAAAATTGTGTGCATCGCTAAGTATCAAGGGTGTGCAGCCGACAGAGAACAGACAGAGTACAATTACAGGTGATTGAGGATCGGTCTTGTTACTATTTTGCTTGATTTCTGCGAGTAGTTAGCCGTGGATCCGTCCGCGGGCCAATCACAATGTCGAGCTGTTAGCGAGCCGAGAGTATTATGATTGGCGTAATCATCGCATGGGCGAATCAACGCCGACCAGGTATATAAATAATCGAGCTTTAAAGTCGATCCGCTGTGTTACGTAGGGTCTACTTGATGAAGAATCAAGTGCTGTGATAGCGATGAAATTCAGTATATTGCAAGTAGGTTGAATCCAATTGTAAAGTTTCTGGCACCTTGCGAGTGCTTTGAATTAAATGTCATACTTTTATGTAAATTCGAAACTATAAAGATTCGGTGGAGATTTTACAAATATTGGCTCGTTTCATAAGCTTTATTCTCTTTTTATTAATTAGCTTCGATAAAGTATTATTTTTATCATAGAAAATACATTTATTAGAATCAAATAAAAAGGAATTTTAAATCTGTAAAATTACTGTTAGGTGAGCTTCAATGTAATTGAAGCCTCTAAACAGTTATATGTACTTTACGCGGATTTCCTAAATAGAAAGTCAGCCAAGCACTAAACATGCCCAAGGGTACTTAACTTCACCACTAGAACCAGTCTTTCCTGTATGATAGTGCCCTTTTACTGATGTAATCAGAAAGTAAATATTTCGACTGATCATCATGTTGCTTTGATATTTTGATTTCAGCTACTAATAACTTTAAATATCAAAGATTTTCTATTATAAAAGTTTTGTATATTGAAGAAGTAATTAAATTACATCAATATCTTATTCTCTTTAAACATACATATAAGGTTCAATAATTGGATAATTCAGGGATCGATTCTGAAGTCTGAAAATCGAGTTTCTTTATTATGAAGTAATTAAAAATACAAAAATAAACAACAATTAATATGCGTCTATAACAATAAATAACGATAATTATCTAAACAGGAAATAACAAGTCTTTGGTACAATGTTTACCTGAAAATCGAGAATCGATTTTCAACGTCCTGAGCTACCGATCTTTCTTCTTCAGTCTTTAAATCTTAAATCTTCAGTCTTTAAAATCTTAAATAACTATTCTGTAACCTTGTCTGTCTCTAATGTAACTCTCTGTCCGTCCGTTTGGGAAAAACGTGCTTCTTCAAATGGTCATCCGTAAAACAAAGGAAGATCGCTCTGTCCGTGAAACACAGCCTGTCGTGCTACCCGTAAAACAAAAAGAATCCCTATCCTACATGAACTCTAGGGAGTTTACATACATATAAGTATTATTATATCATTAAATTGGAATATAAAAAAAAATTTTACAGTTTCCTGCGTTTTACTTACTATAAGCGAAACTTCTTATTTAAAGTTACTCAAGATGACAAATGTAATAACAATTTTGAAAAATACAAATTAGTTTTCATAGCTGGATCGTAACTATGCAATAGTTTGAGTTGTTGCATAATTTTGGAATGCTTCGTTTCTACTCGTAACACCTCTATCTACAGTGATCAAATCGCAGAATTTACGATAGCGAGGAGTAATCTTCCTATCTACTTCCACTTCGAATGCGTCAACCTTGAACTTACCACAATATTTCCAGCGCTAATGAAGAGTCAGACTTTTAGTGATCTTAAAGTGGACAGACGTCTCTAATTGGTACCGGCAGCTAGCAACTCCGGAACGAGCAAACCATATTTAGTACTGAGAACTTATTTTCACTTTCTACCGGTGCGGTGGCTAAGTAGAACATACGGGGATGCATGTGATTGTATGTGTGTACAGTCAGATCGCGTTTCGAGTTTGTGCCGCTGTTTTGGACGATCTAGGCATAGCTTCATCGATAAAAAATGAGGTTTTTCGAAGAGTTTAGGGTTGAAAAATGAGTGAGTGAGTGAGTGACAGAGAGAGAGAGAGAGAGAGAGAGAGGAGGATTCATGATCTGGATTCTGGATCTTTTAGTCAATCTACTAAAAGTTTACTATAACAAATACATATTCATTCTTTTAAATTTGTAAACTGTACGTGTGGAATCTATCGTACAATAATATTCACCACAATCTATGACAATCTATGTATGTGATGAATGTGAATACACTCAGTGATTAGTAAACTATATGTCTGCAATCTATCGTACAATAATATTCAGCCCAATCTATGACAATTTATGTATGTGATGAATGTGAATACACCCGCATAATGCGCATCGCTAAATCTAAATGGTAATTATAAAAAATGGTGCCACTTTGGTCTTTCTTATTCTTTAGAGGTATCTAATAAATCTATGATCAAGATGCTAGCATAGTTTTTCAATCACTTTTTATACTTTATGCTGTGCAAACTGATTTCTTCTCTTTCCGTTAAGATACCCGTGTCTTCATAAATTTTCCAATTCGGAATATATTAGTCTGCGTCCAGTATGGCTCTTTGCTCTTCGTCTTGACATCTGTCTATCACTTTTACGTCGATGCAACGTATCCATACAAATTTTATGCAAATATGGTTTTTAGATTTTTGTTTTGTCACCTTCCTATTTTAATGCCGATATGCTCAATATTCACACAAGTTTCGTTCAAGTATGGTTTTTCATTTTTGATTTTGCCATCTTTCTGTTCTTTGCGCGTTGATCTGCTATATTCGTAAGAGTGTTGTTTAAATACTTTCGTGAGTCATTGCGTGTGGGACCATAGAACAGTGAGAGCCAATACTCGGCCTTCTCCCTCTTATCACTCGCATATGCACATTGGAAACTTAACTTTTTCTCGGTGAAGCAGTAAGTCGGGTACCTTGTGACATAACCATGCGGCAGGCTCGGTGGGTGTTCTATGTACGATTGTCTCGATGCCACGTTGCGTCAGTTCAATGCGTCCGTATGACAGATGTGACAGATCTATAAGGTAACCTGCCGTCGAACAGTTTACTTTACGACTTCGTCGGCCGCATATGACTAATTACCAGCGCACGAGCCGGCAAATTAAACGGTTCACCTTTTTGTCGCCGCGTTGCGGGAACGTGACTGCTGCAACGAACACTCGTCGACCGCTTGAAAGTGACTCTGGCGAATTGTTACGTAGCAGCATTTGCGTAGATCAAAACTGACCTAAATTGTGTTTGTTGTTTTGTTGCTCGGCACTTGGTAGCTTGACGAAGTGTTAAGTACGTTTTTCAGTCTTGTTAGAAGCTTCTATTTCTTCTGTGTTCCATTTTAACGACTGGGTTTGTATGCATTCTACATAGGTAGGTTTGAGTACTTTGTTTGGTCGACCTTGTCATTATTCTCGTGGCAATTTTTAATCCAATTGCTCTCCACACGTTGCATGCAATGGGATCATGTAGCGCGTAATAATTGAGTCAGAGCGACTTATTCGTTCATTAAAATTCGTTACCGTGTATTTATCCATTATTTTATTATCTTTCACCGAGATGATATATAAATTTCAAGTAATCCTTATTTTGTAATAAGTACCGTATTGATTATGTGTATGAGGAAAATATTTGAAGCACCACGAATTAACATTGAAACTATCAGAGCCATTGGATTGATCGGTTCAAAAATTTTCATAGAAATTTTATAAATTTAATAACAGTGTATTTTTGTTCATTTAAACGACTTTTGTAAAATGTATGCACTGCGTTATATATATTTTCATACGTCTCTCATTTCGATTTCTTTGACGTAAATAATAGATCGTAATCGTCGATGATAGTTCCAGTGTTAATAAGTGATGCAATTAATGTGAATTTTTAATGCGAGCGACTGAGTCTCTGGCGTTTACAAAGAACCAAACTAATCGATGAACTGCGAATGCAATCTAATATTTTCATATCTGAAAGAACGCAATCTAACGATTTAAGCAAATATTGTATCAATAAATATCAACAGGTTTTGTAAAATGTTTTGTACAATAATTTCCTCACGGAGATTAAAACTGCGTTAATAAAAACAAATGACATTGACTTTCCTTTCTCCATTGCCTTATCCATATCAATCCTGCATCGACCTATTCGTCGCAATGAAGAACCTTGTTGACGTTTTCTTCGATTCGATTAGAGAAAGTGTACGAGCAACGACATTCACAACTCTTCGGCTCATGCCATCGATAGCATTATCTTCGTGTTCCCTGGTCTCGTCGCTCGTTCGTTTTTAAACTAACGTGTATCTAACCCAACGACACGATCAGTTTGTCCAAGGATTACGCGAATACCGACCTGTTAGGTTGTTTATGTGCGAAAGAACGAGCAGAGTGTACTTCAAAAGGCAGGGTATTAAATCAGCTGATCCATAATCAACGGCTTGAATTGTTCGGGCATTTTATCGGATTAGTTAATGAAACAGACGGGTGTCATTCCCATTCAGCCGCGTAACGCGATGACTCTACTTATTTCACTGAAAAATTCTAGATTTATCGCGATGAAAACACGATCGAGCGTTTATACATTGTTACGAAGCTGCAAAAATATTAGTGCTACTCCTGTTATTATTGTTGGCAGATAGACTGCTGATATTTATGCAAATTCATATAAGAAGATAATTAAAAAGATAGAAGCTGGGTAGATTATCGTTCTATTCGCTAAATGTTAATGAATAATTTTATATAGTTTTGCATACTGTGCATTTTTGCACTTTCAAATGCCACATAAATATTAGGTCATCCCATAAGTTCGTGCCGTTTTTCGAATGGTTATATATGTCGAATTATCGTTTAGATTTCGAGCGCGAGACGATTCTTCGTTAGCATTTGCCATCATGATGTTCAATAAAGGTTGTATTTACATAAAATTATATTTCTTTACAAAGTTAGTTTATCGGTTAACTAAGATATCAAACAATAAGTAAACAAATGCTTTAAATAATATTCTTGGGTTCTGTAACGAATCCACGGTCAACGGGAAACTTTCTGTACGTTTTAATATATTTTGATAGCACACTGACACGTTCACTCTGGCACAGGGTTTCCCTAAGACTCACTCCAAGACGATGACAGTAAACTCTCCAAGGAGATTGCAAAATAAAAGACAGATACAGTTACATATATCAAATACATATCGATCGGGAATATCAACAAATTCCCAAGCGCCGTAACTAGGCAGTTCCACATAAACCAGCATTGCTCCTGATCAAGACTTGATTGTTTATACAGCGTATCCCTTAACACTGGAACCTCCTTTGTAAAACATTTCGTTCATCCCGTGACCGTGGCTACGTTCGGCGACCAGTTATGTCACCCCGAGCCCAAGTATTGAGAAATCTTCCAAAAGAAAGGCTCGATGTCTCTGCATCTCCGACATATATGTTAAGATTGTTTACATACCTTTCAGTTTTATCAAAAAATGTAATCCCTCTCTCGTTGTACAACTTCTTCCCAATTTTCTGGTAGGGCCATTATTCCGTCTCGATAAAAGTTCTCTTGTTTTTCTTTAAAATATGAAATGTATACACAAAAGTCGGCACGAACTTATGAGATGACCCAATATATAAAAATTCATAATCCAAAAATAGCTTTGACATTAATAAGACAGGCTGTGAAAACTCGGCCCTAGAATATTTAAGACATACCTTCGGCTTTTATTATTAATTTATCGAATCGATGTGATTCGGAAATATTTTCAATTTTTGTTGCGACTTTTACTTTAATCTTATGTCATGTTTGACGGCAATTGCATAAAAACTTTTAACGGGAACAGAAGAGAAACATGAAATAAAATAAAAAGGAATTGAAAGGGAATGAAGAACGAGAAAGTGACAAGTTTAATAATAAAAAAAAAAAAGAACCTTCAGACGGAAATATGCACACGCTGAGAACGAACGCAAGAATTATGTTCTCAATAATGATCGCTGTAAATCACAAAGAGCATGTCCTCCTTTCGATTCATATTCCCATGGAACGTGCAACAAGCTTCTCCAGGATCTTATTAATAACGACGATTTAACCGCAGCGTTATCGTTTGTACAGTTGCGAATGTTTACCGTGTCTTTTGAAACTGTGAAGTTGTAGGCAAATATTCACGTGCTCCGAGATCGAGTGCACCCGACCTCACGGTGAAATTTGTTTGCATTCACATCCTGCAAATCATTCCGTAAACCTTCGATCTTCCTATTATAGATTACTATAATTTATTTCTAAAGATACAATTAAATATATTTTTAAATTAAGAACGCCAGTGTTGTATATTCTTCGTAGCTTCTACCTTCTTTTCGTATTTTGCCTTCATTTTTTTCTTTTCTTTTTTTTTTTTTTTTTTTTTGAAGATGTGTAGACGTTTGTAAAAGATTTAAGAGGTAAGAATCGAAGATAGAATTTATAGCAATTGTGAAATACAGGTTCAGACTCATCGATCATGAACGAAATCTTTCTATTGCGTGCTAATCGGTCTAAAACCAGCCTGCGTTGTAACTCAGAAACAGCGGGAGTGTCTGGTATCGATAAAAAGAATTATGGCAGGTTGTTTGAAACGAATAGAAAGGAGAATCAAAGAAACTGGCTGAGAAATGTTAGATTGTTACATAATAAATGTCGCTATTCGGCGAGGTCTTGTTTCAATTATTTGAAAATTATAAAATTAATATTCAACAATTGTTTTTGTTTATGCATTACTTTATTTAGGATATTTTAGTCTATTATTCTTATTATCAGTTTTATAATTTTCTTAAGACAACGATATTTCATTTTTGTCAAAGTGTAATTAATATGCAGATGATCTTTGGAAAATTTTCTTTTC
The DNA here is from genome assembly GCF_910591885.1 of Bombus terrestris. Taxonomy (NCBI): domain Eukaryota; kingdom Metazoa; phylum Arthropoda; class Insecta; order Hymenoptera; family Apidae; genus Bombus; species Bombus terrestris. The sequence goes on along the minus strand of NC_063274.1, from coordinate 21,520,236 downwards.
TGAAGAAATTACTTTCGTTGAAAAATGCCATTTTACAACGAATTATACTTAATGATATCGTGCAACGCTAGACACGAAATTTATTTTATATCCGTTTGTATTGCATTACCGCGAATTTTCAACGAGTTCTAAATGCTTAAAAATGCCGACGTAAAAGCGAGAAAAATGATTCGTTGGTCAACAAAGTTATCTTTCCTTATGCATCACTTTTATCGCACAAATTCCTCGTAAACTCAACGAACAACCCAAACGAAACATTTCCACCGGCAATCACGAAGACGCGATAAATTAACCTTTTCGGGAATGTAGCTCGAAAAACCCATTAAGTCTTCTTTGGTGGAAAAAAACAAAGATTAAAAAGCTACATTTATTTCAGGATCTATCATCAATCACGTGTTTCACCCTGAGCCCACTGTCTTCCAGTTTCTTTGCGTTCTTTCGTACAAAATGACATCTGACCCTGTCATGACCTATGTCCTTCCTCCTCCAGATCCTACGATTCAATTTACGGAGCTGAAGCGAAGGTCACGAGTTCCGATCTCTCAAGGCTATCAGTTGTTCAATATCTCATTCTTCTTTTTTATTTTTATTTTAATTTTTTTTTTTACAAAGATTATAATAGAATTAAATTACATTTGCAATAATCCAAGAAGAAATTTATGTTTATACATGTAAGAAATGTTTTTCGAATAAAGTACTTATTTTATATTTATTTGCCTACATTGTGTATATTGTAACTTTTAATGTATACTATATTTTTCGAGAATGCAAAATTATTATAAAAACATTAGGCTTATGCATTCAAATAAAGCTTTAACCATACGTAATTTCTACAAAACATCATTCTATTTAATTAAAATAATATCCACATAATTCTATGCACTTCCCTAATGGCTAACTGCTTTTATTATAATAAATCTATAAGAATTATCTACTCTAGGGTTCGACATAAAATTGAACGTCTGGATAAAAAGTCCAAATTATTGTCAAATGTTCATTTCATAATTCCTATTGATATTAATCTAGTACTCCTATTATCAGCATCTATTACTTCGATAATTCTATCGATCATCTATTACTTTTATCGCCCCTATTAAGAACGAAAATTAAAAACTAGAGAAGATGATCGCTTACTATCTCTAACAATAGGTTATAGTTGGATGAATGACATTGAGCAGCCAAAACTAGGGGCCTCCGCTTTAGCGCACGACGTTGAAGCCGATCGAACAACCTCATCCCAGTGGATGTCCCTCCCAGTATCTCGGTTTCGGATCGCGTCTTTATCGAAATGCGTTTAATCACGATACTGGCAGCCGACAATCGTGTCAGCAACGGCCGGAACAACTTTGACAGGCTAAAAGTGGCTTAAAAGGCTTCGCCCAGTGACGGGATGGGGTGGAAAAGAGTCGCGCGTCCTATAATTAACCACTTGAACCTTCGAGAGCATTGTCATTAAGATTTCGCGCAAACCGCAGCCATCCAACGCGTATAATTAGTAAATAAACGTAGGACACGTAGAAAAAATTAAAAACTCTTAAATTTAATTGTACAATAACGTAGAATGTTAAATTTTCTGTAGTGCAAAATATATTTGTTCATTTCTTTAATACATGGGACAAACCATCTAGTGCATATGAAAAATGAAAAGTATAAGCATTATGATACAGAAATATAGGGAAACTACATACACAAAAATAGGAATATGATATAAATTGTTGTAAATCTCCGTTTATAGCCGAGTTTTATAGCAAGCTTTGTAAAATTTTACAGAATTTATAGACAAAGTGGTTATACAACAATAAATACAGGATGTTCATCGAATAATATAATGTCTGAATTATACATTTGCGAATGGTATAACAAGATCTTTAAATGACAACTCATATAAATTTAAATCTTTTATAAATCCTAAATCTGGAACGACACGATTTCTAGTAACACAAAACCAATTAACCCACGTCAGGGACTACAAAACGAAATAAATAAATCAAGAATCCCACCATAATATATTAAATATTGCAACAGTTTTTAGAAAATTTTCTACGAAATTCAATATTATGAAACCTGATATTTAATGGGTTAAAATAGAAGCCATATACTTAATTTGTATCTGATTCATTGCGACCGGAGGATGAATTTCGACGATGATGTTACGCCACTGTTAGGATACACGTGGATACCGGATTCTGTAGCTATTTATACGAGCGATAAATCAATTTCGACTGGCTGATTCGACGAATTCGGACGCCGTGGGTAGGTGGATTTGCATTCGACCAATGTTGGACGCTAATCGATGCGCCTATGCAAATCGGGTGTTGACACTGCGAAGGTTCGTAGGCGTTTTTGTGAAATACGTGAAACTAGGGGACGAGGTGTTGCACAACGCGATTTTTCCCAATGACGAATGGATCATATTTTCTGAACTATGTTTAACATTTAGGACGTATACGAGGACGACGATTTTAATTGGAATCATATGAAATATTTAAATGCCAAACTTCCTGCTTGTGTCCGAAATAACAATTTGGGGAAGAAATATATAAATTTTTATGCAAACTATTTATTTATTTTAATATTAACAGGATGAAACAAATCTCTGCTTCGCTCATTTAGTATGAATTCCCAGATTATTAATCATATGTATTTAGTTTACAATCATGAAATATTTTTAATCGTTTCTTTGTGTTTCTTTCGTTGTTTAGTATAAATTTTTAACTGCAAGTGTTGCAAGTAAATAGTAAATATTGGAAAAAAGAAAAACACATATTACGAGGAAGGTTGACACATCGTTAAATTTCCGTAGAAAAAAATCGATAAACGGAAATGTAGAAACTATTCAAGGCCTCGAATGTTTTTCTCGTTAACACTAACGCATATTTTTTAATAGAGGTAAGGAAACGTCGTTAAAGCAACATGCAATTATAAATCGTTTGAAACTTTTCCGCATTCTAATTACATCTAATTAACGTGCCTTGCTATTCGAAGAAGCAAAAGTTTCTGCATTCCTTACAAGTTTCTACTCTTTGTGTTCTCTCGAATAGCTACCTAAGTAAATATACAAATTTGGCCAGATCCATTCAAATACTATTTAATCATTCCGTTTCTACTATGATCGTTTAGATTTATAAATTTATAATTTACGACAGGAAACGAAGTATTGTTATTAACAGAAATTTATGAGACGATTATGTTAATCATGTTATGTAGAATCATAGGAAAATTTTACTTTATTTCTAAAGAATTTTTACACGATTCTAAATGTCAAAATGTTCGCACGAATTGCCTATATTTGTTTCGATATAATAGGCAGCACAAGATTCTAGACACATGTTTATCGTCCTTAAATAATTTTAAAAACGAAAGGATCCTAACCAAACCAAAATCTCCGCGCATCAGCGATGAGAAAATAAAGTTTAAGATAGATACACTATAAATTTTATTAACTTTTGTATCAAAGACTGTTCATTCTACGGTATACGTTACAATTACTCATCGCTCTCATTAAATACAAGTCCATTTTGGAAAATAACGTTATCCTTTTATGAACTATCCTTTGTTCGCCACTGTATCTACTCACAGCTGTTGTCAAATAAAATTCTGTAAGATTATCGCATTCTTTCGTACCGCTTAGCTTGCCAACTTTCTTCTTGCCACTATATAGCACTATTTAAATGATACAAATAACACCATTTCAGCCGAAACAGACGAGGACGCAGTCGCATAAAGAGGACCACGAACGAGCGTCCGTCACACGCGTCAAAAATCCATTGTACGACACTTTATCGGTCTAACGGGTCAGCAGTCGTTTCGCTCCCGACTATTCGCGGGATAATATGAATAAAATTTTCCCTCGGCAATAAACAACGTCTTAATGGCCAGCCGCTTGTGGTCCCAGCCATGATAGTCCATACTACACGCGGAATTATTCTTGACCAGTACCGCGAGACTCCGAGCATTATCAAGCATCCTGGTGGACAGCTGTGACCGCGACCGGTCGAAGTGGCCGCCGCGTGTTCTCGACGCGAGCAGCACGCGAAATAAGAAACGCACCGCGGTATTATTTGCGAGCAAAGCAAGTACAGGGTCCAGAGTCCAGGTGAAACAAGCGTCTCAGCTCGTCTCTCGCGTCGCAAGAAAAGAACCGCGTTGGAAATTATGCAGCGGACTACGTCGTGAGCTCGTCTTCGTGTGTTTTATCGCCTACTAGTAATCACTGTACTAGGATATCTGCGGTGTACGGTAACGAGAGTTCAAGGGTTTTGGTGATATAGCGGATCCTTGTTCTTTTTTATTTATCTACTTATTTGTTGTCTCTTCAGCTTACAGCCAAGGCCCTTTAGGTGTTCTTAGCATTAGAGCACAATTGGAGGCTTGTAATAGTTGTTGTACAGTACAGTATTTATAGAATGCTATAACACATGAACGCGATTAGTGAGACTGGAAAATCAGTGATTAAAACTTAGGACCTTTGACGATTGCAATAATTAATAACTACCTAGAGTATCGTTTAGAGCTGTACGATGTTAATTTAGGGTCAGTTGTTTCTTTGTAGTATATCTACCAGAAATTGTCTTCTTGCAAAGGCAGATAATTAGAAACTCGTTGAAGTACCGCAAGGTGTTTTCCAGAGAACGAATAATGATTTAATTATCTTGTCCAATTAAATAGTTCCATCAGGTTAATCCTTTAATATGTAACAATTTTTTTCAAAAACAAAAATTGCGCCGTTACAATTATCTAAGTAAGATTGCTGACATACCTGTTGCGTAAACACGCAATGTAAAAATTAAAAAAAAAGACGAAAGGAAATGAAAAAAGTGGAAAAAAATATGCGAGAACGCATGTTTCTACACACTCCGATAAAAAACACGGGATATAATGTACAACATGTTGGGCCAAACATTACAGTAAACTTCAACAGTTCTGATGAAAAGAGCTATTTAATTTCAGAGGTAGAGAAGCCGTATTTTTTCATTACGAGGTGTTAGATAAATTTTATTTGCGTTAGTCATCTACGCAGTTTAGTACCATAACCCGTGCCCACCTAAAATTGTTTAGAGAGACACGTTGGTCGAAGAAGGGGACGGTCTTAGCCAGCGGCGAAAGAAGGAAGCACCCATCAGTGAGAGAGCAAATTATCCGTTGAATTTCCATTAATAATGCGTATTTCAGGATAATGTTCAACAGCCCTGATCCTCGGTGGAGGATCGTTAAATCGCGAGCGAGCCTAGGAGAGCGGCATACCGAACCGGTGAACCGGTAGCCTGGTATCGGTTCGCTTTCTACCGAGAATTTAATAACGGTCAACCGGACCCCGTGGAGCAGAACGCGCTCATTATGCGCCACGAAATTGTTCCCATGAAAATTAAACGGAGCCGGTTACCGACGATAGGTGACGTTAGTCGACGCTTAAATAAGACCAATGCCCCGAGACCAAAGATGCGTCACGGACTTTTTGACGGACTCGAGACTCGCCACTTTACGATCGTCTCGCGGCTCTTGCTGGCAAAACTCCGACCTTCCGTCTTCCACGCGAACTACAAGCTGCGTTTGCCGAGGGAATAACGCGGATAGTAGGAAACGATCCGCCTTCTGTACGGGATTCGAGGAATTTATGGTGGAATTCTTATTATTAAAGTTAAGCGAAGTACTTTAAAAAGTTGGTGAGATGACGAGTGGAATGGAACAAGGGGCAAGAGAATTACTGTGCTTGATCCTGTTTTCACGTGCAGGTGTACGCATGTATACACTGCAGTTTATAAGCAGAACTTTACACGAGTTACGAGCTATTAGTAGACTGTATATGTCCTATGTAAATTTCTATTTTCGATGAAATTAAAATGCATTTAAAATGCAATTTAAAAAGATAAAATCCACGCAGAAATTTGTGTCATTAGATATCGCAACGAGCAAGTACGCTATTTTATATATTTTTATATAGTATGCTAGTACATTTCTGCAACTTTCCACGCGGTCCATTCCGTAGCAATCAGTTTCCTTCGGTACGTAGGTCAAGGTGATCCCCTAAGTATTCACATTCAAAAAAGAATCTTTAATTAAGAAAGAGAGGGAAGAATATCGAAAAAAAGGAGAAAGTATATATGTTAATATTGGTTCATTAGTCATCCTTCACACCAAAAAACAGCGATACCTCGCACTCGTGTGTGTTCTTTGGGATTATTGGTCCCCCTTTAATTATCGGCTGCTTCATTCGACAGTAAAAAAGGTAGGATACTTGAAAGGTGGCGCGTACAGCGACGTAATAACGAGCAACGAAAGAGGCTACCGGCTCGTCGTCGGCTTCGCCTTGAAGAAGATTCCACCAGCGGTGGCTTCGATCTAGCCTACCCACGCAAAAATAAAAAGGGAAAGCTTCCCCTACCTTGGCCGTACAAATGGCGTCCAGGTGTGTAACTACGGTAACGGCACGCCGGCCAGTAGGAGAATACGGAATGCGTACGGGGGCCGTGTGGTACGCACGCAGGGGGTTAAAGTCGAACGAGCTAGGTATGCGGACTGCTACAGACATGTAACTGCCGTGGGGGCTTGGTTTTTGCACCGCCACGGAGTTACTGCTACAAGAAAATAACATCATTACACCCATAAGGCCGGTGCACCGGCCGTACGATCCGCTCCGGCATTCACCGATACGCTTAGAGACACGCGCTCGACGTTTTCACGGAAGTACACACGCGACGGATTTGTGTGTAACAAGGGCGAGTACGCGGAGGAAGGGCACGCTGATAAGATGTTGAACAGCTTTTAAGGTTACACTGGTTTTTGTGCTGCACGATGGGGGAGGGTAGTTTTTGAAATTTTCCTTTTGTGTAACGAGGAAGAAAGTAAAGTACATTTACATGTAATAGACAGGTCCTTCGTTAATAATTTTGCTGATCAGTATTGTGTATTTTATTGTAAAAAGCAGAGATCCGAAATAACATTTATTGTGAACATTTTTGGAGGAAAGTTCCGTGAATAAAAATGAATTTTTATTTAAATAGAAGCCAGCTATCGATCAATCTAAAAGAAATTTCTCGAAAGATGAAATTGATTAAAGAATATTGATACGAATAATCATTGTGAATGACGAACATTTCTCTTGGTTATCAGAAATCATTATTGGTAACAGAAATTCAGCTTTGCTTATCAGTAATCAATATAAACGGCCTAAACGGCCGGAATTTTTTTCGGTTATCAATAACCATTATCGATGGACCGAATTTTATTTCGCTTACCGATACCGATGGCGAAAAATTTTCTTGGTTACTGCTGATCAAATATTAATACAAGTATTAATAAAAATCTTTTATTACAATTTCTTTTATCCTATTCGTTGTTTCATATATTTTGTACTGCTTTTTTTGCTTGAAATAAAATATGTACGTATTATAATTATTTTTTTTACGTTGTCAATGAATATGTGCTAATTATTAGTAATATTAGTAATAATTGACAATAATCGAATGTAATTGGAAAAGTTTTTGCCATCGATAATGGTTACTGATAACGAGAAAAAATCGTGATCATTTACATTGGTTACTGGTAATCAACATTAAATCCTCGTCATCGATAATGATAATCCGTAATTTAAAAAACTAGAATCATTTATAGTAGTTACTCGCAACCAAAATTTTTTCTGAAACATATCAGCTTTGACACCATAACTTTAAAAATTTGTGACAAGGATTCTGATGTCACTCTGTTTACAGACAATCTATTTCCTTTCGTATGTGATCCGAAGGTGGCTTTTTACGTAATTATAATAAAATATAAATTGAAAAAGAAGGAGAAAGATACTCAAGTCATACTTTAGTCATTCCACGAAAAAAATAATACATGTTTAATAGGATGATATTACGCAATTGCAAGATGCAAATGAGATGAGTGATTTAATGTACATGACGTGATCAAGATGTCTGATAATCAATGCAGATGGTAATAAAATAAGGAAATAAAAAGATTTACGGATTAAATTCTTATGTACGTTGATACTTTGCATACACTTTTATTAATTAATATTCATAGTTGTATTAATATCTCTTTGATACTCGAGATCCAACATGCGCATTATTGTATCGATATGAAATAAAATTGCATAAAGTTTAAAAAGAAAGCAGTAAGCTCGTTGCATATCGTTAGAAAACTATTTTTAATTTGAACATTCTGTAACACTTAACGTGCTAATATACAACGATTGGTAATATAAGAAATATCATGTATAATTTACTAAATTTCTTCGTAGAATCTTTCATAGGAAATTAATACATTTCCCTTGCATCGTGATTTTCTCATTTCACCGTATATTTTCTTTTCTACGTCGTGGTTAATTTATTTTAAAGGAACTTCATACATTTCAGACAGAGTTAATTAGAATTCCTTAATATATCATGAAAGAAACACTTTCTTTGTCAAACTCTTTTCAGAGCCGTATACGACGACGAAATTTGCATATCTTCGGGGTATTGGCGGCGATAACGGAGCTGAATCAAAATACGCGCAACAAAACGGCCAATATCACGCGAAGCGGCTGTGATAATGCATAATGCTTCGCGTATTTATACGTAGCCATCATGCTTTAAACGCTGATGATATCTCGGAATATCAATTTCATCGGAATAACGCCGACAGTCTGGCAAAGCAACAAAGTAACCACCCTCGGGCATCTCTTCGTAAAACAGAGGTATTAAGATGGAAAAGAAGAAAAAAGAACGCTACTTCTGCTTCATCTGATCATTAGACAGACATGTGTATAATGTAGAGAAGATTACAGATCAGGAGTTATTTGAAAAATTGAAATTTAACTTCGATCTCTAGATTTTTTATTTCGAAGCGTTCAAACTTCAACAGACATTTTCTCATCGCACAATGAGAATTAATCCACATACACATGTATATGCATATACGTACTCTCACATTGCAACTGTTTAGGAACGATCAAATAAATGTGCGCGCCACTACATTGGATTCGAGCAGAACGACCATACTGATCTTTGATGTACAGTTGAAACCCATTCGTTTATTTGATTATTTGCTTGGTCATTTATTAAACATTTCAATGAATTCAATTTTATAAAAGTAAATTGAATGTTACAAGCGAGTAGAATAGAGAGAAACGTTTTGGCCACATCGCTATGAGCTGTATATTAAACGTGTTGGTTTATTAAAGAGACGAGTGATAAAATTGTAATAGTCAGATTATATCGTAATCGTCGCTCATTCCATGCTACTGTTCGCTATTCCATTGTATGACTCGCTATAATGATCGTCCTAGAGAGCATGTTCGTCTATTTGTATCGAGCGGTAGTATCACAAAATTACAAATAACGGCGATAATGTTTTGTCGGGAGTTTGTTTACCTTTGAGCCTAACAAACTAAAACAACGTTGACACTCCAAGGCACAACAATATGGGTCTCTCCCGATTCGAATCTTCCGTTGACTCATGTGCCGCTATAGCTAAATTCGTGACTTTATGATTTAGCACTAAAGGGGTTATGAACCATTGTGTCTCGTTCTGCTTCACGTGTTCGATAGATACGTTCAAGAAATTATTTCCCTATAATACATCGATATTGTAGGATTTTTATGTTATTACGAAACGTTATTCTTCTAACAAAATTTATCGCTATTCCGGCCATAACTCATAGATAACAAAATCACGCGTTGCCGAAGGAACGAGCCGGAAGGGAGCATCAAGCAACGACACGCTGCGCTATAGGGGGAAGATATAAGAGGATCCGGTCGGTGGAGCTGATTAATCGTAATTCTAATTCCCCTTAAAGAGCATCGCGAAACGCGCGAACGAATTTGCTGTTCTTGCTATCCGACGCATCTTTCCCTTCAGGGAGCAACAAAACCTCGCGGAAATGAACGTCCCGGAGTATCAGTTTCACGGTGCGAGCATGGCAAATGACGTAAAATGGATAAACGCCTCGTGACGTTGCAAGATGCGCCGCACGGTCCAGCGAAAGAAGAAGCAACGAGTTTGCCCGTCCCGAGAAAAGATGAAAATAAAAGAAAGGTAATACGAGAAACGCAGACACAGAGAAAATGTTGCAGAGGCCTCCGACAACGTATCCTGGTATTCTATCAACCTCGGGCAGGATGTGCACCTGTATTACCAACGGATTGTAAAATCACGCAATACGAGCAGCTCGTAACAACACATAGATCAGAAGCTAATTAAAGTCCGGTGTGATTAGTTAGGAACTAACCGCTTCTAAAACAATTCCATCACCTTTGTATCGATCTCTTTAATTTCTGTCAGACACTTTCCTTTAGTTGGGATTCAATCATTGGTGTGTTCCTTCTTCTCTCTATTCTTTTTTATCGTTTATTAGTTAAAGTAACTGGCCATTATTAGATCATTTACCAAATATGTGATGGTATTTGTAAATGGGTCGTATGAGAAGATATTACCTGTTATATGACGATCTTCGAAGGATAAATTATTGTTACAGTGGTTGTGTGTTTGTTCTCCTTTTCTCTTTTTGATAAATAATTAATTAGATTTTCGACTAATCATTATTACGTCATTTAGTGAATACATATCGACGTACGTACTAAACTTATTAATAATCCTTCAAGGGTATACGATGTTGTGTTGCTCGAAATCTGAGAAAGATATAGTTGTTATGTACATTGCTCGAAACTATTAAGGGAAATTACAAAAACTATGAAGACATTTTCATTCGTGCAGTGTTTCGTGCTTCTCCAAAGCAATTAAACGTAATTTTACTAATTCATCGACTCTCGCGGTTTCACTTCAACAAACTTTTCTTTCTACGTAATAATCTCGAATTTTGGACTCCACGTAAAATTGTCATCCTATCCAAAGTATAAACAACTGAACAAAATCCTTCGCTTGCTGCCAACATCCAGCGTGACATTTACAAAACCAGTGTTTCCAAAAGTAGCTCCCGCGCTACACGATGTCATCTTTTTCAGGCTGCAATTAAATCTCACCGAATTCCCACAGTTCCGGCGGCGAGTTAGCAGACCACCCTGGACACCTTCGGATCAAAATCACCCGAAAAGTTTCTTCCTTTCCAAGAAAGACTCGTCGTGTTCCGCCACAGTGACTCCAACATGCGTGACGTCCATTTACAGAATTTCTTTAGTTTCGACCAAAGTGGAACGACCAAGCTTCTTCACACGATTCCATGCTCCGTATGTATGTATATACGCAAACTCAAGGCCGGTGTTTCACGTGTGCCACGCTATTTTTCCTATAGCCGATCGTCCTCGCGTAGTGGCTTTCGATAGTGGCGAATACTCACACCGGCATGTAATGGTACCATCTGAAAGTACAGGTCTCAGCACTAAGCCTTACCTACATTACGTATGAGACAAGAGGAGCCTACCACCGCGATACAATGAGGTACTGGGAGGCGTTATAAAGGGCTCTGTGTAGTTATTAGAGGTTATGACGGCGGTAATATCTCACTCAGCAGGCTCCTCTGTAATGTTATGGCCAGGCCCTCTTTCACGTTTCCCCTTTGCTAAACCCCTTATACCCCTTCGCCTACCGTCGATCTCCTTTTCTACTTCTCCTCCCTTTTCTTTCCTCTCTTCCTGCCTTCGCCTCTTTCCTCCTTTTCGCGTTTCCTGCTTTTTATTTCTCTCTTCTTTCTTTTCTTCTTCCTCCATTTTTTTTGCCCGTTTGACCGACTAACTCTTGAAGTCTTTATACCCTGAGAACTTGAAAGGGCTATGGCATACTTTGATTTTATTTACTCGACAAGCCAACTACCGTGCAGATCGTGGTTTGTTTGGAAATTTGAGGGTGACTTACCTGTTTCAATTCGTTGCTTTATTACCGGAGAAAAATATTATTTTGGCAATTTTTAATTAAGAACCAATGTAAATAGCTCCTTTGTTTTTAACGACAGGAGAAGCGTTTAACGTACAAGTTAAATCATTTTGGAGCAGAAGTAACGTGGCGGGAAAGTCAGAACCATGATCTTTAAAAAGCGAACATCAAAGAAAGTATTAATTTTGTTCAAAAGAACATTATTATTTTAAAATATAGATAGCTTTTTGTATTTGGAATATATGTGATTTCGCGTTAAAAAAAGGTTAATCTTTTATTATCGAAGTTCTACTGTATATAGATACCACTGCAAAATTCTGTTTCCTTTATCCCATTTTTTTAAACACATTAACTTTCGAATTTTTCATTTTGCAAGAGCATAGAGAGGCGATATGTAAACCTGCATAGTTCTAGTGAGCTGGAAGAAATCCTATAATCGGGCAATACTACTACCAGTCCAAGCGTCAGTAGTATCAGAAAATTTTGATCAGGCGTAAGGTTATCGCGAAAATGAGCAGATAATTTTTCGTCATATAAAACAACGCCACGGTACACCATCGAATATTATTCACAAAACTCTAACAAGCGTAATAATTTTCTCGATTCTTTCGCATACCGCGAGGGCAAAAACTTTCACTCGTGTAATACCAGCGAACCGTCATCAGTCCTTTCCATCTCATTACCCCCATTCCTGTCGATAAGAAACGCCCGGTAAAAAACTATATCATATCGGTAATGCCAGCTGCTTTATTACGAACGTTTCATTTCCATGGGTACGTCGGAACAATCATTCGCCAAACACACTCAACGACGACCGCTTACCGACGCTGTCTTTGGCGGAGTATTTTTTTGCGCGCCACCTCGGCCTGGTAATAACGCGTCCTCGAAATGGAACGAAAAATTTCGCTCGGCGAAACCCCGCCCTCTCCGGCCACAAAAACGTTCGACGAAAACATAGCAACACGCCACGGAAGCGCATTAAACCGAGGGCAATAATAAAGATATGACAAACGCAGCGCTTGTGAGAGGAAGAGAGAGAGAGAGAGAGGGAAAGAGGCCAAGTGTGGCTGCGTGATGTACCGTCTTAAATCCGTGAAGGTTAGCCAGGGACTAACGATGCCCGGAGACGGCAATGAACTGTACAAAACTCACTGTGTGCGTTTCCTGTACGGCGTAGGTTCATTAGCGAGAAGCATTCGAAACTCGTTCTGATTCCCTTTCGTGGTGCTCCATCGGTGATTCGTAATCCCCTATCTAATCGCGTATCTCTGCACGGCTTTGAATTATTTCGAAGTCATAGAAATACGGAAGCGCGACGTACGGTACAAAACGACCGAAATCAAATGCTTGGCCGGTAAAACGTAGCATCGTGCAGGTTCCAACCTGTACACACATACACGTTCTGTTTCTTTCGGGGCGAATATCACACTCTGATCGAACGTTAGCGTGGCGTTCTGTTAGCCATTCGAATGGACTGGTTATTCCGCTGTGCGGAAGAAACTCACGGTGCATTATTCAAATCCGATGTAGATCGGTATCGGTGGATGTAATTCTAGTGTGGACGCGTGTTTCAGGCCCGTTGTCGGAGCAACACTTAATTTGTCCGTCCACTTGTGCCCTCGCCGCGGGACGTTCATTGGCCGCCGTGTAGCCAAGGATGAAGATTCGAGGGAGAACCGTGAGAGGCCGCGAAGGACGCCAGTGAAAGTGCTCCATGGATCTATTTACTCAACGGGAAATAAGCCTTTGTGTGCAGATTTCTATACCGATCATCTACTATGCAATATTGCCGATATCGTACAACGCTCGAATAGATGAATAAGTGGTATCGCGTACATCAGACGTTTAATTTTAATCGATGCAGAGATTTATGGTAAGTATACATGTGGATATTGTTTGGTACTTGAATGGTATGTTTTGGTATTCGATCATGTGAAACAGATAAGGTGAAGGTATTACTGAGCGTTTATCGTATATACGGCTATTTATCACCCGATGAAATTCTACTAGCCTGTGACAATTTTCTAATCGTCGATTTATGTTTCCCAGTGCCAAAGGTTAATTTTATGTAAAATGTATTTCGTGTGAAAATTATAGCGCCACCTGCCACTTAATCCTAATCGGATATTGTTTGTTATTCGATCGATCATTCGCATTAGATAAGCTGCAAGTAATAGTACGTGTTTATTGCACGCATGTTTATTTATCACCTGGTGAAATTCTACTGGCCTGTGACACATTTTCTAATTGAAATTTCATGTTTTCATGTCTATTTTGACGTAGAAGATTTATGTACTCATGCAGGGATTATAACGTACATGGTTTCTGATAATATAAGGTCAGGATGGAAGAAGAAATAATAACGAAAACGAAATTGATGAAATCCTCTATATTCCTCTTTGTGAAATGTTGTATTAGCACAGCATTGATTCTTAATAGGACGTGTGAATTTTTAAAAAATATTTCACCCACGTCAATTAAAATAATTTCTTGCTACGTTACGTATTGACTGACAATGTTTATTTTCGATGAGCACGAAAGGTACTTGTACACCATTATATTGTAGCATTTACATACCTACATCAACCAAGTTCAAGTACCTACATTAAATGTCGCACTATTTTAATGGTATTTTCATATAATTATAATAATTTGGTATTTGATAAAAAGGCGTTTCACTGGAAAATAAATATATTTTCAAATCCTTTTGGTAGCCACTAAATACGTTCAATAGACTTCTTGGATCGTTCGTGGTTTCCTCGCTGATACTCGGCCATGTTCTTCTCACCCAAACACGCCAGTTTAATCGTAATCGTCGATCGTGCCTTGGCGCCATTACCATTGCGATACAGAGGGCGACCACGAGCGTTTCGTGGCCGATTTGCGACACGAAATTTCAGAGTTCTCTTCTACGGAATATCACTCCGGTCGCCGAACGTGTGTATCACAGAACTGCATCGTGTCGAATCCCGGTTTCGTGCGTGGAGCCACTTCGTCCAAATTACAGGGGATCTCGAAGCGAGCAAATAATCACCGAGTTAGCGTAGCTCGCCAACGTGAATTAGAAAGGTCGATGGAGGTGGATGGAGAAGATCAAAAAGAGACGTGGTGGGGACCAGCGAGACACGGGTCTAATTATTATAAATTAGCGGAGAACACCGCGAGCCTGGACGTTCCCCGATTAGGTCGAGACGCAGACATTAAAGCGTGTATTAAAATGAGCGGACGAAAAAATGTCTGCTCGATCTTAATTTATCCTCTTTATTTCACGTCTTATTATCAAATACGCACCGGTGGGTCGGTTTCATATATCTCCCGTCGTGGTTCCTACGAAATCTCGAAATGAGAGGCCACTTCCAGCGATACGAACGATGGCGAAAAAACGTTATGCCCCTAATGGTTACAGATTGCCTGTGAAATTCGACCAACGACGCCTCGATTTACCATTCCGCGTCAATTACTGACTAAAAGTTTCGTAGTCTACCGACTGGACTTCTGCTCTTCTCATTTTCACTTAAAATATCGTATCTAGTATTTTTGTATTTTTCCAGACACATATATTGAAATATTTGGAATTCCTTGCGTTTTTTATTTTTTTAAGTGAAAATTAGCTACTGTATAGATTGCTACGAAATAACGATTAAACATTTTAAAGATGACCCAAAAAAAAAAATAGAGAAACGTTTTATAGAATGTTTAGAAATACTGGATGAGACACGTTAACTAATTGTTGAAAAAGATGAAGAGTTCTTGACAAAAGAGTTTACGAAGCTATTCGATGAATAACAAAAAGTCAACGTTACACAAGGGTTGCATAGATTAAATACGTTATACTATAAAAATACATTATCTTAAAATTTTTTAAAATTTTACTACATAGGCTATGCTTTCGAATTCTATGGATACGTAATTGTTACGTCCTTCTTCTAAATACTTCCCATATTTTATTTGTATGCAAATTCGAAGAGTGGCATGTCGTGGTTATCATAAAAAGTGGTCGTGATACGAGAAAGAGTTGGGATACACTGTTCTACGATTTATAGAGACTCTGAGCGAATCTCGAAGCTGGCCACGATGATGGAATGGGTCGATTCGAGTCTATATATCCCGACAAGCTCTGTTCTTTCGAGGTTTAGCTATCAGAAATCTGGATTGTCTCCCCTTTCCCCCCTTCCATTCTTCTTTCTCACACTAGTTTCCTCTATCTTTGGTTTGGCGAGGTTCTAATGGTGGCAGAGGATCGTCAATGACGTAGCAGCCGGCGGCACCACTATTGATCTAACTATTCCTCGCAGTGGGCGCTTTTTTTCCCTAGTGGATCTGCCGGCACACCATGGAGAATCGTGAATTACCTTGGGTGGTAAGATTCGTCCCGCGAAGCCGAAGGATCTTGGTTCGTTCGTTCCATCGCAACTCGGCGCTTGCCTTCAGAATTCCAGCTCTCGACCAACGAGATTTCTGCCGTCAATCAAATTGACCCAGTTCGTGCAAGCACGCCGCCTATAACGTGCATATCGGTCGGCTATACGGTGTCGGGGAAACTGCTCAGATACGCGTCTCTTCTTTTAAAGGAAGCACAATGGAACGTACATACATCTTGATATAAAAATTTAACTTTCTTCCTGTATATTTTCTTTTTTCGTCTTTGGTTAAATGGAAAGACGATAACTTATCGTCGAAATTACAGATACTTAGAACGTGGTAATTTAACAAAGTATACTCTCCTTCTAAAAAAAATAGTTTACGCGTTCAGGTAACTCTTAATTTGGAAATAAAAAATGTACTATAAGAAAACAAAGGGTAGAAAATCAAACTTCTCCCAATAGAATACACATTCCTCTTGTAAAAATACGAGGGTCGTCCATAAAGTACTACCTCTTTACATATAGAAGCCATATAAAACCATGGAATGTAGTTATAGAAGGCCACCTAGCTCCATTCCTGTATTGACAAAAGTCATGAAAAATGTTTTGTTCAAATATCTGATATCGTCGTTGTATCACTCGTTTAAAACGACGATGCGTATTGAAAATCCCACGGATCGCCCTTTTATGCTTTTCGAAGGCTGAAAAAATTCTTTCAGAAGGAATTTATCAATGAATTACAGCAGTTAACGATAATAGAGTTATGGATGAATTGTTGGTAAGACCGTGGGTATGTGAATTCGATAGGGACAGAGGAACTATACATAATCGTAACCAGGTCACCCGCTTCTCATCACAAAGGAGCTCAAGAACGTGTCTACGATTTCATTGCAAATGACATTCTTGTAGTTTTTTTGCAAAACTTGAAGAATTCTTTGGTCGATAATGCTTCGCTAGAAACGATGATTTAAAAAATTGCGTAAAGGATAGCTGTACGAATTGGTGACAGAAGCGTATGACGAAGATATACAAAAACTCGTATAAGGTTATGATAAGTGTTCAAATAGGACTGGTGGGTAAGTCCAAAAATTTTCTTCCGTTTTATAAGAAAATATGGATGCACAACATTTTCCGTTTTATATTATTTTATCGAATTACGTATGATCCATTTTGTTCTATCAAAATAAAGATCACAACGTTCGATAGATTAGGTTTCATGTTTGTATAAAGATGCATCGTTGTAAAAGACGTATTTGTAAAAGAAAGACACTTTTCGGACAACCTAATATATATATATATATAAACTATATAACTATAACTATATATGTAAACTATCATAATTAGTTTATTAATAATAAATGGATTAAACAGATGTTAATTAAAGAGAAAACAATGGTTATTTAACATGAACTAATCGTAACGACGTATTATAATTAAGACTACTAGTTAACTAATTAACAATTCTCCTTAACGAAAATTCAATTCTCTTTTAACAACGCTAATAACACTATCTCGACAACGCAGTCGCCACTCTCTGACTTCTCAACTCATACTGCTGTTAATTCGTTTATTGTCCCCTAGCAACCCCATGTCTTTTGTCTTAGCCTCACTACACACATGCTCAGCAACCGCTTGTTTATAATTCGCACCTCAGCAACCGCTTGTTTGCAATCCGCACGACATCCCGCAGACCCCTCGTCCACGTTACTACATTAGAGTTACAAATGAAGAAAACTTTTTAAAATGCATTTGTACTGCTGTTATTTAAAAAAGAGGAATTATTTTCTGGAGGACCCTCGTACTTTTCTTAGTAGGATATTCCATAGTTAAATATAAAGATGTTTATATTTATTAGTTAAAAAGTAGCTTCCTTATAGTAATATCCTCTGACGAACATCTTAAAATCTATTACCAAAAATTTGTTGAAAACGCGGATACAAAATCTAACAAAACATACCCCTTCAAAGAATAGTTTTCCTATTAAATTATCTCCTAATAAACCTTTAAAACTTAGCACCAAAAATCCAATGTCCCTACAGGAATGTAAGAGGTACTAATTTTAAGGTCAAGTTTCAATTGTAGGTTTTAAGTCTAAATGTCAACTGCGAAAGATGTTAAGCTTGGTAATTGGAAAAGTTGACGATAAGGGTAAACTAAAGAGAAACATAACTGGTAGTCGGTTGTAATCTGAAGAGGGCTACGAAAAAATAAATAGATAGAAATAAGAATACACTCTCCTTATTGAATATTATTATTGAATATTTAAAGCAAAGCACCCTTCAAATCAATAACCCTCGCGATCGTCGCGACAGAATTCCTCGCTGAAATCTCAATTGCGGTTCGTGCATTACCCGGAACGCGTATCGCATTCCATAATCGTGAATACAATCACGCCGTCGCATCTACATCACCAGAAACATAACTTGGCGAGGCTTGGGCAACTCTAAATTTGTATCGTGTCGTGTCTTCTCAACGGAACGTTGTCTCTTCTGCCAAACATGTGCGCGCCTCGCGTCGTCCCTTCAGACCAGAAAATCGGCTGCATCGTCTTATACCTCTGATCCGTCGATCGTTACACGTGTACACCGTGGATCCGGAGCCGTGGATGACGACGTCTCGAAGCCTGGAAGATGGCCAGGGTACACAGCATTATATACATATGTAGAATGCATGTAGACGCGAAGGAATATGCCTTTGCATGAAGATCTTAAAGGTCTTTCTAGACGTTGTCGGATCCTCCTTTCTCTCTGCTTGGCTTGTCACGATTTCTTGCCGGCTCGATTATTCCCGTCCTCCTTGCATCCTCTTTTTCATCGGTGTCCCCGTCGAATAGATGCTCGTCACAGGCCTAACACGTCTAACTGTTAGACACAACGATGATATTCTTTGCTGGGACGGTGCTTAATTCACTGTGGCGCTCGCCAACTCGATCGCAAGGTGCAATTGCTTGCACCTTGTTCACGTTTTTCACCTGAGCTCCGCGAGCGTATCGTGATTCACTGCTACGTAACGCGCTGTGTATTTAGCTTTCCCACTCATTGTCCGTAATCGTTTGTTCCATGTATGTTTACTTAGTGTTTTTATGCTCGTTTATACGCGATTACAGAAAGAAAGAGATTTTATTAATCTCTTTTTATTTGATCGTTGATTAGTTAATGCAGGATGATGACAATAGTCTATGGTACAGTTGCGAGCAGTAATTCTTCTTTTCCGTGTTTGCAATTTTTACAGCGTACATTTAACAGATAATTCGAAGAGTAGATTAATGGTGATAAAATCGTAATGTCATCAAATCAATTGTAACATCATGTAACGTTATGAAGCTGCATATTCTGTGTTTGAAATTAATAGTTGCGATTGTGACGAGTTAAATGCAAAGGAGAATCATTTTTTACTTATACAAGAAATAATTAACCGTGGCAATATAAATATTATTTTTCATAATTGCAAAATAGATGAAATTTCAAAACGTGACAAATCTTCTATTCTGCGCGCTTTCGTGTATAATATTTTACACGACATTCGAAAGATTATTATAATATAGATCATTAAATATGAAGATAAAGAACTTAAGAAGTTCGTTATAATATTAGATTGGTATAATAAACTCTTTCTCTAGTGTATACATTTCGAGGAATATTATAAAAATTGTTTAAAAAATATCAAGATATGTGAGTCTCACTTTTTTCATAAGGTAAATATTTTCATAGAAAAATGATATAAATAGAGCAGCTTTTTACGAAAGTAATATTATCGTTTAAAACAACGTGGATTTGATTATTCAACTTAATATTTAATCCGTTAACCTACGATTTACGTTCGAGAATTTTGGACCGAAAACGTAAACAAGCTCGCGCAGCCTTCGAGCCATTCGCACGACTTGTGTAGTACATACTACGGGCTATGCCCGTACCTAGTTGTAGGTTAAGGGGTTAATAAAGTGAAACAACACGTCTAACTAGATCTCATCTCTTAAACTATATTTCATAGAAGTATGAATTTGTACAAGCATCCGCGATCTAATTATGATTCATCGATCAAGCAAATAAGAAGAAAGGCAACGAAAAGACAGGAGGGTAGCCGATAGAGGCGAAGTTGCCACAGCGGGGATCAACGACAGTGAAAGTTCACATGTTGGACACGTCGACGTGTTCCTCTCTTATGGTACCTTCCGGGTGCTATTGCCGTATTACACAACGTCGTCCGCGTAAAGACGAATAGCGGGCCGTTTAACCGGCTGATTCGAAACGTCCGTCGATCGTGCACGACAGACTGATGTGGACCAGCGATCGAGTAGGAAGTTGCTCGAACCAGATTCGAGGCTTACGTGTTCCCTTCTCTAGAAAGAGGAGAGACAACGCGGCCAGGAGAGAACGCGCCGTAGCGAACTTTCCCAGATCAAAGTCACCTCGGGTCCCTGGTAATTCGAGCAACGTAATTAACCGTCCAGCAACGACGACCACGAACGACGACAACGACTAAATTCTTGGAACGCCGCGCCGCGGCGGCCGGGAAAGTAACAGGACGAATAGATTTAAGCAGCGCAATTAGCGAACGGATATTTCGACGTTGCCAGCGCTAATTGGATCGGGTTGCCGGCTGGGGCTGGAAAAGTTCAACGTTGAGAACAGCCTATGCCCGTGATGATGTATTCGTTCAACTTTTTGAACGTGGCTCGTGTGAACACAGGACTATATGCAGAGTTGAACAAACGAGAAATGGAAAAATTGAAACGAATGAGTTTCGTTCCTTATATGGATGTACAGTGGCGTATGAAAAGTATTGAAACAGATAGCCGAAACAATTTTTACGAATGTATTTCAAAAGTTCCTCGCAGAAAGTGGGAAATATTTAAAAGTTTAGAAAAAGAATAATATCCTGAACATACAATTGGCAGAAAAAATAGAAGGAAATCTAGGAAACGATAGTTGACGATTACTTTTGTAGTTTTCCATCCTCAGCCGTTGAAATTCCCCTTTGATTGTTTCGGTGTTCTGACACAGTACTGAATTATACAGTTTCTTTCTGGTTAGAGTAACGATACTGACCAATTTCTAACAAGAAATCTCTACTAAGTTATTACCGTAACTTAAAACTTTATTCTCTGTTCCGATATGTTTCAGTGATTGAAAATGTTATAACGAAGTTCGCATAACAGTAAACGTAGAACTTTATGAAGAATAGCAGTAGAACGACTAGGACTCTCAGCTCTTCGATAGTGTTCACTTCAACCGACACAAGGTAGTCACGATACTTCCCACGATGCCATCCCTTTTCAATTTCAAAAATTATTCCAAAATCCATCAGAATCCAACAGCACGCAACAATGCACCATACATCGTGCTGAATGACATCAGCAGATCTCTCACAAAAGCGAACGAACGAATCACCGTACAAAGCTGTACTGTGCGTACAGTACAGTGTCACAATAAAGAATGAAATCATAATCGAGAAAGAGGAACAGGGGACATACGAGGAAAGAAAGAAGGGAAAAAAAAGGAACGAAACAAGGGAGACTTTTAGCCGGCAAAACGGAGCTCGTTAACGGTCATACACCCATGGCCAATGGTTCTTGACGTTCGTAGAATTCCATGAAGACCTTGATGCTTTTTATCTTTGCTCACTTAGTCCTCCCTCTTACAAAGAGGCAGCCACTTCACCGTTCCGCAGAACGTAAAAGATCGCGGCGCGCGATCACCGCGATATACCATTAAGGGTGTCCGAACGCACGTGAATTATATAGTTTCCGAGGAGACCGGTCTCGCGTTTTGCGTTCCTCATTTTTCTGCTTGGGTCATTAACGTTCTTTAATCGTGCTCATTCACAGGCGACTGTCAAATCGTAGTTTTTCTTCTCGTGACAACGGTTAATCGTCTAGTCGCGCAAAGAAGAGTACATCCTTTTTTGTTCGAACGAGAGTTAATACCACAGTGAGGGGACCAAACGTCGCGTGTTAAACTGGAAGATTGATTCTGTTAAAGAATTTTTTCTGTCCGATGGACCAAAGGAAATTGTTATTTTCGATCCGTTTGCTATTGCGCAAGTAAGAGTAGATTTCGAAGAAAATTTGTTCACTGTCAGAGTGACTGTAGAGCGTATTTGAAATTATACTGAGTTGTTACGAATGCGTATAAAATCTGGCGGAGCTATCGATGGCAAAAAGAAACATAATACGTCCGTTGTAATAAAAATTGTATCATACGATGTACGCAATAAATGATAAAATTTCACCAACCTAGAGTTAATATTAATATTTGAAGCCTTAAAAAATTCTTCCCTCGATGAATTGGCACGCGGTTAAAAAAGCAGGCTAATCAAGCTGTCCAGGTAGCCGCTCTCGTTAAAACGTTTTTACCTCGTAAATATCCGGTGGATGGAATAAAACATGATTTTAATAATTCAAGCATTACGTTCAGCTGAGCTGCGACAGCGGGGGTTACGTAATAAATCGCGGCCTCGTTGCGGATACAATATAATAGATTCGCGGCATCCGATTTCAGAATTTCCTAATCGAATAATCGATCATGCCGGCGCACATATACAGACACACACGGCGATTCCTTCTGGTTGCACGTTTAAAACCAGACACGATTGAAATTTAATATTACAGAAGCGCAGCATTGATCGTCGGACGTTCTAAAATGGCGGCAATGGAACGTAACGTGGCCTCGTTACAGAAATATTCCAACCTCAAAGGCTTCCGTTCCCTTTTCCCCTAATTAATTAATAAAATGGTAGCGACGTACCCCTCAAAGGAATTCTATTTAATATTAATAAACTGACTATTGACTCGCGCAACTAGAACTCGTTCTGACGTGCAAGCGTATATCGAAGCTAGCGAGGAAAAACTAATGAAACGTTCTATCGTGTGTTAGGGAACTATGTAACAAAAGCGAGCGGTTCATGTCAAGTGGCAATTGCGCGCGATTGAACGTTAATCATTTATTCCCTGAAACAACGAAATTTTCAATTTAATGATGGCGTTTGATGACACATACGTAATACGTGTAAGACATTGAAATAACAGGGTGCCTCTAATTGCTTAAATAAAAATTGAAAATAAGCTGGGAAAAATTGAAGGCTAAGAATGTTTTCAAACACAACGAACAGGACCATGGAAAGTTTGAATATAATCAACGTGGCTATAGATATTTTCTTTCAAAATTCCAATATTTCTTAAACATTATGCCAACAAATCGCTACCAGTCCGTTTCAAAGGAAACGATCAATCTTTCAGAATAGAGACAATTAACATAACAAGCGATATCCAGGAAACGTGTTTCACGATCTAAAAAAGATTTTGACTCGGGCGGGTTAAACAAGCAGCTAGTCTAAACACTGTTTTACGCAAGTCACGAACATTGTAACTACCTGAAAAAGGAGATGAGAAGGGGACAGAAGGGAAAAAGAAATCGTTCCGTCTCGGAAGAACGCGTTTGAATTTCCATCTGAATCGCGCGAGTAAATGTTGCGTAACCGACCTCAACGGATCCTCCTTGACATCCTACTCGCCACAGTCACGAAGCGGTTTTTCGTACAAACGACAAGGATTCCCAGGTGGTCTTGATGGATTCGACTGGTCGCGCCACACGCGTCGATGACAAGCGGTCATAAAGCGCGCAGGTGACACGCACTGCGCTCGGACACGCTTACCTGGAACAGATGCGGAGGAAGAAATGAGCCGAGGACGAAGCATTATGCGAACGAAGACGTTGCTATGAATGCTATTCTGTTCTATTATATTGATCGTTCAAATCTTTTATTCTGAATTCTAAGATTCTGCTTTGCAGAATTAGCAGGGTTTTAAATTCTAAAACGCTTCAAAATGCTCTTCTTCCATCCTGTTCTTTGAAGTTTTGTACGTTCGAAAGTTAATACATGACGTCAAATTTTAAAACTCTGCTATGGACGATATTGAATGTTTCTAAGTCTTGAAAGTCTAAAGTAGGATCTATGGTACAATAAAATCATTTACATGTTTGATGCAATAAAAATCAATATAGAATAAAAATGAATCCTGTTCCATCATTCTTCACTCAATCATTCTATTCTAACGTTAAAAAGTATCTTCAGTTTGGACAAAAGATGAGAAAAGTCTTATTGGCATGCATAAGTTCTCGTTTCAATCCTACGTTGGACATCTTCTTAAAATATTACAAATTCTTGTTGCATGCTAAAATGAGAGTAAGATTGAGATATAGAAATTCGAGGTTCGTAGCAGGATAAATTAAAATCCCTAAATAATTTCTAACTTAGACTATTATCCTTCTCCATGGATAAAAGATATCAGCTGAACGTTACGAGTAAAATTTCATTACAAATTAGATCCGCGAGTCTCCGAACAGAGGAATGTTTTCCTTGGTGCAAACCATCCTAACCATTCTCTAGTGCAGCACAAGTTGAAAACTCACGAAACCAAGAAAAGGGGAAGGCCGCCGCGTGATTAATTCGCACGTTCGTTATATCGTATATTATATCCAAGCCTTATATCCTTACATCCTTACGACCGACCCACGCGACGATCGGAGAACAGCGGCGAAGAAGATCGTCCACGAGAGAGCGAGACAATGATTCCTTGAAGCGGTTGCCTAACCTCGGCGACCGCACGGCAAGAAGAAAACCGCGTTCTCCTCGTCCTCCTCGTGCTGACGCTCTATGTTACCGTCCGTTCCTTCCTTCGGTTAGTAAGGGAAAACAGCAAAGACCGATACGAACCTTAAGAGAAGAGAAGATAGGACGAAGAAACGACGAAGAGACAACGACGACGAGAGACAGCCGCGCGACCGCCGTGCGGCGCGGCGGTGAAATCGGCGCGATGGAGAAAGAGAGGGACGAATAGGCAGGGTGGGTAAGGTAACAGTCAGGCAATCAGGCTGCGGTGCGGGATTCGCGGCAGCGTTATTATCTACTTGGGTGGACAGGTGCCAGGGGGTTTGTAAAAGTCCGCGCGCGGCATGGTCAGTGGAAGATCGTTATCAAGGGGGATGAGAGCGGCGGGTGAGGGGGAGACGAAGCGGAGAGGTACGAGGAGGAAGCCGACCAACCTGGGTCTGGTCCTGAGATGTGGAGGAAGAGGACGAAGACGAAGAGAAAGAGAAGAACTAGAAGGAGGATGAAGTGGGAACGACGGCTAAGGTGGAGAGGATGAATAGAGCTGGAAACGAAAGGAGGAAAAGAGGAAAAGAGAAATGGATAAGGAGAAGCGAGGAAGGAAGATAGGACACTAGCGTGGTAGGGATGGGGAGGCGTAGATTCATGCGGACGCACTACTAGATGGCCGTTGCCGACGCGTATAAGCTACGGTAAGGGAAGGCGGCGGATACCAGGAGGAATAAAAGGTCTAGGTAGCATAGTTGCACGCACATTCCCAGTTCACAGCCTTGACTCCGGCGGGGAACGAGCCGGCCAGCCGGCAGCAACGACGCCAGAAGCAGCAACCATTGTCCGGGAACCGAACCAGCTGAGAAACGTACGAAAGAACGGACCAACGAACCAACAGACCTACGATCATGATGGAGAACGAGTAACGCAACGAATGGACCACTGTATGGCCGGTCGACGAAGGAACGAACGAAGGAACGAACCATAGGTAGAAAAAGAAGGGCTCTCTCTTCTCTCTAGCTGGCGCGTTCGACCAAGCTACGTTCGTTCGCTCAGCGATGGCAATTATACGCGGTCGAGCCGTCCCAGCTAGATTCAAGATCAGATAATCCCATCTGTCGGTGTAAGCGGTCTGCAAACGATCCCGCGAACCATCGGATATCCTCTCCCCGAGCCGATCGATTTTTCCGAACGCCGCGCCGGAACGTGCGTTCGCCGTTTTCCTTCCCCGCTTGCTTCTAGTCGACGACCTGACTAATCGCCGCGATGCCATGGGACTCTTGCCTCTGATGAAACGCGAGTTGAAGTTTCAGCTGTGCTTTATTGAACTGATCGAATCGATCAATTAAAGTTATCGAAGGTAAGTTGTACTGTACTGTTTGGCTGTTTTATCACTTTAACTTCTGCATTCTTATGAGTTTATTCCGTGTATGCAGTCGTGTATAATAACAAATATTGATGTGGAGACGAAAAAGGTGAGATTATAAATGTTTATGCGTTCCTTATATAGAATGCATTTTTAGAGAAAGTAATATACGATACACTCGTATAATAGTATACTCGTATAACAGTCGCAAGTGAATTAAAAAGCCTTTAAAGAGAGAAGACGGTAATTAAATGGCTGATTAATTTTAAATATACAATAGTTGCTTTTTTGTATTCTTATTCAGTAGACATCACAACATTTAAACCGACTTTTAATAATATCGAACGTATATTAATCCGCGCTATTTCAAGCGCTATCTTAGACGCCTATACCTGTAATGCTTCAAAATATAAGAAATGTATTTTTAAAACTTCTGTTACACAGGAAGATAAAAATAACACTTTTCCTAATGTATATAATAAGCGTATATTTTCTATATACCCAATTTATAATTTAACAATAATCCTTATTGGAGGTGTTTCTACAAAAGATGAATTATTTTACTTTATAATTGTTACACATACAGTTATTATGTATAAAAAGCAAATCGTCGTTAAACTGCAAATGACACCGTTTACGAAGAAAAGATATTAAATACTTGCGTCCGGTATAACAGCTTGTGTCTATAACATACTCGGCACTGTGATTTATAACAATAAAACAAGTTTAAGGTTAAATCACGCGAAATGCAGTTGAACGCTAATTTTCGAACGCTGTTAATGAAGAAGTACAGCGAGGTAAGCAAACGCTCCTTTCTTCCATCAACCGGCCGTGAAAACCCACAATTATTCGCCTCGTAACCGGTATCAACACTTGCTTGAAGTTGACAACAGAGAACGATCTACCTACTTATTAAATACTTTTACTTTATTCGTTACGTAGCTTGGGATATGGGGAGACAGATAAAACGAAACGCAAGCAAAGATTGAATATTGCGTTTAAGCAGTGAAATGTTATTTTTCTGTTCAATCGATGAGGTAGAAGGTGTACGTTACTTACTTAAGCAGTTACATGTAATGTATATCTGTATAGGTATTAGTTCATTTGTATAAATAATTGATTACAGAGTAGATATTAGCACAGTATACACTACAGTTTATACAATTAATCGTTCATATTTGCTATGTATATTGAAGTATTCCGAGTAAGAATTAGAGAAAATGGAACTTTTCATGACATATATTGGTTTTGTATTTTAAGTAAGTAACAAATTTTATGTAAGTGTTGTAATCGTACGATGCTACTATAAATAACAGACGAGAAACAAAGCAGGAACAGGAAGTGCAAGGTGTCAAATGTACGAAATAAACTCACGCCAGGATAGAATAAAACACAGCAGACATTTTCTACGTGGAACTTCAAAAAATACCCAACTATACACAATACTATTTCAGCCTGGAATAAAAAGGGAAGCAAATGACAAGAGAGTATATAACGGAAATTGCATACTGTGAAACGCACGAAATAAACCCACGCCAGAAATCGAATAGAGCATAGAGCTCCCAACGAAACCGCGAGGACAAATCAGGCAGCCACTTGCAGCACCGGCGACGACAGTGAAACGAACGGAAAGGATACGTGTCTCGGATACCGAACGCCCACGTGAAATCGACGGCAATGCCATTCCAATGTTAATTGAGGTGCCCCAACGCCCACGCTGGCTCCAAGTGTTCTCGGTTTGCCAAGCGATCGTCAGTATCGAGCTATCATTAGTTCGATCGGGCCGCTGATAAACATTCGAGCCTCTTCGGTAATTCGCCTAATGAGATAACGGTACCAGGCCAGCGAAATCGTCGCGCTTGATAACGCTTATATTCCGCTCTGCTACGGTCGTTGCGGCCGCTTTGCCCGGGAATGCGAAACCTTTAAGGACGCGGTGCAAACTATGCGCCTCGATCACATTTTATGCGAGAACGTTCTCCAGGCTCGTTATCCGGCCAGAACACAGCAGACACGGTAATAGACACACACCGGCCCGATTCTTGCTCTTAGTTCCGTGCACACGTGAACCAACGGGTCAACTAAATCAGAAAGTCGCCTGATTTTTCCTAGTTACTGCCTGGATATTTATGATAGCTCAATATTGAATTTTCTAACAAGTTTGTATATAAAGTGGCTCGTTTGGGAACTTATGGAAAACTTTTGGTATATTATACGTGTTATGTAAAACTTGTGCGATTTTATTAGCGCTATAACGAGACACGACTGTCATGATCATATTGATAAAATTTGAATGATATTTGTTATAAGAGTACGAATAGCTATTTTAAATATTCGGTAATTGTTAAAGACGACCCTAATAGATATTGAATTTATTAATATAATTATTATAATTATTAATACAACGGATGATTAGTTGTTCAAATATTTTGTAGCTTCTGTATATTTTCAATCGCACTGATTTACTCTTGTTATCTTATAAAATAAAAACTAGTCTAAATAATAACCTCGATTGCAGCCTTGCATAGCTGACGAAAAAGTATAATTTCACTTCGATGAATGCGAATTATATTAAAAGAGTCTCAAAATAGCACCAGTAACTCCAATTAAAACGAATAAGATCACCGATAATAATCGATAAAGTTAACAAACTGCTACTTTGCTCAACGTACTTTCCTCAATCTTCAACGAACCAATCAGCCAGAAAAGTACACCTTCGAGTAATCAGCCGCATCCTTAATTGTGTCTCAAGTATTTATATATCTATATCCACATAGGCGTGCGATAGTGTTGTCCTGATTCTCCTTTAAAGGCTGCCGGCTGAGCGGCGAACCAGACGATCGCGAGCGATCAAGGTGACAACAAGATCCATGATTCGGGATTAGCGGCATGAAGGATGCGCGAAAAAGAAACCAGCAACGAAAGGGAAGAGCCGTGAGCGGTTGGAGGGAAGAGGAAGCTAACGACGAGCAGTTGGATAAGAAAGAGACGTAGAAAGGGTGGATGCTGGATGGAAGCGTGCACACGCAGACAGAGAGTCGAGCCACCGTCTGGAGCAGCTGGAAAAATTGCCTCTGAATCACTGTACAGCCTACCTGCTGCCTTATTGAGGAACCCGCTCCTTGGCCGTTCTTTTAGCCTGTGCAGTCAGGGGTATAAATAGCGCTCTTTAAGAATACTGGAGACACTGGCTCGCGTCCATGCATCACTCGCTCTGCACCACTTCTCCGTCGCGTGCGTGCGTGTGTACGCGAGCGTGATATACCAGCCATCAGATCGCGGCCCGGATACCGCGGATAGGCGAATATAAAGTTGCTCGAAACGAACGAGATTGTACGCTGGATTTGTCTAGATTCTTTGGCGTGTTGGCGGCGAATAAGATATGATGTGTGGCCGCAATTCGTTTTGGAATGCGATACGAGAGTGGCTTCAAGAAATTATGGTTCAAAGTTTTGAGTAATAATTTTGGAAAGTTGCTCCTTTTTCGTTGGAATTACAGATACGTTAAGGTCCTGTTTCCTGCCAACGATTACGATACATTTAGATAATTACATACGATCGTCAAATTATTATTAGGATAGGAAGTAAAGCGTGACTTCTGGAGTATGAAAGTAACTTTCACGAGTTACAGTTAGGAATTTTGAGTAATAATTTTAGACAGTATCCTCTTTGTGTTCCTCTTTTAACTCGAGTTAAGAAGATATCAATTCCGTTCCTTGATTTTACTTATTAGGAGACAATCGAAGAACTTGGATTTATTACGAGAAATTATATACTGGTATAGGTTAGTAATATAAAAGCTCACTTGATAAAACGTAATTTAATACTTCTTCGATTACCGAAAATGTATAATATACGAATCATAGATTCGATTAAAACTGGTCCATCGATCAAGAACGAATTGGAAAAGGGACTTTCAATTTATCAATTATTTTCCGAAATCCAAGCTCTTAACAATACCTTACAGACGTTTATATTCTCCGACCTCGAAAAGCTTTTTTATCCAATACCTTTTATTCCTCTCGCAATCACGCAACGAGATTTTAAACAAATAAAAAGTGTCTCATGTACAATACCAGTCTTATTATTTCCTTGTGAAACACGTGATATACGTTTTTTAATCGCAAGATATGATATATCAACCTTTCCTTTCACGTACGAATACCCGAACCACTCCCCTGTAATAACCAAACACGAGACATGCCGAAAGTGAAGGTACACCCGTTTCGATGCTCCAAGGGCGACAAGGATTTCTTGTTAAAAACGCCCATGGAAAAAATATCCCTCCTGAAACTCATTCCGAAACGTCGTTTACTGAATATCGAACGTACAGAGAAGACCTTCGAAGTCCCTCTTGTCCTTCCTCGTTCGTTTCCACCTTAATTTCGATCGAACGACGAAGGCTAAAACGGCGCCCGCACGGTTCCCTCGAGACAAAGACGTAGGCGTGTTTATCGATGCAATAATATACCGCGAGCAAGTTCGGGGCCTGCGCTAACTCGATGCGAGAAAAGAAGCTTTTAGCTCGTGCGCCAGTCTGAACGATAGAACGACGGCGACAAAAACTGCCACATTCGTGTCCTTGCGGTACACCTTGGACCTCGAGGGCAGGATAACAGCGTTTCCCAGTAAGACCGGTACTGGCGGAGGCCCTGGATCACGGCCCACGTACCGGCTCACTGTCGTCTACCAACGCCCTACCTCTCATCCTTCTGGCTCATGAACGCACTAGGAAGAACACTTTCCACGACCTAAGATCGGAACTGCG
This sequence comes from Bombus terrestris, assembly GCF_910591885.1. Lineage (NCBI taxonomy): Eukaryota > Metazoa > Arthropoda > Insecta > Hymenoptera > Apidae > Bombus > Bombus terrestris. The sequence continues at coordinate 21,489,326 of NC_063274.1, read as the reverse complement.
ATCGAATGGCGCACATGGTTGCCTCCAGTAGACCGTTGTGCTGGTTAAAAACGATGTCTTCAAATTGACAAGTTGAAATTGTAAACGATGAGAAAATAAGGAGGGAAAATAAGAAGCAGTGATTTTAGAGGGAGAGAATGTAAATTCTATGAGGTATATGACGAGGGAAACGTTACGTGGTGTTATTGTATGTTATCGTGATATTATTATGAAGTAATATTTATGAACCAACTTGACGCAGGAATCTTGAAGAGAGCCAAACGTTTAGGAATATTTCCCTAATTCTACCTCCATTGAAGCATTTACAAGATTTATTATAAATTCGAAAATAATCCTACTAATATCAATAACATTCTTTCATAGCAGTATAGCAGAATTTGTAATTCACTTTCTTTTTAAAATTGTTATCTTTCATGAAACACAGTAACCGGTAAAAAAAAAGTCTAAACTTGAAGCAGTATGAATTTTAGTAATTTTAAAAATACCATATCGGTTTAACCATATTTGTAATAATTAGTTATTCTGTAGTACATTTATTCACTGCTCTTATTGAATACAAATTCATTCTGTAAGATTATGACGTCCTTTTGTACTCTTTATTTCATAAAATTTCTTTTGTCCGTCATTATATGTACCAGTGTTAAAACTTTTGTAATGTATGTGCCATTCTTACTCACTGTAAATTACACTGTAATTTAATTACATAATTCGAACTTTTAAACCAATTGAATTGCTAGTTACTATGCTCATGACCGTAATTAAATTACGATATATTAGGTCGTCCGAAAAGTTTCTTTCGTTTTATAAGGAAATAATGGATGCACAATATTTTCCGTTTTATATTACTTTATCGAATTACGTATGATCCATTTTGTTCTATCAAAATAAAGATCACAACGTTCGACAGATTAGATTTCATGTTTGTGTGTATAAAGATGCATCGTTGTAAAAGACGTGTCTGTAAAAGGAACATACTTTTCGGATAGCCTAATATATGCCGTCACTTCAATTGTAAGAAACTCGACTGATGTATTTTCTTTTTCCTCTAAAGAAACCAATTCTGCTTCTTTCGAATCAGCGCTCGAATAATTAATCCAACAAGTCCATCTAGACCGCTTTTCCGCGTAAGGATCGGGAAGTACGTGCACGTAGAAAGGTGTACAGCTCTCAGACTCGATAGTCATGTCCGTAGGTTGATAAAATCACGACGTTAGGTCGAGACGACGTGGCTGGTTGAAATTCTAGTCAAGCGAACTTTATGGGTTACGAATACGCGAGGCAACGCGAAGCATTGGCTGCGTATTTACGAGCGATTAGCCAAGCCTATCCTGGATACTAAGAACCGTACCCCGTTTCTGACTTTAATATTCCTTACTCACGTGACTCGCTAGCCGAAATTTTCGAGGAACTCCGCTGACTGATCGAAACCAAATACTGTTTCCGAAATTACGTGAGTCGCATATTGTCCACGCCAAAATCGCGACTTAGATTCGCGGAATTTCTAGATGCTCCCTGAAATCATGCATGTTACATGCAATTTTCACGTGTAATTTCTAACTGCGTCGTTTTTAACGCGAAACAGCAGGTGAACGTGTGAATTCTGTATTACAACCGGTGACGCGAATCATCAAACGAATTGATAAAAATTTATTTGAGTATTCTAAGAAATCGATGATAAAATAAAATGTCTTTCAACCCCTCCAAAATTGACGAAACAGTCAAGTAAAATGGTATTCTATTGCAGCATTGTTAGAATCTTTTTTGTCGCCTAATGGAATATATATACGATACCACTGTTCATGATTAACGAAACTATACATCTGATTTTGAAAATTATTATAAAATATATCTACTATTTTACTACTTATATTGCTTTATTTTTTACATTCGATTATATTCTGCACAATACTAAAAAGGTCCATCTGAAAAAATCTAAACTCTACCGACGAGCTTCAGATTTATTTCTAGCCACACATCATTATAATTCTACGTTAATTTGTACGAGTGTACGCTAATCGAGTGTTGCGACAATTCGACGTTGTCGTTACAGAATGAGTAAAAAGAAATTCCGTTTTGCGACCTTAAAGAAACTCTAAACGTCACGTGTCAAATTTGTTTACACTTAAAGTTCAAAATTTGAAAGTAATAACAAAGTCCATTTTAAAATTGGCTGATTAGATGTATGTTTAGCAACATGTTTTGATGATGATACATTTCCATTGGAATTCAGACCATCGAAGATAATGCCAAGCTCAAAAGCTTAAACGGCGCCTTTGTGAAATAGTGCGCTGTCATAGGGCAGAAGTCACTCTGAATTGGGGCGATCGGTATTAATTCAGCAGACAAATTGCTTTATTAATTTCATCCCGATTGGATCGCGATAATATCTCGCAATGGACACGAACATGGACTCTATTACAATTCAATCGTATCCTTTTCTTTTCTGTCTGCTCTGTATCCGATTCGATCGTACGTGACGCGACTACTAACACCGAGACCGGAATAAATTCGGTTCGACTATAATCGATAATCGATCCAATGACTAATCGTTATGCATAGCCATGCTACCTTGTTACTCGCAGGAACGGCGAGAATCGAATCGGCTAAAAAATCAGTTACATTGAGAACATGATTCTTTAGACCGAATTAGAATTAGTACGAATCGGAGGATTGGAAAAGATTGTGGATGAAATAATAGCAGATCACCGTTGAGGTTGATTGATAGAAGAACGAGTGAGCGAATTTGTAATAGAAAAATATATTAAAATAAATAAAGGTATAAGTATAAGTATAATGTATAAGCTTATGCTGATCCAGATCCTTACTCTCTTAGTGTTACAATATGTAGCGGCACAAGAACTAGAGGACAATTCAAATCATGTTGTTGTTTTGTCTCAGAGTATCAACATCGTTAGGGCATACATAATGTAGTAGTAAATAAACTCCGGGCAAAAACAATGTCGCCGCTACGGACAATCGTCAAACAAGGACGAATTTAAATTTTCCGGTATACCCCGGACATATAAATAAACGAACGCGATCGTAACGTGACCAGTTTTTCAGCCTCAGTCTCGAGCAATTTTATTTAGCGATGAATACACAGTCTTAGCGAATCAGTTAGTGTTGAGGTTATTAGATGTATAAAGAGAGAAAATGCGTGGATAAAGTGTAAGGTACAATATATATATATATATATTTAATTTAATAAAGAAGTGTAATAATAAGTAGGAATACAATTTGAGCTGGTCCAGATCCGCACGCTAGTAGTGTTACTTTATAACTGAAAACTCCGAAGCCAACGTTGCCTGTCTACTGTTTATGATCTGCCTTCATGCTAGTCTTTTGTCTATATGCTGTCGATGGCTTCAGCGCTTGAGAAAACTAAAAAGACCAGATGTAGAGTTTTCGTAGAAGTGGTGACCACTTCAACAGTTAGTACCGTCTTAGAGCGTCTTAGGGAACATTCTCTGTATCTACTAATTATTTTAAATACATTTGACGGTTTTCAATATCAAGATATCTCGTCATTTAAACCACACGACCAACCATCTTCTACAAATACAATAGAATCGATAGGGAGCACGTTCATATATTTGTAGTAAAAGGACATTACCAAAAGAGTTAATGTTATAACTTTAGCTAAAGACTACAAGGAATACAAATAGAAATTTATTTATTAGTTCCTTTGTTCCTAGACCTTGTAACCCAAAACATAATCTATATTCAAGGATACAATAATAAGGACCTCTCCTTATTTAGAATATTTTTGTTTCATTAAATTCTATTTTCTGCGTAATAGCGGTCTCCAGGTCACGGATATACATAAATGAAGATGTAGAGTTTTTCTTGAAGTAATTACTTCAACAATTACATTAAAGATGCACTGATGTTTGACAAGAATTTGTAAAATTAAACGTTTCGTGTGAAATTAAGTGGAAAAGATCAGATGGAAATAAGAAAATTCAACAAAGCAAATGGAACATAGTTTTAGGTGGAGAGAGTAAATTAATTAAAAAATTTACCTATTGAGATAAAATTTTATTTTCTTTTAACGAAATTTTATGTGTAATCGCATAAGATTAGACGAAGGTGAGAAAATTAAATTAAATTGAACAAGTTTAAACCGACAAAAAAGGAACGTAATGTTGTACCGAGTGAGTTAACCAATCGAGCTTAACAAGTCAGATTCGGTAAAAAGACGTAAAAATAATTTAAGTTGCAACCACTTGTTTTACTTATATTAATCAGATACAATTTTATTATATCTTTCAGGATATTTAATTAAGTTTAAAACAACGTCCTTTTATTTAGTTCGTGCACAGCTATTAATTTGCAAAATCGAAATAATTAATTCTACTCAGATTGTCATAAATTTAAGTTCTCTATACTCGAGATTTTACATCTCCCTCCCTTCCAGCTTCGTTGTTTTCTAGCTGGTATCTCGTCCGAAGTAATGAAGATAATTGGTCACATTTATGTACCTAGATACGTAAAAAGAAGTCTTCCTCGCGGAAATAAATGGACCGCACTATATCTCGATCAAGCGTTCTCAAATGAGTTTATTGCGGGCCGAACGCGGCATCGCAGCATTTCAGATTTTCCTGGATATACAACTGGTTTACGTATGATTCATGCAACAATGTCGCCTCAAAAACGAGCAAACGCATTTATTTTGTTTATGTCGAGGATAATTACTACAATTATCTAACATCTACGATAATTCATAATGTTCACGATAAATAGAACAGATTTATTATCCTCTCTATCATTTTTTTATCGAAGATTCCTACGTTATATAAGCGAAAACAAAAAACAAAAAAAACATACATTCCTCCTAACTCGTGATCGATGGAACGAGATTGAAAAAATTTCTTTGGAGTTGCTGAAAACAAAGACGTTTACTACAGTAGTACACGCGATTGGAAAATCCTATTTCATTCAGTTCACACGTTTACACGAATGTGTATTGGATTGTAACTTTTACGATACATACGTGATATCAAGCCAGACGTAGGATGTATATTAAAAGACACAAAATCACGAAATATTGCGCGATGATTCATGTAAAGCACATACGCGTAAGTTCTGCGATAATATTAAATCGATAGAATCTATGTGTGGGGCGAAAAAGAAGTTGCCATATAGATTGCGTTTCTGCTAACTGTATCGACAACTGGCGATCCGCTTTGACGCACCGATCTCCTCTCACGATCAGCCAACGTATGCGGCACAAAGCGCTAGAAAATTACCCATCGTAGCGAAATCGATGGGCAGCTTTCCTAGGAACGCGACACGCCTCCGGCAACCGGGCGTGAAAAGTGGGAACGTGCATTATTACGACAATAGGATGCGCGCACGCATGTCCACGCAACGTCGCGTCGCCTCTGCTTGCAGAAGAACGTGAGCGTGCAAACACGTGATCGCGTTATGGTCCGTTCATACTACTGCGATAAACGGCAGAATACAATTAAAATTTAAAAAGAGTTGCATTTGAAGAGGCAAGATAAACAGCATCTGTGCGAATCGATTACGACAACTACTAGGTACAGTAAAACTCCATTTATTTCATCAACTTTCTCCATTACGTACTGCTTTCTATTCACATAATAGTGGTTCATGTTTAAATAAATAGGTTCAGTCGATAGGAGTTCGAGCTTCGTTTCAATCAATGAAATTAGGAGGAGTCTAAAGATTTTAACATCTCAATTTCGACGCTTTATGTTAAACGATATGATCACTGTTTGCCATCTATATGTACTTACGACTCATCGTTTAGCAGAATGAGTATTGGATCCTTGTATTTTGGCATCGTTTATTTCAATATCGTGACGCGAAATCGACGATGTCCTGTTGAACATGAATCCTTAATAGGTTGGGAACGAAGATTGTTTAGTAGCGCTTAACTTTTTCAGTATGTACTATTTTCTCGCATATCTATTCGCAACAAACTATAACTTCTAGACGATGAAACGACGGCGATGGATTTGCAGCGCACGACTGTCGCAACGATGTAAACGGGGCTTTACGCGTTTCTTGGCGCGGCAGTGCTCTGTGCTTAGGGACACAACCGCGGCGAGGAACCGTGGCGGCAGCCCAGGGATGCCGCGTGCATTGCCATTAACTTGCCATTGTTCCGCAACTGTGCAACGGTTCATCCATAATCTTACGTGCTATCCGCGAATACAGTTATGGCCCCGGGGACACATGCAGTCGCTGCAGTCGCCGTGGCGGACCATTGATCATGGAGATGATCTCCTCCTACGTGCCGGGACAGGTCGTGCGACCGATACGTGCACGATTCGGCGGAAGATAGACAGGTGTTCGCGAAAAAGTCACGATTCCGGGCTTGCGCAGCATTCGGCCACGTGTGCAACGGAACGCTCTCGCGGTTTCCGCATCGCTCGCGCTTCCTCCTAAGGATAATGTTCGCATATCGTGATCAAGATCGAGAGCTCAACAGCCGACGCTGCCCTGCCTCCTCCCATCCGCGGATGCTCCGACTGGATCGTTGCCATGCTCGCGATTCGACCGTATCCTTGGACCTCACGTTTTCATACGTAAAGTGGAAGGTATGGTTATTTGAGTTACAAGGTTATTCGAGACAGGCTAAGTAGTTTGGCTGGTCATTTGCAATTCACCAAATTCGATTATGAATCATTTTTACACGATCTAGGTATACGCACATGTACATATGTATTGGGCGTAGAAATGAATTCTTTTCGATTTTTATGCAAAGTGGAAGTTTTACTGTCGGAAAGAACTCATTTATACAACTATTGTATCGTGTACGTTGATAGCTCAACCAGTGCTCGTAATTTTCTACGAGGATATGACTTGTACTCGTCAGAAGAAAAGGAGTTTATTGAGATAATGTTGGTAATGTAATTACAGATCATTTCCAAAGATTCACTGGTTATGAATACTTCTTGTCTCATTCGCAATCTCAAACCTTTTCTCAATTTCTAATGTTCCCTGTACAGTGGTGAAAGTATAATTGAGGAAATACTCGCGTAAATTCAATTAATTGTATCATTTCTATTTTTTCTTTTCTATGTATAACGTAAGCTTAGGAAAGCTACTAAGTCTAAAAATCTAATTCGTGGCGCTATAAATACAGGAAGACTTCCAAACTTTTGTTTCGAGAAATGATTACAAATTAAATTAATTAGAATTTACTATGAGGTTTTACTCACTCCGTTTCTATGCTCCCTGCTATGGTATAAAACAATTATATAGCAGCAATTATATTTCTCTGTGGTACCGACTGAACCGAAATACTTAAATATTCATTAAAACCTAAGATAGTGATCGCCATGTAACCAAGTAATTATCTAACATTACGCGAACAGTTTATTTCAGACGTTTTAATATAATTCCGATTCTTCAAGGAACTAAACGAAAGTTAGATACACACTCAGTTTCATAATTCCTGCGCTATTCAACAGTTGCCCATTCATACTTCTTACATCACTTCGATTCTTCGCTTTCTTCGAAACGCATTACCATTCAACCCCGGTTAAATGGCTAGGAAACGCTGCGAGCATCGGAATGTCATTAATCCTTTTGTCACATCCACTTCCGGAAATCATCGGTCCTCTACCAAGGCAACGTACTCGATTACCTAATACCGTCACGATTTTTCTTGGACTGAAGAGGGATGCGAGCACGACCAAGGACACCCTGCTCTTCCGTCGGATAATTCCAATTCCGCGCCGGACATTGACGAATCATCGATTCGCGCGGGCATCATTAACCAACCGGCTACCTATGTGCGTGCAACGTTGCCAAGCCCTGAAGACGAAGGTTATTGGCCAGCATCGTCTTTTCTCTGCCCTTTTATTTCCTTACTCGTGTTTTTGCCCATTAAAAAAATTTATTTGTTTATGATGTAAATAAAAAAAGTACAAATTTATTAGACATACAGAAAGTATTATTATTACATAAACAGATGTTTATGCGAATCTCTATTTTCATGACGGTAATTGAAAAACTAGAATCTACGCAGAGATTTGCTTTACCCGCTAGATTTCATGAGTACCGTATCTTGAATATTTTATCTTTGTGTTTTATGCATATTACGAAGAAAATGAAGTAATTAAATTACAAATTAATTACGAAGTAAATAAATTAATAATAGAAATTTCTTTGAACTGCTGTATATTGGAAACTTTTGTTTTCTTCCAGCAATTGATGTCCCTGTATAATTTATTATTTCGCTCTTTTATTCAGCCTTTTATTCTTTTATTTATAAAGCAATAAGCGTTGTGTCCTTCGAAACTATTAAATAATTCGTATCTTTCCTCTTATTCCTGTAGTAATTTAGATGCGTTAAATTAAGATGCGTCCATTTAAAAGTTGCTCTGAAAACGCGTGGGAACAGGATCGTTGTACAATTACCGTCGAACAATCCGCGACGTGTTAATGCGCGCAACTTTCTATGGCACACGCTGCGCTGCTGCGATCGCTGCTTACGGAAAATCGTTTGGTCTGTGCGTTCATTGAACTCTCTCGCTGAATCGTGGAAAGTGTCGAGGGCGTCAGTTTCCTAATCGCAATAGAACGATCTCGCCATAAATCTCGAACAACGTGACATCCAACGGATGCGTACGCAAGCAGATTTGTCATCGTCCTATGTGTGTGAATCATGTTTTCTCAATCACCGAATTCTTGCTTTCTATGTGTAATTAGCTATTTATAACGTGGAATATAAATCCATGATTCGAAATAAATTTTTATAAACCATTTTTACGTTTCGTCCTTGACCAAGTTAAGCTTGGAGATCGTGTTATTCGTCATTACCTTTGCCAAAAAGGCGATCGATTTTTAAGCGATTTCGTTCTAGTTCTAATGCAACGTAACAGTTTCAATAATTTAGAGATAATTCTTTATAATGCTATGTAAAATAGGAATTAAATATTCATGTAGGTATGTTCATTCTTTTTTAACTGTATTTCATTTATTCATCACCGTGTTTTCATCACCAAATTCATCACCAAAATTTTTATCTAATATATATATCTATATTGTTACGTTTGGCTATCCAAATTTTGAAATTTTAAACAATGTAGTAGTCGCTGCCACCAGAAACAGTCTAAGGACTGTTTCAATTAGATATTTCTCGTTAGATTAGGTAGCGTGGATTGGAGTTTAGACCACTGGTCAACGATCTCCACGTTTCGGCTAACCTGCTATGCGCAGGGATACTAGCACGGGAGAGGATTGTTTGGAATAAACAATTATATTATAAATAATTATTACTGGCGGAATTAATGACGAATTATACTAATTATTGATATTATTTATTATTTTAATTATTAATTATTAATAATAATTAATAGTTGACTCACCTGACGTTGGCCTCCGCTGGGATGATTCCGGTTTTACAAAGATTGGCACTTCTATAATTTTTGTTTTAATCTTTATTTGACTTGAACAGTGTAAACAACAGTGTGTCCGGACGTGTTTAACAATTCGAAATTCTAACACAAAAACTTGAGCCAACTATTGTTTTAATTCTAACTGACTAATAACAATTATTTTATAATTCGAACTGACTAATAACATTTATATCTCGTAACTCTTAAACTAATCCTAACTTAAATTCTAATTAAATCAACTGAACGAACTGATATCAGACTCACTCAAATTCAATTGAACGACTAATATCAATTATCTGCTTATTCTACCGAAACGAGCCGATTCAACTAATATCGATTATTCCGATTATTCTCTTATTTTAACTGAACCACTAACAATTAATCGCTAACGCTAACGCTAACAATTAAGTTTCAGATACGTTCATGCCCTTCTTACGTAATCAATCAAGATGGATCATTACGATTACAATTTGTATGACTCGATAAACAAGTAAAAAGTGGCGCATGAAACAGCTGTTCTTCGAACGCACTCATCTTACTTTGCAATTCAAATTACATCTGACAGCTATTCGACTGTTATGGTGTGCTAGCCAAAGTAGGTAAACTTTGTCGATAATTCGTAGCAACCGATATCATAAAGGAAGTAATAAATAAGCGTGAAAAAAGAAATCAAATAATTAACCACCAACGTAAAGTGCCAAGCTAAAATTGTAACGAACTTTTTTAATTTAAGGCAAGTCTAATCACACGATATACGATAAATAAAATTACATCATAGTAGAATTAATTAAAAAGATTGAATAATGTCAGTATCATTATGTTCCAAATAAAGCTCTGTGCGTAAGATTTGAAACATTTATTAAGCGAAAATGTTTCGTTTTCATAAATATCAATATATTTTGTGTTATTTAAATTTTATCGTTATTTTTTAAGAAATACAAATTCTTTTGAAAACTAGTTAATTACTTTTGGAATAATCAATACTTTGTTCTTTCGAGAGTACTACACAATTATTATCTAACAAATCTATTTTGTATTTTCTATTATTCTATATTATATTATACTTTATATTATATAAATATATTATACTATATTTCTGTATTATATAAAAAATTCATTCGAGTTTCTAATTCGTACTTTCATCTTAACCCTAAACAATTTCATAGCATTGAACTTGAGATTCCATTTACCGTAATATCTCCAAACAATTTGCAAATCCAAACTGCAAGAAACCATAGGTAAACGATGAAATCACGAATGTCTAAGGAGTCATTTGCATATAACAACAAGTGGAAACATCTTCTTAAAAATATGTTTAACTGGCGCCATAAGATCGGTGTCGGAGATATTCCAAATACATTTACACAGTACTGTATTTTATCTGCTAAATGCATGCAACTTGATACCATTAAATTCTAATTATTTTATTCGCTAAACGTCCACCCCTATAATTCATAACCTCGGAGGTCAAATAAAATCCCGTGTAAAATCCTTTACACGTATAAAAACAGCGAAATCAAAAAAGGATACCGCGATTGACCAAAACACCCGGACAGAAACAGCAAAACAAGCGAAGAAATAAGAGAAATCCAGCATTAAAAATACCCGATGGAACGGTAGAATCGATAGTATACAGGGTGTCCCAGGACAGATAGTACTTTCACATTCTTAGTCAATTCCTTGAGGTTGCCATTGATTCGATAGAAGCTTCTTTCTCATTGGTATTACCAAGAAGGCGCGAGGATATGTTCGATCGAGATTCTGCTATTGCAAATCGTCGCTCTAGTTCTTAGTTGTTCAATTCCATTTTTTTAAAGCAATCCACGTGTGTCTGGTTTCTATAAAGAATTCGTGATAATACGACGAGAATTCTACATAGAACAATATAGCGATAGATATTCAACCACTTCAAATCTTAACACACGATATGTAATATTAAACTTTATGAACTTTATACATAATTTTTTCTAGTTTACAAAACTAGTGGATATAAAAGAGTCAAGAACTAGAGCGACAAAATGTTGCGTAATTATTAAACGTGTTTCTTGCCAAAGCAAGAAAGAGCACATGAAATTTATGTGACTGATTCTTAGTTCTCCTAGTGCTATCTCATCTCCATGACTTATTTTTGCACGTAAAATAATCTATTACCGTAGCACTCAGCTTAAGACACCCTGTATATCCGGAATCGAAGGCAGCTGGGCGGTATGTCTGTTGGCGTGAAGCGGGTAGCCACGCGCGTCTCTCGCGTCTCCCGCGTCGAAAGACCTTTGCCACGCGGATTCGGCCGCGTAATAAAGTTTATTAATGGCCGGCTCGCATGACAGGGGGTAGCAGAGGGAGCGAGGAAATGCGCGCGGATAAACGTATAGGAATCAGATGACGTCAGCTGGCTAGGTCGAGGCGAGTGGAGACGCGTACACAGGCGGCAGCCGTGAGCGCGCACGCGAGGAACGGTGAACACGCTCGAGCCGAAGGCACCGCGGCGATTCCTCCTCGCCACGATGCGGGGCCAGGGGAGATCGACGCAGAAGTGAATGAATGTAGCGGAGCGTGGGCGAGCAGCAGCTCTCAACCCTAGGCTCGATCCTCGTCGGAATCGAACGAACTAAGCTAAACAGGAAGAAGACAGTTTGAAAAGGGATCGGAAAATCGGCGAAGATGATCGAGTGTGGAACCACCACTGGCGCTGTTGCTCCACCGGTACCGAGCGTCGCCTAGACGCGACACGGGGCTTGATTCATTCATGAAAAACACGAGACTTTATCCCAATTAACACGAGTCTCCACTCAATTCATGCGGTTACGGAGATGCCCATTAATTTCCCGCGGTACCTCTGACCGCTTCTTCGATAGAGCTGGTTGGGGACAGGGAAGTCGGAACAGATAGAACGAGCAAATAGGAGAAGGAAGCGAAGGAAAGGAAGAGGAAGATACGAAGAAGAAGGTAGAAAGGAAAAGGAATCGGTAGAAGAAGGAGGAGGATCTCGGCCGTTGATTCTCCTTAGCCTTTCTCTTGATCTATGTACTTATCCGTATCCACGGCAAGCGCCAAGTTATATCCAGACACTATAAGCCGTACGTTATATCTGGCTAGGCCAGACTCGAATGTTTCAAGCTCGCGACAAGCTTAGCCTGGGCGAGATAAGCGTGCACACCACACCACGCGTAGGTTCTTTCGTGGACTCTGCTTTTTCTAACTTGCTGGACGGTTGATTTTTCCGTTATCTTCTCTGGTGTAATGCTCTCTTCTCTTCTTTCTTTCTCTCCAGTTTGAGACCCTTTCTTTCCCTGAGAAGCAGTTTTGTTTCTTCCCTTCCTTTTCTCTCGATTTTCGTCCGCTTTTACTTTTTTTCCTAATACCAGCAATCGATTCGCAACGATGATGCAGCCTACGCAGACGTGGACGTGGCCATGCAAACCGGTCCACTTAGAGACACATGGTAGCGGAACGGGACGATAGAGTGAGCTTAGGGCGGATACGCAACGGGATAACGCGCAGCATCCCCTTGATCGAAGATTCTTTAAATGCCGTGACAGGTCCGCAGACCTCTTATCAGGCATTTGTTACGTATGATCGCGTTTAACGTAACGTTTCCCTTTTAATTGGACCGTGTTATAAACGCACCGGTCCAATTAAGAGGTAGATGGAATAAATCGTTTAATCAACGACAGTGATTTACATTCTTCCCAACGGCGATGTCGGAATAACGGGCACGGCTGACTTTTCTTCCTGCTACAAGAGTTATCCGGCTTGTGTTATCGGTGTCCATGCTAAATCATTGTTCTACGGAAAAATCCGATTACGCTGAGCGAATTTCAATCGCCGACGATTCGATCGAATATAGGAGAACGAAGAGAGTGACTTATTCGATACAAAACGATACTTTTCGAATTAATCGTGTATAAAGTGTATAAAGAATAGAGATGTATGTATTTGTATTTGAGTTAAACCGGACTTATACCGTTTCGAGAATTCTGTTCAAGATCAAGCTATAAAATTCATTTTGACGTTACCTTTCGTTCATGGGGTTTTAACGCAGACAACTGTCGTTGTAAAAGCCCACGCAACAATTTACAACGACATTCATAACTTACGTAGATATATCTTTGGTCTTTTTCTATATAAACTTAATTCATGATTTTCTATTCAATTATTCTACTAGAGAAATTCCTGAACATAATATGTAGTGGTCTTAGTGAATATATAATAAGTGAGTACATAACAATTGAGCAAGTTTCGTACACATATAATCGATAATTGAGAAACTAAGTTGTTTCATAATGTTCTGTCTAATGTTCAGATCTGTACTGGAATAATTAATAGAATAGGAGCTTTTACACAATCAAAAAGTATCGATTCTAACAGGATTAAGAAGATATTTATCCAATCCTGAAACGAAAAGAAGCAAAGATAAGCGCCATTCTAATAACTTTTCTTCCCGTCTTATGGTTTTTCTTCTCTCATCTATCTCCACTGTTCCTTCCTTCCTTTCTTTTCCTTCACTTTCATTTTCGCCCCGATCTTCCTGCCCTCGGCCCTCTCTTTATTCTCTACGCTAATATAATCTTCCTCTTTCTCTCATTCCTTTTTCTACTCCTCATCTCTTTGCCTCTCTCGCCTTGCCTAATAAACATGACCAAACCATCAGCAAACGAACAATCGTTGCTTGTATTCGTTTGCCTGGTTCGAATTTTTCCTGAATATTCCTTGTCTAGAATGACAGTAGGAAAACGTCGCACGTACAAATATTTATCCACGGACGAAAACGTCGTACCAACCGCCGATCATCGATCGTCGAGACACGAAAGACTCGCGGCGAGACACGTCGCGGTACAACGTAACACGAATAATCGTTACTTTATAATGTTGACACGATGTGACTTTCAGTTTTCTATGGGGGCCCTGGTCGTCGTGAAAGTCTTCCAAGTCATCGAACGGATCTCGAGAAAGCACGTCCACAGCCGGCCACAGCCATCCAGGCATTCATCAATGTTTATGCAGTCACCGACAATTAAGCGTAATGTCATAGTTCGCGCAGCGTTACGTTCAGGAAATGCAACGTCGCGTCGGGAATCCCTCTTGGCCGGAGATACGTGAAAGTTTCTATGTCAGCCGAGACTCGGAAGATGAAGCAACGTAGTATAAACAATATGCTTCCGTTTAGAGATTATGAGATGTTTCACTTGGACTTTACAGACAATTTCACCAATATTATTGATTTTTGTATTTATTGGTAGTTTCATGCGAATATTTGTGATTTATAACTTTCTTTCTTTATACAATTTGTATTTACAGTTGAACGTGTGATCGAAAGATCGTGACCAATTTAACACTAGGTTTACGGGACCCGTCAATTTGACGGATTTCGAGCTTTGAAATGAAATATCTCAAAAACCATAGCACCAATTTTAACCATTTTGCATCGTAAATTAATCATTTCATCTAAAGAATTTATACACAAAATTATTTTTTCCTGGGCTTTCTAATTTTTGAAATCTGTTTGTAGTATATCTATCTCTACGAGACCCATCAAATTGACGGCTCAGCTGATTTCATAAACAATCCGTTTTTCAAAGATAGTGTGCAAAAGTTTCAGTTATCGTAGACATTTCCCATTATTGTCTCCACTTATTGTAAATATTTACGATAGGATAATTGAATTTGGCACAGTATTTTCTTATTTTGAACTATCCCCCTTTTCTAGCAATCATGAGTAAATTCAAGAGATATAATAAGATATTGGACAAAATATCAACATCAATGAAGATTGTTCTGAGGATACCTCCGAAGAAGATCAGTATGAATTAGGCTAAAGCGAAGCTGACAGTGAAAGCTTTGAATACATTGAAAGTGGAGAGCACTTAAATTTGCAGCACCTTTTATTAATCCTTTTACTTTAAGTGACACCTTCAATACGTAATCGTATTAAAATATGTAATATAGTATAATAATGTTTTTTATTTTATAGTGATGAATTATTTTAATTATTTCAAAATCATATGAAGGTAAATCTTTTTTACCGCTGTGTAAATATATGGAAATTCAAAGCAGATGAAATTATAGTATCTGTATGAGAAACTTATTTTAATGTACTTGATTTTATTGCAAGATTTAGCATAACAGTAAAACTTACACGCGTTACCTGCTTTTAACGTGTTTCCAAAAAAGGATACAGCAATGTTGCGAGAATAATTAGGTGAATAATGAGGTAGCGTAAGTAGGAATGGTTTAGGAAAATACACGTGGTCGAAGGAACGAGAAGCCGAGCATCGTTTACATATGTGTGTGTCTTCGCCAGGAATGGAAACAGGATGAAAACACGACCCGTGCTGTGGCAGACGATCCGAGCGTGTGCATCGATATCGATACTTTCTATTGAGATTAATCACTCGCTTAGTTACGGAAGTTGATCATTCATCGCTACGGATTAAATTGGTCGGTTAATCAAACTGCTCGGTTTGATCAATCAGAAGATCAATAGCGAAAGGATCATGACTTAGAAACAAGTTTTTGATGGATATAAGCTAGATTGCGAAATTTTTTTTTACAAATTTCAACAAAATTACTTACAGTCAGTCACAAAGGTCTACATACATCCCATAAATATAAAATATTATAGTAAAAATACATTTAACTGTACACATTTTTTTAGAACAATAAGACACGTGTTGTTAAAACGTAACATTTTTATTAAGAAAAAAGGAGTAAGAGAAATATAAGATACGATATTGCAAACATTACATACATCTGTTATGAAATCATGAAAATACTAGGCTTAATACTAAGTAATATCGATATCTTGTAGATGTCCTACGTCAGCATTGATTACGTCCAGCTAACATTAGCGTTAAAGGTTCCGTAATTTCTGATATAATTTTATTCCGCGATTTTTAGCAATTAAACGTTTTAATTGCTTCTCGATAGATATCTATAATAACCGTACTAATATATAAATACACACAATTTTGTAACAATACGCGTTTTCACTTTCTTCAGTGACTCAGATACGCAAAATTCCATAGCCGTATGTAAACTTTCCTGTCTAAGTGTATGTATCTACCCTTTCACGATACCTTTACCACGAGTATTAACATAAACAAAAAGTAAACGAAGGAAAATCGAAGCAAAGAAAACCGATATTCATAAATCACGGCGAAGAAGCCTCGTCTACCAATCACCGCCGCTTCAACATTTATGCGAGAGAACAAGCTATCGTGTGAACCACGTCAGTTTTTTGCCCCGACAATACCACGGCCCGGTGGAACAGTTTAGTGCAAAATTCCAAAGCAAACCGTTCTCGCGCTCCTTATTTCACCCGATTCTATGAAATATGAAAGTTTGACGTCGTTTCTTTCCGTACACCGGCGTCGATGTTAATTTACGCGCGTCGCGTCACACGCCCCCACCAAGCGCGAAAAGCAAACCGGTTTACGCGTACGCGATCGCTCGCTCGCTCGCTCGCACGCCACGCGTTTAAGCTTTGCACCTTATATAACACGCGTCCGCGACTTTTGCATCAACGAATTTGCATGTACGCGATCGTTCCGTGCATACAGAGCGATATCTGTGTCCGTTTCCCTCGTGCACGATACGAGTATTACGTAAAATCGAGCTGACAAAAGATTGACGAGATATAATCAGGAAAGATGGCGATTTCTTCGTTGACTAAATTTCTAGTAGTGTTTGATTTCTCGGTCGTTTCAAACCTGATTTACATGATGAGGCTATCGATGGCGACGAAAGACCGGTCTTTGTCGTTAATCGGTACTAATGGACGACGTTGGACGTTGGAGTATTAGAGGCTTGAAAGACAGACTGATTTACTCGACAAGGAGAGGGAAATGATGATGCTATAAATATTACTTTCTACGTCTATTTTATGATTTGTTATCATTCTTGTTTCTCAACGCTATTTTAATAACAAAAGTAATATACAGGTATTGATGTAGACGGAGTCGACGGTTATTGAAACATGACGTGAAAATGCACAATGTAAGAATTCGATTACGTAAAACTGATTTTATATCGTAAGCTAATTTGTAAATATCAACGAGCAAAATACAGCAGAAAATATACCACGTTGATTCATTATGGAAAAAAAATATATTATGTTAATTTCTAGCTAACTGTACGTGTTAACCCAATCAGGAAACTCCTCTATAAACATAAAACATCCATATCTAAATTATTCTTGGACGTTTTGTATAATCGAATAAATCGATAAGCTAATGAAACAAATTCCGAAGCAATATCGCTTTATTCACTCGTAAGAGACATAATCGTAAAACACGAATTCATTCACGTTGCGAAATTCCTACACTCTCGAATCGACTCTCATTTACTCGATCTACCATTCAACGTTATTAACTTTTTTCTCCTTATATAAACTCACGTGTCTCGTAATTTCCTTAATTTCTCGAGTCACGTGTCCACATCAATTCGAATCTTCGTTCTAGTCAACAGAAATCGCCTTGTAAATTTCTCATATCGTCACGGGGTACCTAGGCGAGTATGCCATGAGCATGTGATACTTGCGACCACTGGTGTGCCGCTCGCCAAGAAACACCATAATGGAATGCCCATTAGTTCTGGGTAAATGGGTTAATTGTCCATGGGTTTCGAACTACACCATCGACGACGCGTAAAAATCGTCTTTACGCGCGCTAGCTACCTGCGGGGAGAGGTTTCGCTGGTACGAGACACTCGGACTAACGTGGATTCTGAGGGTTCGTGTATCGGGATAAGATTGGGCGTTATCGCGAAACACCTAATTAACAACCTGTCGAACGTGTGTTGAGACTTACTGGCAACTGAGTTTTCGATGTTCCACGCAGTTGCCGATATCAGCTAATCGGTATTCTATCGATGCAAGATTAGATCGACTGATAACATTTTCTTAACATGTGTTTTCTAATAGAACATGGCTTCTTATCGGTTTGATTTAATTTTCATCGCGTCTAGTTCAGTTATGTAAGATTCGTATAAAGAAAAGAAAAAGGAAAATAGAGGGAAGGAAAATTTAATAATATATTTTGTTCTATAATACATTTTTGATGATGATTCGATGATGGTTTAGATTAAACAACTGCAGAAACTATGTTTCTCTCTCCCGTTTTGCAAAAACTGTAGGAAAATACAATTTAAGAAAATATTGTATTGTAATTATAATTATAATTTATTTGATGGTGTATGGTACACAATATCCTGCAAAATAATCTCTACATTTAGGAAATATAAATTGTCTTAAAAAAAAAAAAAAGAAAAAATATTAGGTTAATTTTTCATAAAATTTCGAATTTCAAGTAGTTTGCATAAATTCGATTTAATAAGAAGTTTGCTCTATCTAGAAACCATCATAAAAATCATCCTTCGCAAACTCCACCTTCAACTTCCTTGCAAATTCTCAAATAAACGTGTAAAATACGATAATATCAAAGTCCATCGAGATAATGATACTATATTAAAATGAAACAGAACGAGTATCTTAGAAGTAAATAATTTCAAATTAAATTACATGAATAACAAAAACCAGACCACCGTAAAAGCCTAATGATCAGGCATTTATTTTCATTTCTCTGCGGGTAAAGTTGTATGCGGAAGTTGTCACGATATTTTCTCTACGCGCGAAATAATCGTTCAGTACATTCTCGTAATTAGACAAATCGCTAATTTCGATGATTTCGAGGTGCTACAGCGTGCTGTATCTCGAACTGTTACGACACTCGAGAAAAAGGAGTCGCCGGTAAGAAAGAAGGACTGACGTATCGAGATATGATTCATCTCTATAATTAATTACTATGACTTATGGTGGAGGCTCGAGGATGAATAAAAGACCACGTGCAGTGAAAATTGAGGAGGAAATGAGAGGTACCCGGGGGAAAGCAGACTCTGTGATTAAGACCGAACACCGATACCTGTGACGGATACGCGAATATTATAGCCAAGTGGAAATGCTGTTTCTAGCTAGACGTTAATGAGCATATCCTGTTTCCTCGCGTACTCTTGTTCCCATATATGTGTTTGTGTGATCTTCGTTCTAACTATGAGGATAAATAATTATCTATATCGATGAAAATAAGACTATATGTATCAAACAGATTAACATGAAAACAAATGTGTCGTAATTAACTTGACAAAAATATTTGTTTCAAATATTCTCCATTGATTTATATAGGCAGAAATAAAAAATTATTATTTAATATTAATATGAATCGCGTGATATTAATTTAATGTAAATTGTCTAATATTAATCATTTTACTGCACGCGGTATATACAAGGGCATTGAAGAATCTCTTACTGAAAGTACGTAATATATTTTTCTAGAAAAAGAACTAGCTTGTTCCTGTTAAGTTTTATCAAATGTTAAACGGAAATTCGAGATAAGATTACGCTAGATAAAACGAAATTTACACTTGCTTTTATATGTCCTTTTCTTTGAAAAACGCTTGGACATCCCGCTCTAAGAATATTCGCTCGTATAACTGATTTCCGTTTAACTATTTCCTTCTTGAAACTTGACTTTAACCAGTTTACTAATGTCAATTTCCTGTGTATGACATTTATTCTTTCTTCGTCATGAGTGTAGAGTCAATAACATGCGTATAACTATATAGAATTCTGCGCATTAAACAGATGATTAAATTTATTCGTAGAGAGATACAAGTGCGGATTGTAAGAAGCGATTATGGTTACTGAATAGCTAACTACCTGTGCTTAATGAACTACATAAACGAGTCTTCCAATATCATCGAGCCATAAGCGGACGACAAGGAAAGGAGGTTTACAGTTACGCCTTTTGACAGATTCGAGAAAAACCCACGCAACGTTCATTTAAATGCAATCTGACAAAATCATATTACCTGCTGCACGTCTCCTAAGATAACGAATACCATTATATTTCTATAAAAATTTCGAAGTAACTTCTATAAATTTTGCCAAATATGTTAATGATTTCAACGAGTTAAGCTTCAGCTGCTTCTCTTTTAAATCTATTCAAGCGCGTGACGTCAGCCACGATCAAAACACGTCCGATTCCAACTAATAACTAACTCCTTTATCCGAATAATTCATAGCACCTACTAAATCGTATATTCTAAGAATTGAATTCTAACATAGGAAAATCAATAACGACTTAATACTCACCCAAAAAATTCATTAGAGCTCTTAATCATTACAGTATTGAAATAGAATTTTAACCTCTGACCGTAACCGATGATAAAATGTTGAACTGGAAACGAACGAGATCAAAAATTATCCGATAAATTAGTACGATATTAATGTTTCGTATATAGTACAATTTCTTAAAGTGTCTTTAACAAGTTGCTAGTTAGTACGGTATTAAACTATAGTTAAAAATAAATAAGAAAACTGTACGAGAAACTACTAAGAAAAAACACAAGTCTATGGCCACTAAAAATGTAGGTTACATGGTCTTTCAAGTCTTTCAAGTGTCAACTTCTTCAAAATTCGAGCCTAAAAGAGGCTCTTAAAACAGTAACGTTCAAGTCTGACGTCAGTTGAAACTCTCGAACGACGTGGAGCGCTATCACGCATTATCCATTGTTGCGTATGCGCATACTCGAGGCGAGGGCCGCGAGAAAAAGAATCCGGCGGCTCGATCTTCCGGAACGCGAAAAAAACGGGACCGTAACGCACGATCAATATTCATAAACGTTCGCTCGGAAACAAGGGCGGGTTGGTCGAAGGAGGCGGAGGAGGAGGAGCAGGAGGAGAAAGAAGAGGATAGAAAGAGGATCGCAGCGAAGAGAGTCCAATTAAGGCACCAGGAAGAGGGAGATTTCTCTCAGCGGAGAGTTAACGCGAACCTAGCATACGCGTGTAAACGGCGTCCTCTACGTATGTATTTAGATCGTGGCGAGTCTAACCTAGGCCCCCAGTCCAGATTTATTATCCCGCGGGACGTAGGCAGATCGCCCACCACTACCACCAGACTAGCTTCCCACGCATCCCTCATTCGCCGATATCTACTTAGTCTCATCGGAGGTTGCTTTACCGAGGTTTGCTTCGCTAGAGATCAACCTATTCCAGTACTGAGACATCGTGGACTTCGCGACTACGGTGATGTCGTATCAACCTGTTAACCTTGTTGCGTTCTTTCGGTCATTTTCGACGAAATTCGCTTTTCCTATCCTTAGAAAATTTCGTACAATTAAAGGGAAATATGAAAGAATTGTACTTTTGGTTTCTCGGGATCGATCGTATTATACGAAATAGTTCCGAGTCCGCTCTGAACGAGCGAAACGTAACGTTGGCGCAAAAGTACAACGAATAACACGGTTGATCCGCAAAAACGAAAAGTACGACATCTGTTAACCATCGTGAAAACTTCAAATCTGTAAAAGAATTCACACTTAGCGCTGTTCGAGGTTTTTAGATAGAAACCGTATCCTAAATGAATTTCTTTTCGACGTTTCCAGGATTGGAACAAAATTCTTTTCGGATACGGCTTCTATTAGAAAACCTCGAACAGTGTCGTATACTCAGAACAATGTGAAGCGTAAGAATCCACGTCGCAAAAACCTCGAATCTCTTATAAAAGAATCGTTATTGATATGTGCGATTTCTCGTTTCAATTGTTTGCTAATGTTTCTCTTAAGACAACTATCACCCCGTTCGATTTGGATGGCCATATCGTGGGATAAGAAGAGGAAATCATTAAAATCAGCACGGTACTAACGCGTTAACTCATCATTCATATTGCCAATCCCTGGGATATAGTAATTTCTTTATTCGCTGTAAAATCTGGTAGCTATATTTGTCTTTTATTACATACGTCATGGAACATGCTTTTTCCTTGTACGTATGCGTGACATGCTTGATACGCCCAGTAGGAAGAGACATGTAAGTATAACAGAATGACCGATCGAATAGCGGCGCTAACTCAGCAGGTTAACCCACACGATCGACCGATCGCGTCATCTTCTTATATCTTCGATGACGTCACGCGACTATCTCCACAGAAGGTTAAGGACCTCGGAATCGGTTCCAAAGCACCTGAATATATCTGGACGTGCGATTGAATTCGGCGACTTGGTCCCTCGTCTCCCCCAAAACGGAACAACACGCCTACCGATAGAAAACCGCTTCGATAAGAAACAATTTCGTTAAAAGGATACTGATTAAGTATTAAGTAAAACGAGCATTTGAACATTTTTACGTTATTACAAATATATAAAAATCGAACGAACCGCTTCGATCTAATTTAAATAGCCAATCTTAAATTCTTAATACCCTTTTTAAAATGGTTAAGAATTTTATTTCTATCGTCTGTTAATCGTTCGTTACGCATGTACGATCGGGTGATAATAAATTGTGGTGTTTTAAGAACGGATAAAGTTTTAAAGTAAAAATGAAGATTGGATAAGTGTGGTTTCCTAAAAATCGGCAAAATTAAAAAGAGTAGATTGCAGCGAGGAATATTGCAGCAATTTTGTGCAACTGTGTTTGTAGGTGCTTATAATGTCGCAACATGCTAGCAATGTTGATTACTACGCTGCTCTACATGATCCATCATCATATATGATTATAATGATTATATGTCACCCTGCACAAACAACCCCGTCATCTTTTAATTTCTCGGCATCGACGAACCATATCCTGCTTCCTTACCTACTCGATCACCATTCGAACAATGTTATAAAGTGAAAATACCAGAATAAATTACATTAACTGACCAAAATAACGAAATAATAATATGTAATTTGAGTACGAGATGTCAGTCTCGCTCAACAATTTCATTATTCTTTAATTCTGTGATATTGCGCGTCATTGAATCCCAACAACTTTCAAATCAAATCAATCCATAAAGTCCATAAAATTAAATTGTTATGTAATAAAGCGATTCTTGAGAACGACTCGTCCCTTGAAACAACGTAGACATCCTGTTTGACGAAATGATTTTGATGAAAATTTTGGACAAACGTTACATTATCTTTTTAAAAAATACATAGTTCCCGAGTTAGTTTCACCATCAACCCTTAAAGTTGAATTCCTGTACTCGATCTTAATGCTTCGATTCTCTCGGATATTTTGAATCGGTAAATAGCGCGTTCTAATCCTCCCGCGATCCTTGGATCTTCTGTGTCCCGATCTCATTGTTTTGGATTCAGAGAAAGAATCTTAACATCTCGAGAAAACTTTCATTGTATGATTCTAATACGTTTCTCTTTATCACGTTTAAGATATTTTTTCACGATGGACAAATGTGATTCATTTTTATGTGAAATTGCACATAAATACTTTTATGTTTCTTTTTTCAGACAGAAGGCACTCGCCGTACGATACACTGCGCTTACAAACAACCGCTCCAAGGTAAATGTACCATATTGCGTAACAATAACTACAGAACGATGTCCCAATCGAATCTTCACGGATCCACGTTCGGCGAACTTTCCCAGACCAATTAACCGTTCGAAGCGGGTAATGTATTCGCGGAAAAATGTTCGGGGCGACGAAGCCAAGCAACAGCAGGCAGCACACGACGCGTTCGAGCTTCGACTTATCGAGCTGAATCGTGTGGCGTTCGACCGCTGCAGGGATATAAATGCTATGTTACAAGCCGAACGGACGCGATAAAAATTCATTACAAGCGCAAAGTGCTCGCGCGAGCAAGCGATTTACGCCTACGGCGATGCGAGCCCAACGGCAGTCTCCTCGCTGGCAATAATTAGCGCGTGTGACGGAACGATCCGTCATCATTGATAATTATGACGATTATGCGCGGCCAGTGCATCGCGTGCGTTAATGCGACCTGCCGCCGTCTGATCGTTGCGCACGTCTAACTTAATTGCGCTAACCTACGAAACGTCGATTAACGATCGCAATAACCGGACGCCATGACAACCGCCTTAAATCAACTCAACCAACGACCAATACATCGACGGCGATTCCGACCACGACCTGCGATAGCACAGTGTGCACGAGCCTTTATCTACATTCGCTAATACTTCCTCTCGTTTTTAAAACTCGCTCAGTTACGTTCTTACTATTAGTCGAATTCTAATCGTTTTAATCCGACTTTGCGTTTATAGGAAGCAAGTTGTTCGGCTTGAATGAGATTCAACTTAATCTCGCTGGAATCACGTTGTTCTATCGTTGACACATGTCTCAGTCCTGTTACTATTCTCGAATTTATATTCTTCGATATTGCCTTCATTTTAGCAAAGAAGAATTTTTAACGTTTTAAGAAGACGTTTAACGTAAAATATTAAATTTTCTAAACGCACCTGCATTATTTTAGGCATTGGTAAAATGAAAAATGTGACACCTATAGTTGTCACAAATTTGACAGTTCTACTACGAAACGGTAGATGAAATTGGCAACGAAGTAGATATGAATCACTTTGGCGTGTTTGAGGCTGTTAGAATAGATTGCTGTAAAAGATAAAGAAAATTATATAGGATAAAGAAAACCACGTAGGAATGTCTCTCTGGCAACTGAGTAGAGTGCTTAAAAAAATGTCAGTTTCATTTAGAAAACCAATATCAGCAAACAACTAGAAATTGCATTATCTTATTTAACAACTGCTATTCGTTACAAATAAAAAAATGATTACGAGGTGCGGAATTTCGCTTGAAGCCTGGTAAGATACAATATTTCAAGCCACGCGAAGCAACAAGTTCGTATTAATAAAGCGACTTCGGGCATCTTCGAACCGAGCAACTGAAAATAAAATGGCTTGACAAATGAGCATGATCGTAGTAACTCGAAATAATATTTCAAATGAAATTAAATTGAATTCGAATCGCTCGAATTCAAGCATCTTAACTCATCCGAACGAGGCTTAAACCGTCTATTTCGTGTTCGCCATTTTGCCATAGTGGATGGGCTAGATTATTTAGCCGTGGCCTCGATTTCATATACAAGTAATAAAGATTTAATGGCGGCCTATTTGTATAGTTTATTATTCACTGAACGTATGCTGTGCCGATCGATATTTCATGCGTACGATTTTACGCTGTATACACCGCGGTTGCAACCGTGTTGCACACACCTTTTATCACAGCAGCAACTATGTTTTATCCGCGGATCGAAGACGAGCAGGGCGTTTCTATTCACCGTGTTTACGGCTTATCGTTAAATAATAATTGCCGTCCACTCGTCGAAGATAACGTATTATATCAGCGGTACTGAATACATTAGCGCCATTAATAGCGGATACTTTCAACCGCTCTCCTTCTTCTCCTCTCTTTTCCTTCGTTTCGCTGTTTTTCTTTTTCAATTTTCTTTTTGCTTTCCTTCTTTTAATCGATTGCAGCATCGTTATCTTTGCCAATGTATTAAACGCTTCGTTGGCTTAACTAATTCGCGCCGTACGTGCCTCCATTCGCTCGATTTCAATGAAAGCGAATTGTTCGTTATTCCACAACGTCCGCAGTTTTATATCTTATTATTATTATTATCGTAAATTCGATTTGTTTTCAAGAAATATGCCACAGTGGCACACTTACGTTAAATACTTAAGTTTTCATTAGATGTGTCTTTTCTTTGTAATATTTTATTGAATATCATTTTTCGATAATAATATCTTACAGTCTGTATACAGGGAGAGTCAGCAATGACGACCGCTTGAAATAACTCGTTATCTATTGACTTTATCAAAGAACGTTTAAAATAGAATTTATTGTATTCGGGGGACCTGATTAGGGGAGTACAATTTGATTTTTTAATACCTTACATTTGTTGAGATATTAAGGTGACCTCGAGGTTTTTAGATGGTACCGTATATTTTTTATAACATTAGTTGATTCAACTGGGTATGTCACACAAAAGAATATTAACTTATTTATTTAACATGTTTGTCGAATTGTTTGTTTGTCAGTTGTTTTCGTTGTCTTTCTCTCTCATACGTTACATTTGTCAAATTAAAGTTAACTTGGATTAAATTCAAATTAAATTAAAGTTAGTACTCTTCTTGTAAAGGATGCTTAGCTGAATCAACTGATGTTATAGAAAAAATATGATGCCATTTAAAAAACTCAGAGATCAGAGTATTTATAAAACTATAAGGTATTACGAAATCAAACTATATTCGCCTGATCAGGTCTCTCGAATACAATAAATTTTATTTCAAACATTTTTCAATCAAGTCGATAAATAACGACTTATTTCAAGTGATCATTCTTACTGACTCACCTCGTACATGTACATATCATACTGAAAGTATACTGTTCGATGATCTTTTTTAGCTGCACCATTTCACCTGTGTTCTTCGTGTATAAAACACAAACATTAATTCTAATTTCTATTCATTCATCTAATTTCTTGATACCACTTCGTATGTAATTTCCGTACAACACTGATCAAACTTTAAATTAATACTTTTTGCACTACTAAGCAGTTTATTATAATGTGTTACGTTACACCGCAATAGCAAAAAGGTATCGATTACAGAATTAAAAAAGTATTAAATGTCCAGACACGTACTTTTCAAAAATTACATGTATTAAGAACTCATCGAAAGAAATTACCATCCAACAGAAATTGCACAACCTAATTGCACAATCGTCCACCAAGGAACACAGATGTTAAAGATAGCGTGTGTCGAAGACTTAATTCTAAACCCTTGAACCCTTCTTAAAATAATCATCTTTTCATTCATCCTTAAGATCTGCTGTATTTCAAGTATCAGGTACAAAAATACATGCTTTTTACCTTTTATGGTTACTATTTCGACTTTTAGATACTTTGCTTAGTAATTAGTCGTTATAACAACTAGATCGTACTATTTTATGCAACTTGGAGTTATTTAAATTATTTATAACGACATGGTTCCAATGATTTGATTAAACATTTCTACTATCGACTCAAAAACTTCACAAATATCACTTACATCTCTTTACTAATTATTAAGAATTCTAGATGCTTCGTATGAAATTAATATGAATAATTGCGTTACGTGTAATGACATTTAAGACACGCAATGTTATTTACTATATTTGATGACCAGCTTGATTTTCTATTCAGCTACGTTCTTCAACGAGCTGATAATTAATTCAGCAACTAATGATCGAATCAATCGATAACCAACGAAGAAAACGAAGAAAATGACGCCTGAAATGATAGATATGTGATTACATATGATAATTCACAATTCACTAGCATCTCGAAGTAAAATCACACGAATATAACAACGAAACACAAAACACAAATAAAAACGATAAAAAGGAAAGAATTGTGAAAGGAGATTAAAAATGGTTTATCGACTTCTACCGTCTATGATCCTTCAGAACATGATGCTGGCGTTAATCTCGTTACGGAGATGGCGCAGTTGCACACATGATTCGTGGCGGAACAGCACGTATCGTCGCGTCGCCCGGAATTTTATAAGGCATTAATTGCAGTCGACTGGCGATTTATAGAGGCGGACTCATCAATTAGAGAAATTTGCATAGACGTTTTAATTAGCGTTGCCGCACCACCGGAGGGCCACAGTCGCCTTCCGCCTCTCCTTTAACGCCATCTTTCATCCCTTTATCCTGCTTCGACTCGCGCTATTTACCCGCTTGTTCGCTCTGTACGTATATATCATTCGTGTATATAAGTTGGTATGCTTGTACACGCTCGTTCTCAACCCTCCATAACCGCGTACTTTTTCAACTTGACTCGAATAAAAAATTTATGCAACAGGGAAATAGCAAATATTCATTGCTAGATATAAATTAGTAATTAAATTCGATCGTGATGAATATTTTAATACGTGAGGGAGAAAAAAGAGGGTTTGTAACCGTTAAATCATGATAAAGAAGCAGAACTTGTGCAATATACATGCACGCATAAATAGTAGTAGAAGCAAGGAAAGCTTTTTACAAGCTACAAATCTAGAAGTACCAGTTCGTTTCTTTTCTAACGTAATATCAGAATAACGAAATTAATACTGAGGTATGATAGCAATTCAATTAGGAATAGGTTCATAAAATCATAAAAAAAATGTGGATAGCAATCTCCAAGACACATTTAGAAACAAAAATTATCACATTTGTATGGAACAAATCTTGATAGCATTTAGTATTTCACTAATACTAGTGATTTTATTAAAACGTAGAATTATAAAATTAAAATACGACTAATTCTACGCGATTATGAGATATTATATAATATCTCATAATAATTTTCTACTGGACTTTAACGTTTAAAAATACCCTTTATTGTAACGTAACGTAATCTTGTACCTAAATTACATTTTGCCAAAAAGAAGCAAGCAATCTCGTATTTTTCAACGGCATTACAACAACATATCGACACTTACAATGGTATATTACCGATTTGTCAGACAATAGCAAAACCGTGTCTCACTTCAGGCTATGGTCATAATAGATGTTTGTTCTGACGAATGAAATCTCCGAAAATTGAAATGCGTTCGCTCATATTCAATTGCTCTGACTCATCCGTATTCGTGAGAACACTATAATCGTTCACTATAATCATAGTCTCATTCGGATAGCCAGCAGTTTACTGACAAACGCATAAGAATGTAATATCTATCTAATATCTAATACGTTGTAGAAAATTAAATCATTCCCAGCAAACAAAAATTCCCAAATGGAACACAGAGCATGTGCTCCATACCCTCCTCGTCGTTAACTCCATCATAAACGAGCGTCGATCGAATTATCCAGCAAGAAACCGGCGCTTTCACCCGATCGATTCGACCACGGGGAGTCGGCTGGAATTGCAAAACGTCGGTCGGCGTAACACGAAGTCTTTATTCGAATTAAAAAAAAAAAAAAAAAGAAAAAGAAAAAGGGAAGGTTAACGGCACACGGCGTGTGTGGGATGCGTTTCTTTTCGTTACTCTGTATCGGTTTGTGTTATTCGACTGATCGATCGAGGGCCCGCCATTTGATTGTAACGACCGCCTTTTCCCTGCTTCAAAATACCCGACCAAGCTACGATCGACGTTTTCTCATTTTTATCGATCGTCCAACGCACGAATTATCCGCGTGCTTTCGCGACACTATCTCGAGCGGAATTCGCCACAGCTGCAAGTCGAATGATTATGACTGGCTATGTTGGCCGAGTTATGGCTTCCGATACGCAAGTCGTTTACACCTATATTCTTATCTCCTGAATAATGTAGTAACTTTGCGTATACAACGGATAATTAACATGGTGCGGAATGTCAATTGGTATCAAGGTATGTATGCGGTACGGCAGTATATAACAGTAGATATGTATAGTGTTTTACAGGATGTTTCTTTTAGCTCTTAGACCGCGATTAGGCGGCCGCTGAAATAGCTTAACGTAACGAACGTTGGGACAAAGTAGCGTAATATTATAACGTACATTACCGACCATAAATCGTCGGACTCTTAGTATTGTTATGTTGTATCAGGGTTGTTTGGAAACTTTGCAGAAAAATTTATCGAGAATTTACAACGTAAATATGATATAGCATTTTTAAAGCATTGGAACATTATTTAATAATACATGTAGTTTGCTTTGGCATACTATGATCAGCTTTATGATTATTTTTCTAATGAAATAGTTTCTGGTAATAATTTCTTTGTAATAAATTTTGCGCACACATAGGGTAAACAGTTTGTTGGTATAAAAGAATTGTATTTAATTTTTTATTTTATTAAATCTTAATTTTATGAAGAATGGAATGAATAATGGTGGAATAATTAAATCTCTTTTAATAAACATTATGTTTAACGTTAAAAAGTGTTCTGTATTTTGCAGACAATTTTATACATACTATCTTGTGAATCTCAAACAAAGTCCAAATTTACTAATGTTTGTATAACGTGGTTTAAATTATATATCCAATGCCAATTTTTCCTCGGGTCGATTACGAGTTGTTTTGTTCGACATACCTGAAACAAAAATGAAAAAAATATATTTAATAGATCGTTACGTGATATCAATGAAAAAATGTATAATTATATATAATAATTTGAACAGTTATCCGCATAATACGAAATATTAAATACGTATCAGATATAATATTACATATACACCTATTACAAAGAGATGATATATATGTGTGTGTAAACATGCCATTTAAGCCAATTACAAGTAATGAAACTGACTACATAGATTACATTACATTCAAATTAAAAAACAATCAGCAATATCAGATACCCACAATTACATTACTTCTATCAAACTTGAAGAAAATTCACGTCAGGAATTAATTTGCGAAATCATAGATTCTAAGAAACTCTTAAACGGTATACGTATGCCATAGGATACGTTTAGTTAAACGTTCTCTACAACGAGGTCCATTAAACGCCTCCATCAAAAAGACTCTTAATCCAACAAGCGTCTCTTGTTTTTTCTTCAAATTCCCCGAAGAAAAAAACTTTGGCTGAAATCAACGACCTCGCCTCTGTGGCACCTTCTCGTCTCCAAAATGATCATGAAACCAAATTTCTGCGCGAAATGCCAACGACATTAGATCACGATCGCGTTTGGCCCCGGCTCTTTCATTTTTTTCTGCTCTTTGGTCGACTATGCTAATTCGAAGTCTCAATATAGCATTAAATCACGGCGGCTGAGTTTCGCGAACACGGCACAACAGACATCCTGCTAGCTCATGAAAAGCCGAAAGGCGAACTCGGCAGAAGATAAGGTTTCTCGCCGCTACGAAGCTAGCAGCGTGCCAACTTGGTCACCGCTTTCCTTTTCTCCAAACGAGAATTCCTCGAATTAGAGGGCAGCACGAGCGTGGGGTACGCAGACCGCTTTTAAGGGAACCAGTCTGCGTATCGCGTGCACATTGCCACGAATTTCATCCATTATATGGTGGAGAGTTTTGGGTAATTAGCCGTGTCCCTGAACTAATCCTTCGTCCATTTTCTACTCGGTCTGCACACTTTGTCTCCGCTATCGCGGTCCACCATCTAATGGCTCGTGATAGAGAAGCGAGAAGAAGAGAGCGTGTCTCTTTGTCTGGACCGTGGCTGGCCAACGCTCGAGAAGATTCTCTTCCGAGCGAAATGTCAAGAAGGAGGCGGTTAATTCTCAGCATTTACCCAGCCGGCAGTCTGACCCAACTATTCATTAGACGGCAGTGCTGCATCCCGTAGCGTCCTCTTCTTTTTTCTTTTTCTTGTTCTTGTTTTTGTTCTTCTTCTTCGTCGTCGTCTTCTTCGCGACGATCCGAGACGAAGAAAAACTTGAGCTAGGATGACAGAGAAAAGAGGATGGCGCGAGAAAGAGGCAGAAAAGAGAGACGTTGTGCAACCTGGCTCGCGACTCACTTACCATCCTCCAACTGTGTGATTTCGAACAGAGAAGCTTTGACTGAGCGAAGTTGAAACATTCCAGCGGATATTGGGAAACTTGGAATTCGCTCTCTGGCGTTCTATGAATTAATTAGAGGACTCGACTAGCTATGGACGGCAATAAATTTGCCAAGATAATGTTACTCTCAAGGTAACGCTGTTGGTGTTGTAACGAAGTCTGATGGATATAGAATGGTAATTCTTTATCTTCTCTCGGGGATGTTCCGGGAGAGGTCGAAACGAGATATGTCTTTGGCACTCGATCGCCCTAAGTAGCTGCGTACTTTTTGATTAGTGAATTAGTGGAGATAACGTTGATGAATTGCCAGTAGCAGCTAGACTTTATCTTAAAATTTTATTCTTTTTATTTATTTAGCATAGAAATTAGTGCCTACTTTTGTATGGCTTGAATATGTTTAGCAGTTAACTGTACGAAATAATCGAAACTACACGCGTGTTTAAAATGTACGCTATACCTGATAACTGTAAAATCATCCTAAAACGTTCGATCCTTATATAGATACAGGGTACAGGATACGATACAGCAAGATCTGATTAGGAGTATGCAAAACCGAGCAGTTAAACTTATTGGAAATAGAGGATGACACATACGTTACTAAATTATTGTTATAATTTTATTTTATGGCCTGCTGAATCCAAGTTTTGCATAATAAAATATCCTGTTATACCGGTTCTATAGTTATAAAACAAGAATTATGTTTTTCCCACTTTTCTTTCTTTTCAGTAAATATGCAATCTATCTTTTTCGGGGGAGCAAGAAGTAAATCGTTTCTCAGTACGATTCGAGGTACTCGTATGACATACGTAATTCCTTATTATACTAACCACAATACGTAAGAATCTAAATATTACGAGTGTGGATAGTTACATCATGGTATTTGTCAATACATTTCGTCAAAAGTATAAAACACGAAAATAAAATATACAAATAAGAAAAAAGACTATTCGAGATGGAATAAAATCTCCGATCCAAGGATCAAAGATTTATTACGACATTTATTTCTTTACAAGAATGAAACACCCACTATCACAAAATCAGCACCTCGCTAAATTCTTCTTGTCACTCTAACCATATTCGGTCCCTACATCCTACACTCAATATTGCCAACCGTTTCTATCTCGTAAGTTATCTGCCGACGTTGAACAAAAACACCACGCTCCAATTTTCACACAGCACGATACTTGTCACCGGACTTCCTTACAACGGTTCTACCTGTTTCGCTTTTCGAAGGTTTCCCGTGCATTCGCGAAGCCTATCTCTTTCATCGTAACTATTGTCAGCCTACGCGGCACCGTTCGTTCGCACGCAGTTGGCGAACGCAAAAAAAGAAACGGGGTAGCCGGAGAATCGAGAGAAGGATGGTAAAACCGACTTTCACTTCGCTGGCGCCAATCGACGCGGTGTACACGCTCGTCATCGTTTAACTTCTCGATGATCGGCGCTCGGTTGCATAACTTCCGCCGGATTCTAGCTGTTTTTCCACGAGATCTCTCGTTCTCAGGTGGAA
The DNA here is from genome assembly GCF_910591885.1 of Bombus terrestris. Lineage (NCBI taxonomy): Eukaryota > Metazoa > Arthropoda > Insecta > Hymenoptera > Apidae > Bombus > Bombus terrestris. The sequence continues at coordinate 21,456,165 of NC_063274.1, read as the reverse complement.
GTCGCGGCACCTGCATTAAGTGAAGCGATAATACAAACGCATCGCGTGGGCAGTTTAATGCGAATCGTTCGTCAGGCTGTTCTCACGCAAGTCGATACTCGCGTCATCGCTCGCGTCATTCGTTCCTTCTTTTCTCTATTCAATTAACCTCACGCTGATTCCACTAAGCTTCCTAGTTCTAAGAAAGTTAACTCGATCGTCGGAGAAACGGTCTCTTATATTCCGGGCGTGGGTTACTTGTTCCAGGTTTGGACTACTTTTATCTGAAATGACGCCAGAGATGACGATTTGAAATATTGAATCGTACATACACGATATTATTACCATTAACATAATCAAAATTATTGCCGTATCGAAATTTAATCCATATGTAACTCAAGTTGGCTTGAAATATTAAAATTCGATAAAACCATATCAAGCTCAATCTGAAATTAACGTAACTAAAATCACTGTGAAACCTAAATTTACCCGAGTCTATTCAAAATCATGTAATCTAAACCAATAATCAAAAACCAAGCTGATTAATTAATACACTTGAAATACTCACAAATTCAAATCAAAATCGAAGCAACTGAAACCATTGCCAAAACTAAACTACATCCAAATGTAGCCTAAATGAAATATGAGAAATTAATAATCCTAAACCTAAGCCAATCCGAAATAAATCTAACCAAAATCATTGCTAAATCCACGTCCCTTCTCTTTACTCCCACTCTCCCTTTCCCTTCCAACATAACCAGCGGTAAACCCGACTAAAATTCCTCGAGCTCCGGATCCACGATCGTGAGAAGCCGTTACAACACCCAACAGCTCGAAGACAAGTGAACCAGTTCATCCGTCAGGAGGGAAGTTGGGGTTCAGCCGGAATTATTGCCACATTCGCGGCTTGTCACGAGTGAGGATAATGCTGAGATCGTTTCGCGATCGAAAATGATCAACTATATTTTGTACCCTGCTTCCTGCGAATCTATCGTCGTCATTGTGAGGACAAAAGAGAAAGACACAAACGTGGAAGACTATGAACGATATATCGTTTGTCGATTAACATGGTTTACCGACAATAGCGTTTCTCACGTTTTGGGATTCGTTGTACATAGCGAGGTGACGTAATTCCACAGGTTGGAATTTTGCTGGTGTACAAAATCGAGAACCTCTGATACTTGAGAATTTCGCATTAAGAAATCCTCGATCAAAGTCCTGTTAGATTCGTTGAATAATTTTCGATTTAAACGTGTTTTGCTTTCGTTACGAATATTTGTCGTATTAGAGGAAAATATGAAAGAATCGTTGTTGGTATACGTTTTCTTTCGGAATATTAAAAACGTTTTTGTCTGTGTTTAAGGATAAAGTGATATTGCGATGTAAGATCTGAAATACCGAAACAAGATTGATAAGAGCTAAAGAAAATTTCAATTTGAAGCTTTCTGACCAACCTAGAGAAAATGGACCTAGTTCTCAAATTAATTATCAATAGTATCCTACATATATCTACATATGTGTGTACGATACATAATTCATACATAGTGTAAATACAACTCCAATGAGTGTTCACATTATTTCGATTCGAAATCAATATATGGTGACTCAATGACTGTGAAACTATTTTTAGAAACTTTACACGTTACCATGTTTGCTACAGTTAAGAAAAAATTCTCCGTGTCTGCATTCATAGCAGAGGTACGAATATCCCTACTCCAGTTTCATTTCCATTCACCTGCAATTGTAAGTCGACGTTTCACGCGTACGCCTCGTTTCCAGGCCTATCATTTGATAGTTGCAGGGGGCGAGATCGCAATCATCTCGAACTGATTTATATCTGGTTCAATCGGTGCAATAAAAAAATGCCAAATATTTAGCCGCCATAAAAGGCATGACAGAACAAAAGCTAGGAAATATATATCACGTTTAAGAAACGGAATTTTTTAGCTAGAAATAATAATAGACATTTCGAGAAACACAAAATAATAAATCGAACCTATTGAACGCCATCGACAATGAAATATAAACATATTCGGTATCTTTTTGGCATACTTTTTGCGTATGTATATAAGACATTTTTCATGCGAAATTCTTACGAACTATTCGATCCAAACCACGCCAAAATGAATTTAAACGAACGACTATACACTTTCTAATATTTTCTTTACACGAAAATATCACTTCTTTGATATATTTTATATATTAAGTATAATTTTTAAGAAACAAAGGAATGTGTTTAAAAATCCAAAGGAAACCTCTACTACAATCCTACTACGTGGCAATCGATCTAACCCAGGTCAAAATAAAATTAATTAAATTAACATTTCCCGACGCCTTCTTCCTGTACATGAAAACACACATTTTTAATATTTCCCGTAATAGCAAAACGAAAAAACGAGAGATCCATTAAAAAAGTAAAACGATAAAAGATAATCAGTTCGTTTCGCAATTCTCTAATGCGCCAATCGACTTTGGCCCACGCCAAAATGAAACTAAACGAAGGAATGTTTCTTCGAACGCGCTTCTTCGACGAGTACGCTTGACGCTCGATGCGTGTTTACTGACCTCGTGACCCTAGTGCACCAACGTGGCATCCCAACGCGCGGCTATTACGCACGCGACAAAAGGCAACGTGCACACGCGCGCGAAAGGTCAATGCGTGTGAAGGGTGCGTGCAACACGCGCACGTTGCGTCGCGGTCTAGCCCGCCAAGTATGCGACATTGAGCCAAGGCCACCGTAGACCGCACACTGGCGAACAGACATTTGCGCGCACATTGACGCGCACTGTGCGCGCACGCGCTTCGTCGTGGCACGAGTGCGGAGTGCGTGCACGCAGCTAGACGCGAGCATCGCATCGCACGAGGGAAAACTCACGCTGTCCAACCGGTCTCGCCCCGCAGGTGAATTCACTCGTACGGATGATGCTCTGGCTCGCACGTTTTTGTGGTCGAACGTGTCACGGAATCGGCCAACGTTTCACTCCGCCGGAGATTCCTTTCTCCAGGTAAATCGAGAGATTGATTCTTGCGAGTCTTGATGGATGAATGGACTGTTTGGAATCTATCAGATTATATGGTTCACGTAGTTTTTTATTATTGTGATTTTTCCAAGTGTTGATTGCTATATTGGAATCGAAATATTCTCGAATCGAGAGATCGACTCTTGTGAATCTCGATAGACGAATGGATGGTTTGAGATTTAACGCATTTTTCGGTTCAGATAGTTTCCTATTATTATGATTTTTGAATTTCTTAATTGTCGAAGTGGTGTCACTTCTAAAAAAAAAGCTCTACATGATCTGTTTAGTCATCTCGTAGTTTGTTTTTTAGTAATAAATTAATTTGAATGGAAAAGAGAAAGGCGGCTGGCAAATGTATTTGTGAAGGCATTGATAGAATAGAAATAAAAAGGTTCAGATATTTATGACAAAAGTTAGAAAAATATTAAGAGATAATTGTTTGTAGGGATGTAGAGTTTTAGGGAGGGTTGAAGTGATCACCACTTGTAAGAAAACTTTACGTCTGGTCTTTTTAGTTCTCTCAAGCACTGAAGCCATCGACAGCGTATAGACAAAAGACTGGGACGAAGGCAGACCATAAACTGTAGACAGGCGATGTTGGCTTCGGGGTTTTCAGTTATAGGGTAACACTGCTAGCGTGCGGATCCGAACAAGCTCAAATTTTATTCCTACTTGTAATTACACTTCTGTATTAAAATATATTTTCTACCTTACAATTTATCCACGCGTTTCTCTGTTTATACATCTAATAACCTCAATATTAATTAGAACGATACATCTAACATTTTCTCATTTTTCAAGATATGTCAAGATATTTGAATATTGTTTACTTTTTAAGTAATGTTAAGTTACACAAACTGTTAGGAAATAACGATTAAATGTTTTTAATTCTATGAACAAAAGAAAGATGATAAATCTTCGATTTTGTCAAATATTCCAGAACATTTAATTCGAATATTTCGATGGATAACATATATGTTGGAAAAGCAATGTTTCAACAGAATTGAAATAGAAATGATTATTACAGCCACAAACAAAATTCATTTGATTTTCCACCTAGTGCTAGTAATGACATTAAATTTACATCGAATGGTACAGCTAATTCCACGTCAATTTTTTTTCACTTTCTCGTCTCAAATAGCTGATTGACGTTAACTTCGACCTTAAAAGTGATCGACAAGTATAAGTCGTCATTGATACTTGTCCTTCGTAAAGGTACACTCAAACTCTATTGTTTCTCGCCGCCAACGTAACAAGTGTCAGGTGTCGATTCACTGTCTCTATAACGTGTTATTGTCTTTCGTCTTCTCGAGTATGTGGGCTTAGCTATTGTTTCCTCCCTGATATCATATGCTGGAATATTAGATCCTAATTGTTATCCATAAAATCCGTGCGATCGGGTTGCGTGATTTGTTACCGATTTTGACGGTGATAAGATTTATTCACTACCGGAAATTCAATCAGAGAATCTAATACCTATGGTTATGATCTATTAATATAATTTATTTGTCCATGTTCGAATAGAAAGAAGCAGTTGCTACCATTTTATAAATATCAATTGTCAAACAAGGATTTCAATCTTTTCGCATCGGTACGGGTAACGGATCAACGATCTCGTACGCGAATCCTCGTACCAAAACTTTGATCGGAACGAGATCGCTTTTTCGATCAGCGCCCTTTGATCTCCTTTGTCCCATCGCAACAATAGAATTCATCTGGGTTTCTTCTACCCCGAGGACCTCTTCCTCGTTTTCGGTAGTTCTTTTCGTTAGACAACCTTTGTCGTCCGCGAAACGAAGAAACGCCGCTTCTAATTGGTCACCACGTTGATGTATAGGTTGGTCCGGATTCGTCGTATCTACCAGACTCATCTCTAATCCCTTCGCCCGCCCGAATCTCTAATGATCTTACGTCCAGACACCACGATAGCCAATTTAACGATTCCTTGCCCCATTTTCGGCCTTAGAGGTTCATCTTTGGATAGATCGCATTGCGTTCCTATATACAGGGTGGTTTTTACATGTCGATCAAATTAATCGTTCAAGGGTATCTGATCGTACAATAAAATTATATAAAGAAAGAAAATGGAGCTACGAAATTACAGCACAAAACTTTCAACATTTTTCCTTTTTTCTTTTTAATGAAATTGAAATATGCGAGCAAATTCTAATAGCAAAGTTTATTAATTACTAAAATATTAATGTTTAAATGTAAATTGAGTGCTTCTCATAGCAGTTATTTTCTCATTATTTTACTATGAATGTGTTATTTCATTCGCATTATCTTATCGTGAAAGATATTAGACAAAGTAAAATCTATCAAAGTTTACCAGTAAATATAACTAATAGATTATCTTAGTAATAAACAATTTGTTTCCTCTTCTTGCCTCCATTATAGCTCATATCCTTCTTCAACAAACTCCATATGCACTGCCATGTCACAAACTTTATTTCGTCATTACTCTGCTAAAAGTTTGGAGTTTTCTTCTTCGAAGCTGTTAACGTATAACAATTTTTTACAATGTCGAAACACACAGACACCCTATTCGTTGGATCTAGAACAGACCAGCAGTCTTTCTAAAGATGCTTTTATAGATTACTATTTCAACCTGATCGAAATCCTGTACCTCATGCAGAGGCGCAACCAACTTTGTTTATTGTGCAAAAGCGACAGGATTATTTAAAGAGCGACCAGGATCAAATTTACGAGATGCTTCCTGTGAACCAGACTTAAACAAATAATAAGAAGAGATGCCTCCTGCGGTACGATCCGGTAACTGTATCGATCTATCGTTCTTATTTTACTATGCATATTGATGAACGATAGCAGCAGACTTTTAGAAAGTCGTAAAAAACTTCTAACAATCGAAGTAACTTCTGGTCATCATATTCTTTTATACCTGGTTGTCTTAACGCGGCTACCAGATCTGATTTTCTTTTTCCTTTCTTTAGATGCTAGCATATAAAATGCAGCAATAAAAAAATTTATTAAGAAACCTAGCATGTAAGATATAGCTAGGTTTCTTAATAAATTATTTTCTAACTAATTCGATCAAATTGAAAGGAAGTCTAAAATCACCATGTACTATAGAGAAATAAATATTTTTTATACGATCAATTGTGCCAATAATTTATAGCATTTTCTAGTTTAGTATTTTTATCCAATTATGAGTCGATATTACGTTAACTGCAATTTTTTGCTATTTTAAATTCTGTTTTATGGCACTGTGATTATGGAAGAAAATGTTTAACATTTTCAAATCAGTTCTAGAATTAATTTTTATAATCTCCACTATTAATCTGTTCTACAATCGATTATCGAAACAACAAAGAAACAAAAATTTGCAATTAATGTGGAAGCAAAATACAATTTCAAACTTACGTGTATCATTTACCAAGATGTATAAATTCTATTTCGATTCTATGTTGTTTATATCATATTTTTTAATTGCTTAAATCTTCCTTCAACATACTGTACCATTCTCTTCGCTATAGAAACTCTAAGGTTTGTGGGGAATTGGATATACTGGTTCCTAAACGCGTCGATGCTTTTTGCGGTGCAGAATTTATGGGACAGATATCTGTTGCGCGGACTTGTTAGTGTTTTATTGAGGATCGTATTAGAGAGGAATAAATATGTGGATACATGTGTTCTGAGGGATTTGGTAAAAGATTAGATCGAGAAGAATGTTCGAGTAAGAAGAACGACGAGAAAATTAATCGTTCGTCGGCCTTATGTTGTCTAAGCTACTGCGAGATGCTTTGACTTTTTTGTTGCTGCATAGTTTCTTTTAAAGGGTTTCTTTTGTTATGGCCATATGATTTGTTGCGAAATACATTTATATTCATTCCTTTTATAAAATGTAAAAACTAATTGCAAGCATTCTATCGATTTTGTTGGTTGTTTAATAAATTTAAGAAATGATTCGAACATATACAAAGTATATACCTTATTAAACAATTAAAAATAGTACTCTCTATTAAAGACTTTTCTTTTATATATCGATTTTAATTTATTCATTCTTATGCTCAAAATTGCTGTTTAAAAAATTGCTGTAACCAAAAAAATACTCGACATCGATTGAAAAAAACGTACTTTTATGTGCGAATAAACGATAATACGAAACGGAGCTATTGTAACAACAACATATACACACTACAGACCATTATAATACTCGTTAATTATTCGATAAACCTGTTTCTCTAACCCCATAAAAAAGACCGTAAAAACCCAAACTGCTTTGATAAAAAAACAAACAGAAAAATATCTTCTTAATTATTTATACCAGTTGCTACCTAAAATATTATTCCTGTTACAAGACTGACAGTCACTCTCAAATCATACTTGTTCTCCAAAGCTATTGGATTCGAGATTCCTGAACAACTCGAGAAGCTTCGAGCATCACTTTAATTTAATTATCAAACACTTGTTTTCCAACGATGAACAACAATTAAGAACGATCAATATTTTACTCTTGCCTACGATTATGTCGAACTGGTTCCTCCGGGAAGAAATTTACATGTTAATACTATCGCGAATGTACATCTTCAGGACTTTTCACGCGTAATGCGTTAAGCACCATGTGATTAACCTGCCATATTTACGGTTCGCATAAATCCGTCCAGGATTCAATTAACAGTCGACTTGCCCGTCCAAGAATGATGCATTACGGCGGTCCAGTTCAGAACGAATTCTTAAACGAGCCCCAACTCGCCTAAGTCTATTCTCTAACACAGTCTAGCGAACGATACTGGATTCGAAACGAGCGTGCAACCAATTCGTCGGCTCTCGGGATGCAGCCCCGAAAGGCTCACATTTAACCAGCGTGGAATTCATTAGATGGTATTCGCTGGCAAAAGCAGTGGCTAAGTATTTTCGTTGTATACGGTTGCTTTGTGTGCAAGGAAAGAAAGTTCCAAACTCCCGTAAATAAATTTCTCTTCGTCCTTGTAAAGAACGGAGTACGATAATATTTCACTATCTATTTCAATTAGAGTTTAGATATTTTTCAAGCTCGATAAATGCCAATAAACCTTTCTCCATCTCTATGCAAAATAAAATATATTATACAAAGTCTGACTTCTTACTTCGATTACATCTACAAACACTTTTTACATTTTACAGACACTTTACAGACACGAAATAAAAATCAATAAACACATTTTAGTGAAATTTAAATTAACAGTAAAGTCTGATTTTACAGTCCCTGTCGATCGTTTTAATACACACAGGTTACGGATATTTCGTCAACAGGCGATGTAACATTGAACACAAGAAGCACGTTAGATGTTTAAAAATTGTAGGAGAGAAATGTGAAGCACAGTTATTGCTTTGTTCGATTTTAATGCGAAAATACCGAGATAAAATTAAATAAAAATAGCGGCCATTAGCTATTCTGTTGGTTCTTTCGATGGAATAAGGGTTCAAGGCAGAGGAGAAATTCATCACAACTTATATACAGCGTAACTTCGAAACCATTCTTTTCCAAAATGTGCCAATTGAATTGTTCATTTATCAAAACTCCACAAAACACTACTTACATTAAGTAATGGTAACCAAGTGTTTTGACATTAAAATATCAAAAATTTCAACGAGTGGAGTTACCTACCGAATGGCTCGGATGTGCTTCGAACCTTTATTTCAGATTTCCATTCAAGTGACAAAGAAACAACGAACGGTGAAACAGTATAGAGAGCAATATCCGCGAATAACCTTGAGCAGGTAAAGCTCGAAGATTCTACTCACAGAGTAGCCCGAAGGGCCAGACACAAACCCTATTATACACCTATGCCGCCACTTAAGATCCCTTGGTCCCGTGTCTAGATTAGGGAATTCAGACGTTGAGGCCGGCCGGCCAATACCGGGCTGCGGTTTTCGGGGCCCTTTTTTGTCTAGGGCCAGGGCGTAACGTCCCCTCGGATATTTGGCCCCTCGTTAGATCGTGCGGAACGTCGTTACGAGTCAAGAGACCGTGTAAAGAGAAGAGCCGCGGCGAGAGCGGCTCTACGCCAAGTATTAGCTGATTGGTCCATAGCCGATCGAGAGAAATTGCGGTTATAAATTGCGTCGTTATTAGCGTATCATTGATAATGGATTTGAGGAAACGTTTAATTGAATGGCGACTAAGATTGCTGGCTTTCAGCCGGTGAAGGATTGACGACCATCCCAACGGATTTAATAATACTTTTAATACCGATTTCACGATTCTGACAAATAACGATCGTGACTTTGGTTCCAGGCTTTAGATTGGATTAAACAGAATGGAGAGACGTTTGGTATGGAAGGGTAAGAAGATTCGACGATCTTTTTTGTGCATTCGAATCACTAAGAATTTAAACATAAAATATGAATAAAATATTGCTTGCAAACTATGGTATTAATTGGAATAAAGAAATAGTGAAAATCTAATTCGTCGAAATGTAGATTTAATATTTGATGTTTTGCGTGGTGAAGAAATACGAACTGAATATTAGATTAGACCGGATAAAAATGAATAAAATAGTTGAAGCGATTTATTATTTCAAATAGTTATTTGTCATTCCTATTTCAAATAAAATTCTCACAAGCCTGTCGACATACGTAAATTGAAAAATTCCTATGGCCTCGTTCACTCATCGTACGATCATCGATAACGAGGATGACGATGTCTAAATAACAATCAATGGCCGATCATTTGATTGTTTAGCAGACGATAACTGACAATTTGGTGAGTCAGCTTGTTCGCCGGCGGGCACGAAGAGGGGTGGAGGGCGGCTCGTTAGGTCGAGCCATGGAGTTAGCGCCCTAAACGCAATCATCAATCACCATTAACTCCGACCATCCGATCGTCTTAATCGTTTCCTAAAATTCCCCGTATACCGGCGATTCGTAAATCTCTCTGTGCCGGGACTGACGCGTGCAACCAGCCCGATTAAAGTCATTTCAGTCGCGGTAATTGTAAATCCAACCACGAAACGAGATATATCCCCGGGGCCTGGGATGAACATGTCCCAAAAGGTCCCGAAGGACGCCTTTTCAGCGAGAAACTCATGAATCATTTCCGAAAGGAAGAAGTAAAACGCTCCCTGAGAGCTGGCTCCCTTCTTCCAGAAGCGGTTTCATAATTTACCGAATTAACGACGTGGACCTATAAATCTGACGATAGACGATAGATACCATTTAATAATCCCTTGGACGCGCGTTCTATGGAACAACCGAAAGCAATCTTAATCCCTAATCCGACTTAACGCGATCGACCGCTAATTATCTTGCTTGTTAGCGTGCTCATCCCGAGAGACTTCCTGCCGAACATTTGAATAATCCCTGTTATTTTCGCCTACAGAAAATAGCACAAATTACACGGTATCGAAGGACACGATGTATCGGACATAGTTTCGAAGAGGATTAAGATGTCAAGGAAACTTGGAGGATAGGTCCACGTGATGGACCGTAAATCTTTCAGTTACGAAAAACGTTTAGAGTGTCGATTGGCTTTTGTGGAAATAATGTCTTGCACGCCGAAGAAGCTGTCTTTCAAGTTTCAGACTGATATTGAATAGTTTGAAAAAACGAACTGTAGCTTTCATCGAGGAAAATATTTTTAGTAAATACAAGTGTGATGTTGTTCTTAGTGTGATTTGAATCAAATATTCGTGAATTGCTGATAAATCAAATATTTAAGGAAGAATGAGAAGATTGAGAAAGAGAAAATAGCTTTGATGTCTAACAAGAAGATATTTCTTCGATTCTTTGGACTTGATAAGTAACCTTATGCATAAATATATTTTGACATTCGAATTCAAAACGTGGTTATTTTTTAATCATTTTTATGTCATAAATATTCTCATTTCTCGTCAATTCTTTTCGATCCAATGCCATAACCACGATCAAATAACAACGATCAATCTTAACGCTAGAAATGTTGATCCTCTCTCATGTATTTTTTTACAAAGACCCTAATGATTCAAACGTAAAAAAACGTTCAAATTTCTCCGAACTCAAACTCACACGATGAACATTAGCTAATAAACAAAATGAACTCTCGCAAACTATAATGGTAGATTCCAACCGGATCGAGTCAGACCGATATTAATTTCAGCCAAAAGAAATACACTTTAAAACCAATTACGTCCAAAAATAGTTTAATCAATCCTCGACAGACGTCCTCTTTCGTAATCCTGGATCCATCGACTCAACCCGCACCGATAAACAAAGATGAGACAGGAAGTCTTAGACACTGAACAGAGGTAAAAGAGGAAGAAACGCTTTCTGTAGCCCAGTTAGACACCTCTTCCGGATGAAATCGTCCGTTTGAGCAACACGGGGCCGCTCGTTGCTTGATCTAAGAACGGTTTCCGAGAAGATTCCATGGAATCGTGGGACGACACAGGCCGCTTTCTCGTCTAGAAAGCACAACGAAGCCTAGAGACTTCCTAGACGCTGCATGCCGCATTCCGTGAAACCGGCGGACCGCCGGCATGCGGCATCAGGACGAGCCACGTCGCTGCACGGTAATCAGGGACACGCGCTCGATCCAGACTGACTTTAACCCAGAAGGTTAAATATACGTCTTCCTGCCGGCTGTGCCTCTTTCTTTCTCTTTATTCACGACTCCCAGACCATGATTGACGGAAACGATGTGTCTGGATTGAAGGGAAGCCTCGAGTCAATGGAACTGAATCTGAGTCGCAAGAGTCGTCACATGGGAGTGAAGAGTTTATTAAAGTAGTTAATTGGAATGTATTCAATTACGATGACCTAAATGAAACATTTTTGCAGAGAAACTTTTGGAATTTTAGAGAGTTCTGCCATGTATCGTACCTGTTGGCGTTTAAGTAAGTGCGTTAATGATTTTTTAACAAACTTTAATCCATACGTGACTAGCGTAAACTGAGTATTATTTATTATGTTTCATAAAATTGCGTAACAGATTAAATAACAGTATATCTACTGCAGCTTTTGGTATAACGATTTTACTTTCGATTGCTTAATACGAAACGAACTCTTCTGTGATTTCAAATAAAATTGGGAAAATATTGTTTCACAAACAGAGAGATCTTTCTACTTTTAAATTTGATGCGAGTTAAAACTGAAATGAACGAAAATTAAAAAGAAAATATTTAGAACGTTAATATAGTCGCAATTTCGTAATTAAATACATATCACAATTAATTTCTAGATCTAATCTGCAGCTTGTACAAAAGTTTTAAAATTTGTGTAACGGGATATGTTCTTCGAATTAATTTCGACTTGAATACATTTCTCCTAGTGGATGCGATATCTCTTTCTTATATTTTATTCGTGATATTTGAGCAATGTCTGGCGGTGTAATTGTTACGAACAATATGTCTGATCGTAACAAACGTAGGCTTTGAATCTACTGATGTTCCGTTCAATGAGGTTTATCACAAGAGAAATTTATTCGAACCGTCATAACGGAGAAGCAACTTTGGGCGTTTGAATGGTATCCAACAATACGTCCGGTTAATTGAAATCCGCGCTTGTTAGAGCTTGACATTATGTTCCACCATCGATGAAATCGCTATTGTCAGTCAATAATTGATTGACATTGTGATTGATCACCGTGTCGATCGACAATTGAATAACTATAATAGAATCTTGCCTCGTTAAAAATGATTTCCTTCTAAGGAATTTTTAAACAGTATTTTTCGATTGATCTGATTTTCTAATACATACTTTGCAGATTGTTATATGATTTATTATATATATCGTGTCGTACAATCGTATAAAATTTGGGTACGTTTTAATCTTGACAGAAATTCATTTTAATATTGAAAATTTCGTTATCGTTTCGATATTTCTTCGTATTGTTGATTTTTCTGTCAACCTGATAGAAAAGATCGTTTAGTATTCCAATTTAGTGCTTTATAAACTTCCTTCATTAACGTTCGTTGATTTTCATTCTACGTGTGCATTGTACACGGCGCAGAATCTCAATTAACAATTTCAAGAAGAAGCCTTCGAGAACATAAGTCTTTTTTAACATCTTAAGCCGCTAATTAACAATTCCTTTAACGCTTTCTTGCTAACCTTCGAACAGCCTGATTGATAAATGTCAAATATTATCATACGTCTTCTCGCACCTTTCCTGAAATTTTTTTCAATATTTTCTGTAGATATTTTTTATTAAAATGCCTTTTAGAATAAAGACTTGCTCTATTATAGAAGCTCAAAGTATTTAAATAGTTACTTTTTGATTTAACAATACGTATTTGCACCTCTTTTTCAGTGATTTTTGTAAGTACAGCAATACCAATTAAAATACTGAAATTCATACTATATGTTAATTATTAATTTCACTATTCCAACATCGCTATTCCAACCATTATTACTATACTAAATCTCGCTAACAATGAAATCTATTTATCGAAGTTATCATTGGTGAAAGAGTAAACAAAATTACAGTAAGAAATTTTATTCAAAGTTCCAATGATAATCATAAATATCTACTAAATCAAAGTAACTACGTATTTAATCTTTTTCCACGCCATTTCCTCATCTTCCTCCATTATTCTTCATTGGATTAAATATTGGCAAAGCGTATCGTCCAAGACGCGGCCTTCGGCGCAGACACGAAGGAAACGGGTGCAGCACGAACACGGTTCGCATTACGTGTTCACACACACGCCCTGACCTTCGTTTTGAGGTCGCGTCTGTCTTTTCTTTTATCATCTTCCTCCGCGTTTCACCTTGCACATTCATTATTACGCGGAATTGTAAACAGTAGCCGTCCGAAAATCGTACGCTACCGAATCAGCCGCTGGCTAGGATTCTCCTACTTGTTGCGATGCTAATGTAACAGGAATTGAAAGCAGCTACCTCTTAAGTATCATCAACGTTAACCTTCGTTTAAAATTATCCATTGAATTTCTTTTTGCCCGTTTTCTCCATTATTTATGCCCATTTTTGCTATTCTCTGTTCTTCCTGTGTATTTCTGTTTCCTTTTTCATATAACTTCTTATACCTTTTACATATGATTATTTTAATTTATTTCTTTCGTCCAATTTTTTGCTAATTCTTCGTCGTTTCCGATTCTCATTGAGATGAGATGGAAGATTTTCTGTGAACGACCTTCGACCTTCGAAGCCAGCATCGCTATCGAGAAAAATTCTTTACTTCTTAGACGTCCCTTGCTCGATGATGCAACTTAACAATTTAAATAAAATGATGCAGCTTAAATTATGCAAATTTTCACTTATAAGAACTTGCGATGCGCATGTTAAGAAATTGTTTAATTTCACGGTGTGTCTGTTATTTAATGTCGTATAAAATTAGCTATATCGGTATAGTTTGGACTGTTTGAAAATTTTAATACGCTTTAATTTAATCATAAGAGATAGAAAAGCTACCGATTGTAGCAGTGTATGTTGTTTCACTTACTACTACCGTTCATGATTTCAATAATGTCGTTAATGAACTTTTGTTACAAACTTGGTAGATTGTTTCTCAATCTTATGCAATTTTTTTTTTTTTTTTAATCCTGCCTCTTATGATTCGCTCGTTATATTTTAATTACAAGTTACTTAAAATTCACTTTCTATTTCCTATTCCATAATAAAGAATGTTCAAATCTTCGATAAATATCCCTTTTCCTAAAAGAACAGGAAAATCACAATATTCTCTAGAGAGCGTTACAATTTCTAAGTAACCCGTCCAATACCAATCTATCAAGAGCTTCTGGAAGCTTTAGTCTCTCATTTAGTCAAAAAGCACGTCGTTCCCTCGAACTGTTTGCCAATTCTCGTGAAACGTCACGCTCCGTTTGTAAGTACCCCATAAATCTCTGAATAGCAAGTTTTCTCGAACGAATAACACCATTGCCGAGGAATTCGCTTTTTCACAAGTGACTCAGAGAAATCGGGCCACCTTCTTCTCGATTACACGGGACAAAAGGGGCCGACGTTTCGCATGCCCGACGCTCAACGCGAATATTGCGCTATTATACTTTCAACATTCATTCGTAACACTACGATCGATCCAAAGATACGGTTCTTAGTTTTCCTTGCGCGAAAAATAACGTGATTCCTCCTATGAAACCGAGTTCCATTTCGTAAGCCCGTCCAACGCCATCATGCCACCATACTGGAAATCCACGATAAAGATTTTTATAGAAATTTCAGTCGCTCGATAGAGGCAATTAAAGGTAAGAGATACAAGCCAAGTATCGTGGATTATGCGGAACATTCGCATTGTACGTTGGAAAGATTGCTGCAATGTACAGGTGAAAACAATACGATTGTTCCAACGAAACTGGAATGACGCACTGTTCTGAAAAGTTGCATGATATAATACTTCAGCAGATATGTATCATCGAGTGACGTTGCTCGATAGCAATGCGGGTACAAGTCGACAAAAAGATCGAGTACTTATTTCCGTTTTCTTGCTTTCCTTTAACGAGGAGCTATCTGTAATACGCATCTTCTAACGTTCTTTAAAAATTTGGATTTAATGGATTTTCATACGACATATATTTTTTACGAGTGATTCGTATTTTGTTTGTTCAGTAGTTTGTTAAAGTTTCGTAAATATAATTTCGCTTCTTCGTTATAACACGAATTGATTACAACAAGCATACATGCAAAAAACGATAATCGTATAAGCGCATTGAATTCGAAGAATATTGACTAACGCGAATGTGTTACACGAATTACTTTCTGGTTGGTAAATGGAAATAGTTACAACATGTGGATCGCACAAGGCATTATTGTTCCAAATATGACAAGAACTTTGAAAAACACTGCATCGTTCATTCTTTCTAAATGCGGACGAAAGCCACAATATCTTTCTAAGAATGGGAACACCGATCCTAAAACGGCTCAAACAGGCCACAATTGACCTTAAACGAAGTACCTTTACATTTTAAACGGAACTTTTACAAGAATCTTATCTACATCGACCATTTTGCTATGAACGTTGGTAAAATATGCTAAGAATAATAGTGATTTGACCTATAACTTCAAAATTCTACTTATAGCTTGTTGTAACTTACAGCTCGTAATATCCACTAATATTATTAGTTAGTAAATCACTATACAAAGGGATCCTAATATCGTCATTTTTCTATTATCATACGGCCAACGATAAATATAAAATGATAGTCTCTTGTCCAGCATTACGATACGAGGTGTGGGCATCGAGCAAAGGTGAACTTCCCCGTGACACCATTGATGAAGTGTAATACACATAAATAGTTTAGCCATCAAGTCGCAAACCCTCGTGACCTGATTCTCAAGATCCTCTCACCGTCCTTATACGCGAACGGGAGAATGTATAATTTTCTGATTTTTCCTCAGCCTACACGCTTCAACCGATTCGCGTTGGATGACACCATCCGCGTTCCGAATTCATCGCCACAGGATAAAACACGGAGACGCGATAAAACAGGCTTATTATTATTGTTATCCGTACCGTTAGAATGTACTGGTACGGTTATTCAAAGGCGCGCGCGCTCTCTGCAAGCAAACTCGATATCCCCTGATAATACGATCGCCTAACGCGCGGTAACCCAACACTAATTTGCATAACGAAGGAATCATTGAACGCAAATTATTTTTTAAGTTTCTAACGAATAACTCGCGAGTAATAATAGTAACAGTAAAATATAACGGGTGTGCGTATATATAGTAAATACATTTGATTTCCCACGGTAGATAAGTTTTCGAAAAGAGAATTCTAAGTATATACATATGTAAGATCGTAAATCTTGGGATAATTGTAGTCTGAAAATCGAGTTTTTTATTATAAGGTAATTAGATAAAATACAAAAATAAACAACAATTAATATCCGTCTATAACAATAATTATATAAACGGGAAATAACAAGTTTTTGGTACAATGTTTACTTGAAAATCGAGAATCGATTTTCAACGTCCTGAGCTACCGATCTTTCTTCTTCGGTCTTTAAAATCTTAAATAACTGTTCTGTAACCTTGTCTGTCTCTAATGTAACTCTCTGTCCGTCCGTTTGGGAAAATGCGTGCCTCTTAAAATCGTTGTCCGTAAAACAAAAGAAGATCGCTCTGTCCGTGAAACAAAGCCTGTCGTGTTACCCGTAAAACAAAAAGAATCCCTATCCCACATGAACTCTAGGGAGTTTACACATATATATACATACTATATTGTAATCAACTGGCAATGATCGTCGAGACACCTTGTATTTAAAAATGAAAGTTACATTTATATATTGGATTATTGGATAAGTTTCAAACCTTTCTCAGGTCACGTTTTTCTTCAGGAACAATAGAAATTCTACACGGATGAAATAATAGCATTACGCAACAAATAGTAGAAGATTATTGAACAGAATAGTGTATATTTGATTTCATTGTATTATTGCAGGGTGTTGGAATAAAGTTTATAATTCACACTCGAAAAGGTTCAGAAATTACCCGAAGCCTCAGTATGTAATATTCTCTTTTTCCAGAAAAGTATACGAACAAATTTGTTTCGTCCAAAAAGTAAAAGACATTCCAAGCTTTTGAATGTGAGTGTTTGCATGGTACAAGTTAAATCGTCTTCCTATTTCTCTAGAAATGCACGAGATTCACGTTGTTCAAGGAATATGCTGAAAAAGGAGTAGGAGAAAATGCAGGTGGAAACGACATCGGTCGTAATGAGATATCCGCCTTCGACTTTCGTGTTTCAGTGTAAAACGTTTTGAGGTGACAAGAGCAGTTCGTTTCGCAGTCTCTAATCCGTGCAGATACGTGTTTTCGATGTGGACATTCCGTACCGAGCAGAATGCGTGTTTAATCCGACGCGCGAGTGTGCGTACGATCGTCCGTGCGTTAAGTTAAACTATAATTGCACCGTGTGCATCGCTTCTCGTACAACGTGTATTAGACACGGACAGTGTGTCTGAAATGTTGTCAGGATATTTACAGGCGCTCAGAATTACGAGAAAAAGATAACCGTAGGTAGTCTTCGATGTGTTTGTACCCACGAGGATGATGGGTACTTAAATATCGTTGATATTTCATGTATTTATCAGGATTAGTATACAAGCGATAAGCGTAAGAAGATAAATAACGGTAGTCTGTTTAAGTTCGTAAGGAAAACACACGTCAATTTGATACAATAAAGATTTCGCGTAGAGAAAAACGTGTAACGTTTCATCGCAGCATTTCGAATCTTGCACCAAGCCATTCAATTTTCATTTCCAACTATATATTTATTGACCTCGCATTCCTACGAAGTAGTATATTGAACGTGTTCAAGCGCATACCAGAAAAGTAGGATTCCGTCAACCTAGTCTGGATATATCAGATTTATTTTCTTCGTCACGGAATATTATAGATCCGATAATCGCTTCTGGGGGAAGAAATTGAAGTTTCAATGGCAAAACTTCAATAAAGATGACAATATAACTATATCTTTCGTTCGAACCAATCAAACATGCATTGGTTTTACTTGAAATTCATATAAGCACACATCGATCATTGCTTAAAGAATCTAGACTTATTTATTGCTTTCGTGAGTATTTTCTTTCCACTTTCCATTGACAATACGAATGAAAACACCTACATAGTAAGCATTTTCTATAAGCAATATTGTTCCAACGAAAAATCACTACGCACAAAGAGACGGTTAGGAGCGTTGTGTAGGTCGGGAGGTGAAGTAGGTGAAGGGTTTCGCCGTACGGTGGAGAGATTGAGCAACGCATTAACGAGGGTCAGGTGTGTCGGCAGAATTATTATTGTACGGTCTGTAGTCGAGTGGATACCGACCACGACATATACTGATCTATTGTGCGTCACCGTACGACACCATAGATTCTGCCCACTTGATTAGATTCGATCACTCCCCGTTGCGACAGGTACTGTTCTAAATTGGGACCGCAGATGCCTGACTTGGGCGAGTCATTGAACAGGGAGGAACTTGAATAGACTATCCTGTTGAAGTCACGCTTATTTAGAGATGCTGCGTGTCTGATATGGGAACTTACATATCGTAGAAGTTAGATGAATTTGTAGTTACGAGGAATTAGATTTCGTCAAAAATATATGGAATTTATGTCATTCTCAGTTCTTCCGATTATATATTTACAATTATTATTAGCGTACGATTATTAGCGAAGTTTTATAAGCGACAAATAACAAGTTATCAGTGCCAATACACTCACATGAATAGCGGACGTATAAAAGTCTACAGTTAAATTTCACGAATGGCATTCGTCATCTCATTACCTTATTTGGCATGAAATTGTGAACTTACAAAAAAATGTTTATGCAACGGGAGTCCTGTAACTTACAACTTGTCAACTTTTTAATACCATGTTATTACAGTTAATACATCATCGTGCAATCAGATACAAGAAGTTTTGTACTTTTGCGACTTTTTATGAGGAATAAACATTAATAATTGCATTATGTATGATGACATTTAAGATGTGAAGTTTATGGTATTACATATGTATTTATCGGCTTAGCTGAATCTTTCCTGGGCTACACTGTGAAAAGGTTAAGTAAACTTCACCAACACTCCATTCTCAAGTCAGCGAAACCAAAATAAATTAGCAATAACAAATTTCGCCGTTGCAATTTCGAATACCTGTCCATTATTTTCCATGATGCAACAGCCAATTCATATATATCTACCGCTATATTTACCGCGCAATTTGAATGAACCAATAGCCGACTTGCGTAAATAATAATCAACTTCTGTAACGGTGCTTGAAACTCTACGAACGCAACAGGGGTGCAATAAAAATGCTCGTACCCCTGGAATTACAAAGGCTATCAGGCGCTGCCTTTGCCAATATCGGCCGCTTTCGTTTCTGCGTTACGCAATAGTTACGCGTCCGCGGCCACGCCGCGATGGTGCAACCAGTTATTAACACCGCTGCATCGAGCAACGACGAGAAGCTCGAGACTCGTCGTACTTTAAGGGGGTTAATACAACTGTATCGTTTATCAACGACAACCGCAAATACGTCGAATGAAATACGGTCGGAGTAATAGCCGGCGTAAAAAGCACCGACACCCGGAGGGCTTGATCGATAACGCCTACACACACGTGCGCGTACCTTTGCAACAGTTAACGTAACTCCTCTAAATGAAATCCGATCGTTCGTGACGGAATGTGTATCGCCGTGGTAATTAAATATCCAGCACTCTGGATTCTGAACGGCGCCACATTCCTTTACCTGACTGATCGATTTGAAGATTTGTACACTACTTTTATTCGCTTTCTGCTACGCTTCCTGAACTCTTCTGCACGGTAATTTACAACTAGTCGACCAATGGCAAATCGACAAGTTACAGATTACGCTTCTCTTGTGCAATTTTATGTCAAATAGAATAAATATCGTAGATACTTGGAATCAAGCAAAATAACAGTAGTTGCGCGTTATAATTTCATACTTGTATAGAAGCAGACTGCTATTAACACCTATACTAATAACTGCAAATAACATATTTTTGCAAGATACGTGATTATCATTTACCTTTTCTACCAAAAATTTTTATCCAAGTCATTCTCAATTTGTATAAGTTTTCATTAGCCACCGTCGTAAAACACATTTCCTCGTGTCTCTCGCTAAAAACCTAGGATCTTTCCTCTAACTCAACAAGAACCGATCAAACACGCTCGACAATTCACAGCCAAACAACGTCAAGTTACCAATGCTCAGCAACATAATTATAAACAAATCCTCGAGCAATTCTTCCGGCGGATGATTAATGGTTAGACGTGCGACGGCTCGAGCATTATTTAAACTGCCTTCCATTCAGAGCCAGCAACGATGCACAATGAGAGACGGTAAGCAAACAGCGCACAGCCATCTCGAGTCACCGCATAATGATGGCAACAAGGTTATCCATTGGCGTCATCCCACGTTACAACATTTCCGGTGCGTCGGCGCATGAACAAGCTGCTCGATATTAAGCCGCAGCGTTAGCGTGTCGAACAAAAAATTACGTAAGCCATCGACGGCCACGACAACGACGAAGAGGGCCATTTGGACATTGTGTCGCGATAGACCTTTCGACGCTAACAAGAAAAATTACTCCGAGTGGCAACAGGTCGCGAGGACCTCGTAAAAGTCTGTTGTTAATGTACTACACGACTTCGATCTTATTTTCCACCGAAATACTTTTAATTTAAAAGTCGCGGAGTAACCTGAAGGAGAGTAATGGACAGAGTTGTTTAAGAGACACGGTCGAAAGAGAGAGTTGCTCTGCCTTTGGGATATTTATTGTTGTATCGACGATGTATATTGTGAAGGAAAGTTTAAGCTTCTTTGGTTTTGAAAAGATGAATCATATATTCAGATACGTACGTTTTGGTTACGACGACTATTATAGAGTTGTATAATAAGTAATATTTGTATTCGGGTCAAACTTTAACTGGAAAGAGATTAGATTATCTTACTATTATATATTTTATATTATAACTTATAACTATATATTATATATAATGATATAATATATTAATATATTAATATACTAATATATTATATATAACTATATATTATATATAATATATTATATATTAACTATATATACTGAGTATATATTATAATATTATTATATTTTATTATGAAAACTATTATTGAGTTAAAATCCGTGCTGTAATCTATAATCAATTTTCAAAGAACATTTATGAAAAGGCTAACTATACTTTATCTACAAGCAAGATATCTAACCCTAGCGAATATGTTATTCATCTTGTTTTCAACTTCAGAACTCGGACACTCTGGAATTTGAATTCCTACTGTCCTATAAACAATTCAACCCTTTCATCGTGAATCAGGTAAAACGGATATCACGAGAGTCGACGCAAGAATAAAAGAACAAAGAATGATAAAGAGAGAGAACTAGAGAAGAAATATTTAAGGGAAGAGAAGGAGGCAGAACAGAGGCTCGAGGTTGATGCTTTTCAACGTTTTGTTTCGAAAAAGGGTAGCTGACGCATGCACGAGATTGTCGAAGAATACAAACTACCTCATTTCCACCTTGTCCTTGACGGAACGGTCGCGTTAACCAAACCTTTAGGCGGCTACTTCTTCGTTCGCGTTCTGAACGAATACGTTCGACCGATGCATCCTGTTCGCTATACCTACGTGGTGAACGACCTAAATATCTCCATTTGTCTTAAAACCATGAAATTGTAATGGGACCGAACGACGGTACGCGGAACAGGAATAAATGATCGGAATATTTGTTAGAGGAAAGCTTGCTTGAGCATGTCTGGTCTACCAGGAGGAACGAGATTGCGTTCTAAGGTTTTAATGCATTGCCAACTGCACTAGTTATGTATGATCGTCTAGAAGTCTAGACGATCGATATCGGTATCTTGACGGTACGATCGATAACAACAGAATGCAACTATACATATAAGAAATTGTACAAAAAAGATATAGGCAAGATATTTATATAGATTAGTATTTTGAAAGGAAAAGGTATGCTGACAAATGTGCAAGTATTTTAAAAATGAGTTGTGAAATATATGAAATGATATACGTTAATTTTATTTTTGAGAAATTATATGCCGAGATAATTGTACAAATGATTAAGTAGCTACCTCTATCGTTTCTTGCGAAATTACTCTTTTGTTCAAAACTCTCCCAAAATGGCGCCTTGACCGATTGTCTTCTTGAATAAAACACAAATGAGTACACGAACAGGATATTGTATCATGCAATAGTCACGAGCTAACAATAAGATTCGGTTGTGTCCGACTTTCATGCTTTGGACCAGTACCGTTTTAATTCACGTCACCGGAAGTGACGACTCGGCGTCAAGACAGACGCACAAAGAAGAAAGAAATGTTGGAGATCGTAGTGCAAAATCTAGGAATTTGAACAGTTACAACATCTGTGCAGATATCTGTGGATGATTATAAATGGCGAACTTAAAAAATTTAATTTCTATAATTATACAATCGACTTCAAACTAAAATAATAGATAAATTATCACGAATGCTGCAACACTCCTGCGCTTTTAATTCAAACTTTTTTATTACTATCGTACAAATAATTTTTCTACAGTAGCGTTTCTCTTTACAACGCTTTTCACTTTTCTCTCCAAAATTAAATTTTCATCTCGTATTTTCCATCCTATAATACTTTATAATGTTTTAAATGAGTACATTCTTCTTAATTATTCGTAGAAACTATATTAGACCTACAACGATTACTTAAAAATAATGCGTATACGCTAAATTATGCAAATATGCAAATAAGTAATATACTTATATATTTATATGCACAACTAACTTATAAATACTACCAAGAATGTTCATAAAAACTTGCATTCATAAAATTGTATAAAGCATCAAACTATAGAGAAATGATTTATACAAAAACTATTTTCATCCGACTTCATCCCAATAAGGACACGGACCATACATCTTTCCCAACATCTAACCAATTCTTCTCTCCAGTTCCTATATACTAGCCCATAATTCGCATAAAAACAATTACCCCCATATACGTGTAGGATACTGGCGGGTATGCCATAGGAACGACACCAAATCCCGTGGAAACTCCGTTTCATTTTATGCAACACATTACACGGGACTGTCATAAATAGCCGCGGTCCCCGAAAGTCCTGTTACATGGCACGGGACCGTGTCCACCCAAGGAAATGGCGACTAAAACGGGAGGTGAGATCGAAAAGAAGACAAAGTTCTCACGTTACGCGCACGTGTTGTGTCGAGAAGCGTGCACGCGTGCATGCGCATGCACACACCGGTCTGTAGCGCGATACACGTGCACTGTGTCATCCCATGTACGGTGCACATCTCCATATATACGCGAGCGTGTCCTTTACGCGAATCAACGTGCACGTACGATTACGTTCCCGCGGCGGCGATACGCGTTTCTCGCTACATAATGCGATGCACGCGTTTTTCCGCTAACTTCTCCCTCGTTCTCCTCTCCGCAGTTTCTTTCCTCTCTTTTCTGTTACGTAACCACCGTGACCGCGACTCTTCCTGAACGTATGTACTTGACGTAACTCTTGTCCACGGTGCGGTGCACGTATGTAATGTACGTCAAGGAAGCACATCCTCCGGGTGAATCCCCCGTCCAATAACTGTACCTACACGCCCAACCGGGGACCAGAGCCGCTGTCAAGCTATGGTTTCGCAAGATTATCGATTTATCAAGCACGATCTCGATAACAGACGCTACGGCTCCTGCTGCGGCAAGCGTGCCAAGTATTTCGGAACACGCCAAAAATTCTTGTAGTCCGCGCAGGCGCAGTCGCATCCAATCCACTCGCGCCCTCTGGGCGCAAGAGCAAACTGAGATGGCGCGGATGATTAAACGAGGGACTTTCGCTATCTCGTCTATCGATTATTTTTTCTAGTGATTTTTCGTTTTACATAATTCCAGGCTCTTTCTCCCACGGTAACGGACGAGATGCTCGGGTAACAGAAGGGGAAAATAAATACAGTAAGACGTATCCTAACCGTTCTCGAAGCGGAGAGAAACGAAACGAGACTTTGCTCGCGGTATCATCGGAGCGTATCGGCAGGAAACCAGAGTGTTATACACGATTAATCTCGAATATAATCATCTAATGTAGATACTTTATCAAAACGACTAACGCATTCGATAGAGTATTTCAACGGAATACTTTTTCCCTACTATTTTTCTGTACATAGTTCCAGTCGGTTGAACCTGACTGATTGCGAGAGAAAGAAGAAACATAGGGGAAGAGAAGAGAGAAAGAAGGGAAGGGACGGTCATCAGACATAATCCGCGTGCATTGTCAGGGCTGAAAGATCGATCATAACGTTTGCTTCCTTATTGCGGAAACCTATCCATCGACTGACACGTAAGTCAGAGTTTGCATGTCCGATAGGAAATCATTGTGTCGGAAGGGCGTGGGCACTCGCGCGCGCCTCCGAGCCTGGAAGTGGATTCCGCTCTTTCTCTATTCTTTGACGAGCAATGAAAATGCCTAACTATCGATGACGAGACCGTCTGCATACGAATCGAAAGGGATATAAGTATCTACGTATTCCGTGATACGCTCGACACTCGATCGACTCGCGTCATGGAGCAAAGATTATTACGTATTTCATCGAGCATTATGCAACCACGGATCGCAGAAAGCACGCGGTATAGAAGTACACGGGAATGCGTGCGGCAAAAATGCGGATGCTCGTTAATCGATCGTATCGCGAGAACGGGATCAAGGACTGGTATTGGAAGGTGATCTCTGACCTGATTGGGAATGCAGGTTGTCTCAAGAGGATGATTATTACGATATACAAAGATATTCTTGGTTGTGAAATATTAAATTATAGAAATTTTTATGTGAACGTTCCAAAACTTTTGTTATTAAAAAGATTTTTAAGGACTAAGCTACCCGAATAGTATAATAGTTAGAATATATTAAATTATTGTTACTTTTTGTACATATTTTTATACGGACAAAAATATATTTATCATTTAATTACTTAATAACATTTTTCAGTGCAATATGTAAGATACAGAGTGAAACAGTTAAACAGCTTACTTTTATTCAAAAAATTGGACAATAGCTTTCATGAAAGAATTTTAAGAAATAGAGCTATCTGAACATGTCTCTATAATATACTAACTACTTAAAAGATACCATTAACAAAAAATGTTTACGTAGATTAAGATCAATAATTTGCTCTTTGAACTAAAAGCTATAAAAGCACTAGCTAAATTTTTATTCATATACGATTTCTAAAAGTTTTGATTCGCATTAACAGGTTTAAGTAACATCGGAGCAACAAGAGAAATCTGATCAGACAAACGAATTACTCTTAATAGCAGAACTCGGAGGCAGATACTTCCTGCGTTTGTATCCAGTTTACACCGAAATTATGATCACGCACGGTTATGCGTACTCTTTCCGAACAACAAAAACAGAAACAGGCAACTGTGTGGACAAGTGACTATCTACACGACTCGACGAGTACAGTTATGTCATCATCTTCTGTCGTCGCAGGAAGTTACCGTGGAGCAAAGCATAGGCAATAATTAAAGAAAATTACAAGTAACTGATCGTAGGAAAGAGTAATTTTACCATGAAAGAGAGAGATGAAAAACTGAAACGATATGGAAAGTAGGAAAGTTACGAAAATCTTGAACAACTATAGATTATATACGTGACAAAATAAAAATTCTCTTCAAATGCTACCCATGAGGCAATATATAACTGAGAAACTTTCTGAGAAAAACATCTATAGGACAAGGTGATGAATTGAATGAATTGCGTCGCATAGCTACATTTGAAATGATAATTATAATAGCTTTTAAAGAACTTCGTTCGTTTTGTATTTATGAAATAAATGGAAATTTTATGATAATTTAACTGCTCGATTAAAAAATACACTCGGTACTTATATACTTATTATTTGCCATAGATCTCCAAAATTTCTTTTTCAGAATACTCAAATTTTATTTCTCTTTTTCTTCAACTAAAATAATTAAAGTGATTCCGTATTTCAAATCTTTATTTTTATTTTAATTTCAAATCGCAAATCTAGGATATATTAATGATAATTGATCCAAAAACTTCCCGCAAGGCCTGTTTACAAGCGCATGCTCTATTAACAACTCAGGAGACACGACCAGTTTCCATGTGAAATGAGAGAAATCCAAGGAGCTCCGATTTAACCGACTTAAAATTGTAGTGACACGAACGAATCATTCGTAACGACACGCGTGCACACGAACGATTAAATCATATGGGTTTCACGGCGTAATTGCACGCACGTGGCACAGCGCGTGGCTTCCCCCTGATTGTATACGAGGCGCGCTCTTGCGGTGAAAAAGCCGTGCCATTGGCTTTCGTGCGTTTCGCCTGACATTCACACCTGACATTAGCCTCGGCAATAATCCGCGTAATTCTACGCTTACGAAGACGTACAACCTATTAAAAGAGCCAAGGCTCGAAGCCGGGAATCGCTAATCTGAGAGGTTTAAAGGTGAAGCACTCTTTCGCGCGCGTTCGTGGTGATGCTAAAGGTGATGCTGGATGTTGGGTGGATGGCAAGGAGGATTATGGTATACGAGTGAAGACAGCGTGAATTGTTGATGATGGCGAAAGGAAAGGGCTTTACAGGATTTAAAGACTTTGAAGTTATGAAATTGGGCTTTTTCAGTGGAAGATATTGAATGCAAGTTAATATACATGTGGCTTTGACTGATTTAATATAACGGACAAAGGTATATGTAGGATTTATGAGAAATGACGAAGTTAATTCAGTTGCATCAGATACCTCTTTCCCTAATTCAATTGTCCTCAAAATGAAAGAAACAGGTAACTCGAAATATGTTTCGTCCGTAAAATACTAGCTACAGTATATGTATTTTAACTTTCATTTTATAAAATAGCTATCCATTCAAACGTAGGAGCGTTAACAAATTCTTGCATCTAGAATAATTAAAGTTGATTCTCCGATTATATGGAATCCAAAAATAGTTTATACTTCACAGGATGTGTTATATGAAATCGTTTGATTTCGCCAGTACCTGATGGAATTCGTCGTAATATCCTCAACAATTTAAAAACTACAATTGCATAATACAGTCCGTACAATGCAATCTCCTGATCATTTATTCCATGCGCGACATATTACACGACTAAAAATATCGCTAGACGTCAGAAGACAATACTTGTTTTCTATTACATCGTATTGACACGATGCTCTTCCCCGTTCATCATCTTCTCGAACGCGACCTCTCTCCACCCCAGTGCATGAAAGCTCGCGTCCGGTCACGACAAAACACCTTTCACGCGAAACGCGCGATTAATCAACGACAATTTGCTGCCGGTGTAACCTTTACTTTCCAGGTGAATTCCTAGGAGATGCGCAGTTCGCGCTTTGTCCTGGGCCAGCAGCAACACTGCGGATAAATGAAGAAGGATCGGCCGATGATTGTCAGGAAGGAGCACGCGACGAGGATGGCTCACGAAGTGGAAGAAGGACCGGTCTAGGAAAACTCGAACCTTGACGAAGTACTCATAAATATGTCGCTCCGAGAGAATGCGCCGATGGTAGCCAATGCGTCTACTACGACTGCGGAATAAAGGCGTTTACACAACGCAGGAACGCGTTGTTACCTCTACGAACGGTTAATTGTTCGGTTCGATTCTTGTAAGGACAGGGCGGTTCGAGCTTTTAACATTTACCGCGGCCTCGCGGTTGTAAATTTATGTCGAGATGTTATGAGCGTTTGAATAGAACACGATGTTTATTGTGTTGAAAGGGGAATGCGTTTGTGCACGAATGTAACGTTAATCCGTTGTGAATTATTTCAAAATGTTCTTCTTGCTTATAAAGGGAAAGGATTGAGGAGCGTATAGAATATTTGACGAGTAATACACATAGAAATTAGCAAAATTTTTCATGTTGCTTCATAAACGAAGTTATGAGAATTGGAAGGTTAAAGTCAGCATACAAGCAGACTTCCACCTCAGATACAAACACTGTTCAGGTTGGGATGACAGAGGAAAGGCGCACTTGTAATTCAATTCGCAATCGAAGGAACGTTAAATGCCAGTCCAACCTCCTGAATACTTTATCGCACTTTTCAAACCTACCAATTATTCAAATCGAACCAAATCATAACTAATAATTCTCGATCATTCTTAAACATCCCTATAAAATTATTTTAATACGCGCTTCGTACATTATCGTCTGCTTCAAATCGTCCGTTCTCTATAGCTTATTCAAATTACAACATATATAGTCTCTTCAGCCTATAATTTGTTAATGATGTGAACTTCCCTTAACACGTTCGAGAGTGACTCTGAACGATGACTTTGAACAAAACTCTATCGAATGACTGAAAACTTTTCTGCTATTATAATTAAAAAATAAGTAAAACTATGGATGTAAAAATAGAAAAAAGAAACGTTTGTGACAATTTTTATTTAAAAACAAATGTATGTCATCCGCATTGTAGTTAAAGTTTTAGAAAGATAAATAGGCAAAATGATATTTATTTCATGCATGAGGAAATTATAGGTGTAACATGTATATAATAGATATAAACGTTATTTACACTTGTAATTGTCCGAGTATTGATTAAAAATACTGATGACATGTACGTGTTGTCATCGCGGCGCGGCGGTGTCAACAGAAAACGAATATTGCAGCACACGCTCTATTGAAGTGAACTTAAGTCAGTATACAGGCTACCAAACTGGAAACGCGTTGTCCAGTACTTCGTACTGCACGAGTGGTCAATGTACCGCACAGCTCGTATCACGTAACATCAGACCGCGACCACACGAGTTTACACACCCTAAGACAATGATGTACTTCGACCACAGCTGCCCCGCATACACCATTGTTGACGCGAACCACGTGCAAAAAGCAAGAGGTAGGTGACTTATTAGAGAGAATTAATAGAGTAACACAAATGTATCTAAATTAAAGAGGTGATTAAAAAATGACACAATTCAAACAAGATTTTCAAGAAAAGCGACAAATTATTTTAGAGCTTATTCTACGAAACAGCAAGTTAGTGCACACCGACAAAGTAAAATCTGTGTTTTGAAATCAGGTTACTGCTTGTTAAATCGTGCAAAGATAATTCTAGCCTTGAGGTAGCGTCGAGTTGCGTGACTACATCTTTTAGTATACAATGTTGACGTGTTATGGTTATGCAAATGCTATGAGAATGATGGAAAAAGACTAAGCTGTCCTTTCCCTTCTTTCATTTACGTGTATCGTTTGCGTTTTTATGATTCGCGTGATGCTTAGGTAGAATATCGACGCCGGAAGATAGATAAAGGTCAATGCTTTATTAGAATGTATAAAAATAATTTGTATAGAACAACTAATTTACTAAACAAATTTGGAACAAATTTGTTTAAACAAATAAACAAATTTGTTCAAAGGATATCTCGCAAATTGATTGAAACATAAAAATTGTCATAAAATAATTTTATTTAAATCATTTTAACAGTGAAAAAATCAGAGAAATTCATTGTTTAATATATTGAAGTTTAAATACATTTTATAGCATAGAGTTGAACGAGAACTATCGACGGACACAAAGATAAATTACAGGGCCTGTACAAAGTAACCACTTCTGCTACACCCTAGAACGATCCTCGAGATAAGTCAACTGGCCTCTCTATCGATTTCTAATCGCGTTTAAAGCTAAATTGAAGCGAGACGTGTCTGTCCACTCGGTGTATCTTACTTACTATATATCTAACGTAGAACCGTTAGGAGTTTCCTAGTATAAATCACTGGATTGAAAAACCATCGGAATATAACGCAGATACCCTGTACACCACATAATAAATATCCAATAAAGCAACGAATTCACTGGTAAATCTTGTTTTCATGGCGTAAATTTCTAACATGTTTTCGTTCGATGATACCAATTTTTACAACTGATATTTCATAATTATCGATCTGATTTTAAGCCTCTATGTAAATTTTATGATACAATTTTAGAATTTATAATCGTACAAATTTGTTCTTCGATGATATTAAATAATTTCAATAAAATTAGGATGACAATATATATATAGCTGGTTCAGGTTTTACACGATTTTAATGAAGTAGAGTTCAGAGAAAAAATATCCAATTTCCTTTTTACACAATCTAATTTGATGTAACATAGTTCAAAGTGCGGTTTTTAAAAATGTCCAATATCCATATGAGTTTAATTCACAATTAACGTTTCAACGCTTCACAATTGAACGTTACTAATTTTTCGGAATTTAACTATTTTTCTTATTTCATTCTCAATTTTATGACAAAGTAACATTAAATTCTAGAAATTCACTTCAACACATTGAATCATACGGAATTATCTTCTTCTGTTCCTTATCTTGAATACGTATGCGTGTTAGTCTTGGCTTCACATTTCGCATTTGAGATTTTCACCAAATAAAAGTGAAATTTCTCACGTACATCCTTATAAGTTTATAAAATAAATAGTTTTTCAAGAGTTTATAGAAATAAACACAAAATGTATAACCGAAAGCCGAGTAACGGAAAGTTGTATTAAAAAATCATTAGCATATTATCATCCTGTCAGTAACGTAGAAAACCTATGAACACAATGTTATTAACCTCCAACTATATAAATTAATGCAAATAATAAAGGCGTGTAATGTCGTGTATTGAATTATATTATTGTCATTGAACGAATCAAGTGAATGTGATAATATACTCGTAATATAAATTAATATACGAATTTTCTGCCATGAAACTCCATTTACCCCGTACCACAAATAAACGATTCACCATGTTCAATGCTTATTGTCCCATTATTCTACGTTACAACCCTTTTATCGCGCCACAACGTAATCCACGCGTTAAATTGCAACGTTTTAACGCAGGACGTTTTATCGTTAACTTGGCATACGAAGTTAACTGCAATGACAACGCGTCACCAACGTCGCTTCATAGCAATCACCTCTGTTCATTTAGGAATAGACGTACCTGACTGAACAAAACGATTCGGACGGAATCGACTACACTCAGTCGCTTAGAATGACGTAATTTCTGTTCCAAAGGCTGTACAAACACTCGTCGGTGCCACTCGAGACAGGCGAAAATCCAACATTATTTGCATAATGTCAATCGTTTCGAAGGTGTGATGACTAAATACCAGCAGCGAAGTATATAAATATTGGCGGCGTTATGCTTACATTTCACAGTTCGTTAGTTAATTAAATCATTGGGTGGCTGCAAAGTTTCCGTCGGTTTTTACATTATTAACCAATGATATTAGACTAGTTCTATACAGAAATTACAAATAACATTGTTCTTTTTAATAAACCATGATGGACACATAGGAACTGTTCTATATAATAACTACAAATGACTTACTTCAACAATCTATAAAAACCAGTAATTTTTTATTTATTTTGTGATAAGAATTGAAAGATGATCGTGATTAAACTTCATCCATACTATTATCCATAAGTATTTGCACATTTGCTACAATTCAATAATGTGAATTTGTTCGTATAGATTTTTCTAAAGGAATTTTTGAAAGTAACTAGTAGTCAATATTCTAATATAAGACAAACTTGGGTACTTGAGGTGTTTCCCCTCATTTTTTGCTAGATACTGACACGGTGAAAGTATTTGAACGGGGATTTTATTGCCCTATTGTGCTTGTAGCTATCGAGGAACATGTGAGAAATCCAAATGTCAGTTCATGAAATTAACTGGGTCATTCTGATAAAGTTCATAAATACGTAATACAGTAACACATAGCTAGTAACTTAATTTAGAATAAAATGAGTCTGTGTTTTTCCTCTATACGTGATATTACATAATACGATATCAAACGGAATACGGAAAGAACAGAATTTTTCACAAGCTTGTAAACACTGAATACTTGGCGTGTAAAATGAACGAATCCATCATATATTATTATTAGTAGCATTCATATTCTATAAAGTGAATGTTAAATTTAATTCGAATTTTCTAGTACGCATTGAATTTGATTCAGTCAGTGCCTGTAAGAAATAAACACGTCGATTATCAGTAATTACGGATAAGTTTCTCGTGAAACGTGCATCTACGTGCGGCGCATACGCGCGCGGGACAGTAAGCTACCGGCTTGGTCGGTAACTCGATTAACATCATCGCCGCGATCATCGGTGGCGATTGTGTTAGCATTGCCGGCCGTGCAACGTGCGCCGATCCCTCTTCCGACTCGCCGAGTCGCTCTTTT
This sequence comes from Bombus terrestris, assembly GCF_910591885.1. Classification (NCBI taxonomy): domain Eukaryota; kingdom Metazoa; phylum Arthropoda; class Insecta; order Hymenoptera; family Apidae; genus Bombus; species Bombus terrestris. The sequence continues at coordinate 21,423,517 of NC_063274.1, read as the reverse complement.
CAAGCCGATAGATCAGTTCATGGCTCACGCCTCCTGCGTAGCACGCGGACTACCTATAAAGCCAAGCGACCGCTTAACCTGCAGGAGATCGGACCTTAAAGAGCGATAGATCCTTACTTGGCGTTTGTCCACGGTGCAATTCTACCTCAGAGCGATTTTGATCGTACAAAATATCGAACGAAAGAGAACAATTTTTGGGTGGATGTTGATGTTAAAAGAAAAGGGAGTTTTTGAAGGAATATTGATGAGAGACGGACAAAACAATTTTCAATCGACTGCTATTCTTCGCGGGGAATTTTTAAATAAAAATGGATAAGAAATAAAATGAGGATATCTAAAGGAACATCGATGTGAGACAGAAGATGAGCTTTTAGACAAATGAGAAAGAAACAGAATGTTTTTAGGTCAATATTAATCAGTAACTTTGTTCTGTAGGTTCATTCTTCCCTCTAAATAACAAAATGTCTCATTTGTGTTTTTTTTTAACATTTTTCTAATTTATTTAGATTAAAGAAATCTCTTGTATGAAAATTGTGTAATTTGACCTAAATCGCCATATGATAAAAGAATTCTCGTTTTACAAATAAAAGCATCAATAAGCAGTATGTATAAAAAAACGGTTATATTTTCTGACATAACATAATACAAATAAAGAAGTCTGCTGACTCATTTTATATATTTACATATGTATCAAACTCCTGTAAACCGTCCGACTTAACCTTCCTCAGTAAGCGAACTATTCAGGAATCCAGAATATAGGTCCTCTTATAGGGCACACAAGAGTTCGAGCAAATTAGTTGGAAATTAGCTCGGTGTTCCTTATCATTAACGCTAATTGATTCCGCAAATAAACTGAAGAAGGAATCGAAGATAATTAACTGGGCTGCTTAGTAACGAGTATCATATTATAGAAAACACGTAAAAACTAATGAAGTTATTTGCTTTCTTCAATAATCCAAACTACTAAAGACTGGTTAAAAACCGACTACGAACGATAGTTCGTGATTCTGTTGAAACAAGCTACTTTCTCGTTTTTTCGTTAATCTTAACAGAGTGGAATTTAAATTATAATTATTAATATGGCTCTGCTTAGACGCCAAGTTGTAAATTGGAATTCGCGGAATAATAGACGTACGCTTCCGTAAAACGTACGTGTCATGCGATGTGGCTACACGTACCATACTGCTAATAAATATAACGTTGTTTGGATGAGTCAACATTGTTATCTGCTACACCGTATACATCGAGCAACGGGAAAAACAGAATGAAAAATAATGACATCGATTTGCATTTGTCCTTTATGGTAGTGTCGTTTAGATATCCTGTTGTTCAGAAATTTATTATCGAAACTTTTCGAAGAGATGTCATAAAATCTTGAAACACTGTAAGATTTTCAAATGTTGTATTTGGGAATTTATACAATGACTATGACATATATTGTTTTCGTAATTTATACATTCAATATTTCTAGCTAATGTATTAAATACGACGTAACCTGATACCGAAATCTTTTATCAAAAAAGCAGTAATAAAACAGCAGCGTGCATAGAAGTTGCATATTTTGTAAAAATATAGGAATCTGATCTATTAAGATTAAAGAATATCGAGTTCTACACGATGAGATTATAAGACTACAAATCAATATACATACCAATTTTATATCATGAATAGGATTGTAATTTGATTCCTCAGAAATATCATCCCCCAGATTTCAGAATCACCGACGGACTCACAGATTCTGATGAGAGCTTTGGTTCTCTTTCAACCAGACCGCATTTTTCTATTATCAAACTTCTCAAATTTGACGAAAATATGGCAGAAACATTATTGGTATGCCTAATTTCTCATTTCAATGATATGCCAAAGATTTTCTTATAACATTAAAAAAACGTCTACATCCATTTATACATATGAGGTGGATATGCTGTGGTGATAGTGCTGCTGCTGGTGTAGACGTCGCTGTAGAGGTACTGCTGCTCTTTTTTCTTTTTTTCTTTTTTTGCGTCCGAAGATTTGCACGGATTGAATTCGTTCCTTTTGTTTCTTCTGCATTTTGCAAAGCACGTCGTGGGAAGGGAAAATCGGACTACGGGTACCGGAATTTGAATACGTGGGTCCTGAACGTTCGTAACCAAAGGCGCTAATCACTGCGTTGCCGTCGTCCGGTCCTAGTTGCTGTCGAGTGCCGCTACACATATCTAGTATGCTAAAGCAAGAACATTCTTCGTTTCTAATCACTTGATCAACGTTTAGATATTCAAAGTAGAACAGCATTCTGGTAGACCTTTCGCAGCCGAAAAATCCTAACTTACCTAACAATGAATAAAAGAAGTACAGCATCCAGAACAGGTGGTAGCATGGAACGGTACCGAGGCAAAGTGCAGAAGTAGGAAATGCATCGGGAAGAATGACGAAGGCATTGCACCTCGGGCCAACAATAACAACGGCAATAACGGCTGTACAGAGGCGGACAGAGGCAGCGCTTCCCCATTCTTGAATCTTCATTCGCGTATTACTCGGTATAATGCAAGCATTACGCGTTGCTGTAGCCAGCCCTCTTCTGTACACTTTGCTAGCAAGCTCAAACGGATTTCGAGGAAAAATCTTGGCGAACCGTAACCTCTGTAACGACGATAGCGGCGTGCCGTAGCCGGAACAGACTATCACCGACGGGCTTGAAACCCGGCACGTCGTAAAGCGTAGAATCGCGCGCGGAACATCGAACGGAGGACCCGAGGATCATTTTGCAAAAGCCAATAACTCATCGTAGCCAGAGCGTCGTATAAATTTCGCAAGAGCCGTTGCGATCAATTCCGTCACGCTTCGAGCCGTATCATCTGGAGCGTGCACCAATGATAAAAGTGTCGGCTCGTTAACCTTATGTATTTGACTGCAATTGCGTTGGGGGGAGAAATTAATATTTCGGCTGAGCGTCGAAAAAAATTACTTTTGGAGTAATGTTTAGCTCCGCAAACTGCAGGAACATTAACATATTTTTGTTATTATTCGTTCCTTCATTTACATTCTAGAACCGTATGAAGAAATTTAGACGCTATGGCAAGGTATTATTTGTATTAATTAATTTGTATAGTGACGTAAAATAACATAGAATTTGTGTAGAATAGTGTAGAATTTACGTGAATGTGACATTGTTAAAAAATATAAATAAGACAACTTACATATTTGGTTTTTTAAGCTAAATGAAATGCGTTAAAATGATAGATATTTTAAAAAAGGTCTGTAATTTTTATAGTGGCTTTCTATAGGATATTTATTATTCTCATGTATGTGTTCCACCTGAAAAAGTCTATCATCTATCACTTAAAATTTTCTCTACAAAGAATACTGTACTTCCGACTAAAACGCAAGCACGAAATGTCAGCATGTCTGGTTCAGAACAATTACTTCACGATATTGCACCAGTGTATCACGACTTTTTGTATGTGAACGTAATGCTACAAACTCGGTTCCCACGATCATTTAAATACAATGAATTATCGATTTGATAAACGTTTTTCAGAAACATGTGCTTAATAATTAAAATTAAAAAACATACTGGCATGAACTACACGTGTATTTATGTAAATTAATTTAGAATACATGTAACAATATTATATATCATATTTAATAGAAACATGTACACAAATTCTATGAGTTATTGCAACAACATGTTATATTATTACATAGATCATCAGAAAATAATACAAAAATAATTAACCCTCAATTAATAACTCTTAAGGAATGAAGTCTTGTTGAATAAACATACATGTCATGAACAAGTGCCATATAGAAATCGAATTTATAAAAACTTCTATTTCATTTGATACAAATCCACAACCTACCTGTTAGAATAGTATAATTTTATTACTGCATAAAGTACTGTGGGATAATCGTAATTTCTAGCTAAATTGAAATTGGCAAGCGAGTGTCTATTATCGCGGAAATCAGCTCAACAAAGTTTCATGTGTCTCCATCTACTGTGATCGTATCCATTGAAACTTAACACGGCCATATATATTTGACACCTGTAGGCGTTCGGTGCCATGGCCTAACCTATAAATACGAGCCCATTCGATCCCACGAAAGAGCACAATGGCACGAAGCAACGACCTCGTTGTCGTGTGTCGTATACGGTCACGAGCGCACGAAAAGACCATCTTTTAAAGGTCGAGTGGGCGTCGGTGATACTTCGTGGACACCCTGTAACGCAGTAGGGACAGACATGTTATACATCCCAGCTATGTAGGGATACAAACGCAGGTAGGACCGGCCTTGGTCCAATGACCTCGCGATCAACAAAGAGGTCTGTCCCCTTACCAACGCAACTATCAAATGGAGAACATTATGGTTTCGTGAGTCAACGAACTTTCTGAACGTTTTACGATTCGCGTCACTCGAAAAGCTCCTATGTGTATAACGTTATACATTGCATGCTAATGAAGAAATTCGAATCGTTCTAAACGTAACACTAGGATCCGTTTGTACAATTAAATTAATATTATTAGTGAAATTTTAGAAATAACAAATTACAACTAGTAAATTATTTTTTATATCATTAACAAGTTTGATAATGAATTGTGAGTCATCTCTCTCTCTCTCTCTCTCTCCCTCTCCCTCCCTCCTTTTCTCTGATTATACTACTTAAAGTCTATAACCTATAATTTGTCAATTCAATAACACTATCAGCTGGTAAATTATTGTACAAGACAGTCCACAAAGTTTATTCAAAATGAAACTAATTTTGATGGCAACTTTGATTCTTTTCTCGTAATTGTGGATTAACTCATTATACCATGTTTCAAGGCATAAATTACGGAAATTACCAACACTATTTTCCAGAAAATTATTATTACTAAAATATTTCATCGTAATAATTTTTATATTATAGTCGATTCATTTGATATATTAGCTACATTGGCTACATTAGCTACATTAGTTGTTAGGCACCTGGAAATCTATTTAATCCAAGCATTTACTATTTCCCTTTTTTACTCTTATTGAAAATTAATAATTGATGGTATGTTTTGTTATATCTTAACTAAGAAAAATTATATAGAAAAGATGTGGTTTCCATTGGTTGAAATACAATCAATATATCTGCCATTGTTGAAAAATTGAGTATAATATGAAGATTATTATTTTGCTATTTCTATAATCTACTTAAAACAGATCGATTGATATATAATATCTTGCATTGCATGAAATGTGATTTTGCCAAAAATGTATTTAAACAGAGTCATGTCTTTCATGACAGTAATGGAAAATATAGAAATATACGATGAATTGTTATTATTTAGTGTCTTAGTTACTCACCTTGTTCCCATAGAATTCAACCCTGCTTGAGGAATTGAAGCCAAACGTTATTACCACGTATATGTTACTATAAATAACATTTATACGTATACGTTATCAGTACGTATACGTTATTATAAACAAGTTTTGAAAGTGAAAAATCGCAATACATTGTCAATATAAGATATTGCACTTTATTTCAAGAACACAAATATTTTACGAGTTTTCTACAAGTACAAATAACTACACTGATAAAACAGTATGTAAACGTTAAATTATTGACACTATAAAAGTTTTACCTATCCGAAATAATTTACAGGCACAGCATCGATGTTCAAACGAACCCACCATCTTCCGGCGCGTACACATGTGCATAAAACTAAAAACACGTAGAGTGTCTACTTAGGCAAGTCGTTAAACCCGCACGAGCCCTCTATCGAGTCCTTCCGACACACTACGCCAACGCGACAAACTATAATTTTCTAATTAATGTCTCTATGTAAATAGAATTCAGTGTTCACTGCTCAGTTCAGTCATCTAACGCGTTGCGCTGCTCGTTATTTGAAACGTGCATTATTCGAGATATCCACGGGCAAACTTGTTCGTTAAGGAACATGTATCCCCTTCGACGACTTCCTGTAATATTAATTGTGGTGCGAGCTTTAGGGGACCACCATTCATGTGAGAACGGAATGTTTTCCGCGAGCGATTCCCTGTAAATCCCATCATTCGTGTAAATTTATTCGTGACTGACGAACTTTGGTGGGCATGCACGCGCGCGCATATGTGTGTGTGTGTGTGTAGATAAGGAAGGATTGCAAATAAAACTATATATCTATGCTACTACATATATGAGGTATGTTTTATTTTTATTTTGATTTAACACATTGACTGCCACACCTAAACTTCACTTTTTTCACTCTATATGCCAAGATATAAGATGACAGTATAAAAAATTGAATTTTATTACACTTTCCTTCAATACAACTAAAACAAATGCTGAAAACCATTTTATATTAATGGAAAGCAAATATCCTTTATATACTAGCTATAACATTTCAAAGTATGTAGTTTGTTGGTGAAACAAGATGTCAGATAGCAATCGACATATTAGATCTTTCAGTATATGCGTACATTATTTGATACCATATTAAAAGAAAATCATACTCCATTATTTTCATCATTTCTTGATTGATGATTTGTTTTAATTGAATTAACGCACATAAATTTTCCAAACGTATGCTACCGGCTATAAGCATATACAATATACGTATATATAATAAATACATACATATTAAGATACCTGGAGTCTTTTGTACAATCGAATTAATATTAACAGCGAAATTTTACAAGTGATAATTACTAATACATTCTCTTGCACGATAGGACCAATAAAACAAACGAGGCTCTACAAGTTTAAAAGTTGCAAGCCAGTTTATAGTTATATTTGATTTTTAGGTTATATAAGCGATAGGCAAATATTAATTTTTGAGCTATTAATGTTAATAATATTATTATTTCTGTTATTAATTGACAAGGATCAAGTTATACAAGTTTTTGTGCAAGAGGTTCCTGCTGATATGTGAGATTATCATGTTATTAAAATTATAAAATTATCCAGAGAGAGAAAGAGCATGAGGGAATTTTCAATCAAATAATTAACATAAATTACTAAGATTATCGACAAAGGGATGATACATCATCTCGCTGAAAAATGTTGAAGAACATGGAATTGCCATCCAGGGCTCTAGTATGCTCGAACGCGGTAATTACCTCGGCATTATTTTCGCATTTTTTGTGCCTATTAAGGTCATTTCGAGATGTTTTCGCGGAATCGATAAAAGATCTCATCGTACACCGCCAGTGACAAAGGACAGTTCAAAGAATCGACTCTCAGGGAAAATTACTAACGGTGCACTGTGAAGCGAGCCAGGCATTGTTCCGCGACACAACACTCGTTCATGAAACGCGAAAAAATCTTGACATTATGACCAAGTTACGATTTCCTCGTTTTTCTTTGACTTATTTATTTCTGATGCATTCTTTACATAATAATCATTCTGTAGAAGGAAAAACCTTTCTTTCGTATTTTTTTTTTGTAAACTGCCGATGTGTTTATGCTTTTATGCGAAACTTAAAGATGCAAAAATGCGCAGAATGCATATACACCGATTCGATATCGACTTGTTTTACACTCTCATTCTAGCGATGAGCAAATGTATCAGTTTAAGCTCATCCATAATTAATTACGATAAAGAAGATTACTACGTGTATGGCGGAAGCGCTCGTAATAAACGCGGAACGTGTATGTCGTCGTTAACGATATACGGAAACAGTACGTGTTGTCCTTTTTGCGATTAAGATGCATTAATGTGTTTACTCCTAGGAGCACCTTGCTACAATAATTAGTTAGTCCAAGGAACGAATCCAATCTTCGAATAATTCAACAAACTGAACCTTGATTGATCTTGACTTGATTTTTCTACGAAATGTGAATCATATCGATAAGGTGCAAAATACATAATATCTAATTTTAAAATCAATTTAAAAATGATTGTTTTGGTATAGCTATAGTACTGAGAAATAATATATTGAATCTCAAACATTGTTTGTCAAATTCTTTGCCTGTGCTCTTTGAATTTATTTATATACTAGCTTTCTCTTCTTTTCCCATTTATCAGCAATGAAAACAAAGTCAAAATCTTTATCACTGTGTTAGCAACAACACGTTATATAAGGGCTGAAATTGAATTAAATATTTAAAAAGTATAAATCCTCTTAACCATATGAAAATAAAACAAAAATTTTATTAACCAATTCCCATTACATTATAATAGGATACAAAAGTGATTCACGTATAACCGCGGTCTTAACTTCCCGTGTAAGCACGCAACGCAGCATGAATTGCACGTGGTTGCACAAAACGTCTGAAAAGAAGCAACTTCCCGAGTATAGTACGGGTCGCCCTACGAAAACATCTCGTGAATGCGTCAAATAAATCTACCGGCAAAAGGCGTGTATCCTCGCTGGTCAAACCGTGTCACGTGATACCCGGAAGAGAACCGTTTCATCGTTCGATAATTTCGCGATCGACGCGGTTTCACGCGTGCTTCGTCACGCGGTCACGCGTATCGCAGGTGGCTGCCCACCGTCCACCGTAAATTTATGTCCAACATATGCAAGTCGCAGCAGGTTGCTCAGCTTTTCAAAGTACCAATCTTGAGAAATAGTCACAATTTCCGGGTGGACGTTACAGATTAACCGTATGCATACATACTTAGACTCGTAGAATTCCTAGATTTTTTGGCGATCTTGACTGTCGCCTCGGTTAGCCGAACAGCGGAACCGATAGTAAAACAAGTTGCGTATGTTAATAAAGCAGACAAAGCGGTATCTCTAAGTGTGATTTATACCTACAACTGATTGAGTTTGGAGAACATCTCTCGAATAATTTTGAACAGGTTTCGTTTATATTCAGGAATTGAATCCGTAGCTATTACGAAATGATAATATTTTAACTCCAATAGAAAGACCATAGCTTTCGTATTTATACCTTTGATTTCTATGGACACATCACATGGGCCCGGTTAGAAATTAGAAATCCTGATTTCTTAGAATTGCAATGAAATAGGAGAAAATATTCAAATATAAAAACGTGACAATCTTCGTTAGATAACGTGCAACGTTTCTCGACACTCGAAGACGTTTCGCGTTGGTCTCGTTAAAACGTTACGAGCAATAAGTTCGCACGGAGAGAAAGCTGAACCCTCCGTCGAATACCAGGTCTCTTTGAATCTTGTACAAGGCAGGTCGTTACGTAACGTTTCGTTCAATACCGACACGATCACACGTAAGAGACAGTAAAATTCCAGGCTACGGTTACTTTAATTGAAATCGTATTTGTCGAGAGGGTGCGCCACATAAAAATAAAATACACTGATTATTTGCAACTGTGAAAGATAAACTGTAATAAATCTTATCAGCTTGAAATATAGTTATATGGTTGATAGAAGTCTTATAGGAAATAGAGAGAGCTATGAAACAAAATGATAATTATGCAACCTACGTATATTAGATATTTCCAAGTAAATTTATAAATACATTTAGAATATTGTATTGTACGTCGATAGATTTAGTGTCTCTATACAGGATTATAATTCATTCTTGTCCGCTATGATATCGATCGATGAAATTGTAAATCTCCACTTACAATAAAAGAGATAATGATGTCCATTGCGTATACTGCTATAATTAATGAAATTTTTATTAAATGCCGTTTTAGAGAACGAATATATTTTTGTCTCTTATTGTCTAAACTTATTCTAATTCTAAACGCAGATAGAGTACCTACTTATTTTGTTAAAGTTTAATTATCCATTACATTTATTGAGATATAAATACGTTACTATGACACGATTAATCACATTCAGAGAAATAGGTTCTTGCAGAAGAGAACTTCTTTCCGTGATTCAACGTATAAATCACAAACGTCAAACGAATGTATCTAATTAATAGCGGAGGCATGGCAAATTACGAAATGCAAAAGAGTCGGTCGAAACAGCCACACGGTGAAAACTGTTTTCACTAATCAAACCAGTTTCGATACGGCTTCCTATCTATTACCGTTGAAAGTGATTTGCAACAGTTGCAACAGCAATAGCGAGTGAAACTGGCAAACGAGTATCGGTATAGCACGATTGCTGAATAAAAATGTGATTACACAAATTGAACTTCTAATGAACGTTCCAAGATGGGAACAGGTGTCCATCGACCATCTTGTCGCGTCTTTGAAAAATATAAAAAGTTTAGTCACGCGACCGGTCGACTTTGTTCGTTCGTTTACATAATCTGAATGTAAAATACTCGAGACGAGAAACCTTTCGATTCACTTGTTCCCGATCGGGAGACGGATTGCAAGTTAAATTACTTAATTACATATTTCGCGATTACGTAAATGCTTCACCTGCAACGGAACGCTTTCGTAGCAACAACGAAATCGCGAAACCTTCGATTTGTCTGAGAAGAAAAAAAGGGACGGGATTACCGCTTTCTCGAAACGGCAACTTTCTCCCAGTGTATCCAGGGAAAAAACAGGAAAGCATAATTTTATGGTTATCAGCCATCACGTAACTGTTACAAAACGTCTGAATTTATTGATTGCTGGCTGCATCCTGTGAATCTCTACGATTACATGAGTTTCTTCGACCTACTATTGGCATTACATGAGTCGAACTTTCATATCCAAATATCATATGTATGCGCAATTACTCATGTTCATCTTTTTATGAACGAGTTTACAGCATCTCTTTATATGTTACAAAGATATTGCACATGATCGGATGAGATTAAAAATTAAGATAGAACGAGAATTACCTTCGTGGTATTAAATTTCTTCGTTGAAACTGTGATTGATACTTTTAAAACTTTACTACTTTATTAAAATTAAGATTCAACAGCATAAAAGATGTTATATACAATATGTTCCAGTATTTAACAGCCAAACTTTGCCAGTCTTTTTGCCAGTCTTCATAATCGAGCAAAAATGCTTTATGCAAACAGTAAGACGTAATAAAATAGATCAGAACAGCGCATCTAACGAATCAAAGTTCTTAAATGAATTCGTAAGACGTTAATTAACTTTGTACTTAACCTCATGGACCTCATCCTCGACTTTTCGTCCTACCCTAACGAGAACCGTTCCCCTTCCTCATGGACGATCGCGATCGCCATCTGCTATTTGCCTTCTCATGTACATTCCAACCTGAATATATCCAGTGGTCACGAGTGCGTCGGCCCTGCCTCCAACACGTAGGAAGAATCCTTTCCGGGGCCGTGGTCCCGGAAATCGAGGGATTGCGCCTGCTACGAGGCGTGGCCATTAATTCTATCGAATCCCGGTATAAGTAAGATTAAAACCGAAGCCGTCGTGCGGTACGTATCCGCGCACGTATCCCAGAGCACGGACCGTTTCGCGTTTCCTTTCTTTTTGCTCGAATCGCTTGCCGATACATCTGCGCGCAGCATTCGAAACACAAGCTAGGAGTCCCCTAGGGACGATCGAGTATTAATCGCGACGAACGCGTTTAAATTAAACGCGCCTCTATGAGACACTGATGCATGGCCGACTGGCTGCGTGAATTAAAGGAAAGAGTGTGAGTGGTTGCTGGGAAGTTAAGTTGTAAACGTTCGATTGGATCAGCGGAGGAGAAATTATGTAAAAGCAAAACGAACTTTAGAGTTGTTTGGTTTTAATCACCTCGTTACGGAGAGCGTATATACGCCCGCGCAAAGTGAGTAATCAATTGTTGAAAGCGTACGTACGTATACTTACTGTAATGTGTCTATTATCGTTTATGCATGACTAGGTCTAATGATCTGTATATAAAAGATTGAAACTATCGCAACCAAAAAGAGTTGTTCCAATGTACAGCGGTTCGCAAAAACATTCGAATAACTATGCTTTACGAGCCATTGGAGGAAGACCAAGTTGTGTAAAGTAAATCTTCAAACGTTACTTGAGCTTGTGAGTTAAACTTGCAGTCGAATAAAAAATGATAGAAATTAGTAAAAAATAAAAGTAAGGAGCAGAGAAGAAAAAGGTTTCATAACATAAATCACAGATATAATATTTGGCAACTGCTAGGATCAAAACCTGCCAACTTCTTGTTATTAGCCTTATTCCTATGGACTTTTCGTATCGACTTCGATAAAATCAGAGCATCCAAGAACATTAATACACAGTGTGGCCATGATCTAGAAAGTTTGAAACTATTCTATTAAAAGTAGAACTACGAAACAATAGCGTAACATATAAATAATAAATAGATTAAAATATGAAAGAAAAAAATTATTAATCAAGTTTAGACATGGGAAGAGACATGGCATCCTACTTAAGTAAAAACGTACGTCTCAGTTCGCAAGATTTAGCGAGTGATTAAGAAATCGTGTAGAAAACGTTCGTTAACCGGGAGAGTGAGCGGTGCAATTAAGCAAATGTGCTGCGAGGACGATGGCACTTAATTAATTAGGCACCTCCAGTAATTAACCGATAAAACGTTTGGCAGCAGCGTCGACTCGACGCCGAGAACCACATTCCAGGACCACGTACGCGCGACATCTATGGCGCACTGTTTACTGGCGGCGCATTATGTGACGCAGGAATACCAGGTGTCTTCCGCGTAATCATTTCCACACAATGACGAGGCTGCAGGTGTGCTTTCGACCAGTCCGACGAGAGCCGAGACCTGTGATTGTTAGAACGTGATTAGATCTCGTACGATGGCCGATCGATAGCGATCGGTATATAGCTGTCGGTGTGTGCTCCTCTGGGAAAGTTCGGAGTTTGTGGGAAAACGAGATGATTTTATCCTGCTTGCCGGAGAGTCACGACGTGGCCTCTTTAATTGAAGAGATTTACGCGAAGATCCTCGGGCATGATTTGCTTATGAATTTTCATATTACTCGTTTAAGCGTATCTATCGGTTCTTCGAGCATTTTGAAAGATAGTTAATATTAACACTAGGCTCGCGTATGATTTAAATGAGAAATACAAAATTTAAGCGATAAATACTATCTTATTTGTATAGATGTTATACTTAAAAGCGTCGGTTTACTTGTAACAGTAAGAAGTTTAAGAGTATAGAACATAACATATAATACGCAATAAACGCTGTTAAGCTAAATCCTCTCTATTTCGAGTGAGATTTTTAAACGTAGCATTAGTATTTGGTGAGACAAAGATGACCTTAGCCATTAATTACAAAGTGAGTAATTAGTTACTAGCCGAGTCAGAACCTGTTAGTTTGTACTTCGAAATGTGTATTCATCCGAATGTAACATTGGATTTCATCAAGACTGACAGAATAAGATTAATCTTCCGCTTTTTCCAAATGTTTTTACTAAATCTAATAAACTATACTTTTAGCTATTAAAGATTTCTCGTATATTATAGTTACAAATTCGTTTATTACAAGACTATAAAAATAGATATTATAAAAAGGAAGAACAGTTCAGTGTTATAGAATTAATCTGGCCATCAACAGGTTTAAGTTATAAATATATTCAAGCTATAAAAAATTACAAAATCGTATATGTATAATACATAGTTTTCGAAGTTATTCTGCCTTCGATGTTTGTTATTTATTTAGAAAGCATCGGGGCAGCGATTCAATGAGCTGGACGCGTAGAAACAGCTGCATCCCGCATAGAAACTAGCCCGAAGGCGCATCCTCGGAAAGTTATATCGACGCTTATGGTGAATCGCATGACCACGTGCGAGAGAGAATCGACTGTCAGGGTAAACTTTCACCCTTGCGCTCGTGGTAGTTGTGTTTCTACCGTGTGTACACACCACAATGCTTAACCTATGACTTTGCATCGCGGAATCTTCTTCCCTCTTTCTCCCTTTCTCTCAACGGCCTCGCGTGTATACTTGACCCGGTGCCAGACTCTTCACCGAAACGTGCACGCTAGCTTATTAATCACGTTCTTGATATTTTCCGTTACTCTGGATGTAACCGAATGCTGAAACGATATATCTGTTGGCGATTCTTTATCCACTTCTTTTCCCCGTTTTCATCGAAGAATGATTTTTTCTTCGCATAATATTAAAAGTGTGGTCGTTACGTACACTTTGATGGAATTTTACAGTATTTCATGCAGATGCTCGTGTCCGCATGAAATATGCCAGGTTGTTCGTTCTTTCGCGCTAATTCTTGCACAAGGTCGATTTCGTTAAGATAAAGACTTTGCATGTCGTAATCTATTGTTGCAGTATTACGTAGCCACTTTTGCAAATTCATTGTTTTGAATATGGTAGAGGCGTGTTCAGGTACTTGTAAGCGGTGTATTTGCGTAAATTAATGTAATTGTAAAGTTGCGGTACTAATATTTCATACTTTTGCTCAGTCTAACAACCTTGAATTCTATTTCACGAATTTACAAATATGAACGTAATATCGTCACAGCTGTTCGTTTCCAATAATCTGTCGCATTATTTGTTCCTTAATATTATCAAATTTTATCTTTTCGCTTGCGTTTTTTCGTCTATCTAGTTCTGCGGAATGTGAACTCTAAGATCGTAAAACAGACGATAAATCGCTATTCTTATTGTTTCACTTGGAACCAAGCCAATAAAGTTGTTACTTATATGCACTTGTACTGTTGCTGTAATATTCGAAGCTCGCATAGGAGGAATAATAAAAAATTTAGAGAAACGTAGAGGAAAGGATATAAACGACGTAAGAACAATTAAAAATGCAGATTGTAGCTCGAAACAGCGGAATCTAAATGTTTTACATGGGACACGATCCTTGACCTATGCAAAGTATTGAAAGCACTGGCATTTCTGTAGCTTTAGAAAACGACACTGTCGTGCAATTTACTTTTCTTTGAAAGGCTGACCTTCAACCTTCTCTGTACGGGGTAACTTGCATGCTACGAGAGATTGGCTACAATGTTGTTCCACTTGAACGAATCGTCCTGTTAGGTGGTGTATAATGATGATCCTGCTGTGGCCATAAATTTCGCTACCTTAAGTACTATTATGTGAATCATCACCAGATATGTATATCATTTAATATATGTAACATGTATATCATTTTTCCACATTCCTTGGATAGAAATAATTACGTGTCTCTTAACGACTTCAGAAATTGTGTAAAACCGTTCATCGATTCAGGTACTGAAACATTCATTTCTATATCGATTATTTTATCGATCCTAACCATTTCCTATTAGTTTTAAATATTCGGCGCTATTTATATTACTTATCTTTTATATGAAATACATCATTCTTAATACATAGTACTTCCACATAAAATTATTGAAACACAATTTCTTCTGAACGTTCCACTTTAGCTTTTTAACGCTACAAATTCTTTCTAGTGTTTCTCTTGCTGGTCTTGAATCAACTATCGCGAAGAACACTAAAAGACAACAAAACAGCGCAACCGTCACTTTCTAAGCGAAGTGCAAGCGTGCAAATGCAAACACTTGACTCATTTTCTCATTTTCAACGTTTCTTCTGATAATAAAAATACAAATTAAGGAGCTAGTAGAAACAGCTGATTTCTCAGAACTACTTTACTATTTACAAAAGGAATGCACTCACCTTGCATGTATTATTTACACGCAATTAATTCCGCTGCGTTTTTTCTGCTATTTTCGAGCCAGCTTGTATTCCTTTAACATTGAAAAATATCTCGCAAATTTGTCAACAGAATATAGAAAACTTATTATTATAGTCATCTTAAATTATATCTAGTTTAGTTATTATTTTAAATATTTTCTTAAAATAGCGCGAATCTTTCTCGTTTACTAAAATGAAAGCAACAGTGAAATTTAAAAATTCAAGGCAAGCAGCAGGATTCAAATTTAAATGACATCGAAAGTTTAAAAATGATACGAGAAATCTTAATAATTTAAATTCTTCTTTATGAAAGTAAAATAGACGAGCAATTTTTTACGTAATCCACGAATGATGATGATAAATCTCCTCGCTGGCTCGCAACAAACAGAATCAGAAGGATCACATCGACGGAACTGAATATTTCATTTCTGCGTCGGCGCAATCTTAATAATGCATCCCGTATTACGTTTCATGCGGCAATAAATACACGGCCTCTGTGCTTTATCCGACGCAGCCGCGCGTTTTTCTCTGCTTTGTCGCGTCGCTCGACTCACCGCAAAAGGTTATTGGGAACTGGTTTTAGAGTTTCCAGTTAAGTCATCAGAGTAACATTTTAGAGCCTTCAATAGCACCGATGGCGGCAGTTGCTCGGCAATCTCCAGTCGTTTTACCCGTTTTCACAGTACCACAAATGCGTGTACGTTTTTTTCTGCTCGTTGTACTCAAAATTGGTTCTCGTCAAGGGTTTTGTTTTGCTTTGATCCATTTATATCAAGACTGATTCAGAATCAATGAATTCTTTTATCAATTACATTGTCATCTAATCCGTTATATGATCACGAGATTGTGAATATTCACAAGATTACTCATATACTTGAGCATGTTTTTTATCAAAAAGATATAATGATACAATGATTTAATTAAAATACAATGCATTAATTAAGAGAATTTATGTATTAAAAAACATACCTGAGGCGCTTAATTTATGTACCTGATATGCGAGTCTCGTATATATTTCATGGTTGAAACTTTGTATCGAAATAAATATTTGCATAGCAGAAGCTAAAATAAATTTCTCTCTCGTCTAGTTCTCCGTTCCCGGAACTAAAATGATTCGTGGTTAACCTTTTGAATCCGTACGTAACACGGGCATACATCAAAAATTCAAAAGGAAATACATTCTTCCTTTCTATATTCTGCGTTCAGTGGGGAAAAATTTTACATATTTTTTATCGTTGAGTCCAACAAAAAGAAATTCATCAAGGCAATATATAACTCGTTTATTGTGCTAAATGTAGTGTCGCCATAAAACATTTAATTGCGTTACTTTGATACAAAACAAATACGTGTTTGTTTATTTTTAAAATAAAATGAAATCTACCAGATTCAAAATTCAGTCATGATAGCGTTAATTTTCCTTCGTAACTTTTAAGGATTAATTAGTCATACATTTATACTTAATTATTTAAATTCACTTCAAATCAATATGCTGTGACATTATGTACAATTAAGTATATTAAATTACATAAATTCCTCAGTCGACTTTAGTTTCGCGAGATATTCACGACGCTTCTGCGCGGATCGAACATAGGCGAGTGTGCCCAGACATAATTCAAGAAACCGACAGTCGACCGATCGCGGTGGAAATAAATCTATCCGGCGTGTATACGACGATTCGATCGTGCAAATCAGCGCCAAAGGGACGCACGATCGAGGAATAAGTTATGTCTTTAATGACTGCGTTACCTGGTAAAAGTACCCGATTTGTTTTGACACCGTGCACGATATGGTCGACACGCGGTTCGTACCGTGCTCGTACAATATTGCAACCTACATTTCACGCCATTTCCCGACATCGCTCGATAACTCATTGCGCGATTTATACCATATCGGTGTACGATAACCGGTAGCACCGCAGTCGTGCTTGAAAATTGTCGCTGCAAATGTGTTTCTTACGTTCTACATCTTTTAAGTTAACACCGTGAAATCGATATTTCGTGAAGAGGCAATTTGTGTGGAGAGATTACTTTTATTGATATGATTGCTTTTAAAAGAGCAAAGATTTTAGATAACATAGAAAATTCTCTGATATCTGTACCATACGATATTTGCGAGATTTAGATTTGCATTTAAAAAAAAACACGAGATACTGAATCACAGAGTTTCATACGTAATTATCTATACTGATATAAGCCTGATGTGTATTGCAAAAAAATAATTTAGATTACTTCATATATCGAATATATTGTTACACTAGACAGAGGTTTATAGTGAATTGACTTCGGCTTCATATGGCGCTACAATATTATGGAATTGATTTAAGCGCTTGTAAAGACCATTTAGACTCAGATTTTTATCATCTCAAGGCTTCTTGACAAATTCACTTCTATCAATTTCAATATCAAAAGAGATCGCTATCTGAACAATGTTTTCAACATAGAATAGGTTATGTTTGCGCAGTTAACTGGATTTAAATCCACGTAACATGAAAATACATTTGTGTAGCACCTGCGTATAGGCAGATATAAATCCTTCGTGTCTGTCACTAAGATTTTTATCGCCTATTCGTCCCTGTGGATACAATGGGCAAGTTACGCGTCGATGGAACATGGCGCTTGTGACACAATTCCACGATCAATGCGTGCCGATGCATTGTCGGCCGATTGTCGCTATCAGCCGCCACAGAATTTATTGCAAACGCATTTTTCCTCCGTTAGTGCTATACAAGGAAATAGGAACAAATAATCGAAGCGTACGTACTGTTATCGACCAACAATTCCATATTATCGACGAGAAACGACGACGATCAACAAAGAAACGAACAAACAGACAGAGACACAGTAAATTTCGATTTTATCTACAGAATTTACGCTACTTTATTCCGTACCAAGTTTCTTTCGATAATACATAAGACCCTCGAATTACGAGGTAATGACTCTGTTTGACTTTTACATAATGATCGTTCAACCTCACGACTGTCGTATTCTCGTTTCGCTGTTTTTCAGTTCCGATAAACCTGCCTTCGGTTTTTCCCACCCGCCAATTTCTTTCCCTTCACTATGAAATTACAGGGAACACAGATAAATGTAGTTAGAAATTGCTACTTGGATATTTACGTATGTACTGTTCATAGGCAAAAGTGCCTAACCCCACTTTTTAAAGTTTTAATGCCAAAGCAATTAATTGATGATTATCTTGTATAATTTCATCAATCTTCCTTACTATTCGTTTTTGCGTAGAAAACCAATTTGTCAAATAAGCGGCTGGTATAATCAATGGCGCGCGTTAAACTTTTACATAGGACTCTGGTAAAATGACGGTGCAGGTAGATTTACTCTGTTTTATTCGCTGGCGCAAAACCTGCAACGAGGAGGTAATGTCGCGAAATAATGAATAATCCTTGGTTCAAGTAAAAATAAGATGCGCGACGCGCGAGAAGTGTATTACGCATGCGCATATGTAAGCTCTCCAGCGACTGCGCATGCGCCAATGCCACTGCGCACAAGTTAAGTACTTTCTTGCGTCAATCGTGAAGTAAGCTTACGACGACACTAGGAAATGGGTAACGACAGAGCACACAGCTACATTCTTTTTCCCTTCTGTGTAAGTTCGCCATGCTGTAACACTGTGGAATGTGCTTATACCTGCGCCCGTTTTCAGGACACAAGTGTCGAGAACGTGCGCGACGTTAGTTACGAGTTGCATAATGTTTCGCGCTTCTGGCTTTCGCGAAACGAACGAGAGGAGTCATTGTTCGAATAAAGAATGTTAACCGGCTTCACTGATAAAATATCACGTAACTAACGTTCGCGTTAAATGCGCACGGTAGAAAGTCAATTAGAGACTGAAGAATAGGGAAAAAATGAATTAATTTTAGCTCTCATTCTAGATAAGAAATACAAAGGAAGAAAGTCCCAATTACTAAGATATAAGACGAAAATAGGTTTATAATCGATATAATCACTAACTATTAACCGACAGCGGTAAAAAAAAAATTACTCTACGAAGCACATTTTCATATTGTCTCAGTATACCAATCAATTCCTTGTATCAAAAACAATGCCTGCTTAGTATATTTTTCTTCATTTAAAGTTATCCACATATAAAAGTCCAAAGAAATGAATTGGATTTTTATTGCAATTTTTTACGAAAGTTTTAACTGGTCTATGGTAACATTTTTTTTTTTTTTTTATTATGTCTATAGAATATACAGACAAAATTTGACTCTTAAATCCTGGAATATCCTATATAAATAGAAAGATGGACAGAATTTATGCAGTAAATCTCACACGATGTTATTTAACTAAGAAATAAACATTCGTTAAAAATTTGAAACATTCCAAATCACAAATCAGAAGCGTGTAATAGAATTCCACATTTAGTTTTGCATCGAACAAACGAGCAAGCTTGGAAACTGTTTACACGCATATTCGAAATTACAGTCGTGCCGCTCGACGTGCCTCTATTACAAAATGTAGACATCAGTCGGCTGTAAGAATGGTCACCTGGGATACGAGCCGGCGAGACGCTTTGCTGGTGAACCATAACGCCGGACGGTGCATGTTGCTGCTGAACGAAAGCATAACGGCCGCTCTATCTCGAATAGAGTCGCGCTTCTATAAAACGACCTCTATATGGGAAAGTGCAAGGACGTCGTTACGACTGAAGCCACGTAGACATCCTCGGTCGTGTTTTACTCGTTGTAGCAATTTGATGTCGTAAAGATGTTTATTCTTTCCCATCTTCTTCGTGTACTTGTTATTTTTTAATGTTTTTACTTTTATATCCTTTACATTGAATGTCGTAGTTACTTGCATTAAAAGCTTGTAAAAAAGATAATGATTATTATTGAGCTTCCCGAGCGTTTCGAGAATTGAAAGAATGAAAGAACATTGAGACCCGATAGATAATGGTGCTAAGGATGCTCTTCATCGTGGTGAAAGTGAGAATGAACGTAGATTTCAACAACAACGTTATTCGTTTGAAACGGTTACGAAATGGTTCGGGTCCTACGAGATACAACTTTCGTTTAAAGGACATAGTATTTTAAAAAAAGAAAATAGATTTGGATCTTGAATTCGATCGATATATATTTTTTTCATTTTTTTTCATTCACGTCTACTACTTAAAAAGTTATTCAACTAAAAGTGTCCTTGTAATATTTTCGCCTTTTTCTTCCTGTAACTTCCTGATTCGATACTTCTTACTCTTTTTGTTTTTTTTTCTTACATTTGACCCTTGACGTATTCTGACCTGCGTCGCCACGCTTGCATATTGCAAGAATATCCATCGACGAAGGTTAACCGGATCAGTTTCGCGACCGTGGATAGCCTCTTTTCGCGACAGTCGTTTCGAGGATGACAACTATGTACACTACGACAATATTACCTCGGAAGTCAGATATCTTGGTGACGGAACAGCGTTCGAAAGTACGTATTGTGGATTATTTATCGAAAGCCCGCACGATTTCCGGCTGGTGAAACGACGTCGAGCCTTTTTTGGCAAAGATTGCGAGCGTACAATGTCGATCGTGATCCGAACTCTTTTTGCGCTTGTTACGAAAGACTGCGCTGCTTCGGTTGACGGCCTTCCATGTTGCCCGGAGTAATTTAGTGCCGTTTTATGGCTCGAGATGAGTCAGAATCGAAGGACGTGGTCTTTTTAATTTGTCTGGGAGTATGGGGTTTTTATCGCGTGTAAGTAGAATAATATACGGGAAAATTTGTAATACGTTAATATCGAATGATACCATGTAAAATTAGAGATCATTTAAAAAGAAAGTTTTTCAATTATTTAAAAAATAGAGTAAGTATATGTAATATAAGTATGTCATTGTAGTTTGAGAATGCTGCATAATTTCTAAGTTTCTGAAGAATTTGAAATAAAAAGTGAAACAAAAAGAGTTTAAATAGTAGTAAACAGTATCAAAGCTTCAGTCTTGCTAACTAAATAAAATACTGCCGTCAGATGTACATAAAATTATCTAATTATATATCAATCCGTACTGTCACTAGGTAATTTTTACTACAATATCCAGCAGTAAACATATTCACCACAAAACAAAGCACGTCTTAATCCGAATCACCAAAAGCACCATAATCAGATCTTAAATTGATTCCATAACAGTAAACCAGTCTATAATAAATAAGATCTCCTTAACTACCATTTCCATTAAAGTCGAATATAATGTCGCATTAACAAACCGTGATTTAAGAAGTTAATAAAGTATACTTATCAGAAATGGCAAAGAAACGCATAAAGACTGGGTAAACAATCGCCACGCGAGCATCATCTAAACGCAACTGGTCGTCTCGGTGAAGGGTTAGCCAGGCTCGACGCCGGGTATCAAGGACGTAAGAGAGCTCAGCATGAATGACCCTGCTGAATGAAGGCAGCGACGGTGAAGAGGACGATTCCGGGGACGCGTGGAACGAAGATGAATGCCGCGCCTCTCAAGATTGATTCCCCTCATTAGAGCGGGTTCGCGCGGATAATTAAGCTCGCATTACGATCTTGTAATAAACCGCGGCGGCGAGTGGCGGCAGTATATAAGTAATCCGGACACGCGTCTAACAGGAACACCCGTAAAATATGTCGGAAGGAAGGTGTAGGGGAGAGAGAGGGCATGGATTTTATCGTTGAGGAGCGGGCTACGCGCATTAAAAGCACGTTATCTCCTTTTTTAGAGCATGCGCGAGTAGGGTGCGAGCATCACTATGGAAAATCCGCGCCGACACACGATCGGATCGCATCGTTTCAAGGTCGAATCGCTGGCATTTGCGGCCATCGACGATTATAAATCGAACAGAAATCCGTATTTACTGCGTGCACGGTGTCACGATGATCGTCGTCGGGACCAGAGGCGACTGCGGCCTATCTCTATCCTTCTTAAGTACGAAGCTTTATGGCATCGATACCACAGCCCCGGTCTTATACCTACGTAACATTCCCTTTCCGGTAATTTTACAAATCACCGATGCTATTTCAGGAACGGTTTTTCCGCCCGAGAACGTTAATAGCGCATTATTTATAAAGCAATCGGCCAATTAATATCTCTCCACCCCTTGGTTGGCTCGATCCCTCCCTCCGTTAGCTATTCCTTATCCCTTCTCTCGATTCTGCCCTTCCTCTTCGACTCTCCCGAGGCATCGGGCGTCATCGTTATAACGTTCGGTTTTAATATCGAAGCCAGAGGAAAGGTCGTGAATGCTCGTAGTGCTGGGTGGTCCCATTGTGAGACGGCGGAGAAGCTAAAGTGGATTTTAAACGTCCGCCGGGCATAAAGAAGTACAGAAATTTACGTTCGTCGGCGTCCTCCTCCTCCTCCTCCTCCTCTTCCTCCTCCTTCTCCTCTTTCTCGTCTTCCTTCTGCTCCTTTTCCTTTTCCTCGTCGTCGTCATCGTCCTCGTCCACGTCGTCGTCGCCTCCTCTGCTCTCATCGTCGCTCTGGCCACGGAAAGAATGCCGTGATGATATACCAGTTTCGTAACCGTCTCCGGTGCGTAGCCGGCTCCCCCGGCAAGAAGCGAACCCTCCTTCAGGAATCCGCCGGCATTAGCGCTTTTTTCGAGGCCGTTTTTACGGGGCGTCATTGCCGATCCGCGCAGCCGGCGTACACCCGATGACACTCGTTTCCAGCGTGCCGATACACGCCGCCAGCCAGAGGACAGAGGACTACTAGCTTCGGGGGAAGAGAGCAGCGAAGAACGACGAAGCAGCAGACGCGACAGCAGATGAAGGAAGAGGAAAGAAAAGGAGGGGAGTAGGGACCGGTGTGTACTCGTTGCGCCGGCATGCTTCCTCGATACCGGGAAACCTAACTAATAATTCCGACCGGCTTCGTTGTTCTCCTTCTCCTCGTGATCATCCGCGGCATGGTTCTCTTCCTCCTCGTAATCATTACGGTTATCATTATTTCAGGTGCAACGACGAAGGACGAGGTTGAGAAGCGAGCGCCGAGTGTGGCAGAGGATAAAGGAGATGGTAGGAGGAAGAGAGACCTCCCAGCTACCTCAGGGCTCTCGAACGTTCAACGACGAGGGGAGAACTCGCTTCTCACTCCAGGCGATTCTTTCCATTTGCCCCGGTGTTTAGCGGCCACGGTGCGAGAGAGCGAGCTTTTTGTCCACGTACAACTTTGTTTCTTCGCTTCCTTAGACTTCTTCGACGAGGCATCCTCCTGCTCCTTCTCCTTCTCCTTCTCTTTCACCTCCTCCATCTTTTGCTCTTCTTCACACGCAGCATGGAGAATCGGCACGGACTCTTAAGATCGATGCGTTTGCAGCCACGGCTAAACGCATGTCGCCTCGAGAGGCTAGCTGTGTTATTAAGCGGCGGGAAAAATTCATAATGCCGGCAGAAACGGAAGCAGAATCACGGCTCCTTTCGTTTCCAGATCGGCCGGATCAATGGTCGTCTGGAATGTCATGTATTACAATAATTACCTATCGCTAATCACTTAGACCATGGCCTGTTCGTCGCGCCGATGAACATTTTCGCGGGGGACAGCAATTTCCGCTTTCTAATTTTTGCTTCTTTTGATGGCATATCGCGTGTCCGCTCCGCGAAACGACTCCTAAATGGCGTGTACACGCTTTATAAACGCCTACCGGGAAACGAACTGTGTGTTTTGCCGCACGATTGCTGTAGAAATGGGATGGGGTTAAGGGTGTTTGAAAAGAAGATTTGTGTTGAGTTATGAGCTATAGATCGGAGTTATACTCTCTCCGTCTCTCTGTTGAATACAGTTATTATATATAATTATTTAATTTCCTAAGCCGATAGGCGTGGGCTAAGTATGATAAATAAATAATAACGATAAGTATGATATTTAATTACATAGTAATTAAAATTCAATATCACAATTTAATGGTGTATAAACTTTTTTGCGAAGATGTTATTTTAAGTTTCGTATTTTAAGCAACTGTCTAACGTTCTCTGTTTCTCGCATTTTATTTTCTTATCGTGTAATGTGTATTTTATTTGAAATATGATGGAATTCCAGACTTCGTGATCGTGAATTCCGTCTGTATACAAAATAAAAAAGAAATAGCACGCACCTTAAATTATATCATTACACGTTAAATCATAACTATTAACGTTCACATAGTATCAAATATCATATTTTAAGTCATATTTGTCTAGGTAATAATTTCAATTTCTATATGAAAGTAACGAGCTGTAACGAAGACAACAGGGAGAAACCTCAATAACTAATTAACTTTTTTATCAAAATTCGCTCACGATTCTCTGTCTTCTCCCAGAAAAGTGGAAAATATCGAGTTTTCTTAACCGGGTGATGTTAATTCGATGTCAGGGATTGTAGAAAGACGCTTTACCGGTAAAATCGGTGTGTGGTTGAATAGGTTCACGCGATGTGTCGTGTCGGCCATTAAAACCCTTTTCTCTGTGAGACTCGTCGCAAAAGGACTATCGAAAGGGAAAGTATGGAGCAATAAGTTTTAAACTAGAAAATATAGAGCTGCAGAACGTTTTGCTGGTGTGGAGTCGGAGAGGAACGGTTCATTAAAGAGTTTTGTCGGAAAAACGACCCGCATCGACGCCTGACGTTGAAAAACAGCACAGGAAATTGTAATGATTTGTACTGGAGGCGCTCCGTTAGCGGTAATAGTGCCAATAAGTGCTTCTGGGAATAAAGCAATTTATCCTATATCGACGTAATATGTTTGTATAAAGGTACGTCGAACGCTGCTCACCGTGGATAAATCGCAGTTGCCTCCGAAACGAAATTTCCTCCGCCGACCTGTTTCATATCACGCACTTAAGAATTTATTTCCTCGTCTTTTTTCGGTTATTATACGTGACTTGTTACGTGGTTCTTTTTATAGGAAAATAAAATCTCTCGTTCTAAGCATTATGAAGACATTAGGCGTTAATGTAGTGTTTAATGCAAGATGAGACATTGATTGATAATGCTTAAATCGTAAATCAGTGTCCTTGAAGGAGATGAATGGTTTTTATAAAATTTTATTGGACCTTTTAATAGGAAGCTTTCTTCCTTTTAATGAGAAGCGCTTGTTGCTTCTACCTACCTTATACGGTCGATGTTCAATACGGCATTTATCTATGAAGAAAAAAAATTTGAAGAACATTTTTTCTTTTTTACGTATGTAAATTTAACGCTGCAATAACTGCGAGATTATTAGCGACGAAGGTGGATGTGCTTAAAATATTATGTCAATTATTTTTGTTTCTTTGCTTGAACTTAAGCAGATCGTGGATTCTGTGCTTGTTAACATCGTCTTATGACGATATGCGGTTTCAGTTTGTGCTCGATGCCACGTGTGCAATACTTCGAGCAAGATAAAATAAAGTAGCCCGTTGCGAAAATTTTGTTCGACAAGCTTCCTTGTCTCTAACCATTAAAATGGTGGCTACTAAAAATTATTATTGTTTCCAATAGTTACAAACAACATCACGATGGTATTATTGCGGTAAAACGATACTATAATAAAACGGAACTGACATGCGTTGGAGTTTCACTCGCGATAACCCTCAAGTGTAAAATTCTACGCACGACCACAGTTTATCAATTTCCTCCCGAGGAACGTCGCGCGATCATTTGCACACACAATGTCCCAAACATAGATTCATCAAAATGAATCATCACACACGCGTGACCTTTCAACGATTACCATAACGAGCCCTCGTGGAAATGGTGCGCACTTGCACGCCAGTTTGGTTTTCTCCAACCAATTTATGCTTCGACACGTAATTGGGGCCGAGGTGCACGCGGAATTCCGACCTTGAACGATCTCACCGACCGAACCAGAACAAGGGGGATACGGAATAAGGTGTGGAGAAGGGGAGGAGAATACAGGGACGAAGGGAGTCCCGACGAAATCGAGCGTGACCACGAGGGATGCACTACCGATCGATGAATCGACCTGGTAAAAAATTCGAGCGCGATGTAAAGTTGAACGGACGTCTGGTTTTTGCCCGGGGAACCGCTGGCCGCACGAAAATCGTCGGAAGCTGTCTGCCAACAGCCACCATCTCTCTCCGTCTTTCCCACGATCCATTACGCGGGTCGTGACGATCCTCGACCACGCTCCAACGATTGATCAGCCTTGACATTGAACGTTGCAAAAAGGTTCTGCTTGCAGACTTTCTGCTTTTCTAGAATCCCATCGAACGATTTATGGAAATATCGAATAGCCGTGATTAGTCGTCGTTCTGCTTTCTCGAATTGATTAATTTTAATTCACGTTTGCCGGAACTTCTTTTAGTGTTTTGTATAGTAGAATTAATATGAAAAGAATGTTGTTGACTAGTTTCCAAAAAATGACTATTCATGTATGTAGTATCTAAATGGGTCTTAGAGGAAAGGGCAAGTAATGATGTTTTGATTTAATAAATGATATTCGAAGCAACGAAATGATTACAATGCTGTCGTACGTCTTATTCTCATAGGCGGCTTTCGACTTCCCGATTCATACTCTCCGTCTTCTACACTTGCTCGCTCTCGCTTCTCAACTCACACTCTGCACACCTTTTGCATCCGCCCTCTCCGGCTTCTCAACTAACTCTCCCTTTAGCGTCTCTTTGCCTTTTCCCGTCCTTCGGAACACGTGTCCCAAAACGCCCGTGGTCAGGGTCACACAAACCCTTTCCTCGAAACTACCCACTTAAAAAGACCCAACGACACATTGCTGTACCCGACGATGCCGCGACTCTCGCCACTTTGTTTACGGTTCGGCCGATACCTTAGGCCTTTTGCCCACGATACTACATGTATATCCTGCTAATATTGGACTGAACAATACAAGTATAGAAATAAAGTTACGATGGTTGAACAACTTCAAGATAGTTCAGACCTACTTGCGAGCTAATAACAAAGAGTATCTTGACAAGTTTCTTACAAATAGTTCAAACGATTTGAATAAGAAATGCAATATGTTTCAGAGATGAATTAACTAATAAATTAATTAATTTGACGCGAGTTTCCTTTTCGGTTCGCTAAATAACCTAATTGAATAATTTAATTAATTCCATCAATGTGCTGTACATTGGCAACTTGCCAATAGGTATTCTAGTATCAGTCATCAATGATTCTCGTAGCAATGATTCTATGAATTGCAAAATTCATATATAAATAAATTATTAAGCCCAAAATATTGATTACAGGCAATACCAACAGGTTATCTCGTTGTTTAACAACTTAGACGTAGCTATAGTCAATGAACACCGCTAAATGCTTTTTATGTTCTAAGGCTCGACCAAATCGAACGATTTCTCAAATCTCAATCAATCTATCCGATCAACGATTGGGCGAAGAGAAAGGCCAGCGAAAATATCGAACGTTCATCAGGTTTCGCGTTTTCTTCGGCGGCCACGGCAGGCTTCCTCCTTCCCAGAAGGCTCGGAACTGCCTGTTCACGATGTTCGTTGCGGTCACACCTACATCGGGTGAGCAACGGGGACCACACAAATTGGCAATAGTGACCGGTACTGGGCCGATCTTCGTTCCCGAGCACGGTCCCGCTTCTTTTTCACCATCCCCAACTAATTCGCCGCCGTAGAACGACCTTTACATAGCCTACACCTTTATGCAACAAAAACTCACTGCGAGATGACTTTCGAAACATCAGAGGCCTGGCGCCCGCTCGACCTCGATCGACCGGTCGACCACTGCATCCTCTTCGTCCCGACCTCTTTATAGAAATTAGACGCTCTTTATCAAATACGGCCGTATCTCTGTAATTCGAAAATTTCTGGAAATCAAATCATTTTATTTCGAGTCGTTTCTCAGGTATTTCGATGTGTTAATTTGCTTGTACAACTTGAATTCAAAGCCCAACTTCTGCGAGTCGAAATTTGTTTCTAGGTTTTTTCTTTTATTATTATTTAATTTGTACTTTACAATTTTTCTAGCTGGACATTCGGTAAATTTGTTTCTATGTATACGCCAGAGTTTTGTCACGTAAAAATAAAGAGAAATTTTATAAGGAAGAAGAAGACTTTATTCTTATTTCGTTTATACAAGTATAAGACACTTCCGAACTCTAGCCGTGACCGTACGAGAGTGAGTCCCTACAATCTTTTTACTTTCGGTCATCTGTTCTCTCATTACCCCCCACTACCCTGTAGGCGTACGTGACCGTTGCTACGCTTCTGGAACATTTTATGGTAGGACCGTTAGGCCATAAATGAATCCTTAGGTACTCTGCCAATATACATTGTCGCCAAGGTCACCATGTGTTCCTCTCGTCGGTGCATCGGGTGCGAAGTATGCCGACCGGGACACCATCCTGCCCGAGGTGTGTGTGTCCTGGTTTCTGATGTAATTTACGTTACAGTTTCATCACTGCATCCTCCGCAGCCAACTTGAAATAATAGAAAATAAAACTTCACTATTCGTAAGAACAAACTATAAATAGGTACTTTTAGAAGTTGTTAGTTAGACTATCTTGCTTGTTTTCTTGGAACTTCATCAAACTCAATTGGCTGTTGGGACAACTATCATCTACGTCGTATTTTCAAAGCATCACACAATTACAAAATAATTTAGGAGTTTAATACACTGTAGTTTTACATGTTAAAGTTGAGATCAAACACTAAACGACCCACTTATCTTGTGCTTCGATATAAATATATACTTCTGAAAGGAAACGAAGAATTTCAAGTTCACACGATCTTTCGATACAGTTTGCAAAGGAATATTCCACATGGCACTACACAATTTTGTTACTTCTTAATTGACCATAAAATAAAACAAAATTCTCTGTAAGAACACCTTTAAACAATTAAAACAGTACAACATTTTTGTACATAATCTAAATATGTTTTAAAATATCCGAAATCGAGGCAATCTCCAGTAATATTTCTACTTCGAAGTACTTCCAAAACAAAACTTCGATCATTCGCGTGCGAAGACATCGACCGTCGCCAAAACGAGCCGAAAAGGCGACTCAAGTCGATTCGCAATCAATCGACACCTCGATAAAAGAATGTAACCATTGACGAAAAACACGTGCTCCGAATAAACTTTGATGGTTGCTCGAGCGGCATACGAAATTTCAGTATTGTCATCGGCCATTCCCATCTCTTATAAATAGCGTTCCTTGTGGCGCCGCGAATCCCCGACTTCCAAAGCTGTCCGCTTAAATCACGATCTGGCGACAACGTGTGCGTATTATGCGTCCAGCGAAATCTTCACCAATGAGAATTAAGAATATTCGCGGCGCGGCGCGGCGGCGTAACACGTCATACACGTTGCACGTGCCGCTCCCATAAGAATTCCGATTAAGATGCGAATGGAAACGAATTTACGAGACGATTCCTGCGAAAGGTTCACAGCCCTCTTCGTTGGAATGGAACAAGGGGAATGGTAGGTGTTACGTTGGGCGACACTCTACCTAGACCAGGCCACATACCGCGGGTAAGATGGTAACCAGATGCCCGCACATCCTCACTGCGTACCCTCAATAGTCTTAAGAACCTATCATAAATCTCAGGAATTTTCTAGCTGAAGTCCTTCAGACCGAACAAACATCTCTTTACTGACTCGTTTCTACAGCTTATTGTTTACCACGCGCAGACACGGGAAAGTTAGTTTTTCTCACGTATGATACTTCACACTAGCAACTTTCTGTCGAGGGCGGCTAAGACCCTTCCTAGTCCACCAACCTTTTTTTATCCAATCAGAAGCAATGTCTATTGCCCTCACTTCCTTAATCAAAATTAGCATCAACAAATCCGATGGTCCCTTGCGTTAGACACACCCATCGCTAGCTTTCCTCCGACACAGCATCGTCACTTTTACGGCACTTATTCTTCATCGTTAGAATAGTTAACATGTCATTACCGGGATTCTACTCTTAAATCAATCATTTACTTAAGTTATATATACGCACTAGTGTAATTATCTTCTTTACAAAGTTGTTGGAATAAACATTAATTTATACCTGTTAATTCAGTGGTTACAGTTGATATGTATACATACATAGTATAGTAGACATGATTAAGAAATCAATTATATAATGTGACGAACTTTGGTGGACTCTGTTGAAGTAATTTTCACTTCTAGGAAAACTCTACGTTTTCTCTAGTGTTTAGTTTTCTTAGTTCTCGAAGCCATTGAGTATTGTTTATTGCCTCTCAGTCTCATATCCCTTTCTAGGAATATGCGATACATAGATGGGTAGAGATAGGCCAATTTTTGTAATTTTATAAATACCCATAGGCCCATAGCTTCGAAGCTCTGTTGTAATGTAACGCTGCCAGAGTGCGGATCTGGATTAGCACACACTGTACTTATACTTAAATATGTTTCTATTACACATTCATCTACACGTTCCCCTCTATTCTATCGAGATAAACCTCAACACTAAGGGGACCGTTTAAGTATAATTTATTAAATACTTGAAATTATTTTTTCTACTATGTCATTAAATAATAAATTAATAAATTATATTGGAGAACAATATGATATAATAAGATGTAAGTTTCCAATCAATGCTCAAACCGCGTTGGAACCACTCGTTCTCGTCCGATCACGAAAGTTAAGCAACGCCGGGCACGGATAGTACTTAGATGGGTGACCGCTTGGGAACTCCGTGTGGCATTGGTTTTTTTTTAGTTTTCTTTCAATTCTTTTTTTCTCCTTCATAACTTCTGGCCATATACATCGCATTAAAAATTAGAAATATATTTTTAATATGAGAACTGTTATATCCGTACTTGCTGTTATGTATATAATTAAAGTTTATAGAGAAGAATAAAAAGAATTGAAACAAAATTTAAAAAAAGCTAACACCACACGGAGTTCCCAAGCGGTCACCCATCTAAGTACTACCCGTGCCCAGCGTTGCTTAACTTTCGTGATCGGACGAGAACGAGTGCTTTCAACGCGGTTTGAGCGTTAGCTGAAAACTAAGTTTTTATTATGTCATGTTATAGTTCAATACAATCTATTAATTTGTAATTATTTATGTATTCCAAAAGATTAGTTCAAATTTTAATATAAAAATATATATTCATTTTTTTTATATATTTGATTTTTATTTTGCACTTTTATATTATGTCTTAAATTGTAGATAGTTGTTAACACTCTATAATAATATTATACTATGTATACAAATTTCAAGACCTGATATTAATATTCTCACGATTTTGGTTTCCCAGGATGATGTAGCTGTTGCACTTGCACTTTGCGTCAACATTTTGTCGATATTGCAGCTTACCTTTTTTACGGAAGAGGCAATGAAAAACGCAATTACAGCAGCTACACGATTGTTGCTGAAAAACCAATATCATGACATCTCACCGCTGCGGGAACTTGAAATCTAAAATTAGATATTAACATTGTTTCATCAAAAATGATTAATTTAAACGTAATATGTATACAAGTCCAAGTATTATTTCATTAATTATAATATACTATTACAGTGAATTTATTTATTTGAGGTATTTATTTACAGTAATTGAAAAGAATTTAATGTAGTAATGTACATACAACTAAAACAACTAAATTTGTACAACTACTCAACTTCTGAGTGACAACTCACCACTCACAACGCATGACCAACTTCAACTCACTCCAAGTAATGATTAACAATTAACGAGTAACTTCTCACTGCAACTAATTCACTTTCTACACCAAAGCTTTCTTTTATCCCATAGTTTTCGGTACTCCTACCACGCACATGTGTTTTGTAGCTGTTGCTGACCTACGATAGTGTAACGTGAAATTGACACTTGGATTGTAAGAGAAAAGAAGGCTGAGTCGTAACCAAACTATTAATTTTCTTTTATCGAACTTTATGGTAAATTTAGCACTTACAAGAATAGAATGACACTGAACCGGAGAAAGAGGCTGCACAAAAATAGGAACTAGAACAAGAACTACCCGAGCTGGCTGAAGTCTCGGTTTATATGCGTTTTGGTTTAAGGATATTGAGGGGCTCGGTGTAAGTTATGATGTAGAAAAGTGTCCGAAGGTCGGGGGTCGATGTCTTATCTATGATGTAGACTAAGGTGTGTCATAGTTTCTGTATAGCCTATAATGATAAGGTGGTGATGTGTCCAAAGGAGTCCGAAGCTCGGCGATCGATGTCTTATCTCTGATGTAGGTTGAGGTGTGATTGATGTCACAATGGTCACGTACACCTTTTCCATCAGTTATTGTCCTAAAGGATCAAGGGTACATTGCTGGACCATATGGCCCATTGGGATTTCCTATCCTTCCCGGCCCGTCAGCACTTTCACATTTTTATCTGAATCGGAATTTTCTCAAATGGTTTTCCCACGATACTATACAATATTAATATTTATTTCTAGTATTAATTAAAACTTCAATCAATTTCGCCGAAAATAAATACTGTACTTATTTTTTATAAAATATAACATTGCATATATACAGTATTGAGCGTAAAAAGCTTCTTTTCATTATTTTGGAAAAAGCTATTTGTTTCTAAAAATAGAAGAGATATCCTACTCTTATGCTTATTGTACATACGTGGATAAAATCCACTGCCAACCAGCAACGGTCTATCTTTATAAAAGAAATGCACCGATCATATTCGTTTTCTATACGAGAAAAGTGTGAAAACGAAATGGAAAGGAGCATTCCATACCAGTGGTGTGTGTAGCTGTTAAAAATCGAAAGTGGATTTCCGCGCGTAACCGGTCACCGTCCGAAGAGAAAGAACGTGGCGTTCGATACGGAAGGAGCACGTGCAGCTTGCATGTGCACGCGACCGATAGAATATCCACATATATCGTTACCTTTGATCATCCACGATTAGAAACCACCGATTCGTATACGGAAGTTGCTATTACTGTATCTTAGTTCGTTTTCCTCGCAAAGGAATGGTGTTTGACCCTTCACTTTGTTATGCTTGATAGTCTCCACAGCTTTAACTACTGTTTGTGAAACAGTATTAAATTATCATGTTAATGGTCAGAAGCTCCACCTTCTTATTCCTGAATTTAATTTCTGCTATTTATATTATAAACACGAGGCAAAGTAGTAAAGATGATCTCTTCCCCAAACAATTTACAAATCCAAACGACCTATGAAGTTTAATAAATTTTTATCGTGGTCCACTTTCTTTGGCTCTATGGCTCTACCATAAAGTAGAGATCGAGGTTAGATTGATTTTGTGTATGGATAATTTTCTGTTGCGGTTTTATTAGAGTATATCGCGTAGAAGCATATAAATTCAAAGGCAAAAAAATTTCAAAGGAATCTTAATTGCTTCGATAGAGCTACTTACCGTTGTGTAAAAATAAAACAAGCAAGGTAACGTACATTTCAGATGAATACATTTCCTTCGTTATCTTAAATAACGCAATCCTTGCCTTTCTATTTATATCCCTTTTCAGTAAACGCGAAACGGAACCAACACAACATTGAGCCATTAATAATCCTTGGCTAAATAAAAATTATTCAACAGCGTAGAAACATTCGATACTAAATAAATCGAACAACGAAACAAAGTTAAATTCCTGTAAACCAACATAGAGCTACATATAATGAACGTCTCAACGACTTCAGTGACCCAACATTCCTTCACCCTTTCAATGGCACAACAACGGTCGACAGCAGTCAAAAGGATAATGTTTCAGTAACTGCAACTTGTCACGTCACCGTTTAATCCCTTCAATCGCTTACGCTCGATACGTTCGTCCGGACTATGATTAATGCAATGCGACGTGTCAATTATATTCAACGATCGACAAGTAGAATCGCGGCACCGTCGATTTCGTAGAAAACCAGCGAGATTCACTCAGCCGTAATGACTTCGTTTACAGGCCGTCGCATGAAATACCACGTCCATCATCATCCCCGCGGAAGAACAAAGAAAGTGGACGGCGTAACGACTCTTGGTGTCTCGAGAGCCGACATGTTCGACCCTCGATTAACACTTTTCAATTGGTTGCCTTTCACGTGTGGAAACGGTTCACGGGCAAATAGAAGAGAAGAGTAGAGAGAAACAGACAGGGCCTGTCGGCATAAAATTGCAATAAAAGGTATAATAGAAAAATCTGCTCGTTCTCCTTGAAGGGTGCCGCGTGCAGCGCGAAACGAATTGACATTCAAACGAAGTAGCGGCTCTCCCGATTTGAAAGTAGACACCTGTATGCTCGAGGGCCCTGGCTCGCGCATAAACATGCCTCCGCGGTGAGAATAAATCTGAATTCGATTTGCCACGAATTTACGACGATATTGTCGCCGAGCAGTGAGAAACGGTGCGAACCCAGAGATTAATATCATCGCGTCCCGGCGAGTCGTGTTTGCGTAAATTTCCCGTTATGTTTGCACTCGCGAACCCTGACAAAAATTCGCGGGATCCACGTCCTGCGATATCTCACGTCGGATATCGATGCATACGGGGTAACAGTGAGATTTATTCAGAATCGTGAGCGAGGTAACACGTTGAGTTTGACCCTTTCGAATTTCGAAATTCATGTTTCCGCTGAAAAGTGGTGGAAATTGTATTAATTTAATTTTAAATTTACAAGCAATCCTCCGAAAGCAATCCTCGTCCATGCTCATCTTTCTTTAAGAAAACCAAAGATTATTTTATTATTTTTAATTTCTATTTAATATGTCTCGATACTTTTCAAACAAGACGTTCATCGTATTATATTATATAATTTTTACGAGTGCATCTGTAATTATATCGCAGACAGATTATGTGCCATATACGAACCATTTTTACGAGTGTTAAGTAAAGCCTTGGATAACAAATTGTGCCTCATTTAATACGGTGATTATGCCGTTTTATTCTTCAACTTAAACGGCGCAACTTAATATCATGTACGATATATCAAGCACAAAGTTGCTGCTTTAATATGTTAAATGATACTAAAACGTATCATCCAATACATCCCAGGTTATTACCGAAAACAAAGCTAAGAAGCAGCCATACGAAGAAACTCGTTAGGAAGGATATATATATATATACGTATAACTCGATGATATTTCCGTTCAAATATATCATTTACCAGAAATTTTTCGAATGATTACCAGCATTATTTATTAGATAACCGCACGATCTCGCTATTAAGCGTTTCCTCTGCAATTTCTCTGCTCCGCTATATCGATAGCTCCATACATATAATCATATATCCACTATGATGCTCTTATAAAATACAGATCATGGAGATTTATAATAATAAAGAGTTGAATTTTTCTTTATTTATCTGCATTTTTTCTTATTTTTTTCAGATCAAAGAGACAGACGATAACACGTCATGAAGTTCCAATCTCGCCGCGTCTCTGCCTCTCTCGGATCAATTACAATCCACCTAAATGGTAGATTCCACTCGGCCCAATAAAGGCGTATTGCAATTAGTACCGACTGTATTTTCATCCACCGATGCTCCTCCCGGTCCATCTGTTATTGCCGATGCATTATGATAGCGCCGAGAGGCCATGAGAGATGTTGAAGAGCAATGTACAGTCGCTACAAGCAAATTCCAACGTAAGTACAAGCAACGAGCATCGAGTCCAAAGGTAAGTCGATCGTTCGATCTCTTTCATGCTTCTGCCCAATGTACGAAGACTCTTAACTTTCACGTCGACTGTTTTTCGATACGTTGGCTTTATTACAAAATCAAATGTTTAGTTGAGAGTGGACTGTGTTGAATTTCTTCTCGTTGCTTAGTTCTTGTTCTGAAAAGGACAGTTATGTGAACTGTGCGAGAGAACTGAATCGAAGCACGATCTGTGGATTGACGTTTAACAAGTCGTTTATTATGTTTCACGATGTTCTACAGCGACGAAGACGCGATACGTTTCGACAATTACAAACTACGATGACTTGAGACAGCGAAACTGTGAAAGAACGTGGTTCGCACAGAATAACGGAAACTTTTCCGTATAGCGAAATTGTATACTTGAAATAAACTTGCTTTATTGTTCTGCTTATTCTGACCGTTTTCCAGAGAGGAGACATTTGGTATGCTATTGATTAGTTGAATCATTATAATTGAAATTCGTTGATATAGTAAGGGGGTTATCCGAATCACCTAAGTTTCGACATTAAAGAATTTAATCTTGAACTTCGTACAGAATAATCAAATTTGCTTATTATTATTATCATTAGTTATTATTATTTCTATTATAAAACATCATTTTTATATTAATTAGTCTTTGATATAATAATGGTAAAAATGGTAATAATATAATAATGGCAAAATACCGTGTTTTTAGGTCCAACCATCTTAGGTTCTTTAGGACCATTTATATCAGCTTCCCCGAAAACTGTATCATTCAACATTGCGAAACATCCCTTTCGTATAACAATCCTTTGAACAAACATCGTGTCTGGTCCATTCCCCTTTCTTCAACACCCTCTCTCGTAATAAGCTTCGCGAACGTCAATAAGACGTCCAAAAATTTCCATCCGTCTCCACAACCAATGTGCGCTAAATGCACGTTCAATCCGACGACGGCCATTTACAAGCGTAACTCGTAACTTAGCATCGCGTTAGGTCGACTTTACAACCTGACGGAGGAGCTCTGAGAGCACGGTGCACCGTTTTACGTTCTCTTCCTCTGCATCCCCGTTTCATCGTTCGTTCGAACGGGGAGGGAGAAATTAACAAGTTACCGGCGTACGAGAGACTGGCGCGCGCGTAATTACGTTCGTTACGTCGCGTTACGTACGTTTACTCTGGCCGACATATCGTTAAGCCAGCCCGGCGATTCCGTCGAACGATGGAAAAAGAGCCGCAGAAGAAAGGAAACGCGAGGCAGAAAACGCGACGATGGTAGCGAGGAACGAACTGGAACATCCGCCGTCTTCCCTTCGTATCGCCGCGTTCTCCGAGGAATTTTTACGACTCGAACTCGACGGTCGTTCGAGCTAGGATAGCAGCCCGGCTTCTTCTTCCAGCAGAGTGCCAGCACGGGGGCCACTTGCAGCCCTTTACTACTTTCACGTTTAAGCGGCTATTAGCGGCGATTTTCGCGACGGCAACCTCCTTTCTCGGCCCACACTGTGCACAACCCACCTTCCCACCGTTATTACCTTCCCTCCCAGGGAATCTATCCCTGGCAACTCTTTGTTCGCGCGCCCGTTACAAATATGTGCCACTTTTAATCTCCTGCTTCCTGATTCCCTGGGCTTCCTTCCCAGCATGGATCTATTAAGAGCTACGATTGCGTGATATGATATGCAAAGCGACAGTATTACGATAGTTTTATAGTATCTAGATAGTATTTGAATATTTATTATGTAAGATTTGTATAACAATACATTTTAATGCGTTCCATTAAATTTTTAGATTATTGTAATGAGTACGATTATCATAATTATAATTAAAATGATAGAATTTGAAAGCAACTTGATAATGCATATACAAATTAACGAATATTTATTAGAGATATATTATAAATTATCGTTATGTGTACAAGCTTCCAATTTACATATATACATTGGATTGATAAACAGCACATAGTGTGATAAAAAATTCTTACAACTAATGATATTTCTCTCAAAAATAGAAAATTATTATTATTAGATATTAATTAATATTTAAATAAACTTGGAAACGAGGGGAAAAATTGTTATATAAATATAAATGTTTATTTAAGTATATCTTATAAAGTACATTGACTCTATAATAATTAATAATTTCTTCGTATAGTTCTAGTCCAAGTCTCAGGTGTTATCTATGTATTCCCTAAATACTACCAGCTCCTTTGTTCCAACGCCCGAAACATAATTATTCTAGCCATTGACTGTTTTTACGACTTCGTTATATCGTGGCCCACACTATACATCGCTGAAACGACGCCTTGATGAAGAAGGGTTTCTTTGAAGACACCGATTTTTCGGATACCTTCCCATTCCACGTTCTCTGGTTCTAGTTCACGGTATGTAATTGCAGTTAATGAGATCGCGAGAAGACGGCTTTTATTGGTCGACGAGTGATTTACGTGGTTTGAAAGGCGGTTTGATGGGGTACAGGTTTGATTATAGGGGTTGGTTAGGAAAGAGCAGAGGAAATGGTTTGCTTGGTGAGACATGTTTATTATCTTTGAGGCTCATGGATTGTTAGTGGAAAAGATTGTTCAAAGACTGTTCTCATTTACACGTATAAAATAAAATTGTTCCTTTTAATATCACGTTGGAAATCCATTTGTAATTATCTTTGCACTTATTCCGGGACGTTATAACGAGCTGTTCCATTTTTTATTCGTCTTTTTTTCCTTTTTTCTCCTTTAGCTATTTTCAAAGATAAACTAAATGAGCATGGAAACCTGAACTTGTTTGAAGGGGATATTATTTTAAGGAAATTATGTTTTCCAACCATTTAACTCTACTTTTATTTATTTTCATGGTTGAAGGGCATACCATTCTGCGGAATGACGTTAACGAGATTGCATAAGCGTAGTATGCAGGATTAATATTAATATTCTTCGCGCGAGACGTTCAAATGTATGAATAATATTTGGAAACATGTAAGTTTTGTAATAAATTTAATATACACCTTCATTTAACATTATACTGCAAATATTAATATCGCGTAAGAATTCCATATCAGTAACGATTTGTTGAAATAATTGCTCATTGAAAATTAATCTGTGCAAGTTGAATATTCAAACATAAGATCACTCAATTTCTTTGTAATTTTTATCTTCAAAAAATAACAATTAAAAAGAACGAATGAATGAAAATTTAAATCAATCTTCTGCCCAAAAGTATTTCAATTTGTAAACTTCCTTATTAATTCTATGGTAATAGACTAGTTTCGAACATAATTTTTCCATAAATATGTCGGGTTTTCGTTAGGATTTCGGCGTGATAATTCTTCGTTAAAATTTGCCATCGTGATGTTCAACAAAGATTGTATTTACACAAAAAATATGTTTTTACAAAGTTTAACGAATAATTAGTTTAACGGTTAACTAGTTTAACAAACAATAAGTATAACGGATGCTTTTTGACAATGTTCTTGGGTTCAATAACGAATCCACGGTCAACGGGAAAACTCTTTGTACAATAGAATATATTTTATAGCACGCAGACACGTTTACTCAAACGCTGGGTTACTTTCAGACTGACAGCCAAGTCGATAACAGTAAACTCTCCAAGGTGATTGCAAAATAAAAGACAGATACGGTCACATTTGTCAATTACATATTGATCGGGAATATCAACAAATTCCCAAACGCCTAACGTTACTAGGCTGTCCCGCGTAAAACCAACATTGCTCCTGACCGGGGCTTGATTGTTAATACATCGTGTCCCTCAACATCGGTACTTCCTCTTAGACATATCGTTCATCCCGTGACCGTGGCTACGTTTGGCGACCAGTTATGTCACTTCGAGCCCAAGTATTGGGGATCTTCCTAAAGAAAGGCCCGATGTCCCTACATCTCCGACAAATACATTAACATCCGCTCTCTACTACTTATTTAAATGATGCTATTTTATTCGTTGAGATTTACTCCAGGAACATAACACATATATTTTCCCTAGAAACCATAGATTGAACTATACTACACCATTTAATTTTACATTTAATTTTTGCTAAATATTATATCTCACGCGCGCTTTTTCTCTGACACTGTTATCTAAGCCACTCACATCGTTGAACATTTTCTAATCCATGAAATATATCTCATTTTGATCGTTATAAAAATTTGAACAAGGTGAATCACCGGTCACCACCGTGGCAATAAACGTTTTAATGAATACTAACGTTTCTCCTTCTCCGTGACCTAGAAACATCGAAATTGACATTACACCCATTATCTAATCGACTAAGTATTAACGAAGAAAACCCGCCAGAGTTGTCGCCACGAATTAGCAAGTAGTTTCTAAACAGATCTGCTGGTTTCTAAACGGGAGCAAAACTGTTCGCTTCTAACTCGTTTCTACACAGATGGCTGATTATTGGAGGCTGGTAGGGTTAGTTAATCTTCCATCTCTGCGGGAGAATGGTTCTGCCAAATGGCGTGAGCATCGCGATCTCTGAAAATCGTGTCGTCGCATCGTCAAGCGGCCGGTTTCCGGGAAACGGCGAATTCCTCGGCACAACGCGAACCTGTTCCCCTCGAAAACGACCTTCCTACGCCGAACAATGGGTGTAGGCATCGGGCGTGGGTGATCGACGAAGGATACCAACGCCAGATCTGACCTTATACGATCCACCATGATGATGTAGTTCGATTGGTTTCCACGATGCGGAACAGAGACAGTATCTTGGACAGTGTCTCGTTATTTTCGATCTATTTTAAGAAAATCTCGTGTTGTCATTTAGGGTCGTTTAGGGTTCCTTTAAAGCAAGTAATTCTCCTTTTGAACAAAAGTAAAGTTATAAATCTTAGTCGTTTGATTTTTGGTACGTTCAAATGGAATCACGTGTATAATTTTTCGAGTTATTGTCGAAGAATTATAGGTGTTTCTCACATACGTATTTCGTGATAATTATTGCTATGGCAACTGGTGAGACCGTAGTAACGTCATCATATATGAACTTCCACAGTATAGTGATTATTTACTTTTACTTTAAGGAGACTATTTTGGTTTTTTGAAGAGGAAGATGTACCTTTGATCGCGTGGAAAAATGATCTTGTTTTAAAAATTTATTTCGGCGGAACTACTTATTTTATAGTACGATTTCACTTTTTTCGATATAGATATAATACGTAGTATATTATTTAAAAGAATCATCGAACAAAAAAAAACGAACGTATTCGAGAAATTGATTACATTTTTTTCCCTGGTTATATAAATTTTTCGTCGAGAATGTAGGACAATGTTAAGAAACTAAGGAACTCTCCTGTAATATTAAATTTGTGGAGGATAATGGTGACAGAAGAAACACGTTTATCATCAAGAATGAATGATATGTCTTTTAAGTTCGTGGGCAAGGTCGAGTCGCTTTTACTTTCGCCAGGATGGAACAATGACGCCCCTTTTTCTGCTGGTAAAATTGATGGTGTGCGTCGAGTGAAGTTGAATGCTGTGTATCAAAGAACAATTGAACGCCTCTGCCCAAGCGATCGCATTGCACTACTTTAAACGTGTTTCATAACGTACTGGTAATTATGTAACACTTTTTTCAGTCATCTACAGAATTTCGTTAATCGAAATACTTCTCAAATAATACGTAATAATATAATTGAAGAATAGGAATAAAAAAGGCTGTACATGTTAAAATTCAGGTGTTGAAATATTTTCGAGAGCCACAGTATCGATAATTCATATTTTATCTCGTAAAATAATTCTTCTCTCTTCAAGATAATTACTTCATAGAGAAGTAAATTACTTCACAAAACAAAATTTGTTGCAATCCTATAAATTAGTTTTGAGAATGTAATAATATTGGTCTACTATTGAAAACTATCACAAAAAGTACTACTTATTGTACATTTCTGTTTATGGTGTTTATTTACACAATCTGTTTAATGATTCACGCAATGATCAGCACTAATTAAATCATTATTCGCACTATGTACTTTTTCATAGCGTTATTTAAGTCTTCTATCTACGCTATTAATCTTGATGTATGCGTTGCCTAGTTTGTGATCTCTATGTGGGAGTTGCATTCTATGACATTTCCTCGAGGGAATCGCAAATAGCGAAAAGGTGAGTCACAAGAGAAATGCGATACGGTCAACGACAGTACACACTGTCGCTTTTTGCCCT
Organism: Bombus terrestris; assembly: GCF_910591885.1. Classification (NCBI taxonomy): domain Eukaryota; kingdom Metazoa; phylum Arthropoda; class Insecta; order Hymenoptera; family Apidae; genus Bombus; species Bombus terrestris. Next base: position 21,381,460 of record NC_063274.1, on the reverse strand, counting down.
GGCACTAAATCACTAGAGCTTCAAACGACTATGACATCAACGACCGCAAAGACGCACCCATTTACGAGTTACTGGGTCTGCTGAATCGATCCGAGAAAGCGGATCCTTCTTTGAAATCCCCGATCGAGAAAATGTGGAATTCAAGGAATCAACAATTCCTTTAAAAAAATATATTACTTATACTATTTTGATTTTATCGATAACCATTATTGCTATATATATATGAAAAGAATTCACGTGATAATTTACGTCTAACAACGATAAAGAAGACAATGAAAAACACATATATAAAGTTATATAATATATAATGTTAATGTATAATGTTACATAAAAGCACATACATATATACATGTCTTTTTCATTATCCTTTTTATCGTTCATAGTAAATTATCACACGAATTCTTGTCATCGTTCTTAATAAAATATAAATAAAATCTTGTTATTTAATTAAAACAATAAATTCTATTTTATTGTTGAAACAAGAGTAAGATCAGGACATGAAAATTAAGGACAGAGTAGGATTAATCCATCGAACGAATCCTGTCGTATCATTCGATCTCGGATGAGATCTGATCGAATGATCGATAGGGATTGCGGCATCGATGATCAATGGAATGTGGTTCGGTGGCCTGATCGCGACACAAGAGGAGGCGTCGAGAAAACGTGATTAAAAGGGACGGCTCGGTTTTCCTCGACCCTCGGTTACTGGGGAACCAGTAGAGCTGGTTCACCCGACTAAACGGCGTACGTGTTACAATGCGCCACCGGCACGAAGGTCAGCCCCGTAAATTCTTGTCATTCATCGTCTGTACCGTGCTAACTACGTGCAAACAACCCGCGAGAATTCCAGCCGGAAGATTGATTTCTAAGCGGTCGATCCACCACCTAAAACGTTCATAATTCAGGCCTGTATGGGGCGAATTAAGAGGCGAGCTTGCCCTTTATCATCCTGACAGGTCAGGAAGATTAAAATCCAAGAATCGATGGTGGGGGAAGAGTTTCGAGGTCCTTTATTCTTGGTAGAGTGATGAATTATGGCCTGAAAACCGCTACGGGAGAAATTTATATCGCGTTGATATATTTTCTCAGAGCGATTCGCTACTGTACTTAATGGAAAGAAGTGAGAAAGAAGGCTTTTGGATCGTGACAAGGGAAGGTTTTTATAAAAGAAGTTTCATCTATAGGGGGTTTGAGCGGTGATTGATGCGAATTGCAAACAAAAGATATTATAGAGGATATTTCCAATTTTCTCGGACTTGTTACAGGAATACGATCTATCGGTGAAAATGAGTATTGGGGGAGTCAGAATGTTGAAGTTTAACTATCAGGAATTACGAGAGCACAAAGAAAGATCTGATATATAATAAGGAACATTTTGATTTATATCATTCTTTATTAAAATGACCAGAAAAAAGAAACAGTTATATTAAAACAAACCGACAATTTCCTTGATCTCTGTTTGAACAATTAATTAAAATGAAAAATAATTAATATGGGAAAGGCGATTGTTGTATCATCCGAACATTTTTATCTGCCTATTAATTAGGCTATTCTACCGTACTATTGTATTATGAAACCTAACATAATATAATATAAAGTAATATTATAAAATAATTTACATGTACCCAGTCACTCTTTCATGATTTCCATCCAAGCTTACGTTCCGCGTCAGGTGGACCGAATTCATTATCCGCAATCTGGCGTTGCTATCGGGACCGCGGATCTCGTAAAAAATTCTGAAGGCGTTATCAGAGGAAGTGCTGTCACGGCTAGTAGGATCTGCTATGCTAATACGTCGTTGGCCACGCTGAGGCCGGCATGGCAGCACCAGAAGAGAGGAATCGCATTTGCTATTAGGAATGGCATGTGGCAAAGGGCAGCATGTTGAACGAAGAGGAAGATTAGGAACGCTGCACCTGTGCCCAGAAAGGGTATACGCGTAATCATACGTTAAATGCCACTAATCCGATAAGAAATTGACTGACAAATCGCCATTCTCTACCGGGGAACGCACCCACACAACCGCCACGTCACGTGCGATCGCTGCTTAACGTCCGCGAGCGGCGGAAAGAGAGAGTAAAACCTTTAATGTCAGGTGGTGCTTCGTCATTCCACGGATACTCGTAGCGAAGAACTCGCCTCTCTGGTATTAGCCTATCTTTTTATAATTAGCAAACAGAATCGCATCGCGTATGAAAGATTCGTGATATTGTGTAGATGTACGCTATCTTTTGATTTTTGTTTTATTTTCATCTGTGGAATCTCCCGGACTTCACATTTGCTACGAATTCAGGAACGCAGCGTATATTTCTAAAAATTCATGTATTTTTAACAAAAATCATAAATTGAACTATGTATTGAATACACACACATATGTATCTTAGATATTATATTATATCAATCTTGCTATGGTTTCTAAATTTTTATATCGCGATTTCACTTTCCTTTCGGTAAACAGAAAATCTCTTAATGTATTGACATAAACTTTAACATACAATTGTAATGGAGATAAAAAATCTTAAGAATACAGCAGAAAGATGTTGCTTGCAGAAATAGTTGCAGATATGATAATGATAAAGACAAATATCAAATTATATCTTTATTATTAATAATCTTATATATATATATACCATTGCTCTCAATTTTGGAATTCAATTGAAATGTAATTCAGTATTTGTCTCTATTATTATCGTGACTGCCTTTATTTTTGCAAGCAACGTATTTCTGCATTATTTTTAAGATTTCTTAATCTCTATTACAATTGCGCGCTAAAACATTCTTTAATATATTAAAAGCTTTTCTATTTAGCGAAACGGAAGTAAAATTGGGATATGAAAGCTGAGAAACTATAGCAAAATTAATACAATATGAGTTCGTGTTGATTAGCACAAAGATTATAAATGTTTGCTGACATCGGTGATTTTTGGTCTCGTTTAAATACTAATGTTAGGAAAAGAAATACTTACTATATTGAATACTTATTATACTTATTATATTAAATACTTACATTATATCTAATGATATTCTCGTTATACTAAAATACTAAAACACACTTTTATCGAAATCTTTTCCGTTCAGAAAGAACAGAGACAGAATCTCATATGGAGAAGCACTTAATATTTATTAAGATGAAGTTTATTTCTGGTGTCGACTTTCACTAATAATGTTTGCTCGCAATAATTAACTTTCGCTTACACTTGTAAATTGAATTTTTCGTATCGATTAATCAAAGTAAAGAAAATAATAAATGCGAACGTAACTAAAAGGTTCGCAATAAAAAATTTTTAGTGTTTGAAAGGCAGGAGATTCGAATTATGCCAGGATCCCCAGGGCAGAGGCTGTTAGGCTGTCATTAACTTTCGCTTTCGAATGATCTATCACACCATAAAACGAAGAGAAAGTGAAATTCCTTGTAAATCATTGATAGAAATCCAAGCCACGAATAAAGCGCTTAACATAAATTAAAGAAAAAATCAGCGACATTAACCCCTACCTTGATACCCAGACGTAGCTTCGACGAGCAGCCAGGCGAACGGTGATCTTCCCACCACTTCACCACTAGCCCACAGAACAACTTCGGTAGACACCTACTTCCCGTTTGCGTATCGAATCCCACTAAAGAAACACTCTGTCTGCGTCCACGTGGTCGACGGAATCTCAGTCGCTCGATCAGCGATCTCGATTCTCTCGAAAATGTTCGAACGTTCGAACGAGCGCCGATGATATACAGTCAATATACGTAGAAGGTTCCGGTGAGATCTTGAGTCGACAAGACCAGGACACTACGCCGGTACCGAGCACACGTCACGCGAGACGCCTCCGCATGAAGCATCGATCTCATAAACAGTCCGATCACGACGATTTCGAAACACCACGGGAGATCCTCCCCGCGAAAGGAGGTCCACCGGAGAGGATCAAATAGGATAGAAGTGGGGAGGATCGTAAGCAAGAAGGCGGAAAGAGAGGTGGCGCGATGACTGAGAAGATTTCGACGGGGGTTGACCAAGCAAGTCCGTCCTTGACGCGTTTGATCGCGACCGATGAAACGATCCTCTCCAATGTGGAATTCGCAGACTCCCTAGGATCGTCGTTCGACCGACGTCCAAGAAGTGGAAGATTGGCGGGGTCGTTGCCGCGCGGATCGTCGTGGAGTGTTGATCGTCAGAGGGAGATCTCGCGATGGCTCGAGCCTATGGTCTCGGGAGAACTGACAGTGGCCTCCGCTCACCGGAGTAAGGTACACCCTACTACCTCACCACTACAACTGCTAGTTGCTTCTGTTACCACTACTAGCTGGATCACGCTACAACTACTACTACTTCTACAACTACTACTACTTCCACTACTACTACTGCTGCTACTACTATTACTAATACTACTACTACTGCTACTAGTACTACTACTACCTCTACTACTCCTCTACTACTGCTACTAATACTATTACTACCACTACTTCTACTAGTACTTCTACTATTACTAGTACTGCTGCTACTACTACTACTACTATTACTATTACTATTACTATTACTATTACTATTACTACTACTACTACGACTACTACTACTAATACCACTGGTACTGCTATTACTACTGCTATTAATGCTACCACTATCGGTTGGGATCACTCTCTCCCTTCTGTTTTCTCTGTGTTCGCCTCTCGTCCGGTCGTTCTACCACGCCGATCTCTGACGACTTTCTTTCTCCTCCTTTCGTGCTTCTGTCTCCCATCCTTTATTGCACGCTATCCCGAATCCCTGCCAATCCAGCTTCATTTTCTCTGGCACGGCGGCACTCGTTGTATCGGAGCACCGCGAGACTCGACGGACGTCCTTACCATATGTGAAAGGCGCACCCACATGGACTCCCTGGCCTGGTTGCACTCGTGTTTATGATTCTGTTACGGGTCCCCGGCTGCGTGGAGCGCCGCGCTGCGTCGCGGGTGCGCGCACTCTGTTTCTCGACCGGCTCAGGGATGCCATGCGGATCATGGACACGTCAATGTTCGCCGCGTCCAATGAGACGTTTTCTGATGCCACGAGACGTGCTACTGACCAACGCTGCGCCGCGGCGCGGTGGAGGGAATTTTGATGTCTGCTCGCGTTCCAGCGACTGATCTTGCTCGGCAGCAAACTGCTCGGATTTAACGCTAGAACTACCGATTTTTCATATTTACGTAAGTATATTATAAGTGGTTGATTGAAATTAAAATGGTCTGATAAAAATGATTAGAGATACAGAGGGTGTTCTATCAATTTGGTACATCTGAAATATTTTTTCTATTTCGGATAATAAACGAAGATATCGTTTATAAAAGTCAGAGATATCCTTCGTAGATTGAATTGTGTAGATTAATTGTTAGTTTTTCAATTTATTCGTAGCGTGCTGTAACTTTTGTTCGAATTTATATTTTATTCGATAAATAAGAATTTGTGTTGGTTCAGATTGATGAAGATAAAACCACAAGTTGTTACAATTATATACGTTACGTATATACTCCTATACGTTTCGTAAAAATCGAAATACGTTTAAAATATCCAGTAGGATGCTAATGCATATAATGCATACACAACAGGAAAAAGAAAGTTAATATAACAGCTAATATAACAAGACAATTACAAGTATCGGTAATCGTGATTCTGCCAATATGCTGCTAAAAAATAGTATCCCATTACAGGAAGCTACCTTGAAAGAAATAATCTGTTCTTTACATAAAATAGAAAAGCAAGAAATAAACAGAATGCATCGTTCAATTACAAAGCCCGATTTTTCCAAAACAAACTTAATAAATCTGAAAAGGGAAATGATGCTGTATAATCTAGTATATCGTCTATCATCCACTGGCAAAAAGCACACGTAACTCACAGGCAAAGAGTATAGAAAGAAAGATATTATAGCGAGTATGACACGCCTAGTAGTCGAAAGAATATCAGGGTGTGACAGGCGAGCAATAATCGTGCGGTATCTTGAGCACCCATTATTCCTAGGCTTTTCCAAGGCAACCGGTTAAGACGTTCAACAGAGCATTGCACTTCGTTGTCCTCGTGGCGAATTGTACGCGAAAGAATAGTGGAATTACGATGCAACCTGTTCGAGAAAAAGAACTAGGGCCACCGTGTCCTCACTGTTTCGCCAAAACTGGCGAAAGACGATTCTCGACTCTCCGCGTTGCACAAAATTTTCGTAATTATACTTATTAAGTTGGTCTCTGTCGAAAAACAGGTTGGTATCATTATAGTCACAAATTACATACAAATTTTGGTATAATTGCAGTTTGAATTCAGCGAAGTTCTTCCAGTGTGTCTTTTTAAGGTCAGTTGCGTAGCTCGAATTATACGTGATGAGTCTTTTAAGTTAAGAAACTTTGAATAATTGCTGTGTAAATTATATGATTAATTACGTTTCCTTTTTTAGAATACGATCATATTTTGTATTACTCTACAGAAATATTGCGTATACACGAAGTTGGAATGAGAAATCTTCGAAGTATAAAGTACATTAAATTAGTAAATTAATATATCAGACAAGGGTTTTATTATTCATGAATGTGAATAACTTAAACTACTTAAAAATTTGTATTAATTTCAATAAACAATATATGCAATACATCAAACATAGCGTTGTACGAATACTTCCATTCATAAGTATTAGGATACATGTGTAAATTAAGGCAAAACGTAAAAGGCATTAGGACTTTTAAAAATTTTGGGATTATTATTTCGTTTGGGCCCGTATAAAATATATAAATAATGCAACTAAATCTTTTCTCTCCATTTTACAAAGAAAACATATGCTACTGCATATATTAGTAATAGATAGTCAAAATTAATAGATAATTAAATTCTATCAACTTCGTAAGAGAATAATAAGTTCAAGTTTCCAGTTATTAATTCACCTTTAATATCTACATTTCGATAAAATTCATATATTTCTACCACCAATTCACTAGGCTGTCCCAATATCTATGGAGAATAACGTACATTGACATTTGAAGTATGAAAAATGGATGCGAGTAGAATCAACGACAAGGATCGTCCCAGTGGCAGTGCACACGAGACGACACTGGTCGCGGAAGGAAATCACTCTAACAAAGATAAATATTTGCCGAACAGAGTGTCCATTAGGAGGAACTGGCAGGTTTGGTCTCTGGCAGCGGACACACTGCTGTAGATTTAGGTAGATCTTGCAAATGAGCCTTTACCGTGCACTTGCCACTTTGTTTCCTGGGTAATAAATATGCTCGAACTTGGGAAGGTGCACGTTGGGAGGTGGTCGTGGAAGGGTTGGCCGAGGGGAACGATACAGCATCGTATTTTCTGCCCGTTCATGCGGAATCGGCATGTCGTAGATATCGTTCGCGACCTTCCTCTCTAGCTCTACCTCTCTCTCCCTCTCTCTTTCGTTCTCCTGTACACAACCTGAAGAAAGAGCTAGGAGTGTTGGGTTGGGTTGGGTTAACGGTGTATACCGGGGACCGTGTCGATGCTATTCCTTCGTTTGTCCGCCGGTTAGGATGCACAGCCTTTTACGGTGCACGAGGGTGAACCATCAGAACGCGTCCGCGATCGAAAGACGACAATAAGTTGATGCAACAACGCTGTAGCACCGAGAAAAGAAAAAACAGATGTATTTACGGAGTGACTTCATTGCTATGCGAGATGTCGAGACCAGCACTGTGCGCCTCCGTGCATCAGGGATTCGTAACGACCCGTTATTCCGCGACACGAACCAACGGACTAGAGTGTACACGACGAAGACGAAGAGATACGAATCGAGCAATGAGAAATATGAAGAGAGCGTTACAATAGGTAGGACATTGAATGATTCCTCTTCTTTGTTGGTCTTTCTAGCATACTCGTTGTGGAAACGATTCCTCGCAATCTAACTCTTTCGAGGCTGATGAGACAATACGAACTGGGCCAACTCTTAAGAAGGTTACTGGGTTTCATAATATTTGGAGGATCACCGAGGCCTATTAAAAAGTGTTCGATTTATTCTTCTCAAATTTCAGTGCGTTATAATCCGCGTTATTATATTACTGCATTATAAATAGCATATTAAATGCATATTAAAGGCAGATTCTTGACAAATGAAGTTTTGCTCGGTTTTCGTGTTATAATATTGGTAATTGGTAGCATGAAAAATTACGTCTGACATCAATTACTGCTTTTTATTGTACTACTTCGTTTATGAACTCCAAATCTCTGTACGGTTAAAGAGTCGTTCTTTTCACGTTATGGATAGTATAAACGCCTACAACCGCAACACCATCAATCTGACATCGCTAACGCGAAAAGAAAACGCACTCAACGATTTTCCCCGCATCGTTCATCTTCCAGATATACTCGTCAGAGGGCAATGCCGATCGTTATTATAGTCCGGCGAACGCGCGGCAACGGGATTAACGGTTGTCAGAAGGAATATCGCGATAAGCCGTGGCTAAAAGCGAGAACCCTGTGCAGGATTGAGACTGTGGTGACTGGAGGTGCCGCGAGAGCGACACGTTGGTGGACAAAGACGAGTTACCACGGCCCGCGGCCACGCGGCTTTTGAAGTTGTCTTTGGAAGGCGTAATCGCCGCGTGCTATTCCGCGCAGCTTACGCTTTCTGGTAGCATCTGCGAATACATAGCGTGTGGCCGTAGCTAATGTGATCTACGTTCACGTAGTATACTCGCGTTAGGGAATATATTTTTTTAAAGGTTTGCTGTAGGTAGTGAGGACTGCGATCACGACCCAAGTGATCAAACGTCCTGCAGACCCATAATTAAAAAACGATGATTTTAATAATATTTCGTTAAGATAATTTAGTAAGATGGTAGACGTTGAAACAATGTCTCACTTGTGATGTCATTAAGATTGTAATGGATAGACTACGGATATTTATGCAGTTTCACATTCCTTTAAATGTAACTAAGGATATGGAACCTAAATAGTGATTTGTTTCACATATTAAATATTATAATGTAGTATCGGAAAAAGGATAGGATTAGGATAATTTAGATTTGTAAAATTCTCATAATACTATTTATTTAAGATAAATAAAAATAACAGAGATTAATTGGACAGAGAACGATAAATGTTCAATTTGAACTAAACGCAAAAATCTTATTCTTCTCAAATCACTCTCGCAACTCTATAACTCTAACAACTCGATCTCTCTACAACGCTAGCAACTCAGGCAACTCCGCAACTCTCACTGACTCTCTCAACTCTACAACTCTAGTCTTCGGCTTCTGCACTCGCACGCTCTCGCTTCTCAACTCACACTGTACGCCTTTTGCTATCGTTCTCGCCGGCGTCTCAACTAACACTGTCTTTAGCGTCTCTTTGTCTTTTCCCGCCCTATCGGGCACGTATCCCGAAAACGCCCGTGGCCAGGGTCACGCAGGCCTTTTCCACGAAACTGTTCACTTGAAAGGACCGACGACACATTGATGTACCCGACGATGCCGCGGCTCTCGCGACATTGTTTACGGTTCGGCCGATATCTTAGGCCTTTTGTCCACGATACTGCAATAACGTGTATTTTTCTTCGAATGTTTTACTTATACTTTTGCATATTGCGTGCACCCTCTGCGTTTTTGTGTCTTTCTCCGGCGAATGCATAAACATTTGCAGACAAAAATATTGAAAGAATTGGATTCGAATGTTAATTAATTATATTAGATGGTATCATACTTTTAAATGGATATTGTAAATGCGAGCATATATATTGTATGCGAACATGAATGGAACGTAATGAGTATGTAATTAAAGTAATTAAACTGATGAGGAAGAAATAAAGTATTGGATAATGTCTTTTTAATGATTTTTGATATACTATTCTGTAATTAAAGCGTAATTCTCATAAATTTTATTCGTATACATCATAATTATTTTATTTCGTTTCTCCTATTTGTTGGCGAATAATGATAAGATCTATAGTATACCTAGTTTACGATGAAAGTGCCATGTATTCTTCACACTATATGTACGTTTAAAGATACCTAAAAGAATAGCGTGTAAACGCAAATTAGCTCTGAAAAATTCAAGGTTAATATTTCCTACGCTAACGATAATGAAAACAAATTTGCATGTATCTATTTAGAAAAATTCATCATAATTTTGAGATTGCTATGATAAAAGGACATTTTCGAAATTTTTTTAGGTCTTGTATAATTTATCACTTCAACTTTTTAATTCTACTCGTAACACCCATTCTCGCGAAATGTAAAGCGAAAGCGTTTGTGTCTTGAAAAGGAAAAATTGATGTTTAATTAAAATAGAATTTACGCTTATACGGTCTTTCTTCATGCTTATGAACGAAACGCGAATAGCAAAACGCTATAGCAAAGTTTGCTCACCTATCTTAGTGACACCCTGTATAATATAACAACGCAAGAGAAATTTTCATAGCCTCGAAGCTATTCGTAGCGGTAGGTCTCGGGCGTTATAAACTAAATAAATAATCCCCAGCATCTGGTCTCATCGCATCTGCGTACATGTCGCACAGCAGATTAATAAATCGTTCCCTTCTCTTTTCCCTCGCCTCGCCGACGCGTGCTACCAACGCAAAAATCTAGGTAAGCCCATTTGCCGTAGGACCGCGTAAATCACCGTCATTGTCTTGTTGCTTTATTGCCTTACTGCCTCGCGGACCCCTCTGCCGGCCGATCGGACTCTCTTCTTCACCTTTCCACCCGGCTTCTTGCTCTCTGCTACCATCTCTAGCTACGCTCTCCTATGTTTATCTACATCGAGAATACGACATATTAGTTCAGTGTATCTCGTGCAGGATTTACGATACTTGATCAATGTTTGAGAAAGAAATTGTGAATTTCAGATGTTGAGCTTTTATGCGAATGGATGACATATTTGTGATTCTTCCGCTTCCAATCGTGGCGTTAGATCCATTCTGAAGAATTGAACTGGAATGTTCATAAAATATTGGAAGAATTACAAGTATGTCAAAGGAATTCTCATTTTTCAGTGAAACATTTATCAATATCTCTATGCGTATATCAAGTAAACGAGACTTTAGTTCGGTGTATTTCGTACGTAGTTTACGAGGTACTTTGTAGTATTTTATCTGCAAAAAGATACAAACATTTATTAAAAAGAAAGTTTAGAAAATTGATACGACAAAGTTGATACTACCTAAAAATTATTATAATTCCTTCATTCAATTCTAGCTTCAGTTCCCATAATCAAACCAAGTTGTCAAATCAGATTCTAACGTTAAATTCAATTTGCTAAAGATTAAAAGAAATTTGTTACAAATATTGTTTCCACGATTTTTCATTTTCCACGCATACACACACACACACACACTGAGATATCTATCGCAAACATTTGCTACAAACAGATCAATGAAATCTATTCCACGATTTTTCATAATCCACTCAAAGTGAAAAAATTCCATCCCCATACCCATAGCATTTCGATATTATTCCGATTGTATATATCGCCGTGAACGTTTCTTTCATCGCTGCTAGCTACCACCATGGTGGCGCGTTGGTCGAGGATCTTTGATCATCCGGCAGGGATTACGTGGATGAATATAAGTCAACCCCCCCGCGAGAATGAGTAATGCGTTGCCCGTAGCCGCGAATTACCGGCGATAATTCGCAGGGGGGTGAGAAATCTCCGTGGCATACATCGAGATGCATTATAACAGCGCGCGGTAGCCTAATTTTATTGCAGCCACCATCCACTAGCTAACACCGCGCGAGATTTGTCGCCGTAAGGATTAAGCCGGATGCCGAAGGCGTTGACCGGATGCAATGGAAATTACGCGGCAACCCTCCCGTGAATTTTATCACGGATAGGATTAGAAACTGTTCGTCGATTCGCAGAAGTTATGACAAGGGACGACGATTCCTTACTTTTGCGAGCCTGTTCGCGAAAGCTTTACGACGATCATCGCTTTAGCGTGCTGGTTTCTTCTTTCAGAGCGGCGAGACTGCCGTATTCCAAAGTGTTCGCTTTGACCACTGTTTCAAGCTTTATAGCTGAGAAATGACAGCCGTTTGTAATTGTATTTTGTTGGGTCTTGACCACGTAATTTCTGTTTCGGTATTGGTACTAGGGTGGCACACGTATCAGCGAGGAGATTTAAATTTAACAAATTTGTATATTGAATTTGTATATTGAGTTAGTGATGATATCCAGATATTATATAACTAAACAAAATTATTGTATCTCAATTAGAGAAGATATTTAAATTTTAAGTAACTGAGTAAAGTTTGTCAGTAAAGATATTTAAATTTGCTAAATTTATATTTACTAATCAAAATTTTTATATGATAATTCTGTAGATTGTTTCTAGGCTTGTATTTTCGGAAATGGAATAGTTTATAAAATACTGATTTTATTACAAAATACTTTGCGCTTTTAACATTCTATGATAGAAATTTCGAATATTTCATTTCTATTTAAAATGTTAATAATAAAGTATGCGTTGAAACGGCAATATTTACCTGCGTGTAATTATTTAAAAATTAGAAATTTTGCTTTCGTTCTTGATCATAGTTAAAAAGCCTTTTGCTCGTAATAACAATTTATATTGAAAGAAAAAGAAAGATCGGACAGATTTTTCTTCCGTATGTTATACCGGGAATTACATCGTGTTTTTTCAATGTAGAGTATAGTCTAATGATTCGTCTGCTCATGAATCGGTTATTATTTTACGCGTAATTATTCGTTGTGGAATACACATCAGAATGTTCGGTAATTACAGAGGAGTTAACGCAGCTCGTTCGATGCTTTTTTATTGCGAACAACCGTAAAGTATCAATAATAAGTCTTAATTCAACGGTGCGTAAACATATAATTTTTTAACCAGCGTGCGCGACGATTTGCCCAAAACATCAATTTATTTTGTTATTTATATTTTTTTATTACTCCAAAGAACAATCTTCGCCGATACAAATGAATTAACTATCTTTATTCTACACCCTGTACGATAAAACTTTATACATAATATGTTTGATTGTTAAGAAACATATACTACAGGTGTAAGAATCAAATTGGCTGTTAAATAATTTTATATGGAATTTGTAAGCGTAATTGCAAAATATGATATGATCGAACGCGATTATACATATTTATTACATATATTACACATATGGCATTATACATGACAGTGTTATATGTTGTATATGAAATATCATATTTACAAGATTTATCTTGCTTTCTCATGCTTCAAATTTTAATATTCATTTGTTAAGTACGATGTTATAGAAGATGAAACTTGCTGTATACAGTACGAGTGTTGTATTTCAACTCGAGTATATTAGAATTCAATATCGATTAGATTAAAGTATTAATTATTCTAATCATAAAATGAAAATAAAATAAAAATTCTAATCTAAAAATAAAATGACTGATTGCTCTAGAAAGGTGTTGTATGGTATCAACTATACCAGTTACAAATTTCGAGTTTGGAATTGCGGCTATGTATTTCGTCATTCCTCGGACGCATTCTCGACTTCAGGTGATCGTGAAACGACCAAAGAGAAAGGAAGAGAGGTGTTCGAGGGCGATGAAATTCTCGAAGGAAAAGGGAATCTGTCCGCCTCGTAGCTGGTGTCCGAGAACGGCGCATTCATCGTGTCTAAATCGCGAACACACTTAATACGTAAACGACCTACCCACCAACCCACCTACCTTACGTAGGTAGACATGTATGTATGTATATACATATATAGGGTGTTCAATGTAATGAAAAAATTAGTATTTAAAATTTATCAGGCTGTAATAAATGTTTTCTGAATATGTAGTTTTAATAGTGAACTCCAAATCGCTATACATTTCCTAGATAGAGCGATATAATTTTGCTTTCGTCATATTATATAGGAGATATTAAAAGCGAAATAAGGAATTTAAATAATAAACAACGTATATTCTACAATTTTTTTAACATCTTCTCTATGACCCTTTAGCACAAAAAACGTAAATTCTCTACGAAATATCGTGAAAGTAGTTGCAACTGTTAAAGTGATTCATTTTACTTTCTGTGGTCAAGTTACGATCATAAATCCTGTGGCCAGAAAAGAGAAATTTCCGTAAATGGTCCTGCGTAATTTAATAGCCAGAAACCTACAACATAAGAGGAATTCACATTCTGATAACTAAATTCAATCGGTAAAAGCTCGCGTTGATATTCATTCGACTAACTAAGATTACATTTCAATAGATAGAATTCTGCCATATTTCTCTTTCCTAATCATCTAATTCTAATTACGCGTTAAATTATCACGGACGATTGAAATATCGCGCAGAACGTTAGAACGAACACCCTGTATGTACACATACATATAGAAACAGGGCCGGTGTGATATCACGACATCGGGATGCAGATGTTTAAGCCCACGAGAGCATAAGTTGGTAGGAGGAAGACATGCTGGTACCCGCGCTTAAACTATACTCGTTACACGGTGTTATTAATGGTCGATGTTTCGCGCTGGCCCAAGCGCGTATTCACGCGTCGCTCTAACCTGCGAACGCCCACGGGACGGAATCGTCTGATTCGTCCCGCGGGATATCGCTTGACCCAGAAGATTTAATTAACGAACGCTGTGTTTGCGGGTATAACGCGAGACGCGGCTCTACAACAGCGTAGGTGAGTGCCACGCTGATCTGTCGGAAGTGAAACTTTGCCACGTTTTGAGAAGTTGAATCCTTCGGATATTTGATATTCGAGATTAAAGAAGCAGAGAAGAAGAGAGAATTCCTTGCAAAGGGTAATGACTGTGGGAAAGAACGCGATCCGTGTGTGTTCTATGCGTATGTATTGCGCGATACTTGATCTTGTTATTGTGTCTTCAACCCTTAAGGGAATTTTATGCTTCGATTTAGCAGTCACGCGCGTCTTGTAACTGGTGGTACAAGTGAGAGCAGATAGTTTTATATGACAAAATATATAAGATGAAAACGTAGAATACGGAGAAATCGATGTTAGATATTTGGCTAGCGCGCATTTGTGTGTTTTGATGATGTACGATAATATGCACCTGTACTAATTACACCATCACTTACAGAAAAGTTATGCGAATCGGTAACTATGATAAAGTGACTAACTCAGATTGAAAACCGTGATCTTTCTAGGAGTATATTTTCAAAATAGGTTTATCAATCATCTAAATCACATATTCTGTAATTGTATGGATTGTTTCTTCCTTTCAATTTAATATGCTCACAGTACAAATAGAAAATTTGCATGCATATCATTTTAATTGCAACTACAACCGCACAATTTGAACATAATATGACAATTTCAGGTAAGGTTACGTAAATGTCATAAATTTTATTTCTTATCATGAGATTCATTGTATAGACAAGCATACATAACATATAATTCGGTTCGGTCTCGTTACATCCTGTTTTTCTACTTTTCGATGCAGTTACAATTTTTTCATGACTCGACTCTTTCTCGTTTCCATAAATGCTACAGAAACTATATCTAGTGGGTACACTAGAGACATGCAATGACAAACGGAATTCATTCTGAAAGTTATTTTTTAACCACATTTCAAGGTCATCGTCGTTTTTTTAATGGAACAATATATTTTTTAACATATCAAGCGGTTCATTTCGACATTCTCTACAAAAAAAGTATTAGCCTATTCGTGTCGGAGAACCTGTGAGTTTAACAAATATTTTAACTTTAATTTTGTTAAGTTTAATGTACGAAAGACAAGGAAAGACGCGAAGAGATATTCTTGTGTTTGCGTTGTCTTTGTCCTTCGTGTATTAAATTTAACAAAATTAAATTAAAGTTAAAATACCTGCTAAACTACTAAATAGTTTAGGTATCGGCACAAATAGGTCAATATCTTTCTTATAAGGAATGCCGAGATACATCGGTTGATATATTAAAAAATATATGGTTTCCTTAGGAAAAAATGATAACGACCTGTTTCCATCTGAATGCTCCACCCTGTATATTAATTTTATACATTATTACATATGTTATATTTTTATTTTACGTATTATACTTTGTGTCTATCATAGTAATGTAATTCCAATGTATAATATACAGAGTCCCGTACATAATTGAGACAACCTCTCGTGTCTTCGAAGCAGTTACAGATGGATAAAAATACTATATTTCGAAATTAGGTAGTATTCAATGATGCAAAAAATCTGAGAATAATTCCTTTTTTCAATTTTTTTGAAGGAAGTTTCTCAATTGCGTAGTAAACTCTGTATAATAATGTAATTTCTTCTTTTATTTATTACATAAAAGATCCAAATAATGCGTGTGTTCAAGCTTGTTAAAATCGTATGTTCTCCTCGAGATCTAAAGATAACTTCTATTACCACAAAAAATATACATGTATGCTTATAAAAAGAAACTATGTTCCATAGTCCAACATATCAATGACTTATATGCCTCATATTGAAGTAGTTTCGCTTTTATTTCTTCCTTGTTACGTCAGTGGGAGGTTGCAGTCTTACGGAGAGGGTACTTTATATATATAGCAAAGATTTTCCAATCTGTTTCATAACGATCGAGGATGTCATAAAACATGGTCACATTCCCTTCGGGTTTACTGAACGCGTAGTGTACTTTTCATAAAAATCTCGGAATAAAAGTGACGATGTTAAAGTACAAAACATTCGCTTATCTGTATTTATTGTTTTATTTGATTCATAAAGACGTTATCGACGCGGTAATATGTACGTATGAATTTATTTTTCTTTTCTCTCGTGACATTTCTTGTTACTGGTAAAAGAATTATTGATAGAACAAGGAAAGGTTGGACAATTTACGTCTCATTGAGTAACCACATTTTTTGTGATTTAGGTGATGTGGAAGATACGTTGCATGTCAGTAGAAAAATTCGCCTGAAGATTTACAAAGGGTTTGTGAAATATGGTGATATTCTTTTCAATGACCTTGTATCCTACGGATATGACAATTCGTATCGTTAAATACTTTTTAAATTCTTGCCGAAGAAATATCATTAACAGTTCGAAATAGAATTAAATTCGTTATTTCGTTTTGTACTGTACTTATATCTAGTAATTGTATGTTGAAGTTTCTAATGAAACAAATTTTTCATTTCATGTTTTATAGTTCAAAGGTGATATCTGACAGAATTTCAACTGATATTAGGTATAATCGACAACTAAAAAAAAGCAGCAGAACAAGTGAACATTCCTATTTGATATTAATTTAAAATTCTTTAAAATATTGCTTTTGAAATACCTACATATAATGAAAAAGATTGGTGAAACTGAAATGCTGAAAATTGATGAAAACTGATCGAAAACTTTTGTATACCAGAGTATTTACTTATTACTATGCGCAGCTCTATTGAACATTAAACTTTATAAAATGTTCACTTAAAGTTAATAAAAGTCTTATTACAAAACTATTTTGCACGACTACAGTAACAGCTCTTACTTCTCATCCACCGAGAGCATGGTTATGAATCCAGGAAACATTGCAGACGACATATTGCCTGACCGAGACAGTATCCTTTATATACATGGATTCCTGGAGAATACGGAAGCAGAGAACGTTCGGGTAATAATTAGAGGTATTACTATCACGCGATGCAAAAAGGGAATAAGTAACAGGAAAATAAGACGATTGAGTTTACGATTTCGCGTTTACAGCCTACCTGGACAAGGGAGACGTGAACGTCATTGTACTGGATTGGGGAGAAATAGCATTTAATATTAATTACGTTTACGTGTCCAGCCAAGTTGTCACAATAGCGAAGGCAGTTGCTGAATCCCTAAAGAAACTCGTCGATCTGATCGATTTAGACACGTTGCACGTGATTGGGCATTCTTTGGGCGCTCACATAGCTGGAAATATCGGCAGATACGCGAATATCAATCTTAGTCGAATAACGGGTGAGTTATACGTTTTATAAAAAATAAGGTAATTTCGTGTATTTATTTTTATACGAAAGACAGTTGTATATATCTCCCGGTAGTAGATTTTTTTAGAAAAATAAGAGATATTCATTTAGCAAAAATAGGGGTATTGTCATCAGATGTTAAATTAATTGACGAATATACATTGGTTATAATAGTTGAATAGTAAATTCTAGATACAAATTTATCAATTTAAAAAGTTTATCAGAAGTTTGTCAACTTAAAAAATTTACCAAAATCAATACGATAATAAAATATTTCTTATAACACGAATAAAGATGTCTACACCCTCATAAGGACAAGCGTTTACAAGTATACGAATATTTTCATAAACATTTTAGAGGAATAATTATTTAAAGCAATGATACAACAGCGTGGTGCCCGAAATATTAATAAGTTATTATAAACAGTAGATTGTGTATTACGTGAAAACCAGAAGAGTACTACTAATCTCCTAATACAGGCTTAGATCCAGCGCTTCCGTTGTTTTATCCTTCTACGTGTCACGTCAGATCAACCGACGCCGAAGCCGTTGTTATCCTTCACACTGATGGTGGATTTTATGGGACAGCTACCAACACGGGAACTATTGACTTTTACGTAAACGGGGGCTCCAGTGTTCAACCTGGTTGTCCTATAATCTTCGGTGGAGGTAAATCATAATATTTTGTCGTTAAGACATCCCGGTGGTTCATTCTCATAGAATATAGAAAATTTTAATAGCGATCAAATACAGCATTTATACAATCTGATAACCGGTTATCATTGTAATTTATAAAGGATCCACTTACGTTGTTTGCTTACCGTAATCGTTGTCATCTATCGTAAATGCTCGATGGCCAGGAAAAAATTTAAAGCACTAGTGAAATATCCTTTTAATGTTAAATTCCTCTTTTTTTCCTTATATGTCTATACTGTGATATTATTTGTAACGGAAATTAGAGTTGATCGACTAGAAGATGAAGTTAAATTCCAGTCTATAAAGCAAATTATTTTGACGACGTCGGAGTCGGATTATATCCTTTCGTAACTTTTTTTACAATGCTTCCTCTTTTATTTTAAAAGGGTCAATTATTATTAACTGAGTGATATTAGGTGATCGCATTATTATTTATTAATTATTTATTTAAAAATCAAACCATTTTTTTGTCATTGAGTGAGATTTGCCAATTTTTCTTGAAATATTTTATTCTAATTTCCAATTAAAATTCCTGCAGTCCATGTTAATTTTTCATTTATGGTTTTCATGGAAAAATATTTTTCTCGAAAGAATTCTGCAGCCATCAAAGGTCTACCCGAATATATGCGGAGTCTCTATTGAATCCGAAAGCGTTTCCGGCGCATAAGTGTCTTAACGAAATTGCGGATACCGAGGAAGTCTATTTTGGAGATTCGACACCAAAGGACATGTAAATAAAATTCCTTATGTCAGTATATTAAAGTTTGCAACGCGACCATAACATCGTGTTTCATTTCAGATACGGAACATACTGTTTCAATACCAACGCCAAACCTCCGTATGGCAAAACTATTTAAAATTTCCGTTCCTTAGGTAATATAATAATACTTTACCTTATAGACGAGTCATTTTATTTCGTAGATTTGTTTTGGATCTGTCATTATTTTAATGAATATAAGCTTTAAGATTAAATACATCACTCGCCTTTTCGTTTTCATCGTTTCCTAAATTCACATCACAAATTAATTTTAAAGTTTATCTTCTGATTTATCTCTATATTATGATTTTCTTTTCATAATGATAATACATTTTTGTAACACTGAGAGAATAATTTTACGAGCTATGGGATAAATCTTTTCACGGAAAATGCAATAGATTTCAAACATCGTCGTATCATGGTACCTGCAGATGACAAGCGACACTTTATTATCGTCTATTCTCACAGTATACGCGTAGCAGACAAGCGAGCATAACCATACGCAGTCTATCTTAGGATTGCAAATTCAAAAAGGACTATCTGACAACCCACGCTACTGTGTACTTCTCCATTGCTAATCAATTGACGCTGCATCGAGGGTTCTTTAACCCTATTGTGTTCCACCAAGGATACACACATGGTTGAGTGTGCTCTAAGAAATTTACTTCCACGAAAATCTCTTAACAATTTATCAACGTTGTTTTCGCATACGCATATACAGAGTGCCTATGCTGCTAACAAGAATTTCTTTTCAATAACAAACAGAAACAGAAGGAGAAAATAATACATGTCATTACTAATATTGTTATTATTAATATTTAATTTAACGGATATATTTATGAACAAATAAAAGTGTCGTTAATGTGAAAAGATAATATCTTTATCATGTACAGTCTGTTTCGTTATTAACTACCTCATTTCCTGCGTCTGGAAGCCACAAATAGCATTTCCGTTCACGAATGCTGAACTCGTCTGAAAGATTAAATCTACCTACCGATTTGGCAAAGTGACGCATGAATAGCTGTTTATAATTTCACTTTAAACGTTCATCGTCATGAATAATTAATAAGAATTGCGATGTTCTTCTTGACGCGTATTATACCCGGAACCTCCCATTCAATGACGATAACATTCCACGTATTTGTTACTTACATCTCGCAACAGCAAGCCAGAAGTGTCCTATTTTTGCAGTTTTATGTACATATTACTATAATCAAATTAGTGATTTTTAATTACGTATGTTAATAACACATTCTACGTATATATATATATATGTTATCAAAATTAACTTTTATTCAAAATTTTTATTTGATTTGTCAGTTGCTCCGTTATCTTATCTTAAATAACATGATTTTTGTGATAACATATTTGAGAAATTTTTATTAATTCTTGATTATAACGTAAGATTCTGTAAAACTGTACTTAGAAGTTTAGTATAATTAGTCTGTGTTAACCCCGCGAATGCCGCGCTAATTGTAAGCAAAGTAGAACTATTGTGGAAATAAATTTAGTGCTGACATCGAAAAAAATTCGTGCTCTATACAAAGCAGCCTATGCCTTGATTGTAATTTATAACCCATTCACCAAATTACTGCGATTACGCAGTGAAACGCCACACAGTAATGTTCAATTCTACCTGCCTAATTGAAACACATGCGTCTACCGTTCAGATATCCAACCGTTCGAAGACTGACCCAACGTGTAGTTAATTGTGTTGTTAACATGCATAACCGCGGCGCGGCAGCTAGCTGCGTAAAGCAATGTTCGCGCACGCGAATGCATTCTAATCGAACCAATTAAATTAACCTGACAGCGCAACTGGTTCGTTACCAACGGGCATCCGTGTGCCCGCGAGAACTCTTGCCATTCGCGTCGTTCGAAAGTCTTCCGAAAAACAACTGCCACTTTTCTCTTCCTGGCTATGCGTCCTGCAAATTATCAACAGGCTACGCGATATTTCAACCGGCGCGCAGCGATACCCGAACGGCTACGATACATCAATTTCATCGCAGCTAGTATACGCCGGTCGCTTAGAGATTTCTTAAACTCATCATTGCAATTCATACTGTCACCATACTGGAATTTAATTGGTACAACGTATTTACGAATAATACTATTTATCTGCTGTGTATCTCGTGTATTTTTATTTTATATAGTGGATTTCATTGTAATAATTAGAATTCCTATTGTAATCTCTTATCGAGTTATTATTCAGGAACTGACAACAAATAATCGCATTTACATTTATTACTGTCTGAATATATTTGAATATATTTAATAATATAAGAAATATTGCTCTTTTTACTTCTACATTCAAACTGGACAAATGCCTTTGTCTCTTGTTGTATATCATATCGATTGATTATTTTTGGTAATGGTAATTGTATTCTGTAAAATTAAGACCTTTTATCAGCTATTATATCTATACAAATGATTTTGTTCGCCTCTTCTCCGTATGTTCCAATAAACTTGCAACGAATTAGAATTACACAAACGTCAATTCGTAAACAATTACGATACTATTTGCATAACGTTATCGTAATACGTTCACAATCGTCCTCTTAATATATTCATCCTAATTAAATCAATACGTAATAACGACTCTCGAACAGGATTCGGACATCACGCAAAAGTGAATGAAACGCAAGAAGCATAAGTTGGATCGCTTCCGTAATCTTATCGATATCAGAATTGCCGTCGGAGAAATCAACGAGCCACCATCTGAATAGATACTGTTCGCCGAGGATCGGAACGCGAAGGAACAGGATCATTAACAACACCTATGACGCAAGGAAATGTCTAACGTCCAAGGTTGAATCCCGAGACCATTCATGCTTCACTGAATAAGACGAAACAAATACAATCGTTATGTATCCGCGGGACCCCTTCTTCCGCCAAGCTAAACAAGAATCCCCATACACAATCCGTTCACGGGGATAGCACGTATAATGCGCCTCCGCATCTACCGGCATGCCGGCTCGCCAGCACGAGTGTTGCGCGCACGAGGCGGTGCAACCGGTGCGCCTCTCCAGAGGGCATAATTCTTTGATCTCGATTTTTGTCCACTCACCCGCCCCCTCTGCTGCAGTCAACCTCGCCCAATCCTCATGCTCACAGCCAGCTTCCCCGTGGACGATGCTGTTGCCGTTGCTGCTTCGTCGTTCTACATCGCGTACCGCCCTCTCTCCGCACAGAAAATTCAAGACCGGTTAATCCAGATTAACTTTGAGCCGACGTACTGTACGTAGGTAAGCACACGTGTACGAACGCCTCTGTACACATGTACATACATGCTCGTGAACATGTGCTCAAGTATGTGCACAAGTCTGTGGTGGCGAGCCTCGATCGGGAGTAACGATCTTCCGCGATCAAAATGCAACGATACTTTCCCCCTGGAGCACTCGCCGGACCTGTCCTACCGCTGCACCGAGCCTCCTCTTCGCACAGGCAGAATTACGGACGCGTGCAACGTCTGCGAGCGTCGTGACCTACGAGTCCGCAGAAAAACAACCGCCGCATCGCTTCAATGAGAGGGGAACGTGCAAGGTGGAATTTGAAGTTTGCAGTTTAGATAGGGATGAGATTGCGATTTTTAGTTGGGTGGCTTGCACGGTTTGCTGGGTATAGTGACAAAGAAAATGAAGATTGACGCGATGTCGGTTTTACGGTTGGTTGACTAAAATTATTTTTCGACGCAGTTAGGGCATTGGATATACAGTGGCTCACGAAAGTATTCGAACGCTTACATATGCAAACTTGAATTCCGTATTTGGTTTTTTCCGCACGTAATTTTGACCATCTGAGCCAAAAATGTTAAACTTTGACTCGTCCGAAAAGATGACTTTGTCCCACAAAGAATTATCTCTATTAATATAGGTTTTTGCAAAAGTCAATCTTTTTTTATGATTTACCGCGGTACTCTGTCATGAAAATCATTGTTTCGTAAGATTCGTCGACATAATTCCAAATGAATTTCTTTATGAAACATATCAGCTGCCATACTTGCGACTTGAGGAGCGGATGTAGTACGATTTTTTTTAATTCGCGAATGATAACTTTCTCCGTTCTTCCAGTTAATTTCTTTGGTCGACCTGATCGAGCTTTGTTTGCAAGCGTTCCCTCATTCTTTGACGTTTTCGCCAATCTCGTTATATGATTTGCCGTCCCCATGTATTCGGAATATTATTTCTCTTTTACAATTTTTGTTTCAGACTTTGGTATTCATTTTAAATACTATTGTGCACACTTGTACGTTACTATTACTGAAACGATATCCTAACATCAAATGAACGTACCAATATTTTCATTTAGCAATGATGTTTACACTCGGTGCAAAGGAAAATGAAGAACTATCAACAGTGTTACAGCGTTCGAATACTTTTGTGGGACACTGTATGTGGAATACGTATATCCAAAAAGTATATATGAATACATGAGATGCGTTTGAGTATGAATATATTTGAATATACGCAGTGAAAGTTCATTTGTCTGAACTCACGAAGGACAAACAATTCACATAACTGAAGTCAATGGAAATTTCAAAATTTCAAAATTTCGCCCCTATAAATGAAACGTAAATAAACTGAATTCCACTGCATACACGAGTTGCACTACAGTTTACATCGTTAGAAATAAAAAAGAGTTTGAAAATTACATAATTAAAGATTTCGAAACATGCGACTGCGCTATGTATTACGTCGTCCGAAAAGTTTCTTTCGTTTTATAAAGAAATAATGAATACACAACATTTTCCGTTATATTCCGTTTACATTATTTTATCGAATTACGTATGATCGATTTTGTTCTATCAAGATAAAGATTACAACGTTCGACAGATTAGGTTTCATGTTTGTATAAAGATGCGTCGTTATATAATAAAAAACGTGTCTGTAAAAGAAAGACACTTTCCGGACAACCTAATACCTGTCCTTAGAAGTAAGGAGAAACTAAACATATTTAGCATTGCACGTTGCTGAGATCGACATTGCTTGAAGAAGTTTACCTACTTTTAATTTATGAATTTAGAATTCTATTTCGGATTGAGAAGCTTCCTCTGGCAAACGTAATAATGCTTCATAGTTGTCTTAATCTGTCTGAAAGTGAAAAGTCTAAAAAAAGATTTTAGAAACTCTGCGCGTTATCCGAAGAAACTTCCGAGTATTAACCACCACAAAATCTAGGCTACCAAATGAAATACACATATATTGCAAGATCAACGAGATACGGATCTGCGAAGTAATCCGCACCAATAAATGGGCATCGCGTATAATGGGCATAGAATTACATTAAGAAAGGAATATAATAAAAATAACAATATGAAAAGCTAAATGATTATCCGTACCACGCTAGAAATGGAATAAGCTTTCAAAACGGTGGGAACGAGGATAGTGACCTGACTCGCCTCATCCGGAGGCTTAATTGAACCGAATGCGAATCAAATTTGCGTTTAAGATGTGTACTCAACGTAAGAACAGGATACCTATCGTGAGTATGAAGTCGCTGTATAAGGCATCGTTCTCGATATTAATGATGGCAACGCATCGTCGGTAATGAACACATGCATAACCTGTCCCGCCCACGTGCGTAGTTCGCTTTATACTTTATACGCATACAACGACATTATCTGTACAGTGCTGTATCAAGGGCTCGCCTAACTTTCCAGGAAATTGGACTATTAACCTCATCTTAATAATTAAGGTATTATCTCAAGTTCGTCTTGTTAGCAGATATGCACGCGCACCAGTTCGCATTAACAATCTTTTCAACTGCTTAAGATTCTTCTTCGAATAAAAGATTAGCGAAATGGATCTTTTAATTACGGAATTATCATATAAAAATAATATCTCGTTTAATACATTTAATCTTAAATAAGAAGTTAATAATAAAAGTTTGGTATAAAAATTGCAAATTACCAGCTATTCATATTCTCCATTTTCATCGCCATTATATGATTCTCCGTTCTTTTTTCATCAGCTATCGTTTAGACGAGAAGAGCAGCCGTGAAGGCACTCTTATCGCCAACATCGTATCGTAATTATAAGACGAATCAAATAAAATAGCTGGTTCGAAGCTAACATACCTTTCTCTCAAAGCTTTCTGCGCCAACATCCCTCGTAAAAAAGATATAACGTTCGATTCAAAGGGGCGACAAGAAAAATGCCCCGAGCAACAAACGTTGCTGCACTATCACTATCATCGTTGAGAAACGATCTTTCCTTCTACTAATATTCCCATTCCACCTTTATTATTTCCTCCCATTCAAAGATAAAGTTTTCGAAGATAAATTGTTGCACGTTAAACGTTCGAGTCGAATCGCTCTTAAGTATGACCTTTTACCCGAAATTAAAGAATCGAATATTCCTCTCATCGCATCATTTAATCGATTCTAAAGTGAACACGCGACAAACATTCTTCATACCCTATTGCTTAGATCAATCAGATTTTTGTTCGAACGTATATATAACGATTAAACTAATATACATTTCCAATGGCGATACAAGTATTTACGCTCAAATATGGAACATGTTTGAAAGATCATTGGTAATGTTATGATTTAATCCCCAGTATTATTGAAATTCCAAAATTAAATTTAATGCAGGAGCTGGAAATATCAAACTTCATAAAAGCTTCACTGCAACTCTAGATTATAAAATTGAACATCAGATTAAATTACGTATGCTGTAATTTAATATGTACGTCGTCCTTGTTCGGAACGCACTTAAATAGCTTGTTTTCTATTTTAACACGAATAAATATGACTAACTAAGTAATTTCAACATGTTGCGATTTTTCACATTCGTGTGGTAAGCGTCTCGTTTAACGGCTCGAAAATCTCGCGACGTCGTTACTTGTTAACCTTTAATAACCATCTTGTAAGCAGATACGCTATTATACTAAATATCATAGATGATATTCCGGCATCGTGTCCAATGCCTTAATCATGCTCGTTGCCATTCGTATTCCGGCAGCGAAACGGCAAAAAACATATCGTTATGTTCGCCGATTACCGATATTAAGCTATATAAAGTACGTAGTAAATAGTACAATTTACAACCACGAGATTCCAATACCTGTGTTACGCTATAGGTACTAAAAAGTTATTAAAGTAATTACATAATGTAAATCCAATATTATATCGAAATAAAAGAAGAAGAGGCAAAAATCAGATGAAAAGGGGAAAGAACGAAATGTATAAAAAATAAAGATTGGTGAAAGTTACGATAAGAAGGAAAAATAATTCAGCAATAATTAAGAACTTTGGGATAAAACGAGTTAAGAACTTCGGGATAAAGTGAATTAAGAACTTCAACTGATCGCAAGAAATCGTACTGCTGCATTTATTTTCGTTCGACTAGTTCATAGATTTTCATTACAAACTCGTATACTAGCTCAATACGCCTTTACATTAGATTTCAGTGGAGAAGCACGGTAGAAGATTCAAACGTAATTTTCACTCCATGGAATGGAGATCTCGTAAACATGACAGACTGAGGTATACTCCAGATTGCAACGTCCTTGGGCGCCACGGAAACTTCGCATACCTTACGTTCCATCCAATGCTCCATCTTCCCTTGAATGACGCTTAACGAAGCTGAATAGCTTATGGCCAGCAATATACACCGGTCGACGATCCAATCGTTCCGGAAAAAGATCAACGTGTTCATCGCCTTCGACGAGGACACAGGACTTTGTATCGACTATCAATTGTTCGATCGTGCGATAAAGCTAAGGGTCCACTGAAGTTTTATGCTATGCTACATATAAAAATACAATTTGCTTCGATATACAGATATATAGTAGCCACTGTATATAATAGTAGGTAAAAGAAAGTTTAAAGTTGCTAAATAATTTATTTGTGTACATGCACGTATTGATAACTTTTGTATTGAATATTTTTCACTACGTTACTGACATATGTATTCTGGAATATATCTTATAGTTTTTCACTGTCCTTGCCAAATAAGAGACTCGTCCAGAAAATATTGTTTATGTATATAAGGTTCAATAATTGGATAATTCAGGGATCGATTCTGAAGTCTGAAAATCGAGTTTTTTATTATGAAGTGATTTGATAAAATACAAAAATGAACAACAATTAATATGCGTCTATAACAATCAATAACGATGATTATCTAAACGGGAAATAATAAGTCTTTGGTGCAATGTTACCTGAAAATCGAGAATCGATTTTCAACGTCCTGAGCTACCGATCTTTCTTCTTCAGTCTTTAAATCTTAAATCTTCAGTTTTTAAAATCTTAAACAAATATTCTGTAACCTTGTCTGTCTCTCTAATGTACCTCTCTGTCCGTCCGTTTGGGGAACACGTGCTTCTTCAAATGGTCGTCCGTACAACAAAGGAAGATCGCTCTGTCCGTCGAACACAGCCTGTCGTGCTACCCGTAAAACAAAAAGAATCCCTATCCTACATGAACTCTAGGGAGTTTACATGTATATACCTGTTTATGTATGGAAGCTATATAAAACGATGGAATGTACTTATAGAAGGTTACCTAGCTTCATTTAGATGGAGATGAAAGGACATCGGGGCCTTTCTTTTGGAATTTTTGGGAAGATCCCAATACTTAGTCTAGACTATTTATTATAGCTGTACTTAAATAATAAAACTTAGAAGTAGTTGTTTATGATTCAATACGATTATGTTTGCCCGAGATTTGTGACAGTGGGCTTGGGCTCGATGTGACACAACTAGTTGCTGAACGTAACCACGGTCACGGGATGGACGTTTTTACCTAACAAAGCTATGGAATAGTTGTATAGTTCTTCTTAAAAAAATATAGTTGTAGCGGTACACGGGCTCGAGAACAAATCAAGCCACATGTGGTTTTGCCTCAGAAGTGCCAATATTATGGGACACACGTTGTATTAATAATAAAACTCTGGGCAGAAACGATATTACCGCTACGCGGGACTGCCTAGCAACGGCGATTGGAATTTTGTCGGTATCCCCCTGTATTTTCGAGCTATCGCGGTGAGACGCGGTCGTTAGAATACGCGTCAACGGGAGTCGTAAATTCCCGTTACGATTAGAATGATCGACACCACGAATAGTTCGATCCCCGTATTTCGGTTAGGACAATAGGGGTGATTCAGTTAGTATAACACTGTGGTTCACAGAGTTAAAGTATATATATTTCCAACACTTAGTCTACACGATTGAATAGATATAAACACTTAATAACTTATCGCACTGAAATAATATAGATGTATACCATATAGAGCAAGGCTCTTACAATTGAATTTATTCTATTAGTAGAAGTAGCACGGTATGAGACTTAATAAAATAAGCTAGTGTTTGATAATGTCGCGGACCGACTTGTATTACGCTCAGTTGGCGTTCTATTTAAAGTTAGAAGTTGGGCGCTCTTGCGTTTATACGGAAGAAAGTTCGATGTGAGGGTAACGATCCACGATGTCGATTGGTTATGCCCTGCGATGATGCTTGAGGGATGAGTCGGAGGCCTCCTACCATCGGGGTTTATAGGTGACCTTGTTCATGGGAAAAATCTGATTGCTTTATTAGCTAGTTATTTGGATTTTCCCTAATGGGTGCGTGTCCGCTTTCTCCGCAATTTTTAATTGCGCCTAATAATCTCAAGGACCGCTCTAAAAACCAGATGTGCTTCGAAAATAATTTTAGGCTTAAGAAATTCTTCAGGACAAAGGGATTGTCCGACGACGCCTGTTAATACAATACAGTAAAAGTGAAAGACTATATTGGGTCCTTAAGTTTATTGAGGGTCGAAATGACGTTACGCCGGCCGCTGGCTGTCCGGTCGTCAGGGCTGGAGTGCAGATGCTTTAGGCGACGTAACACCCCCGACCAATATATAACAAACGAACGCGATCGTAAGGAGAGGAAAGTTTTCATCAGTCTTTTATTCGTGCGATCT
The DNA here is from genome assembly GCF_910591885.1 of Bombus terrestris. Lineage (NCBI taxonomy): Eukaryota > Metazoa > Arthropoda > Insecta > Hymenoptera > Apidae > Bombus > Bombus terrestris. The sequence goes on along the minus strand of NC_063274.1, from coordinate 21,352,238 downwards.
CCTTGGAGAGTTTGATATTGTCGCGTAAAATAAATAAGAAATTTAAAAAAAAGGAAACTTTATTTTTTCCTCGTTTATAGACTTAATAATACACTTATATAATACACTTCTGAGCTCTAGGCGTGACTGTTCGAGATTGAAGCTCTTACAATTTGACTTTCGGTGACATCTGTTTCTTCTTTGTTTGTCATCCCCCAATATCCCCACTACCCTGTAGGCGTACGTGACCGTTGCCACGCTTCTAGAACATTTGGTAGAAGGACCGTTGGGACATAAATGACTCTTTAGGCACTTCGGCGATATACATTGTCGCCAAGGCCGCCACATCTTTATCTCCATCATCGGTCCATCGGATTCGAAGTATGCCGATCGTGACACCATCCTGCCCGCGGTGTGTGTGTCCTGGTCTCTGACGTGATTTACATTACAATATCGTCTTTACGAGCAATATATACCGAGCGTCCCAGCGAATGTTTTTTGGGCTTCAAAATATATTCTACGTTTAACAAAGAGTTATCCCGTTGGCCATGGATTCGTTATTGAAGATCATTGTCATTAACATCTCGAGTGTTTAATCACTACGGTTATTTGTCAAATTCTGTAAAAACCATATTTAAACCAGTAACTATAATCTTTAGTGTAGAATAACGATGGTTAGTCCAAATGAAGATTCGCTACACGTCCCTAACCCTAATGATAACTGGACATATATATTGATATAAGTCATATCAAATTTTGTGCTTGAATATTTAACATTATCGTTGTATCACGCGTTTAGAATGGCGATGCGAATTGAAAATCCTGCCGATGACGCTTTTACTCTTTTCCAACGCTGAAAATACTCTTCCAAAAGAAATTCACCACCGAATTACAGCAGTTTACGGTAATAAAGTTATAGGTGGATCATTGGTGAACGTAAACATTTAGGGCAAATGATAGACGCAACAAATGAGCCAAATTACAATTTTTTTGCAAAACATACTGTTACGTCCGGTGACTCTTTACGGTCGAGGCGTCATAAAACGAAACTTCCGATTTACCATTTACCAAGGCCGTGAAGTGGCATAAAAGATTTTCCACCCGCAAGTGACGAGTGGTGGGGCGATCACCATCGAGTAAGAGTTTTCCTTTGCGACAGTGTAACATGAACCGAGGGCAAGATGGCATCCAGGTGTGTACGTATTCTTACTGCATACCCTCAATAGTCTTAAGGTTCCCACCAATAAATCTTGGCATTTTCATAGTTAAGGTCCTTCAAGCCAAAAACAAGCATCTTCTATTTCCAGTGTTCTTTACATTTTTTTTTACTACGAGAAAGTTAGTTTTCTCACATTCGGTACTTTCCGTTAGCAACATTCTCTCAAGGGCGGCTAAGACCCTTCCTAGTCCACCAGGGTTCTTGTGCTCCAATCAAAAGCAGTGTCTGTCGCTCTCGCTTTCCTAAACAAAATTGTCCTTAACGAATCAGCTCATCTCATGTCCTCAGACACGCCCACCCCTAGCTTTCCTCCGCCACAACATCGTCACTAAACCACTCAGTTTCTAGCTTTAGAACAGTCAACACTTTTTATCGAGTTTCTACCTTTTAGACCGGTCGCGTAACGTATCAGTGTAATTAGGTTTTACATAAAGTTGTTGGAGTGAATTATTATTTATGTGTGTTAATTCAGTGCATATACTATTGTGATTACAGAATTCATAATAAAGTCTAATAAAAGCAAAATTGATAGTTGCGTTACGACTCAGCTATTTTATTTTATCATCCAACGCTCGAGTTTACGTGACAACAGCATCGTCATTGGACTTCATTCTCGATCTCCGCCTACAGATCCATCAACATATCTTCACTGGATCTACGACTACAGATCGTGTCAAATGAAAAGTGCATTCACCAGTGACCACACAGTGCCACGTGAATACGTCAAAACTAGCAGCGGAAGTGTTATCACTACAGCGAAGTCGGTGGCGTCAGGAGTGTCACTTTGAAAGAGGTATAACCCGTTAGTCGAGGAACGCAACCAAGCAACGTCCCGCCGTAGCTGGACGATCATCGGCGTAGCAACAACAACTCCAATCTCACTACAAAACGTGCCACCTTCGGGAAGGATCACCTTCCTCGCGAAGTACACGCAAACAACATTCCACTGCACAGTGACAAGCGATAACTTGCAGCCGGAACAACTTTAGTTTCACGACAACACACGAGTGATTTTCGGGGAGAACACCTTCTTCGCGAAGCTCACAATACTTCGCTGCACAGTGGTGAGCGACAAATTGCAGCCGGAATCACCGATCGCATATCACAAGTTTCACCTTCGTTAACGAAGTACCTTCGTCACAAATCATGTCGACCGCGGCAAAAAACGACATCATGCGACGAAAACGCGATAAACATCTCGACAACATCCAAGCTATACAGGAATACGTCAACGATTACCAACAGGCTAACGAGAATGACGATTGTAATTTGCAAATATGTGAAGCCCAACTTGAGGAAGAGTGGAAACAGTTCCAACTCGTCCGAGAGGAATCAAAGGGTCTCGACGACAAGAATTACACTCAGGAATGCAAAACGATTACAGAGTACATTTCCCTAAATAATCAAACAAGGGAGCTCATGGAGGGCAAGCGACCATCAACCCCTTTAACTCTTAAATGTAGCAGCAACACGTCTAGCAGTATCCAGGCAAGTAACGATAATTTAAACAAAAACAGCAACGATATTCAAACTCCGCCGACGGAGAACATTGTATCGAATCTATCGCCGATCCCGTCGCATGACACGCGCAGCTCGTCATCTAAACGCGACCTCGCGACAACTGCGTCCGCATTGTCTCAACAATCTGATTTAACGTCATCAAACGGTTTGAATCAGACAACCTCTAACGATCCTTTGGATTCGAAGGAAAAGATACAACGGTCCAGTGTAACAATGGCAAACGCAACAAAACTAAATTCCTTGCGAAGTAATCTGATGAACCAATTCACTGTCGTCTCGAAACTACTCGACGAATACAAACAATCCGATCGTCAGAATAAGTCCACCTTATTATTACACGAGAAACAGCTGAAAGACATTTGGCATCAGTTCGACGCCATCCACTGCGAGTTAGTGAGTTTAGACGACGAGGAGGAATACGCGCGATTCCTCGATATACAGGACCAGTATTACGATATAGTAATACGGGTAAAACTCATAGACAGCGCACAACCAGCATCGCCATCGAAACCGACAAACCCACAAACTGTTTTCGAGCCGACATCGATTAAATTACCGGAAATTCGTTTGCCTACTTTTAACGGCGCCATCGAGGATTGGCATTACTTTTACGACTGGTTCTCGTCCATAATAGATCGAAACGAACAACTGTCACCGGTACAAAAATTCCATTACCTCCGATTATCCTTGACTGGAAAGGCCGCGCGAAGCATCCAGTCGTTAAGCACCACAAATCTCAATTATTCAATCGCTATTGACCTTCTTAAGGAAAAATTTGGCTGCCACCGTCGAGCCTGTATGCGCCACTGGGAGTTGATCTCCGACTATCCGAAAATAACCAAGGAAACACCCGAAGCCATAGATGATTTTCTCGATACGGTCGAAATGAATCTTCGAGCGTTAGAGAAATTAGGTGAACCGGTCACATCAAATGTCATTCTCATCAAAGTATTCACATCGAAGTTACCTTCAGCCACCATTCGCGAATGGCAATACACTTTACCCAACAACAAAATGCCCTCGTATTCGCACTTGATAGACTTCCTTAAATCACGGACGAACGGCGATAGAAGCTTTACATCAACCGCGACAAAAAGGGCGTCCGGCCAACGTCGCCGTCATCGACGAAACGCATCGTAAAGCCAAACATTTGCCACGACACAGGACGCTGGTGTGTTCGACCTGCCAAGGACAACATAAAATCTGGAATTGCGATGTCTTCAAAGCGAAGTCGGCCAAAAATCGCTTTGAAACCGCCAAAAGGGCATCACTTTGTATCAATTGTCTAGGCAAAGAACACTCTCTTGCTCAATGTTCCGCCGGTTCGTGTCGCATATGCAGACAACAACATCATACATATTTGCATTAAGAACAAGCTCACGTCAATTCGCGAGTATCTAGCGGCCAATCATCGAGCGGCCGATCATCTAATGCTTCCTCGCGATCGCGTCTCTCCGCGACTGGTCGAATAAACACATACAGAGTTGTTTGGTCAATGTCACAAGAAACGATGATTTAAAGAATTGCGTAAGACGATGGTTACGTAAACTGGCGACGGAAGTGTATGAAGAAGATATACAAAAGCGTATAACGTTACGATAAGTATCCAAATAGTGGTTATATTGAAAAATAACTTAGTATATGTACTAAAGTCACAGATAGAGAAAACTTTTTAAAATACGTTTGTATTGTTGCTATTTCAAAACGGATACTACTTTCTGGACGATCCTCGTACAGTTCTGTTTTGTAAAGTTATGGTTTGCCTACATATGTTTAAACTTGCTTTTGTTTACTGTCGTATTTACGGAATCGTTTGCAACAAAATCTGAGCTAACTCATCTCAAAATATTGTTTCAATACTCTCAGGAGGCATAATGCGCATATCAGAGGAAAGTATCGTGTCGCTGTTTCCTTTCGCTTTCTGCGCGTCCTTCGGAGGACATAGTCCGTTTCCAATTTCAAAAAATCATTGTCTCCTTCTTCCGCGGTGTCGCGTGCCTGTGGCCGTAAAGGAAATTCAATCGGTGGAAATTATACACTTCGGATTGCGTTAGATCGATACCGCTATGACCAATGATAAACGGAGTATCGCTGTTTTTAATGGAATTTCTATTCATGTTATTGCGGTTTGGCAGCTTTGTTGTAATATGAATAGAGGTTTGTCCTATTATGAATTATTTTGTATTGGATTTTATAAAAGTTTGTTTGTGTTATGTGTTAGATGGTTAAATACTTAAGTGATCAGTCTGTGAAAGTTACGAGTTTATTTGAGACACGTACTTTGTCCAATTTGTGATAGTCACGAATTGTCTTACTGTTACAAATTACTTTATAAATTACGTACGATTTTTGTCACATCTTTATAGTATTATGAACACATGAACATCATCTTTTATGTACTTTTAAATAATAGAAAAAGATAGGTATATTTTCCAAATGAAGAGAAAACAAAACGATATTGCCAGTACATTAAGAATGATTTAAAAATAGATGGGAATGAAAAATGAATCAGAAAGGAAACATAATAATGTCGCAAAAATTGAGATATAGGATTATACATCTTTCATGCTTCAAGATATACAACACAAAACTAAATTTGTAATTTTATCGTAATAAAGATTATATTAGAATTCATTCTTTTTTTTTTTAATAAAATATTATGAACCAGTACCTACCCCGATCAGCATCACAAACGATCCTAGTAAATGCTTCGAGATAAATTCAGAAGTACGTTCAACTGCATCGTTCAATTCATTCTTGTAACACGTTACACGATGTCGATTTATCGAGTACCATTACCGTCTTAATCTTCCATTGAACACCGAACGAATCATAATATCTCGAGCAGTTTGCAACTACTTTCTCTGTTGTGTCGAACAAGCTTGATAGCGCGTGACGAAATAATTAGCAGCGATAGACACGATTGCTTAACGCTTCCTTAACATGTTAATACAGTCATTAAGCAGATTGATCATGGAATAACGAGAGAAGGAAAACGGTGCATTATATACTTATTACGAGAAGCAAGAAGAAAAGGAAACTCGTAAACATAGTTAACTTTCAATTACTCAGCCGTTTACGCAATAGTTGTTTGAACGTTTAACGTCCTCCACGTCGCGACGCGTCGTAAGAATCGATTGTTGTCACGCGACCAATTTATGCCAGCCTTTCAATCATCCTGTCACTGCACACGATCGATGGTTGTTATCATCGGTTAAGCGACAATCGATCGGAAACCAGTTAAACGAATCTCCCTATGAGTGATGGGTATCGTAGATAACTTTAACGTCCTCGGTTTTTGCTTTAACTCCTTCACTCTCGATCTGGATTGTACTAATAAATTTTACTCGCAGTATTTATTAATATTTATTGCTTTCACGAGAATCCAATATTATTCAGATGCATTTTATTTTGTAACATGCAATATATTAATCTTAAAATAAAATGTGTAGCTATTCATATTTACGTTCAATATCTTATTTAATATATCGATCAAGTATAGTTTCTCTAGTTTATTTTGAATACATCTGTATTCAAAGTGCATATCTGCGCACTTAATGAGAATAATCAGCGTTCGCTGTTACTGAATATTAAATAATTTTTTATAATCGCTGTAGCTAGATTATAATAGATTTTTATGTATTTATGATAAGTTTGACGATGCAAAAATACACAGGATGCACATAATCTGCAAAAGTACTAAAATGTTCGAAATATAGCATTTATTATATTACTTTGTAGATAAAACGAATCTCTACGTAGATTCCATTTCTTCGGCCGCGTTCACAAAAATGCGCAAAGACCTTTCAACAGGTTCTTTCTGTGGGTAACGAATCTTCAGGAGAATTGTTTGTTCATTTTGTTTCAATAAACCAGCCGTAAAGGTACACCGCAACATGTTTCATTTGCCGGCACTATAACTCTAATCACCGTTAAATTAACTAGCATTCAACGAATTGCTCTCTCACGTTTTTCTTTCTCGTGAAACAATCACGCAACACTTAGTTCTTCCCTCGAGAGCTCACAGTTCCGTCAACGATCAGCTGCAGATCCTATGTAAATTCCTACTTTAATGGGTATCGTTCGATCGTCTCGAGACAACGAGAAACTCGAAAAGCTTGTATAATAAATCGTAATCAGTGTTTATAGTTGTTACATTCTAATCATCCATAATCGACGAATTATTTAAATATTCTCATTTCCCGTACAGAAAGCATTGAATTATTCAACCATCTAATACAGGTACATATCATCATCTGTATCTTATGAAGTTTAGCTGGCTCATGCATATATATTTCATTCAAAGTACCTAAAATTATTACTTATTGTATCATAATTATCGCTATCTTCAAAATTGCTGATATTTTCTCCATCATTCTGTGTCAATCGTTGTACTATTTCGCATTATTATCTTGCTTGTTCTTTTATTATATGCATACATTGAACTTGGAAATTTTCATTAACGAGTATATCAAAATTTCCCAGACAGAATCTTCAATTATTAACGACATCAAGATTTTTGTATTCCTTACTGCGCTTGGAACCATCGAAACTAATACATGCTTCGTTATGTATAATATTACGGACGAATTTCAATATCTTGGGCCTTAACTCTCTCTGTACTAACTCATTACGAACACGTATTCGTAGAAAGTATTTTAAAGCAAAGAAAAAGGTAGGACAAAGTGAAGCACCGAAGAAGAAACGATCTCATTAATTGCAGCGAAGAAGATATCACAGGTAACAGTTCATCGTATGGATCCAACACTTGGTCTAAACAGAGATTAATAAACCAAAGCTGGATTTCATCATCGAACGTCTCTGTGAATCCGACTGGCAGCCGACGCCTCGGCATCGATTCTACTGAGATTCTATTTAGAATTTAGATAGCATGGGAACGTTTCTGAATCATCGTCGATCGATGCCCTCGGGTATAACATCGTCCCTCCAGCGCTTTGTGCATCTCCGTCACGTTCGAACGGTGCCAATGCACAATCAATCGCCGGTATTCGCGTAATTGATACCCATCCACCGTGTAACAAACGACGCTCGCTACGGGATTCGAAAGCATCTTCACGACTAGCCTGATCGTGGATCATTCTTCGAGCTTCAAGATAGACACGCTTCCCTCTCCTCGGTTCTGCATTTTCACAGATTAACACGTTGGCTGCCACGTTGAATTTTATATATTTTGCCCTGAAAGTTGTAACAGATTAAAATATATTACGCAATAACTATTTTTATGCATATTCGTATTTTTGAGAATATTATTAAAAATGTAGAAACCAGGTAGAAAATCCTTTTACCTGTAAGGTATTGTAGGATACACTTCATATTTTTTATATTATATGTATTCTGAACAATCTTGACCTTTAAATTTCCTATAAATGCATAAAAATCCACGGTCCAACAACATGTCATAACACTTAATTTTCGTTCAGTGACTTAAAACAATCAGTTCTCTGGTTAAGCTAAATAATCCTGTCTCGATAACTCTATATAGATAACCACAGGTATTTGTGTCAAACAGATTACAATCAACAGCTTCACGAAAGTATTATACCTGCTATTTTTAAAGAAAACAAGAAATAAAATAAAATTTACAAGCCTCGTTGCAATACAAGAAATAATAATAAACTGAACGACGCACAATTCTCACGCCGAGGATTCTAATAATTCTGCCCTTAAGTTCTTACGATTGGCTATGCGCAAGAGGATTGTAAACGACCGTGTGTCGATTAAAATAAGGTCGTGTGAAAAGCAGCCCGTTCGATGAGCTAATGAATAACGGCCGAATTAATTATGAGGTGTTCATCTATTGGCAAAGGTGGCACAACATTAATCGGCAACATCGATCAATACAATTCTTTTTCGCAATTGATGGAACAGCAGATGCCTGTAGTCGAATAATAAAACCACGGGGGGATGCTTACGTTGATTCGTCCTGGTAGAAAATCGTTAATTAACGCATGTGAACGTAACCATGTTGGGTGGTCTTCTTGAAATACAAGCGTGCACGTCGCTCGTTTATATCGGGTATATTAATACGTCGCTAATTACCCGACAGTAGCTTCGACGAAGGCAAGCAACGCAACAGCTGCGCTGTTGTTGCCGTTGCTGGCGTCCTATGGCGTCGGTTGTTCGCAACTAGCCAGGGGTAAGGTACAATAACGCGAGAAATACCGACGGCGATAATCAACCGATTCGCCGGCCAATCAGCATAAGTCAATTTTTTACGAGTAAACTGGATACCTGGAGGTGGAGGACGCGCGACTCCTCTTCAGGAGTGATAGGCAATCAATGGTCCATGTAAACTGGACGACGGTAACGACGATGCATCGCCGAGAAACTGTTTTTTCCAATAACAACTCTCTATTTTCTTGTTTAATCTTTCTATTTCTGTTACTTTATTCTGTTTAACACTTTAACGACGGCGAACACCAACTAAAGGATTCAGAATAATAGTGGTGTAAGTTTATCCATTAGTTTTTATAGTTTAGTTTTATAGCTACTTTTTGTAAAATAGTATTCTGCGCTCCTTTTTATTGTGAAGGACAAAAATACTTGAAACTATCATTAAATATGTTAAATGTATCATTAAATATTTTCTAGAAATCCAAAAATTCTATAATACGACTACGGACTTTAACTTAAAGTGAAATATAATCGTTCAATAGTGATCAAACCAAACTGATATACTTATTATTTTCGAAATATATCCTACATATTACAAAACGTCTTATAATAAAAATAATCTAATTAGTAAATATAATTGCGCCATATAAGAATATATTTACATCTTAACATCTAGAAAAAAAAAAGGAAGAGTCACTATCCTTCGCGAATAGTGCTGCGATGCAGTATAATACACATATTACGCAGTATAATAAACATTACGTTTGTAATATTATCCTAAAACACAAACTTGTCCACTTTCCTCTTTTCACTGTCATTCACGTTCGACTTGTGCATTTTTCACACTTATGACCCGCCACTGTCTGCTTTTTGCTCAGTCCCACTATTTTTTTGTCTCATTCGCATCGTCGTTTTTAACCCTCCATTTTATGGTCTTCCCTGTTTTTCCTCTACCGTTGTCGTGCAATCGAATCTAATGATCTTGAAGCATAAAACGAGTCGAGCGTGAAACGGTAGAATATAATCCATGGTGATGACGAGGGACGGTCTTGTCGTCGAGGTAACTCTGAATTTTGTTCTATTAAATCAAATACTTAAAATGCATTAGATTTGGATAGAGTATTTCGTTAGAATCATATTGCAAACTGTTTTTCTAACTATCTTGTTCCTTTTTCAGACTCGATATTTAAAGAAGTTTCTCCTGGAAAGGTAGGAGTTCAGATGCACGCGCAGGATTATGCAAAGTCTTGGTGTTAGTTGGGCAAAGCTTAAGAAGAATTAGTTATCTTCTCTTAAGAAAAATTTAAAAAAGACAACTATATTTTTTAAGTGCATATTAAAAAATTTATTGTAAAATAAACTTCACTTCATATTTACGTGAATTTATTTCATTTTATCTCCAAATCTCCTCTCTATTCTTCTACGAAGAGGTCCGAGGTAATAGTTCCAGACCACAGAAAGTTTAAATCTGTGATTACTTTAAGGCTGTGATTGGAAATGATGTTTGCTTTCCCCTTGGAAAATGAGTAACGAATTTGGAAGCTGCTCTGGATCGATGGATCATTGTTTTTTTTCTTTTATATTTATTAGAATATTTACAATCAATTCTCGTTGAGAATTTTCAGTAACTTCATTTGGCGTGATACAATGACATGGTTTATAATAGTTTTATATTGTTGGTTCTAATAGGATCTAAGGATTTAATCTAAAGGGTATTTTCTTTTTAGTCTGCGGATCTGGTCCGTCGTGTCAAGTAGTTTGGTGACTAATGGATTGTGGTGGTTGTTGACTCTTGAGTTATATCTGCTTCTGGACTTGTATATTTCATCTTTGACTGTAGGTATCTTAAGGTCGCGGTGGATTGTTTCGTTGGTAACATACCAGGGTGCATTTATTAGGGATCTTAGCGTTTTCGATTGGAAGCGTTGGAGTATTTCAATGTTGGAATTACTTGCTGTTCCCCATAGTTGGATTCCGTAGGTCCAGACAGGTTTTATTACGGTCTTATAGAGCGTAATTTTGTTCTGCGTGCTTAGGTTGGAGCGATGGCCAATGAGCCAATAAAATTTTTTGAGTTTGTCCCTGAGTTGTTTAGATTTGTCTAGGATATGTTGTTTCCATGTTAATCTCCTGTCCAGAGTCATGCCCAGGTATCTGACTGTGTCCTTGTTAGGAACTGTTATATTGTTAATGGTGACCCGAGGGCAGGTTTGTTTTCGCAGCGTGAAGGTTACATGTGTGGATTTTTTTTCATTAATTTTGAAGCCCCATTTATGCAACCACTTTTCCATAGAGTCGAGACCTCGCTGGAGAGTGGATGAGGCAATTATCGGGTTGGCGTGGGACGCTAATAGCGCTGTGTCGTCAGCAAATGTTGCTATAGTTATTTCTGTTGATATTGGTAAATCGGCAGTGTAGATGGAGAACAGCAAGGGTCCGAGGATACTACCTTGCGGTATGCCCGCTTCTATTGGGAATGTTGTGGTAATGGCGTCTAAGTATTTAACCATGAATTGTCTTTTGGTTAGGTAGGACTTTAGAATGGAGTAGTAAGTGTGTGGTAGGACTTTTTTAAGTTTGTAAAGAAGCCCTTCGTGCCATACTTTGTCGAATGCCTGTTGAATATCAAGGAATACCGCTGAGCAGTATTTTTTCTTTTCGAGGGTTTGGCTGATATTTTGTGTTATTCGGTGGATTTGTTCTATTGTGGAATGTTGCTTCCGAAATCCGAATTGATGATCTGGCAGTGTTTTCAGATCTTCTAGGAGTGGAAGGAGTCGATTCGTTAGCAACTTCTCGAATAGTTTTGACAAAGTGGGTAGAAGACTAATTGGACGATAGGAGCTAGTTTCGTGTATTGGTTTTCCGGGTTTTGGGATGAGTGTAATCAGTGACGTTTTCCAGGTTTTGGGATAGTATTCAAGGCGAAGAATTGCGTTGAAGATTGAAGAAATGAGTGTGATCCCTTTTACGGGTAGTTCCTTAATTGCTTTATTACTTATTTGGTCATGTCCCGGTGCTTTCCTGGGGTTCAGACGATGGATTAATTCTGTAATCTCTAGAGAAGTGAAAGGTTTAATAGGGGGAGACATTTGGAAGGGGGAATTCAGGTATTCTGTTATTTCCGGAGCGGTATTGGAGGAATGAGGTTTAAAGACGTTGGATAAGTAGTTAGCGAACAGGTCGGCTTTTTCTATAGGGCTTCGTGCCCATCCGCCTTGTGGATAGCGAATTGGAGGGATTATTTGCGGGGGACGCGTGAGTTTCCTGGAAGCCCTCCATAGTGAGTAGTTGGAGTCGGCAGAGGGGGACAAATTGACGAGATACTTTTGAAAACAGTCATTTTTGTATTTTTTAATGATTTTGGTTAACTTCCTGGTTGCGTTGTTTAGTTTGCGTTTGTCGTCCGGTGTTCTATGGGTCTGCCATACTCTTCTTAGTCTTCGTTTTTCTGTGATTTTGTTTAATATGTAATGGGGATATTCGTGTTTGCTGATAGAAGTCTTAGTAGGTGTGGAGGAGCGGATAGCGTTTATTATGCTCGTGTTTAAGTATTCTGTGGCTGTTTCAATATCTTCCTTTGTTTTTAGTGAAATTGAGGCAGAGGTTGAGTGATTAAAAACTTCTCTAAAGAGCTGCCAGTTGGTGCGTTGGTTGTGAATAAGGCCATTAGGCGGGTTCTCGATTATTGCTGAACTGACTGTTGCTATTACGGGGGAATGGTCGGAAGAGAGTTCAGCCGAAGAGTTGATTTGGACATATCTAGGCGAGATATTTTTGGTTATGAAGAAGTCGAGTAAATCGGGGATTTTGTTAGTGTCAGTGGGCCAGTATGTGGGTTCATATGTGGTGAGGTAGTTGAGATTGTTGGTGGTTATGCTTTTCAAGAGGTTTTTGCCTCTTGCTGTGACAAGTCTGCTGCCCCATTAGGTATGTTTGGCGTTATAGTCTCCACCAGCTATGAATCTATTGCCTAGGGCGTCAAGGAAGCTGTCGAAGTTTTCTTTAGCAATTGAGTGTTTGGGAGGGCAGTATACTGCTGAAGTGGTGATTGTACCATGGCGGTCTTCTATTGATACGCTTGTGGCTTGAAGGTAGTCTTTCTGGAATGATGGAAGCTCGTAATGCTTAATGCTGGATTTGATGATGATTCCGGTGCCGCCGTGTGCCTTTCCACTGGGGTGTTGGGTATGGTAAAAGTTGTAGCCGTGTATTTTGAGGTAGTTTTTGTCGGTGAAGTGGGTTTCAGATATGAGCATTACGTCGATTTGCTGTTGTTTTAAGAAGAGTTCTAGTTCAAATTTGTGCTGAGCTAGACCGTTGGCGTTCCACAGAGCTATACGCATTGGTTTTATTTTGCTTCTGTGCATATTAATTTATTTATGAAAAGTGTAAGTAGTGACAGCAAGTCGCTAATTTGCTCTGTTTGCTTCTCGATTAGTTTTTCGAGTCTGGTGAAGTTGTCTGTGTTTTGTGGGGTGGGAACACTATTTTCTGAGTGTCCACTGTGGGTTTTCGAATTGTTTATATTTCCTTGTGCTGCCTGGGCATAGGAGATTGATGGTGTGGAGAATTTTTGGAGTCTAGGTTCTTGTTTGGTTATCTCCTTGGGTCTGGGTTTAGGGTACTTATTATTGTGCAGTGTTTTATAGGCTAAGCATCCTTTGTAGTTCGCAGGATGCTCTCCTTGGCAGTGGATGCACTTCGCGGGGGTTTCTGGGGATTTAGTGCATTGGTCAGTGGGGTGACTACCTGCACATTTTACGCACCGGAAATTATGGTTGCAGTATTTCTGCGTGTGGCCGTACCTTTGGCACCTTTTGCATTGTACTATCTCTTTCTTTACAAGAGGTGGTTCGAACTTAACTATAGAGTTCATCAGCCGGTTGATGTTGTAGATTTCTTTGTTATTTTGTTTTTGTTTTATATCGATGAAAAATAAGGATAGTGGGTTTTTTGTGATTCTATGCCTAATGTTGCTGATGTTAGTTACTTCGTGGCCGTGATTTAACAGTTCGCACTTTAGTTCGTCTAGATCGACTGAGTGGTGGATGTTGCGTAGCACCACACGAAATGGTCTTTCTTGCTTGAGCTGGTAAGTGTGAAAGTTAGCATTCAGGGTTTTTAACAACTTTATTAATTTTCTATAGGCGTCTGGGTTAGTCGGCAGAATTTTTACACAGTTGTTACTGATTTTCAATTTATATTGCTCCTTGCTGATATCTTTTTCGATAGTCTTTGTCATTGTTTGAATGTCAATGACATCGTCAATGAAGATTGGCGGGGGAGGGGGAGTTTTTTGGATATGTTGTGTATTTACCGCTTCGATTGTGTCCATAGCGTCTTCTGTTGTCTCCAGTATCGCGAACCTGTTGTGGGTGGTCACTTGGCTAGCTGGTGGGTTGGTTTGACTCTCGTTCGCATTCGTCTTGAATGCTTCCAGCTTGCGGTTCTTTGTGTGCGGGTCGTTTGCAAAGAGGGATGTTTCCCTTTGCCACGGAGGAGGAAGAGCGGCGCTGTTGTAACTTAGCTCCGGAGAGCCCATTTGAGATGATTGGGCCATCATCGATCTAGTTAATTCAATATGAAATAACTAGTCGAGAGGCTGTGATTCGAGTCAGAGCTTAGTAGCGTTGAATTTTTCACTAGCACGTTTGCGAACACTTGGTTAAGTTTGTTAGATTCGCTTTCGACAGTTGGGCGTCACGTGTTGTTTTGTGAACTTCACAGGGCACTGGACACACGTCTGCACGCTTCGGCACTCACCAACAAACTGCGATGGATCATTCAGTGAAAATCTACATGCAAGGTGGCAATTGGCGCAGAGATGACTCGGTCTTGCACCCGATCGAATGGTAACGATGATAATTACGACATTGTCCGAGGTCGGTGTGTTCGATGGAATACAAAACACTTGTTGACAACATGATTTGGGCTGGATGGCGTCTTCATCCAGTACCACATATGGCCAATGACAATGGAGACACGCACGAGATATGAAACATAATGTATTATAGTACGCTTTATTAATAGAACGTGCGTTGTCTATGTACGTTGTCATATTCGACAATTTATTCATGATATACTATATGAATATTTTATACTTGTTTAAATATAGAATATTTATTCTCCAATACATTAAGTCTTATACGTCGAGCTGAACTCGACAATTGTATTTCGTTTCATTTCATCGCTTTTAGCATATCTGCATACACTTTTGCTTATAAGAATTCAAATACTCTAGCCGACTGTACTAACGATACCTATGTGAACTTTAGCAAAACGTACAAATTAATGAAAAATTCATAATTAGATGCAGTACTTGTTATTTTTTTATGGAATTAGTAGGCCATAAATACTAAATGGTAAGGAAGATTAATAAAAAATTGTGTATCAGAAAACGTAGTAACAACATATTTTATTTACTATTATATTGTATATATATAATATATATGTGGTAAATAATAAAATGAGTTATTATTGTGTTTTCTAATTAGTATATATATATATATATATATGTCGGGTTGACGTTAAGATTAGAGTTAGGGTTAAGGGCGTGAAACGAATCCCCATTGGCATTAGACGTGATCATTATGCAATAGAGGAGATATTTACTAGTGCAAATATGATTATGATAGAATTTGACAAGTAATCGCGATAATTAGATATTCGTGAAGCTAATGACAATGATCCTAGGCTCAATAACGAATCCGCGGTCAACGGGATGACGAACTCTACTCTTCTTTAACGTCTAAGTTGTACTCAATGTTAATGAATGAGGCAATCACTACGTATCTGACAGTTACTTGAATCGTCGTTGAGATCGTACCGGAGAGTGGCTCTCCATCACAGTGATGCTGTCGAGGAAAATTATGATGGGTGTGTCTAAGGGCACGAGATCATCGGATTCGCAGAGAAAAGTCTTCGTTCGACGGGTGAGGGAAATTGACGTTACTGTTAATTGGTCAATTTCCATGTTGGTGGTTAGAGAAGGATGTTAGCCGTCCTTGGGGAAAGTTGCTAGTGGGAAACGTCGTTCGTGGAAGGATAGATTTCTCTTATCTTTCCGTAGTTGGGACACAGGCTATTTGTCTATTTGAAGGACTTTATATAACTGAAACTTAATATTCGTAACGGGTCCTCGGCCAGCTAAACATATACCGTGAAGATGCGTCGACATCTGGCAATCATCTTACCCGAAGGACAAAATCTGCGTGTGGCGAGCAACGGGGCAGAAACTGTTGAAATGTTTGCTGTCGTGCACCGTCCCAACTATTTCTTTTAAGGAGAGCTATAGAGTTACTTCCTGCCTTTGTTAGACAAAACGTTCATCCCTTGACCGTGGCTACGTTCGGCGACTGGTTGTCGCCTCGAGCCCGAGCTCACTAACATAAATCTTAAATAATACAGTCAGATCGAATGACAATTTCTTAATACGGCTATGGTGGAATCTAGATTACAGTACTAAGGGGTCTTCCCAAAGTTCCAAAGGGAAGGTTCCGGTGTTCTTTCATCTCCGACATATATATAACATTAACTTATATTATACTTATATTAACAGGTATACTACATTCTTAAATCATGATATTTATATTATATATATATTATATTTATGTTATATATATTAACGTTGGAATTTTCCTACCAACTTAGAATTTAAAATTCATGTGAAAAATACATAACGTCTTCTCTACAAAACCATCTGAAAAGATCTATTCCTATTACTAGTAGTTAACGAACTATAATTTTTCTCTTAAGGAAAAGAGATTCAGTCCTGATGAGGTCAAATGCGCATCTTCAAGAACGTCCTCTTCATCAAAATTAAATACGCATCCTTCTATTGTCTACGCCTACTACTTATTCTTTCAAATTTACTCAACTCGGTAGACGTATAATAGTTTCTCGTTTAGTGCAATTTGTATTATCCTTTTCGCACAAATTTTCAGGCAATTACCCATGCCATCGACGAAACGCCAAGGAGAAGTGTAGGAAGAGGAAAACGCGCAGGGCGCGCGTCGCGCCACTTATTGGATCGAATGAAACCTGCTTCGGCCTGAAGGGCGTAGCGTATGCATTATTCAAATAGCGGTACCAGCTATCCAACACCTCGCTAATAACACCGGACCCATTTTTCTCCTGGACGGTTAAGTATCCGCCGCTCGAAGCGCATCGACGTACTTTAAACGTCCGTGTTGGAATGTCAAGGGAGGTCGTAGACGCGTGGTTGAACGATAATAAAGCACCGTGGCTGAAAAAGGACGGTCAGACAGTTTTTGCATAAAAGTACGCCGACTCTCCGCTCCCAAGACTGTTCACACCACGTACACTACCCCTCAAAAGTATGTAAATACTTGTTCATTTTTGATAGATTGTAATTTAATGGCAAAATAACAAATAGAACGAGCTAGGTCGATTTCTCTAACACTTTATCAGGGTTATCGTGGAATACTATGATAAATTTATTATGCAGTAAAAAATTTTTCAATTTGCAATACCGATTAGTTGGGTTAGTTTAAAATCGTGCCATTTAGACTAAATCATGTTTGTAATAATAACGATTTATGTGTACCTATTAATATTTAATATTTTCATATTTACAAGTATTTCTGACATTACAATTTTAATTTTATCCAAAAGTAATTAATTTATATTGTAACTCTTCCTAACAAGTAGTAAAACCCAGCAAGTAGTAAAACCCTGTAATAAAGTCTCCTTTTTAGAATCATACGAATCATCCACCAAAATATTTCATCAAACCTAACTCTACCTAAAATATACATTTAATAGTAAATAAATAAAGAAAGGAAAATAATGAAATCTACATGTTACCCATAGTTGTATTGCTCATTGTCAAACCAATAGATCTTTCTGCATTTAGAAATCTGTAGACAAAAATACACAGAATACATGTACGCGATTATTGTGATTATTTTAGTAAAATTTAAAACCAATTTGTAAATAATAAAACTTACAAAACATTTCATAACTTACAAACTTACAAACATTTCATAACTTAACAAACAAACTTACAAACATATGTTTAGTAAAAAAATTAGTATACAGCATGAATAGCCATCTTTAACATATAATAAGTTTTAAAAATGATCCCACTGATTATGGAGGTTTATCGATACATAGGTAATTAAAATACATACTTGCATTAAATATTTCATAACTCTTGCATACATTTTCAAATTTGTTTTAAATACCGATATAATCATGATAATTGATTCTCACTAAAATGCTAAAGATATTTAAAAATATTTCGTATAGAACACATGATGTGTTCCTAAAAAGTTTCTACAACTGTTCGAATACTTTCATGAGTAACTGCATACAAATCAAAGTAAACGCTTAACAAAATTCCAATCCTCGTAAAACACAAAGATTGGTTTTAGTAAAACAATGCTCGTGCAATGTTTAATCGCTACCTTGCACTTTAAGAAGCTCTTCGATTTGTCCCAGCGAAACGATCGATCATTCAACGGTAACTCGTTGTTTCGCAATCGATGCAGATAATCGTGGGTGTAATTACGCCGGTCGGACAGCGTTTCTCGAGTTACTTTCACACCGAGAGGGTATTCTATCGGCGACCCATCGTCGGAGTATCACGCATCGAGCGACGTCGGCTATTCCGCTCACGTCTCTCATTGCATCACGTATGAATGATAAATTCTTTGATCCTATAAACTATTAATTACAACGACTTCAGGCCGTCTCGATAGTCGGAAGCTGTGATACGCGTTCCCTGTTTAGCTTGCGCACTGCGTAGCCGTTTCTCATTGAAGACAAAGAAAACACGTAGATTGCGTTTAAAATTGTCTTGCTTCGAACAACAGAGCCATCGTTTATGCCAACGTATTTTAAACAATGATTGTTAATTATTATGTTAATTTAATCCGAATTAATATATAGCACGTGTTAAATACCAGATAAATGTACATTGATAATTATGAGAAGTACATCAACATGTTTGATGTAGGTTCTCTACGATTCCTGCCTTCCATGATGGATAAAACCAAAAAACATTTTGTTTACTTGGTTTCCCTTAAGAAATGGCTAGAATGCACGTTAGATTGTTAGAAATACTGAAAAAGAAATATAATTTAGATAATATATCGACGTTGTCACTAAGAACCTCTCCTTTTGGATACATGCATCGACTTCGCATTGAATGTATTAAAATACAAACGAAAATAGTTTTGATATAAAATCAGTTAGCAACATATTAAATTTTCAAATTGCTCTTCTATTATATAAAAGACATATAGAAATATGACTTATCATGTTTCTAACCTTTGGTCTTCAGGTACAAACATTCTTGCGAATCTCATACAAAACAGAAGAAGCAACTAATTTCTCGTTCAACGAATTCAACGAGCCTCCATGACTCAACCGCAACTTTCCCTTGATTATCAAAAAGCAACTCGTACCGTCAATCTCCGCTCATCTCGCGGAACGCAACGCGTCAGGGGTCATCGTTGATTGATCTCACAGCCGGTCAAGGAAGAAGCTCTATTCTCCCGTGCAAAATAATGGAATCCGACTTTTCCAGCTAACAGGAGTGCCACGATCTTGGCTAAGGAATCACGTGAATTCTAACGAAAGAACCGTGCGCGAATTCCTCGGGCAGATTGGCATCGAGCAGGAATCGAGCAGGGCTAGCTCACTCAGTGAATGAGTTCACCTCGACTTCCTCGGCGTTTAGGCTGCAGGCGCTATAGGTGGTCCACGACCAACACGTAGTGCGCTATCTCGGCTGAACTGGTGCAAGTTCATTCACCCACGGTTCACACCTCACTGGACACAATACCGAGGATACCAACTGGCTTCTGAGTACGCTACGCTTCTGTTCTATCTAGATTATCTCTCTCGTTGCAGTTAATTCGATGATCGGTGAAAAGATGTAATGGTTATGCTATTGTTATGGTGTAATGTCACCGCCTGATGACATGGCGGTGTATCGCATAGTTCGATTATTTTGTGTATAAGTAGTATAATGTTTAGTATAATTCAGTATAATATTATTTGTTTAAATTTAATTTTAACATAATATAAGTATTTAGTATAATATTAAATATGTGTTCTTACATTCAGTTACAGTGAATGTATCTAACAATAACCACAGAATAACTAGAAATTGTACTTTATTCTTGAATATAATTAAGAGACATACGTAGATGTGATTGTTTCATGAAACTTACATGAAATTTACAATCATATGTGCTTCTTAGACTTGAATTTATTAATCACAATTGATTATTACTGAAAAATAGACAAAAATTATTTCGTTCTAATAACATTTATTTTGAGGGAGATTATCTTTGAATTCATCATGCCAACTAATGGTCTTATTACTGCTAGATTATCAGTTGCTCTCCAAAAAATTTTAATTGAAAAGCTAAATTGGCTGTAGTTTGCGTTGTTTAAGATTTCTCTGGTTGTACACTTAATATATGCAGACGCAATTAAGTTATTAATCTATTCTTAATTACCGGTTGTACGTTCACTTCGACTATTTTCCTTAACCGACTCGATGAGAACATTCTGTCAAATATTTGCGTTAATTATGAGTTAAGTGAGAAAAGATCTTTTCGTTAGTTTAATGTTTCGTTAATTCGTGTTATTTGGTACGTGCATGAATTAAATAAACTGACTAGGGCCTCCATGTCGGTAGCAATCTAAGATTGATGACGTTTTATTGAAATCATCAGAAAAGAACAATTTTCTGTTATCAATAATTGATAAAAAGAAAATCTACTAACAGACTGAAAAAAATTCTAGAAGATTAAATAATTTACGAACAAAAAAGTTAAAAGGACTAAAATCGCTTTCAGATACGAAACCTAAAATCTGAAAGTCATCGAACCTATTCAAGAAACGTCATCGTCAACATTCTCAAGTTAAACTTAACGCTTCTTCGCAATGCTCCTTACCTGGCTTACCTGGTTAAACTCGGCTCCTATACAAAATTGCGAAAATCAAGCATTTCAAAGGCTCGTCTTAGCTCGTCACGCCGAGACGTTTCTAGAGCTACTGTAGCCCCACTCCGGAAATTTCCAGGCCAGTCGATTGCACTCCGGCTTACATAATCGTAAATTGGCTCCGCGAAACAACGAGGCAACCGGGTCGTTCGCTCGATTCCAGATTTACCCCGGTACAGATAAACAGGTGTAAAATTTTATCGCGTCCGTATATATACAAGCCAGGTTCCGAGGCTGGGTCCGTATTAAATTCAACGCGAGAACTTGTTACGGTGCAGTCGACTCGAAGGTGGGCATTATTAACGACACGCTTCGTAACTCTGTTTAAAGCAGCAATAGCCTTCGCGTTTCGCATCTCCCTGGCCATTCCGAGCGGATCCACCATCGTGGCTGTACGCACTACGTAGCGCAAGGTGCGAAAGGTTTCAACATTTCCTAATGAATGATTATCGCGAATCGGTTCGAGACTAGCCGTCCGTAATCCCTGGTTATCGGGCCGAAGTTATCGACTAACAAGTTGTACCCCATAGGAACATAGTAATCCCCATTCCGGCAGAGATAAGAGCACCTAGCCACGGCACGAGTAACGCTATACTCATAGCAAACGTTGCCCTATCTCACCCCTGCATAGCGTTGTACTCGAGTTGATCGCGGATCCGAACTAATTTCTTTTAGCGCTCGTTATACCCGCCCTTGTTGCTTGTTTCACGTTTCGAAAGAACGACTGTATCAAGATTGGATGTCTCGGCGTTTCGAGCAGGCTCACTTAATTGCAAGCTCTTATGGGGATTGATTGGTAATGATAAAAATTATGGAAGGCCGGTGGATGATATGTGTGTTAATAAACATTTTCATTTTTTATTGCTTTGGTTGTTACGATTGAGGCGCTATTGATTGCTACTAACGGTGCTCGTATTTCCATGGGGCACTAATCATAGTAAAACGTTATAATTTTCTTTATATTCTTCGTGTTATATTTTTTTTAGAAAAGAGAGTTTATTAATGGCGATAATGAGACATTTCGACGATTGCCAATATCAATGGTAACATATACATTGAGCAGAATATTAATTATGTGTTCTCTATTAAAACATTATAATAATAATGTTTAGTAAATTATTAATATTTAAATTTGTTCCCGAAAAAGAAGTTTGAATTGTTATCTTTTCGAAGAAAAAATGTAAAAAATTTCTTTAATAATATCGCTTAAATTATGCAAGAGGGAAATGGAGATAGATATAAGAAATATACCTGAATTATACGAAGAAAAATTATTCAAATTACGCTATTCCTTGTCTAGCTTTACTCGCAGCTTTCACTGTTGCTCGCTTCAGGTAGGCAGACGTTCGTTCCCGTTTACGATGATACTACGTTGCAGGAAGGAAGTAAGAGAGGCGTACAAAACCGTGCCAAAGCAGAGAAACGTCTAGTACCGAACATTTTCCTAAATTGCGACCGGTGTTCGCCTTCACAATTATTTTCTGCTCACGTTTACAATTATTTAAACGTACACCAAACTACCCTAACATAGCACGCCAAACAACTGATAATAACAGTAAAGATAACGATAACTATCGTTTTCCTTTTTAGCATGCAAAATTAAAGAATTAACTAACGTATAATTTCTGCTGAATTGTTATGACTACCATACTGCTGTCTTTATAACTCAATTCTCATACAATTGTCTTCTTCGTAGCATAGGTTGTCGTCGTCTCTACGATATTTATCTCATCGTTGTTACTTTGGCCTCTTCCCGAGTTCAATCAAAGATAGATATAAAATTAAAGAAAAATATACATTGAATGTCATTCATACAGTTTTGTCGTCTGACACGTTCGGATAAATAAAATTCTAATAAAATCTTCCCATCGAACATTATCTTAAATTAACAAATTTAGGTTTTAAGGAAAGTAACCTCTTCCATAATTGTTATTTTTTCATATTTTATTTTACATCATGGTACACTCAACAATATTGTATCATATTTATGACACTATATTAAAGGCAAGTATGACGCGAGATTGTTTATTACACGAAGAAGTCTATCCGGTTGCTCTTTACATCAAAATTTCCATCACCACTTTCCAACCCTGCATACTAGTTATATTACTTTTAAACACACACACACACACACACACACACACACACATAATTTGACTCTTCTGTACTAGAAAAACGTCCTTAATCCAGGCACACGTAATGAAGCAAAATTACAGCGTGCCATCGAACGCAATCAACCCAGTACTACCAATTTTTCCAATGCTCTTCGCACGTTATAACTTTGGCCAAACTAAAACATGAAAAAAGATCTTCTTGATAAAGAATTCTCCTAATAAGAAGCTAACAAACACACTTTACATTCCCCGCTACAACCACGAATTACGTTAACAGAATTTTTCCCGAGCAAAGTAGCTAACATTGAAACGTCTCTCGCAAACGAGGCTCGATAAAAGGCCCTCGTTCCAGAGAATGCGTCTTTGATCGACTACTGGTATACACGTAGTTGTCCAATGGTCACAAAGGCGAGCAAACGTGCTGACCACCAGGAATGCAACGAAAGAAATGCTTTTCACAGTTGCATTACATACTACCGGAAGGTTTTATCAGCTAGCTGCAGCGATGGTCCACCAACGGTGGCAACGATCGAGGTTTTAACCTGTCTCCCTAATGAGCGAGCAGCCATTATGCACGGCCGCGAAAAACGTCACAGAGGTGTCAAACCAAATGTTTGAGAGTAGTTTCCCGGTAAAGGTTCAATGGGGCCCGTCCATCTTTCTGTCATCGTTGACTTCGTGAATGGCGGGCAGCCGAGCAACGCTCGTTTTCTCGCTTGCGTCAGTGTTTGCGCTCGCGTTAATTTGTTTGAGGGACCACGAGCGATTCTCCCGCGTTCAGCGTCGGTCGCTTTGCGCACCCTGCCTTCGAAGATTACGAGTTGTCCACGACTGGCCGAGACAATTTATTTCTATATAGCGATCAGTGACTATCGTCGAGTATCCTGGCATTTGTTCAAATCGCCAGAGAAAAAATTTTTCATTGAAGACATGAATAAATTGTATATGTAATGATACTATGTTTCAATACTATGTTTCATCAAACACGTACATTGAAACAATATCTTAAAATCCGCTTTATACACTTACGTTTCTCATAGTTTACAGCTTTAAACATCACAACTGTGTCTTCACGTTGTCCTAGTCAGACTGAAAAGTATATTTAATGTAAAATAAAACTAGTTTACTATACTATCGATGCATTATTTCGATAATAATATCGATAAAACATCACTTCCAATATAACTTTTCTACAAAAAGCTAATTAAGTTTATTGGTAAAAAACAATCAAAATCAAATTCTTCATTTTCAGATATTAGACAATATTAGATATTATTATATAATATTAGATATTAGACAATATTAGATGCATAGTTTCATATGCATATAATATGCGTGAAACGATTGAAAATTCGTAATTAAAATAATTCGTTAATCTAAGAGATTCGAGCTCGACTTGAAAGAGGAAGGCAAATTTGAATTTCACGGAATGCCTACAATATTCAGACTTCGTTCATATCATTAGCAAATATAAAATCAGATTATTTTGATCAATCACTTGCTTGCAATAAAAAAGAAAAGAAAAATTTGAAAAAAGTTGAATTGCAATGAATTTGAAAATTATTTACCGCCAATTTATCGCATGCGTAATGTAACAAAATGTTCGCAAAAATATGAATATTCTTAATGTAACTTCGATCTTTCCAGTCTTTATAATATTCAATATACCTATTATTACACATTAAATTTTATTATATATGTCGGAGAAACACTAGGATCGGTGGTGTGGACGTGTAATGAATCTTCGCCAGTATTAGCCATTGTCAAGATCCAGAGTTTATTGGCACAAGTATAGAGATGTGAGATTTGACAAATAACTGCGGCGGTTAGGTACTCGCAATGCGAATGACAATAGTTTTAGGTCCGATAACGAATCCGCGGTCAACGGGACTCTTTTACCCTTTACTCGTTGGCAACTCCTAGGTGATACTCTCAGTTAGCACGCGAATTAAGCACTCTGTCGAAATGATACCTTAGTCGTACTCGAAGCTCTCACTGTGACGCTGTTTCGGAAAAACTGCTCCACTCTCTCGCGGCCCCAGGTCTTTTATATTCGTGGAGACGAGTCTTCGTTCGGAGAGTGAAGGAAATTGCCGTTATT
Organism: Bombus terrestris; assembly: GCF_910591885.1. Classification (NCBI taxonomy): domain Eukaryota; kingdom Metazoa; phylum Arthropoda; class Insecta; order Hymenoptera; family Apidae; genus Bombus; species Bombus terrestris. The sequence continues at coordinate 21,327,185 of NC_063274.1, read as the reverse complement.
GTTAATTGGTCAGTCTTCGGAAGTGTCATTCGCGGAAAAGACTGTTTGCCTATTTTTGTTAATTAAGGCTTAAGGTTTATGACGGGTCATCAGGCTGGCTGAAGATGTTTTGCGAATATGTCTCGACAACCGGCAATCGACCTACCCAAAGAATAGAGTCTGCGTATGACGGGCCACGAGACAGAAACCGTTAGTATGCTTACTGTCGAGTGCCGTTAAACTATTTCTTTTTATGGAGGGCTATAGACTTTTTCCATGACTTTGTTAGACAAAACGTTCGTCCCTTGACCGCGGCTACGTTCGGTGACTGGTTGTCACCTCGAACCCAAACTCATTCTCATAGATTGCAGGCAATTACAATCGGGCTGAAGGACGGTGATTGTTTAACTACGGCTATGGTGGAATCCAAACTACAATATTAGGGGTTTTTTCCCGGTTTCGACGGGAAGGCTCCTGTGTCTCTCCATCTCCGACATATACATATACTATATCTAATTTTATTATACTACAATATTATTTTATATTTATAGAATACTCAAAAGATACGATACTCGTTATATCCAGTCACTGGCAGCATCATCTGGAAAGTATCGAAGCAAATATCCAGATATCCGCGATTTTAGAAATAAATTCTCTGGCAATCAGATTACATTTTACGTCAAATTGAATCATGAAATAATTCACAAATTTCTTTTGACTTTTATTGACTTAATCATGTGTAAAGAGTTACATTTTTCTGTAATGACTATTGCATATAAATAAGTTTTTAATAGAAATTTTTGATACACTCGTCACCGTGGAAAAACTCAATGGTCAAAAAATAAGATCCACTCTAATCAGAGTATCCCGAATCTATCACTATGGTCTCGCGGAACAATTTCTTGGTGAGTGAGTCGTTCGTCTTGTAAGTACCTTCCAAGCTTGATCGTCGTAAATATTCAGCTTCATTCGGGCTTTTAATCGGACTGATACACGGAGAGTGACCACAACTAGACAATTTGGTGACTGTGCTCAATGGAGAACTACTTCTTAGTGGTGTAGATCTAGGTATGGATACCCAATAAGTAGGATGTCTAGCACCTCTCTTTTTGACTTTCAACGTGTCTTCTTTGAAATATTCAGAATTGAATGTACGATCGTCGTCGCTGTTCAGAATCGACGATCTTCGATCATAATCACTGTAATCCGTATCCTTGGGGGAGTTTGATGTGACGTAGGATTTTGTCTCTGATTCACTGAGACTGTCTTCGTCGTTTATAGAACTTCTTGATGATAGGCTTCTCATTCTAAAAATGTCTCCCTTCTCCAAAGCATTCACCATTTGCTTCACAAAGCTCCTTTTGTTATCATCTTGGCTACGACGCGGCTGCAACGATTCTCCCACTTTTTCATCTAAGTGTCGGACGATCTCTCGAAATATATTCTTCTTGCGATTCAATTGTTTACTCCGTAACGGAAGTTCTAAGTCTATAGGGTTACTCGATTCTTGGAGGTTGTTGTGCATTGAACTCTTTTCGAAGATCGACTTCTTTTCCAGAAGATTCGGAGATATCTTCTTAAATCTTCGAATATCCTCAGACATGGTCGACTCTTTCATTGAGTTGTTTTCGAAAATCAAAGATTTCTCCAGTATACTGGGTGAAAGAATCTTCATTTTTCGACTATTTGCCATGATAATAGATAAAAGTAGTTCGGATTGAGACAATGTTGAAGTAGAATTGGCACGAGGTTTCAAGAATTTTGGCTTTACACCTGGTGCATTTAAAGGAGTGGTCACAACTTCGGAAGCTTGAGAGGATTTTGAAGTAGATTTGGCACCATATTTGACGAAGTTTGGTTTTCCTAGTATTTTTAAAGGAGTCGTCGCAGCTTGGGAAGCTTGAAAGCTGACGTTCGTTTGTCCATTCTCTCTTCTTTTGTCCATTATCACATCGTTTCTTAAATCTTCAGTCTTAGTAGTCCTATCAACGTTAAATAATCGTGCCTTTAAAACAAATGTCTCTCTATCATCGTCACCGTTATAGTCGTCATTACGCATGTCTTCGAAGCAGCCTTCTAGAAATTCAATATTCGCACCGGGTGGGAAAACGATATTTATGTTATGGACTTTTCTAGAAGGCGACATTTTAGGAAAAGTATTGGAAGTTTTTGTAGAAAACTTCACGCCCAATATTTTTTCGTCGGGTGAAGAAGATTTCGTCGAGGATCTCGTATGTTTAGTTTCTGGTAATACTTGCAGACAAGATATTTTGTTCTTCGAGGATGTCATAGGCGGTGCCACTTTCTTAGCTTTCTCGTGTACATTTTCCTTCACATGTGAAGATTTATCTGAAATTCAAAGTTATATTGTTAATATAACACAGTCAATATAACTGACATACTTTAAAAAAAGGATCATGATTTACAATTCAAAAATCTGTCATTTGTTATCTCTACATTTTCATAAGAATCGAACATTAACAAATACCTATTGAATCGGAAGACGATGAATTTGATGTACAGTTTCTTCTAGAAGTAGGATTCTTCCATGATAGTAGACGATATTTAGCCGGCATGTCGTTTAATATCTTTGGTGGATTCGAACGTTTGTTTAAATCAAAAGACTGTTGGAATTTCAATTCGGATTCCGTCAATTGCGTATTCTATTAAAGGAAAATAAGAGACAAAAATTATTAAAATATTCAGATCAAATAAAACTTAATTCTGTAATAAAAATCATGTATACGTAAAATTCTTCGACGTTCTAATATTACTGATTGCAAACTAATTGATAATACAATTGATACTCTGTGGCAAAGGAGTAACGATAATTAACTTATTGAATGCATGAAATACAAAAGAAAATTGCATAGTAAAGAGCTAAGGAAGACGAGCGGATTTTGAGAAATTAATTCGACGAAGCTGAACAAAATTGAATTATTAATTAATTAAAGTTATACATTTTCAGAAGTCCGTTAAAATCATAATACATAAATTAATTACGTAATTTTTCTTCGATTCTATCACGTATATTCGATAGCCTGTTCGAGGTCAAAGTAAATCACAGAATGTCACTTAAAAATTATAACAAATAGTACATTTCGAATAAGAAAACTATTTGAAAAGGAAGAAATTTGCAATCACAGATTCAAATTCATAAAATCAACTTACGCCTTCATCGTTGGAAAACATGTTATTTCTAATCCACTCCGCTGCCATTTTCAATTAACACCAAATCGAACAAGTAAACCAATCGAATTATCACCAAAACGAACAAGTAAAAATTATCCAAAAATCGAAAGGACGAGAACGGAAAACCAATCTTCTAACGCACTTTCCCACAAATAAGATGTCAACCCTCTGTGAGTTCCTTATATAGTCGACTGGATCAAAATTCCCCCACTTCTGGAACAAGATGAATACTAGATGTGGATTGCTATTTCCAAGTACAATTGTTTACAGTTTCTAGGAATTCTCGAAGGGTACTTAAAGACCCCGTACCTGCAAATGAAGAATTATGAAATTACCTCGAGAGGTTTTATTGTAGCTTACTGAAGAGATTCGATTGTATTTTGAAGTAGCCTGCTGACAAATGTTATACCGCACTTTTACCCGGTTTTATTAGGGTTCATGGTAGCCATAATGAAAATAGAAAAGTTTAATTGTTCTCCCTTGGACACAAGGTACTTTTCTTGCAAATAAAGTAAGACAGAACTTTTGTTATTTTCACACTTTTTTGCATTATGTACAGATTAAAAAATTTTAAGTGATAGTAAGCCGCTTCGAAATTTCTCTTACAACTTTTTAGATCGAAAAGCCGAATCTCCGTCTTTTGTTTACCAAGCGTGAACGTCTGAGGGCGTGAATCGTGAATCTTCTGTTTATGAAGCGTCAATTCACTCTTCTTGTTTACAAAGTTTTCAGTTGTATCGAGCATCGTCAACTGCGATAAACGTCTTCGATAAGCTGAGTTTTAGTTATTGTATAAATTACAATATGAAGCTGGAATTTGTTGAACGGAATTTGTTGATACAGAAAATGAAAATAATAATCAACAGGATTGTGTAACAAACTCTTGAAAATTTCTTGAAAATACTCGTTACTCATTTGTTAAGTACCTTTGAATGCTGTATGAGGACCGAGGCTATATATAACGTATATATATGCAAAATCGTGTGGGTCACAATGTATTTATTTTCTGATATTGCACAGGAAGTCTTTTAAAGTCTTAAAACTGAAACTACTTAAAAGTAAGAAAAGCTTAAAAAGTCTTTTAATATATAGACAGTGTTCGTACTTTAATCTCATTATTTGAAGTAATATAAATTGTTTGAAAAAATTTTAAAGACGGAATAATTAAATTTCAACGTTTTCATCGTCGTTATTGTTTATAATTTTAATTAAGGATATTCGCTACATTAAATAAAGTTACTATGTATATATATATATATATTTATTTATTTATATAAGATATATATATATAAGATATATAATATATAAGATGTTATATGTTTAGAACGGAATTAAATGAGTTTCACTATTTATGGTGGGTATTTAACTAACTATTCGTAAAATGCAGATATTGCAGGACAAGGGAGAAGAATTTAGAATAAAAGTATAAGCACGGTCGCCCAATCCGCTGCCAACGATAATCTCCAAGATGTATACCTGTTCCTTTCCATAAATTATCCTGTACTCATTGTCGGGGTAAATTTACTGTTTAGCGGTAAAATCAATATTCGTTGCTCTATACTTCAGCTACGTTAAGTAAACATTTGTATACATAAACATATTGATAAAATATCATTTTTTGCATTTTCGCAAACTTTGTACATGTTGTTCTAATTATATGTAATAAGAACGATTTGCGTGTAACAGTGAACTATTCGAACTTAATAACTGTTGAAACATCTAATTAAAATTATAATGTTCACCTCCGTTGAAAAATGCTTACGTACATTTGCATGTGCATATAACTCGCATACCTATACAATACCTTGTTTAAGAAAACCTACAAGAAAGTGATAATAAGTGAAACTGGTTGAGAAAGTTCATAATGTTTAGAAAATAATTGATAATTACGAGTGTAAAGAATTATCGAGGGTAATAACCTGTTGCATAATTGTTTAATTAAAGTTTGATGCAATCACAGTCGATGCGTGTTATCATAAATGTCCGTAACATCTTCTCGAATATAAAAGATGGATAATAGTCAATGATTTTTCGCCAAGATCAATTGTATTTCTATTGTTTTTGTAATTATTATTGTAATTATTACATATCATGTAATCATAGTTGAAGAAAAGTTGACAAAGAGTTGAAAAAGCGCTATATTATTTTACAGTCCTTATTAAGCTTTCTAACATTTTCTTGATTTCCACGCGAATTAAACACAAAAGTGACGACAATGCATTCTCCTCGATTATCGTAGTGGTGGCTCCACCGCAGCAGCGAATTCGAACCGTTAAGTAATGGAGGGAGATTTCAAAGCGGAGAGTTCACTTCGATTGGACATTATAGTCTCGTTTACGTTTTAAGAGTATTCCGAGCTTTCCACCACGAGCTCGTGCAAACCGTGGCGTCCCATCTATCAAAAGGAAAGGAGCAATTATTATTTTTTCTTCAAACGACAAGTGTTAAAGAAGATTTAATATACCTTCGTATTGTTAAAGATCGCTTAGAATGACAATACAATCCGATGTGATTTGTCAGTATTATGATCTGCTGTTTGCGAGATTTCTTCGTCGTTTCAGATCGTACAACTCGGACAACTCACTTTCACTTAAATGACAGATCGATTGAATTTTTTCCAACGAGACACATGACGTTATATCGTTATCATATATAACGTTATACGTTATATCGTTATCGTATATAACGTTTTACGTTATATCGTTATAGTATATAACGTTTTACGTTATATCGTTATAGTATATAACGTTATGCGTTATATCGTTATCGTATATAACGTTATACGTTATATCGTTATAGTACATAACGTTAAACGTTATATCGTTATAGTATATAACGTTTTACGTTATATCGTTATAGCATATAACGTTATACGTTATATCGTAATAATACATAACGTTATACGTTATATCGTAATACTACATAACGTTATACGTTATATCGTAATACTACATAACGTTATACGTTACATCGATATAGTATATAACGTTTTACGTTAAATCGATATAGTATATAACGTTATACGTTATATCGTTATCGTATATAACGTTATACGTTATATCGTTATAGTACATAACGTTAAACGTTATATCGTTATAGTATATAACGTTTTACGTTATATCGTTATAGCATATAACGTTATACGTTATATCGTAATAATACATAACGTTATACGTTATATCGATATAGTATATAACGTTAAACGTTATATCGATATAGTATATAACGTTATACGTTATATCGTTATCGAATATAACGTTTTACGTTATATCGTTATAGTATATAACGTTTTACGTTATATCGTTATGCTATATAACGTTATGCGTTATATCGTTATCGTATATAACGTTATACGTTATATCGTAATACTACATAACGTTATACGTTATATCCTAATACTACATAACGTTATACGTTATATCGTAATACTACATAACGTTATACGTTATATCGTTATAGTATATAACGTTTTACGTTATATCGTTATGGTATATAACGTTATGCGTTATATCGCTATCGTATATAACGTTATACGTTATATCGTTATCGTATATAACGTTATACGTTATATCGATATAGTATATAACGTTAAACGTTATATCGATATAGTATATAACGTTATACGTTATATCGTTATAGTACGTAACGTTATACGTTATATCGTTATCGTATATAACGTTAAACGTTATATCGATATAGTATATAACGTTATACGTTATATCGTAATACTACATAACGTTATACGTTATATCGTAATACTACATAACGTTATACGTTATATCGTTATAGTATATAACGTTATGCGTTATATCGTTATCGTATATAACGTTATACGTTATATCGATATCGTATATAACGTTTTACGTTATATCGTTATAGTATATAACGTTATACGTTATATCGTTATAGTACATAACGTTATACGTTATATCGTTATCGTATATAACGTTATACGTTATATCGCTATCGTATATAACGTTATCCGTTATATCGTTATCGTATATAACGTTATACGTTATATCGTTATAGTACATAACGTTATACGTTATATCGTTATAGTATATAACGTTATACGTTATATGGATATAGCATATAACGTTATACGTTATATCGTAATACTACATAACGTTATACGTTATATCGTAATACTACATAATGTTATACGTTATATCGTAATACTACATAACGTTATACGTTATATCGTTATCGTATATAACGTTATACGTTATATCGTTATAGCATATCACGTTATACGTTATAACGATATAGCTTATAACGTTATACGTTATATCGTTATCGTATATAACGTTATACATTATATCGATATAGTATATAACGTTATACGTTATATCGTTATAGTACATAATGTTATACGTTATATCGCTATCGTATATAACGTTATACGTTATATCGTTATAGTATATAACGTTTTACGTTATATCGTTATGGTATATAACGTTATGCGTTATATCGTTATCGTATATAACGTTATACGTTATATCGATATAGTATATAACGTTTTACGTTATATCGTTATAGTACATAACGTTATACGTTATATCGTTATCGTATATAACGTTTTACGTTATATCGTTATAGTATATAACGTTATACGTTATATGGATATAGCATATAACGTTATACGTTATATCGTAATACTACATAACGTTATACGTTATATCGTAATACTACATAACGTTATACGTTATATCGTAATACTACATAACGTTATACGTTATATCGTAATACTACATAACGTTATACGTTATATCGTAATACTACATAACGTTATACGTTATATCGTTATCGTATATAACGTTATACGTTATATCGTTATAGTATATAACGTTATACGTTATAACGATATATTTTATAACGTTATACGTTATATCGTTATCGTATATAACGTTTTACGTTATATCGTTATAGTATATAACGTTATACGTTATATCGATATAGCATATCACGTTATACGTTATAACGATATAGCTTATAACGTTATACGTTATATCGTTATCGTATATAACGTTATACGTTATATCGATATAGCATATCACGTTATACGTTATAACGATATAGCTTATAACGTTATACGTTATATCGTTATCGTATATAACGTTTTACGTTATATCGTTATAGTATATAACGTTATACATTATATCGATATAGTATATAACGTTATACGTTATAACGATATAGTTTTTTACGTTATACGTTATATCGTTATCGTATATAACGTTATACGTTATATCGCTATCGTATATAACGTTATACGTTATATCGTTATCGTATATAACGTTATACGTTATATGGATATAGCATATAACGTTATACGTTATAACGATATAGTTTATAACGTTATACGTTATATCGTTATCGTATATAACGTTATACGTTATATCGTTATCGTATATAACGTTTTACGTTATATCGTTATCGTATATAACGTTATACGTTATATCGTAATACTACATAACGTTATACGTTATATCGTTATAGTATATAACGTTATACGTTATATCGTTATAGTACATAATGTTATACGTTATATCGTTATAGTTCATAACGTTATACGTTATATCGTTATCGTATATAACGTTATACGTTATATCGATATCGTATATAACGTTTTACGTTATATCGTTAGAGTATATAACGTTATACGTTATATCGTTATAGTACATAACGTTATACGTTATATCGTTATCGTATATAACGTTATACGTTATATCGCTATCGTATATAACGTTATCCGTTATATCGATATAGTATATAACGTTATACGTTATATCGTTATCGTATATAACGTTATACGGTATATCGTTATAGTATATAACGTTATACGTTATATCGTAATAGTACATATCGTTATACGTTATATCGTAATACTACATAACGTTATACGTTATAACGATACAGTTTATAACGTTATACGTTATATCGTTATAGTACATAATGTTATACGATATATCGTTATCGTATATAACGTTTTACGTTATATCGTTATAGTTCATAACGTTATACGTTATATCGTTATCGTATATAACGTTATACGTTATATCGATATCGTATATAACGTTTTACGTTATATCGTTAGAGTATATAACGTTATACGTTATATCGTTATAGTACATAACGTTATACGTTATATCGTTATCGTATATAACGTTATACGGTATATCGTTATAGTATATAACGTTATACGTTATATCGTAATACTACATAACGTTATACGTTATATCGTAATACTACATAACGTTATACGTTATATCGTAATACTACATAACGTTATACGTTATATCGTAATACTACATAACGTTATATGTTATATCGTTATCGTATATAACGTTATCCGTTATATCGATATAGTATATAACGTTATGCGTTATATCGCTATCGTATATAACGTTATACGTTATATCGTTATCGTATATAACATTATACGGTATATCGTTATAGTACATAACGTTATACGTTATATCGTTATAGTACATAATGTTATACGATATATCGTTATCGTATATAACGTTTTACGTTATATCGTTATAGTTCATAACGTTATACGTTATATCGTTATCGTATATAACGTTATACGTTATATCGATATCGTATATAACGTTTTACGTTATATCGATATAGTATATAACGTTATGCGTTATATCGTTATCGTATATAACGTTATACGTTATATCGATATCGTATATAACGTTTTACGTTATATCGATATAGTATATAACGTTATGCGTTATATCGCTATCGTATATAACGTTATACGTTATATCGTTATCGTATATAACATTATACGGTATATCGTTATAGTACATAACGTTATACGTTATATCGTTATCGTATATAACGTTATACGTTATATCGATATCGTATATAACGTTTTACGTTATATCGTTATAGTATATAACGTTATACGTTATATCGTTATAGTACATAACGTTATACGTTATATCGTTATCGTATATAACGTTTTACGTTATATCGTTATAGTACATAACGTTATACGTTATATCGTTATCGTATATAACGTTTTACGTTATATCGTTATAGTATATAACGTTATACGTTATATGGATATAGCATATAACGTTATACGTTATATCGTAATACTACATAACGTTATACGTTATATCGTTATAGTACATAACGTTATACGTTATATCGTTATCGTATATAACGTTATACATTATATCGATATAGTATATAACGTTATACGTTATAACGTTATCGTATATAACGTTTGACGTTATATCGTTATAGTATATAACGTTATACGTTATATCGATATAGCATATCACGTTATACGTTATAACGATATAGCTTATAACGTTATACGTTATATCGTTATCGTATATAACGTTTTACGTTATATCGTTATAGTATATAACGTTATACATTATATCGATATAGTATATAACGTTATACGTTATAACGATATAGTTTTTAACGTTATACGTTATATCGTTATAGTACATAACGTTAAACGTTATATCGTTATAGTATATAACGTTTTACGTTATATCGTTATAGCATATAACGTTATACGTTATATCGTAATAATACATAACGTTATACGTTATATCGTTATCGTATATAACGTTATACGTTATATCGCTATCGTATATAACGTTATACGTTATATCGTTATCGTATATAACGTTATACGTTATATGTATATAGCATATAACGTTATACGTTATAACGATATAGTTTATAACGTTATACGTTATATCGTTATCATATATAACGTTATACGTTATATCGTTATCGTATATAACGTTTTACGTTATATCGTTATAGTATATAACGTTTTACGTTATATCGTTATAGTATATAACGTTATGCGTTATATCGTTATCGTATATAACGTTATACGTTATATCGTAATACTACATAACGTTATACGTTATATCGTAATACTACATAACGTTATACGTTATATCGTTATAGTATATAACGTTATACGTTATATCGATATAGTATATAACGTTTTACGTTATATCGTTATAGTATATAACGTTATACGTTACATCGATATAGTATATAACGTTTTACGTTAAATCGATATAGTATATAACGTTATACGTTATATCGTTATCGTATATAACGTTATACGTTATATCGTTATAGTACATAACGTTAAACGTTATATCGTTATAGTATATAACGTTTTACGTTATATCGTTATAGCATATAACGTTATACGTTATATCGTAATAATACATAACGTTATACGTTATATCGTAATACTACATAACGTTATACGTTACATCGATATAGTATATAACGTTTTACGTTAAATCGATATAGTATATAACGTTATACGTTATATCGTTATCGTATATAACGTTATACGTTATATCGTTATAGTACATAACGTTAAACGTTATATCGTTATAGTATATAACGTTTTACGTTATATCGTTATAGCATATAACGTTATACGTTATATCGTAATAATACATAACGTTATACGTTATATCGCTATCGTATATAACGTTATACGTTATATCGAAATAGTATATAACGTTATACGTTATATCGTAATAATACATAACGTTATACGTTATATCGCTATCGTATATAACGTTATGCGTTATATCGTTATCGTATATAACGTTATACGTTATATCGATATAGTATATAACGTTAAACGTTATATCGATATAGTATATAACGTTAAACGTTATATCGATATAGTATATAACGTTATACGTTATATCGTTATAGTACATAACGTTATACGTTATATCGTTATCGTATATAACGTTATACGTTATATCGCTATCGTATATAACGTTATCCGTTATATCGTTATCGTATATAACGTTATACGTTATATCGTTATAGTACATAACGTTATACGTTATATCGTTATAGTATATAACGTTATACGTTATATGGATATAGCATATAACGTTATACTATATATCGTAATACTACATAACGTTATACGTTATATCGTAATACTACATAACGTTATACGTTATATCGTAATACTACATAACGTTATACGTTATATCGTTATCGTATATAACGTTATACGTTATATCGTTATAGTATATAACGTTATACGTTATATCGTTACAGTATATAGCGTTATACGTTATATCGTTACAGCATATAACGTTATACGTTATATCGATATAGTATATAACGTTATACGTTATATGGATATAGCATATAACGTTATACGTTATAACGATATAGTTTATAACGTTATACGTTATATCGTTATCGTATATAACGTTATACGTTATATCGTTATCGTATATAACGTTTTACGTTATATCGTTATAGTATATAACGTTTTACGTTATATCGTTATGGTATATAACGTTATGCGTTATATCGTTATCGTATATAACGTTATACGTTATATCGTAATACTACATAACGTTATACGTTATATCGTAATACTACATAACGTTATACGTTATATCGTTATAGTATAGAACGTTATACGTTATATCGTTATAGTATATAACGTTTTACGTTATATCGTTATGGTATATAACGTTATGCGTTATATCGTTATCGTATATAACGTTATACGTTATATCGATATAGTATATAACGTTATACGTTATATGGATATAGCATATAACGTTATACGTTATAACGATATAGTTTATAACGTTATACGTTATATCGTTTTCGTATATAACGTTATACGTTATATCGTTATCGTATATAACGTTTTACGTTATATCGTTATAGTATATAACGTTTTACGTTATATCGTTATGGTATATAATGTTATGCGTTATATCGTTATCGTATATAACGTTATACGTTATATCGTAATACTACATAACGTTATACGTTATATCGTAATACTACATAACGTTATACGTTATATCGTTATCGTATATAACGTTATACGTTATATCGTTATCGTATATAACGCTTTACGTTATATCGTTATAGTATATAACGTTTTACGTTATATCGTTATGGTATATAACGTTATGCGTTATATCGTTATCGTATATAACGTTATACGTTATATCGTAATACTACATAACGTTATACGTTATATCGTAATACTACATAACGTTATACGTTATATCGTAATACTACATAACGTTATACGTTATATCGTTATAGTACATAACGTTATACGTTATATCGTTATCGTATATAACGTTATACGTTATATCGATATAGTATATAACGTTTTACGTTATATCGTTATAGTATATAACGTTATACGTTACATCGATATAGTATATAACGTTTTACGTTAAATCGATATAGTATATAACGTTATACGTTATATCGTTATCGTATATAACGTTATACGTTATATCGTTATAGTACATAACGTTAAACGTTATATCGTTATAGTATATAACGTTTTACGTTATATCGTTATAGCATATAACGTTATACGTTATATCGTAATAATACATAACGTTATACGTTATATCGTAATACTACATAACGTTATACGTTATATCGTAATACTACATAACGTTATACGTTACATCGATATAGTATATAACGTTTTACGTTAAATCGATATAGTATATAACGTTATACGTTATATCGTTATCGTATATAACGTTATACGTTATATCGTTATAGTACATAACGTTAAACGTTATATCGTTATAGTATATAACGTTTTACGTTATATCGTTATAGCATATAACGTTATACGTTATATCGTAATAATACATAACGTTATACGTTATATCGCTATCGTATATAACGTTATACGTTATATCGAAATAGTATATAACGTTATACGTTATATCGTAATAATACATAACGTTATACGTTATATCGCTATCGTATATAACGTTATGCGTTATATCGTTATCGTATATAACGTTATACGTTATATCGATATAGTATATAACGTTAAACGTTATATCGATATAGTATATAACGTTAAACGTTATATCGATATAGTATATAACGTTATACGTTATATCGTTATAGTACATAACGTTATACGTTATATCGTTATCGTATATAACGTTATACGTTATATCGCTATCGTATATAACGTTATCCGTTATATCGTTATCGTATATAACGTTATACGTTATATCGTTATAGTACATAACGTTATACGTTATATCGTTATAGTATATAACGTTATACGTTATATGGATATAGCATATAACGTTATACTATATATCGTAATACTACATAACGTTATACGTTATATCGTAATACTACATAACGTTATACGTTATATCGTAATACTACATAACGTTATACGTTATATCGTTATCGTATATAACGTTATACGTTATATCGTTATAGTATATAACGTTATACGTTATATCGTTACAGTATATAGCGTTATACGTTATATCGTTACAGCATATAACGTTATACGTTATATCGATATAGTATATAACGTTATACGTTATATGGATATAGCATATAACGTTATACGTTATAACGATATAGTTTATAACGTTATACGTTATATCGTTATCGTATATAACGTTATACGTTATATCGTTATCGTATATAACGTTTTACGTTATATCGTTATAGTATATAACGTTTTACGTTATATCGTTATGGTATATAACGTTATGCGTTATATCGTTATCGTATATAACGTTATACGTTATATCGTAATACTACATAACGTTATACGTTATATCGTAATACTACATAACGTTATACGTTATATCGTTATAGTATAGAACGTTATACGTTATATCGTTATAGTATATAACGTTTTACGTTATATCGTTATGGTATATAACGTTATGCGTTATATCGTTATCGTATATAACGTTATACGTTATATCGATATAGTATATAACGTTATACGTTATATGGATATAGCATATAACGTTATACGTTATAACGATATAGTTTATAACGTTATACGTTATATCGTTTTCGTATATAACGTTATACGTTATATCGTTATCGTATATAACGTTTTACGTTATATCGTTATAGTATATAACGTTTTACGTTATATCGTTATGGTATATAATGTTATGCGTTATATCGTTATCGTATATAACGTTATACGTTATATCGTAATACTACATAACGTTATACGTTATATCGTAATACTACATAACGTTATACGTTATATCGTTATAGTATATAACGTTTTGCGTTATATCGTTATGGTATATAACGTTATGCGTTATATCGCTATCGTATATAACGTTATACGTTATATCGTTATCGTATATAACGTTATACGTTATATCGAAATAGTATATAACGTTATACGTTATATCGATATAGTATATAACGTTAAACGTTATATCGATATAGTATATAACGTTATACGTTATATCGTTATAGTACATAATGTTATACGTTATATCGCTATCGTATATAACGGTATACGTTATATCGTTATAGTATATAACGTTTTACGTTATATCGTTATGGTATATAACGTTATGCGTTATATCGTTATCGTATATAACGTTATGCTATATATCGTAATACTACATAACGTTATACGTTATATCGTAATACTACATAACGTTATACGTTATATCGTAATACTACATAACGTTATACGTTATATCGTTATCGTATATAACGTTATACGTTATATCGTTATAGTATATAACGTTAAACGTTATATCGTTACAGTATATAGCGTTATACGTTATATCGTTATAGCATATAACGTTATACGTTATATCGATATAGTATATAACGTTATACGTTATATGGATATAGCATATAACGTTATACGTTATAACGATATAGTTTATAACGTTATACGTTATATCGTTATCGTATATAACGTTATACGTTATATCGTTATCGTATATAACGCTTTACGTTATATCGTTATAGTATATAACGTTTTACGTTATATCGTTATGGTATATAACGTTATGCGTTATATCGTTATCGTATATAACGTTATACGTTATATCGTAATACTACATAACGTTATACGTTATATCGTAATACTACATAACGTTATACGTTATATCGTAATACTACATAACGTTATACGTTATATCGTTATAGTACATAACGTTATACGTTATATCGTTATCGTATATAACGTTATACGTTATATCGCTATCGTATATAACGTTATACGTTATATCGTTATAGTATATAACGTTTTACGTTATATCGTTATGGTATATAACGTTATGCTTTATATCGTTATCGTATATAACGTTATACGTTATATCGATATAGTATATAACGTTAAACGTTATATCGATATAGTATATAACGTTATACGTTATATCGTAATACTACATAACGTTATACGTTATATCGTAATACTACATAACGTTATACGTTATATCGTAATACTACATAACGTTATACGTTATATCGTTATCGTATATAACGTTATACGTTATATCGTTATAGTATATAACGTTATACGTTATAACGATATATTTTATAACGTTATACGTTATATCGTTATCGTATATAACGTTTTACGTTATATCGTTATAGTATATAACGTTATACGTTATATCGATATAGCATATCACGTTATACGTTATAACGATATAGCTTATAACGTTATACGTTATATCGTTATCGTATATAACGTTATACGTTATATCGATATAGCATATCACGTTATACGTTATAACGATATAGCTTATAACGTTATACGTTATATCGTTATCGTATATAACGTTTTACGTTATATCGTTATAGTATATAACGTTATACATTATATCGATATAGTATATAACGTTATACGTTATAACGATATAGTTTTTTACGTTATACGTTATATCGTTATCGTATATAACGTTATACGTTATATCGTTATAGTACATAACGTTATACGTTATATCGTTATCGTATATAACGTTATACATTATATCGATATAGTATATAACGTTATCCGTTATAACGATATAGTTTATAACGTTATACGTTATATCGTTATCGTATACAACGTTATACTTTATATCGTTATAGTACATGACGTTATACGTTATATCGTTATCGTATATAACGTTATACGTTATATCGCTATCGTATATAACGTTATACGTTATATCGTTATCGTATATAACGTTATACGTTATATGGATATAGCATATAACGTTATACGTTATAACGATATAGTTTATAACGTTATACGTTATATCGTTATCGTATATAACGTTATACGTTATATCGTTATCGTATATAACGTTTTACGTTATATCGTTATCGTATATAACGTTATACGTTATATCGTAATACTACATAACGTTATACGTTATATCGTTATAGTATATAACGTTATACGTTATATCGTTATAGTACATAATGTTATACGATATATCGTTATCGTATATAACGTTTTACGTTATATCGTTATAGTACATAATGTTATACGATATATCGTTATCGTATATAACGTTTTACGTTATATCGTTATAGTTCATAACGTTATACGTTATATCGTTATCGTATATAACGTTATACGTTATATCGATATCGTATATAACGTTTTACGTTATATCGTTAGAGTATATAACGTTATACGTTATATCGTTATAGTACATAACGTTATACGTTATATCGTTATCGTATATAACGTTATACGTTATATCGCTATCGTATATAACGTTATCCGTTATATCGATATAGTATATAACGTTATACGTTATATCGTTATCGTATATAACGTTATACGGTATATCGTTATAGTATATAACGTTATACGTTATATCGTAATAGTACATAACGTTATACGTTATATCGTAATACTACATAACGTTATACGTTATAACGATACAGTTTATAACGTTATACGTTATATCGTTATAGTACATAATGTTATACGATATATCGTTATCGTATATAACGTTTTACGTTATATCGTTATAGTTCATAACGTTATACGTTATATCGTTATCGTATATAACGTTATACGTTATATCGATATCGTACATAACGTTTTACGTTATATCGTTAGAGTATATAACGTTATACGTTATATCGTTATAGTACATAACGTTATACGTTATATCGTTATCGTATATAACGTTATACGGTATATCGTTATAGTATATAACGTTATACGTTATATCGTAATACTACATAACGTTATACGTTATATCGTAATACTACATAACGTTATACGTTATATCGTAATACTACATAACGTTATACGTTATATCGTAATACTACATAACGTTATATGTTATATCGTTATCGTATATAACGTTATCCGTTATATCGATATAGTATATAACGTTATACGTTATATCGTTATCGTATATAACGTTATACGTTATATCGCTATCGTATATAACGTTATCCGTTATATCGTTATCGTATATAACGTTATACGTTATATCGTTATAGTACATAACGTTATACGTTATATCGTTATCGTATATAACGTTTTACGTTATATCGTTATAGTACATAACGTTATACGTTATATCGTTATCGTATATAACGTTTTACGTTATATCGTTATAGTATATAACGTTATACGTTATATGGATATAGCATATAACGTTATACGTTATATCGTAATACTACATAACGTTATACGTTATATCGTTATAGTACATAACGTTATACGTTATATCGTTATCGTATATAACGTTATACATTATATCGATATAGTATATAACGTTATACGTTATATCGATATAGCATATCACGTTATACGTTATAACGATATAGCTTATAACGTTATACGTTATATCGTTATCGTATATAACGTTTTACGTTATATCGTTATAGTATATAACGTTATACATTATATCGATATAGTATATAACGTTATACGTTATAACGATATAGTTTTTAACGTTATACGTTATATCGTTATAGTACATAACGTTAAACGTTATATCGTTATAGTATATAACGTTTTACGTTATATCGTTATAGCATATAACGTTATACGTTATATCGTAATAATACATAACGTTATACGTTATATCGTTATCGTATATAACGTTATACGTTATATCGCTATCGTATATAACGTTATACGTTATATCGTTATCGTATATAACGTTATACGTTATATGTATATAGCATATAACGTTATACGTTATAACGATATAGTTTATAACGTTATACGTTATATCGTTATCATATATAACGTTATACGTTATATCGTTATCGTATATAACGTTTTACGTTATATCGTTATAGTATATAACGTTTTACGTTATATCGTTATAGTATATAACGTTATGCGTTATATCGTTATCGTATATAACGTTATACGTTATATCGTAATACTACATAACGTTATACGTTATATCGTTATCGTATATAACGTTATACGTTATATCGCTATCGTATATAACGTTATACGTTATATCGTTATCGTATATAACGTTATACGTTATATGTATATAGCATATAACGTTATACGTTATAACGATATAGTTTATAACGTTATACGTTATATCGTTATCATATATAACGTTATACGTTATATCGTTATCGTATATAACGTTTTACGTTATATCGTTATAGTATATATCGTTTTACGTTATATCGTTATAGTATATAACGTTTTACGTTAAATCGATATAGTATATAACGTTATACGTTATATCGTTATCGTATATAACGTTATACGTTATATCGTTATAGTACATAACGTTAAACGTTATATCGTTATAGTATATAACGTTTTACGTTATATCGTTATAGCATATAGCGTTATACGTTATATCGTAATAATACATAACGTTATACGTTATATCGTAATACTACATAACGTTATACGTTATATCGTAATACTACATAACGTTATACGTTACATCGATATAGTATATAACGTTTTACGTTAAATCGATATAGTATATAACGTTATACGTTATATCGTTATCGTATATAACGTTATACGTTATATCGTTATAGTACATAACGTTAAACGTTATATCGTTATAGTATATAACGTTTTACGTTATATCGTTATAGCATATAACGTTATACGTTATATCGTAATAATACATAACGTTATACGTTATATCGTAATACTACATAACGTTATACGTTATATCGTAATACTACATAACGTTATACGTTATATCGTTATAGTATATAACGTTATACGTTATAACGATATAGTTTATAACGTTATACGTTATATCGATATAGTATATAACGTTTTACGTTATATCGTTATAGTATATAACGTTTTACGTTATATCGTTATAGTATATAACGTTATGCGTTATATCGTTATCGTATATAACGTTATACGTTATATCGTTATAGTACATAACGTTAAACGTTATATCGTTATCGTATATAACGTTATACGTTATATCGCTATCGTATATAACGTTATACGTTATATCGTTATCGTATATAACGTTATACGGTATATCGTTATAGTATATAACGTTATACGTTATATCGTAATACTACATAACGTTATACGTTATAACGATATAGTTTATAACGTTATACGTTATATCGTTATCGTATATAACGTTATACGTTATATCGTTATAGTACATAACGTTATACGTTATATCGTTATCGTATATAACGTTATACGTTACATCGTTATCGTATATAACGTTATACGGTATATCGTTATAGCATATAACGTTATACGTTATATCGTAATACTACATAACGTTATACGTTATAACGATATAGTTTATAACGTTATACGTTATATCGTTATCGTATATAACGTTATACGTTATATCGTTATAGTACATAACGTTAAACGTTATATCGTTATCGTATATAACGTTATACGTTATATCGCTATCGTATATAACGTTATACGTTATATCGTTATCGTATATAACGTTATACGGTATATCGTTATAGTATATAACGTTATACGGTATATCGTTATAGCATATAACGTTATATGTTATATCGTAATACTACATAACGTTATACGTTATAACGATATAGTTTATAACGTTATACGTTATATCGTTATCGTATATAACGTTATACGTTATATCGTTGTAGTACATAACGTTATACGTTATATCGTTATCGTATATAACGTTATACGTTATATCGCTATCGTATATAACGTTATACGTTATATCGTTATCGTATATAACGTTATACGTTATATCGTAATAATACATAACGTTATACGTTATATCGTAATACTACATAACGTTATACGTTATATCGTAATACTACATAACGTTATACGTTATATCGTTATAGTATATAACGTTATACGTTATAACGATATAGTTTATAACGTTATACGTTATATCGATATAGTATATAACGTTTTACGTTATATCGTTATAGTATATAACGTTTTACGTTATATCGTTATCGTATATAACGTTATACGGTATATCGTTATAGTATATAACGTTATACGGTATATCGTTATAGTATATAACGTTATACGTTATATCGTAATACTACATAACGTTATACGTTATAACGATATAGTTTATAACGTTATACGTTATATCGTTATCGTATATAACGTTATACGTTATATCGTTGTAGTACATAACGTTATACGTTATATCGTTATCGTATATAACGTTATACGTTACATCGTTATCGTATATAACGTTATACGTTATATCGTTATCGTATATAACGTTATACGTTATATCGTAATAATACATAACGTTATACGTTATATCGATATCGTATATAACGTTTTACGTTATATCGTTAGAGTATATAACGTTATACGTTATATCGTTATAGTACATAACGTTATACGTTATATCGTTATCGTATATAACGTTATACGTTATATCGCTATCGTATATAACGTTATCCGTTATATCGATATAGTATATAACGTTATACGTTATATCGTTATCGTATCTAACGTTATACGGTATATCGTTATAGTATATAACGTTATACGTTATATCGTAATACTACATAACGTTATACGTTATATCGTAATACTACATAACGTTATACGTTATAACGATATAGTTTATAACGTTATACGTTATATCGTTATCGTATATAACGTTATACGTTATATCGTTATAGTACATAATGTTATACGATATATCGTTATCGTATATAACGTTTTACGTTATATCGTTATAGTTCATAACGTTATACGTTATATCGTTATCGTATATAACGTTATACGTTATATCGATATCGTATATAACGTTTTACGTTATATCGTTAGAGTATATAACGTTATACGTTATATCGTTATAGTACATAACGTTATACGTTATATCGTTATCGTATATAACGTTATACGGTATATCGTTATAGTATATAACGTTATACGTTATATCGTAATACTACATAACGTTATACGTTATAACGATATAGTTTATAACGTTATACGTTATATCGTTATCGTATATAACGTTATACGTTATATCGTTATAGTACATAACGTTATACGTTATATCGTTATCGTATATAACGTTATACGTTATATCTTTATAGTTCATAACGTTATACGTTATATCGTTATCGTATATAACGTTATACGTTATATCGTTATCGTATATAACGTTATACATTATATCGATATAGTATATAACGTTATACGTTATAACGATATAGTTTTTAACGTTATACGTTATATCGTTATCGTATATAACGTTATACGTTATATCGTTATAGCATATCACGTTATACGTTATAACGATATAGCTTATAACGTTATACGTTATATCGTTATCGTATATAACGTTTTACGTTATATCGTTATAGTATATAACGTTATACATTATATCCATATAGTATATAACGTTATACGTTATAACGATATAGTTTTTAACGTTATACGTTATATCGTTATCGTATATAACGTTATACGTTATATCGTTATAGCATATAACGTTATACGTTATATCGTTATCGTATATAACGTTATACATTATATCCATATAGTATATAACGTTATACGTTATAACGATATAGTTTTTAACGTTATACGTTATATCGTTATCGTATATAACGTTATACGTTATATCGTTATAGTACATAACGTTATACGTTATATCGTTATCGTATATAACGTTATACATTATATCGATATAGTATATAACGTTATACGTTATAACGATATAGTTTTTAACGTTATACGTTATATCGTTATCGTATATAACGTTATACGTTATATCGTTATAGCATATCACGTTATACGTTATAACGATATAGCTTATAACGTTATACGTTATATCGTTATCGTATATAACGTTTTACGTTATATCGTTATAGTATATAACGTTATACATTATATCCATATAGTATATAACGTTATACGTTATAACGATATAGTTTTTAACGTTATACGTTATATCGTTATCGTATATAACGTTATACGTTATATCGTTATCGTATATAACGTTTTACGTTATATCGTTATAGTATATAACGTTATACATTATATCCATATAGTATATAACGTTATACGTTATAACGATATAGTTTTTAACGTTATACGTTATATCGTTATCGTATATAACGTTATACGTTATAACGATATAGTTTATAACGTTATACGTTATATCGTTATCGTATACAACGTTATACGTTATATCGTTATAGTACATAACGTTATACGTTATAACGATATAGTTTTTAACGTTATACGTTATATCGTTATCGTATATAACGTTATACGTTATAACGATATAGTTTATAACGTTATACGTTATATCGTTATCGTATACAACGTTATACGTTATATCGTTATAGTACATAACGTTATACGTTATATCGTTATAGTATATAACGTTATACGTTATATGGATATAGCATATAACGTTATACGTTATATCGTAATACTACATAACGTTATACGTTATATCGTTATCGTATATAACGTTATACGTTATATCGTTATAGCATATAACGTTATACGTTATATCGTAATAATACATAACGTTATACGTTATATCGTAATACTACATAACGTTATACGTTATATCGTAATACTACATAACGTTATACGTTATATCGTTATAGTATATAACGTTATACGTTATAACGATATAGTTTATAACGTTATACGTTATATCGTTAGAGTATATAACGTTATACGTTATATCGTTATAGTACATAACGTTATACGTTATATCGTTATCGTATATAACGTTATACGGTATATCGTTATAGCATATAACGTTATACGTTATATCGTAATAATACATAACGTTATACGTTATATCGTAATACTACATAACGTTATACGTTATATCGTAATACTACATAACGTTATACGTTATATCGTTATAGTATATAACGTTATACGTTATAACGATATAGTTTATAACGTTATACGTTATATCGTTATCGTATATAACGTTATACGTTATATCGTTATAGTACATAACGTTATACGTTATATCGTTATCGTATATAACGTTATACGTTATATCTTTATAGTTCATAACGTTATACGTTATATCGTTATCGTATATAACGTTATACGGTATATCGTTATAGCATATAACGTTATACGTTATATCGTAATAATACATAACGTTATACGTTATATCGTAATACTACATAACGTTATACGTTATATCGTAATACTACATAACGTTATACGTTATATCGATATAGTATATAACGTTATACGTTATAACGATATAGTTTTTAACGTTATACGTTATATCGTTATCGTATATAACGTTATACGTTATATCGTTAAAGCATATCACGTTATACGTTATAACGATATAGCTTATAACGTTATACGTTATATCGTTATCGTATATAACGTTTTACGTTATATCGTTATAGTATATAACGTTATACATTATATCCATATAGTATATAACGTTATACGTTATAACGATATAGTTTTTAACGTTATACGTTATATCGTTATCGTATATAACGTTATACGTTATATCGTTATAGCATATAACGTTATACGTTATATCGTTATCGTATATAACGTTATACATTATATCCATATAGTATATAACGTTATACGTTATAACGATATAGTTTTTAACGTTATACGTTATATCGATATAGTATATAACGTTTTACGTTACATCGATATAGTATATAACGTTTTACGTTAAATCGATATAGTATATAACGTTATACGTTATATCGTTATCGTATATAACGTTATACGTTATATCGTTATAGTACATAACGTTATACGTTATATCGTTATCGTATATAACGTTATACGTTATATCTTTATAGTTCATAACGTTATACGTTATATCGTTATCGTATATAACGTTATACGTTATATCGTTATCGTATATAACGTTATACGTTATATCGTTATCGTATATAACGTTATACATTATATCCATATAGTATATAACGTTATACGTTATAACGATATAGTTTTTAACGTTATACGTTATATCGTTATCGTATATAACGTTATACGTTATATCGTTATAGTACATAACGTTATACGTTATATCGTTATCGTATATAACGTTATACATTATATCGATATAGTATATAACGTTATACGTTATAACGATATAGTTTTTAACGTTATACGTTATATCGTTATCGTATATAACGTTATACGTTATATCGTTATAGCATATCACGTTATACGTTATAACGATATAGCTTATAACGTTATACGTTATATCGTTATCGTATATAACGTTTTACGTTATATCGTTATAGTATATAACGTTATACATTATATCCATATAGTATATAACGTTATACGTTATAACGATATAGTTTTTAACGTTATACGTTATATCGTTATCGTATATAACGTTATACGTTATATCGTTATCGTATATAACGTTTTACGTTATATCGTTATAGTATATAACGTTATACATTATATCCATATAGTATATAACGTTATACGTTATAACGATATAGTTTTTTACGTTATACGTTATATCGTTATCGTATATAACGTTATACGTTATAACGATATAGTTTATAACGTTATACGTTATATCGTTATCGTATACAACGTTATACGTTATATCGTTATAGTACATAACGTTATACGTTATAACGATATAGTTTTTAACGTTATACGTTATATCGTTATCGTATATAACGTTATACGTTATAACGATATAGTTTATAACGTTATACGTTATATCGTTATCGTATACAACGTTATACGTTATATCGTTATAGTACATAACGTTATACGTTATATCGTTATAGTATATAACGTTATGCGTTATATCGTTATCGTATATAACGTTATACGTTATATCGTTATAGTACATAACGTTAAACGTTATATCGTTATCGTATATAACGTTATACGTTATATCGCTATCGTATATAACGTTATACGTTATAACGATATAGTTTATAACGTTATACGTTATATCGTTATCGTATACAACGTTATACGTTATATCGTTATAGTACATAACGTTATACGTTATAACGATATAGTTTTTAACGTTATACGTTATATCGTTATCGTATATAACGTTATACGTTATAACGATATAGTTTATAACGTTATACGTTATATCGTTATCGTATACAACGTTATACGTTATATCGTTATAGTACATAACGTTATACGTTATATCGTTATAGTATATAACGTTATGCGTTATATCGTTATCGTATATAACGTTATACGTTATATCGTAATACTACATAACGTTATACGTTATATCGTTATCGTATATAACGTTATACGTTATATCGTTATAGCATATAACGTTATACGTTATATCGTAATAATACATAACGTTATACGTTATATCGTAATACTACATAACGTTATACGTTATATCGTAATACTACATAACGTTATACGTTATATCGTTATAGTATATAACGTTATACGTTATAACGATATAGTTTATAACGTTATACGTTATATCGATATAGTATATAACGTTTTACGTTATATCGTTATAGTATATAACGTTTTACGTTATATCGTTATAGTATATAACGTTATGCGTTATATCGTTATCGTATATAACGTTATACGTTATATCGTTATAGTACATAACGTTAAACGTTATATCGTTATCGTATATAACGTTATACGTTATATCGCTATCGTATATAACGTTATACGTTATATCGTTATCGTATATAACGTTATACGGTATATCGTTATAGTATATAACGTTATACGTTATATCGTAATACTACATAACGTTATACGTTATAACGATATAGTTTATAACGTTATACGTTATATCGTTATCGTATATAACGTTATACGTTATATCGTTATAGTACATAACGTTATACGTTATATCGTTATCGTATATAACGTTATACGTTACATCGTTATCGTATATAACGTTATACGTTATATCGTTATAGAACATAACGTTAAACGTTATATCGTTATCGTATATAACGTTATACGTTATATCGCTATCGTATATAACGTTATACGTTATATCGTTATCGTATATAACGTTATACGTTATATCGTTATCGTATATAACGTTATACGGTATATCGTTATAGTATATAACGTTATACGGTATATCGTTATAGTATATAACGTTATACGTTATATCGTAATACTACATAACGTTATACGTTATAACGATATAGTTTATAACGTTATACGTTATATCGTTATCGTATATAACGTTATACGTTATATCGTTATAGTACATAACGTTATACGTTATATCGTTATCGTATATAACGTTATACGTTATATCGTTATCGTATATAACGTTTTACGTTATATCGTTATAGTATATAACGTTTTACGTTATATCGTTATAGTATATAACGTTTTACGTTATATCGTTATAGTATATAACGTTATGCGTTATATCGTTATCGTATATAACGTTATACGTTATATCGTTATAGTACATAACGTTAAACGTTATATCGTTATCGTATATAACGTTATACGTTATATCGCTATCGTATATAACGTTATACGTTATATCGTTATCGTATATAACGTTATACGGTATATCGTTATAGTATATAACGTTATACGGTATATCGTTATAGTATATAACGTTATACGTTATATCGTAATACTACATAACGTTATACGTTATAACGATATAGTTTATAACGTTATACGTTATATCGTTATCGTATATAACGTTATACGTTATATCGTTGTAGTACATAACGTTATACGTTATATCGTTATCGTATATAACGTTATACGTTACATCGTTATCGTATATAACGTTATACGTTATATCGTTATAGAACATAACGTTAAACGTTATATCGTTATCGTATATAACGTTATACGTTATATCGCTATCGTATATAACGTTATACGTTATATCGTTATCGTATATAACGTTATACGTTATATCGTAATAATACATAACGTTATACGTTATATCGTAATACTACATAACGTTATACGTTATATCGTAATACTACATAACGTTATACGTTATATCGTTATAGTATATAACGTTATACGTTATAACGATATAGTTTATAACGTTATACGTTATATCGATATAGTATATAACGTTTTACGTTATATCGTTATAGTATATAACGTTTTACGTTATATCGTTATCGTATATAACGTTATACGGTATATCGTTATAGTATATAACGTTATACGGTATATCGTTATAGTATATAACGTTATACGTTATATCGTAATACTACATAACGTTATACGTTATAACGATATAGTTTATAACGTTATACGTTATATCGTTATCGTATATAACGTTATACGTTATATCGTTGTAGTACATAACGTTATACGTTATATCGTTATCGTATATAACGTTATACGTTACATCGTTATCGTATATAACGTTATACGTTATATCGTTATAGAACATAACGTTAAACGTTATATCGTTATCGTATATAACGTTATACGTTATATCGCTATCGTATATAACGTTATACGTTATATCGTTATCGTATATAACGTTATACGTTATATCGTAATAATACATAACGTTATACGTTATATCGTAATACTACATAACGTTATACGTTATATCGTAATACTACATAACGTTATACGTTATATCGTTATAGTATATAACGTTATACGTTATAACGATATAGTT
This sequence comes from Bombus terrestris, assembly GCF_910591885.1. Classification (NCBI taxonomy): domain Eukaryota; kingdom Metazoa; phylum Arthropoda; class Insecta; order Hymenoptera; family Apidae; genus Bombus; species Bombus terrestris. The sequence continues at coordinate 21,298,113 of NC_063274.1, read as the reverse complement.
TATAACGTTATACGTTATATCGATATAGTATATAACGTTTTACGTTATATCGTTATAGTATATAACGTTTTACGATATATCGTTATCGTATATAACGTTATACGTTATATCGATAACGTATATAACGTTTTACGTTATATCGTTAGAGTATATAACGTTATACGTTATATCGTTATAGTACATAACGTTATACGTTATATCGTTATCGTATATAACGTTATACGTTATATCGCTATCGTATATAACGTTATCCGTTATATCGATATAGTATATAACGTTATACGTTATATCGTTATCGTATATAACGTTATACGGTATATCGTTATAGTATATAACGTTATACGTTATATCGTAATACTACATAACGTTATACGTTATATCGTAATACTACATAACGTTATACGTTATAACGATATAGTTTATAACGTTATACGTTATATCGTTATCGTATATAACGTTATACGTTATATCGTTATAGTACATAATGTTATACGATATATCGTTATCGTATATAACGTTTTACGTTATATCGTTATAGTTCATAACGTTATATGTTATATCGTTATCGTATATAACGTTATACGTTATATCGATATCGTATATAACGTTTTACGTTATATCGTTAGAGTATATAACGTTATACGTTATATCGTTATAGTACATAACGTTATACGTTATATCGTTATCGTATATAAAGTTATACGGTATATCGTTATAGTATATAACGTTATACGTTATATCGTAATACTACATAACGTTATACGTTATAACGATATAGTTTATAACGTTATACGTTATATCGTTATAGTATATAACGTTATACGTTATAACGATATAGTTTATAACGTTATACGTTATATCGATATAGTATATAACGTTTTACGTTACATCGATATAGTATATAACGTTTTACGTTAAATCGATATAGTATATAACGTTATACGTTATATCGTTATCGTATATAACGTTATACGTTATATCGTTATAGTACATAACGTTATACGTTATATCGTTATCGTATATAACGTTATACGTTATATCTTTATAGTTCATAACGTTATACGTTATATCGTTATCGTATATAACGTTATACGTTATATCGTTATCGTATATAACGTTATACATTATATCCATATAGTATATAACGTTATACGTTATAACGATATAGTTTTTAACGTTATACGTTATATCGTTATCGTATATAACGTTATACGTTATATCGTTATAGTACATAACGTTATACGTTATATCGTTATCGTATATAACGTTATACATTATATCGATATAGTATATAACGTTATACGTTATAACGATATAGCTTATAACGTTATACGTTATATCGTAATACTACATAACGTTATACATTATAACGATATAGTTTATAACGTTATACGTTATATCGTTATCGTATATAACGTTATACGTTATATCGTTATAGTACATAACGTTATACGTTATATCGTTATCGTATATAACGTTATACGTTATATCTTTATAGTACATAACGTTATACGTTATATCGTTATCGTATATAACGTTATACGTTATATCGTTATCGTATATAACGTTATACGTTATATCGTTATCGTATATAACGTTATACGTTATATCGTTATCGTATATAACGTTATACATTATATCCATATAGTATATAACGTTATACGTTATAACGATATAGTTTATAACGTTATACGTTATATCGTTATCGTATATAACGTTATACGTTATATCGTTATAGTACATAACGTTATACGTTATATCGTTATCGTATATAACGTTATACGTTATATCTTTATAGTACATAACGTTATACGTTATATCGTTATCGTATATAACGTTTTACGTTATATCGATATAGTATATAACGTTTTACGTTATATCGTTATAGTATATAACGTTATACGTTATATGGATATAGCATATAACGTTATACGTTATATCGTAATACTACATAACGTTATACGTTATATCGTAATACTACATAACGATATACGTTATATCGTAATACTACATAACGATATACGTTATATCGTAATACTACATAACGTTATACGTTATAGCGTTATAGCATATAACGTTATACGTTATATCGATATAGTATATAACGTTATACGTTATATGGATATAGCATATAACGTTATACGTTATAACGATATAGTTTATAACGTTATACGTTATATCGTTATCGTATATAACGTTATACGTTATATCGTTATCGTATATAACGTTTTACGTTATATCGTTATAGTATATAACGTTTTACGTTATATCGTTATGGTATATAACGTTATGCGTTATATCGTTATCGTATATAACGTTATACGTTATATCGTAATACTACATAACGTTATACGTAATATCGTAATACTACATAACGTTATACGTTATATCGTAATACTACATAACGTTATACGTTATAACGATATAGGTTATAACGTTATACGTTATATCGTTATCGTATATAGCGTTATACGTTATATCGTTATCGTATATAACGTTTGACGTTATATCGTTATAGTATATAACGTTATACGTTATATCGATATAGCATATCACGTTATACGTTATAACGATATAGCTTATAACGTTATACGTTATATCGTTATCGTATATAACGTTTTACGTTATATCGTTATAGTATATAACGTTATACATTATATCCATATAGTATATAACGTTATACGTTATAACGATATAGTTTTTAACGTTATACGTTATATCGTTATAGTACATAACGTTATACGTTATATCGTTATCGTATATAACGTTATACATTATATCGATATAGTATATAACGTTATACGTTATAACGATATAGTTTATAACGTTATACGCTATATCGTTATCGTATACAACGTTATACGTTATATCGTTATCGTATATAACGTTTTACGTTATATCGTTATAGTATATAACGTTATACGTTATATGGATATAGCATATAACGTTATACGTTATATCGTAATACTACATAACGTTATACGTTATATCGTAATACTACATAACGTTATACGTTATAGCGTTATAGCATATAACGTTATACGTTATATCGATATAGTATATAACGTTATACGTTATATGGATATAGCATATAACGTTATACGTTATAACGATATAGTTTATAACGTTATACGTTGTATCGTTATCGTATATAACGTTATACGTTATATCGTTATCGTATATAACGTTTTACGTAATATCGTTATAGTATATAACGTTTTACGTTATATCGTTATGGTATATAATGTTATGCGTTATATCGTTATCGTATATAACGTTATACGTTATATCGCAATACTACATAACGTTATACGTTTTATCGTAATACTACATAACGTTATACGTTATATCGTAATACTACATAACGTTATACGTTATATCGTTATCGTATATAACGTTATACGTTATATCGTTATAGTATATAACGTTATACGTTATATCGTTACAGTATATAACGTTATAAGTTATATCGTAATACTACATAACGTTATACGTTATATCGTAATACTACATAACGTTATACGTTATATCGTAATACTACATAACGTTATATGTTATATCGTTATCGTATATAACGTTATCCGTTATATCGATATAGTATATAACGTTATACGTTATATCGATATAGTATATAACGTTATGCGTTATATCGGTATCGTATATAACGTTATACGTTATATCGTTATCGTATATAACATTATACGGTATATCGTTATAGTATATAACGTTATACGTTATATCGTAATACTACATGACGTTATACGTTATGTCGTAATACTACATAACGTTATACGTTATATCGTAATACTACATAACGTTATACGTTATAACGATATAGTTTATAACGTTATACGTTATATCGTTATCGTATATAACGTTATACGTTATATCGTTATAGTACATAACGTTATACGTTATATCGTTATCGTATATAACGTTATACGTTATATCGATATCGTATATAACGTTTTACGTTATATCGTTATAGTATATAACGTTATACGTTATATCGTTATAGTACATAACGTTATACGTTATATCGTTATCGTATATAACGTTATACGTTATATCGCTATCGTATATAACGTTATCCGTTATATCGTTATCGTATATAACGTTATACGTTATATCGTTATAGTACATAACGTTATACGTTATATCGTTATCGTATATAACGTTTTACGTTATATCGTTATAGTACATAACGTTATACGTTATATCGTTATCGTATATAACGTTTTACGTTATATCGTTATAGTATATAACGTTATACGTTATATGGATATAGCATATAACGTTATACGTTATATCGTAATACTACATAACGTTATACGTTATATCGTAATACTGCATAACGTTATACGTTATATCGTAATACTACATAACGTTATACGTCATATCGTAATACTACATAACGTTATACGTTATATCGTAATACTACATAACGTTATACGTTATATCGTAATACTACATAACGTTATACGTTATATCGTTATCGTATATAACGTTATACGTTATATCGTTATAGTATATAACGTTATACGTTATAACGATATATTTTATAACGTTATACGTTATATCGTTATCGTATATAACGTTATACATTATATCGATATAGTATATAACGTTATACGTTATAACGTTATCGTATATAACGTTTGACGTTATATCGTTATAGTATATAACGTTATACGTTATATCGATATAGCATATCACGTTATACGTTATAACGATATAGCTTATTACGTTATACGTTATATCGTTATCGTATATAACGTTTTACGTTATATCGTTATAGTATATAACGTTATACATTATATCGATATAGTATATAACGTTATACGTTATAACGATATAGTTTTTAACGTTATACGTTATATCGTTATCGTATATAACGTTATACGTTATATCGTTATAGTACATAACGTTATACGTTATATCGTTATCGTATATAACGTTATACATTATATCGATATAGTATATAACGTTATCCGTTATAACGATATAGTTTATAACGTTATACGTTATATCGTTATCGTATACAACGTTATACTTTATATCGTTATAGTACATGACGTTATACGTTATATCGTTATCGTATATAACGTTATACGTTATATCGCTATCGTATATAACGTTATACGTTATATCGTTATCGTATATAACGTTATACGTTATATGGATATAGCATATAACGTTATACGTTATAACGATATAGTTTATAACGTTATACGTTATATCGTTATCGTATATAACGTTATACGTTATATCGTTATCGTATATAACGTTTTACGTTATATCGTTATCGTATATAACGTTATACGTTATATCGTAATACTACATAACGTTATACGTTATATCGTAATACTACATAACGTTATACGTTATATCGTTATAGTATATAACGTTATACGTTATATCGATATAGTATATAACGTTTTACGTTATATCGTTATAGTATATAACGTCATACGTTACATCGATATAGTATATAACGTTTTACGTTAAATCGATATAGTATATAACGTTATACGTTATATCGTTATCGTATATAACGTTATACGTTATATCGTTATAGTACATAACGTTAAACGTTATATCGTTATAGTATATAACGTTTTACGTTATATCGTTATAGCATATAACGTTATACGTTATATCGTAATAATACATAACGTTATACGTTATATCGTAATACTACATAACGTTATACGTTATATCGTAATACTACATAACGTTATACGTTATATCGTTATAGTACATAACGTTATACGTTATATCGTTATCGTATATAACGTTATACATTATATCGATATAGTATATAACGTTATACGTTATAACGATATAGTTTATAACGTTATACGCTATATCGTTATCGTATACAACGTTATACGTTATATCGTTATAGTACATAACGTTATACGTTATATCGTTATAGTATATAACGTTATACGTTATATGGATATAGCATATAACGTTATACGTTATATCGTAATACTACATAACGTTATACGTTATATCGTTATCGTATATAACGTTATACGTTATATCGTTATAGTATATAACGTTATACGTTATATCGTTACAGTATATAACGTTATACGTTATATCGTTATAGCATCTAACGTTATACGTTATATCGATATAGTATATAACGTTATACGTTATATGGATATAGCATATAACGTTATACGTTATAACGATATAGTTTATAACGTTATACGTTGTATCGTTATCGTATATAACGTTATACGTTATATCGTTATCGTATATAACGTTTTACGTAATATCGTTATAGTATATAACGTTTTACGTTATATCGTTATGGTATATAATGTTATGCGTTATATCGTTATCGTATATAACGTTATACGTTATATCGTAATACTACATAACGTTATACGTTATATCGTAATACTACATAACGTTATACGTTATATCGTAATACTACATAACGTTATACGTTATATCGTTATCGTATATAACGTTATACGTTATATCGTTATAGTATATAACGTTATACGTTATATCGTTACAGTATATAACGTTATACGTTATAGCGTTATAGCATATAACGTTATACGTTATATCGATATAGTATATAACGTTATACGTTATATGGATATAGCATATAACGTTATACGTTATAACGATATAGTTTATAACGTTATACGTTATATCGTTATCGTATATAACGTTATACGTTATATCGTTATCGTATATAACGTTTTACGTTATATCGTTATAGTATATAACGTTTTACGTTATATCGTTATGGTATATAACGTTATGCGTTATATCGTTATCGTATATAACGTTATACGTTATATCGTAATACTACATAACGTTATACGTTATATCGTAATACTACATAACGTTATACGTTATATCGTAATACTACATAACGTTATACGTTATATCGTTATAGTATATAACGTTATACGTTATATCGTTATAGTACATAATGTTATACGATATATCGTTATCGTATATAACGTTTTACGTTATATCGTTATAGTACATAATGTTATACGATATATCGTTATCGTATATAACGTTTTACGTTATATCGTTATAGTTCATAACGTTATACGTTATATCGTTATCGTATATAACGTTATACGTTATATCGATATCGTATATAACGTTTTACGTTATATCGTTAGAGTATATAACGTTATACGTTATATCGTTATAGTACATAACGATATACGTTATATCGTTATCGTATATAACGTTATACGTTATATCGCTATCGTATATAACGTTATCCGTTATATCGATATAGTATATAACGTTATACGTTATATCGTTATCGTATATAACGTTATACGGTATATCGTTATAGTATATAACGTTATACGTTATATCGTAATACTACATAACGTTATACGTTATATCGTAATACTACATAACGTTATACGTTATAACGATACAGTTTATAACGTTATACGTTATATCGTTATCGTATATAGCGTTATACGTTATATCGTAATACTACATAACGTTATACGTTATATCGTAATACTACATAACGTTATACGTTATATCGTAATACTACATAACGTTATATGTTATATCGTTATCGTATATAACGTTATCCGTTATATCGATATAGTATATAACGTTATACGTTATATCGATATAGTATATAACGTTATGCGTTATATCGCTATCGTATATAACGTTATACGTTATATCGTTATCGTATATAACATTATACGGTATATCGTTATAGTACATAACGTTATACGTTATATCGTTATCGTATATAACGTTATACGTTATATCGATATCGTATATAACGTTTTACGTTATATCGTTATAGTATATAACGTTATACGTTATATCGTTATAGTACATAACGTTATACGTTATATCGTTATCGTATATAACGTTATACATTATATCCATATAGTATATAACGTTATACGTTATAACGATATAGTTTTTAACGTTATACGTTATATCGTTATCGTATATAACGTTATACGTTATATCGTTATAGTACATAACGTTATACGTTATATCGTTATCGTATATAACGTTATACATTATATCGATATAGTATATAACGTTATACGTTATAACGATATAGTTTTTAACGTTATACGTTATATCGTTATCGTATATAACGTTATACGTTATATCGTTATAGCATATCACGTTATACGTTATAACGATATAGCTTATAACGTTATACGTTATATCGTTATCGTATATAACGTTTTACGTTATATCGTTATAGTATATAACGTTATACATTATATCCATATAGTATATAACGTTATACGTTATAACGATATAGTTTTTAACGTTATACGTTATATCGTTATCGTATATAACATTATACGGTATATCGTTATAGTACATAACGTTATACGTTATATCGTTATCGTATATAACGTTATACGTTATATCGATATCGTATATAACGTTTTACGTTATATCGTTATAGTATATAACGTTATACGTTATATCGTTATAGTACATAACGTTATACGTTATATCGTTATCGTATATAACGTTATACATTATATCCATATAGTATATAACGTTATACGTTATAACGATATAGTTTTTAACGTTATACGTTATATCGTTATCGTATATAACGTTATACGTTATATCGTTATAGTACATAACGTTATACGTTATAACGATATAGTTTTTAACGTTATACGTTATATCGTTATCGTATATAACGTTATACGTTATATCGTTATAGCATATAACGTTATACGTTATATCGATATAGTATATAACGTTATACGTTATATGGATATAGCATATAACGTTATACGTTATATCGTTATAGCATATCACGTTATACGTTATAACGATATAGCTTATAACGTTATACGTTATATCGTTATCGTATATAACGTTTTACGTTATATCGTTATAGTATATAACGTTATACATTATATCCATATAGTATATAACGTTATACGTTATAACGATATAGTTTTTAACGTTATACGTTATATCGTTATCGTATATAACGTTATACGTTATATCGTTATAGCATATAACGTTATACGTTATATCGATATAGTATATAACGTTATACGTTATATGGATATAGCATATAACGTTATACGTTATATCGTTATCGTGTATAACGTTTGACGTTATATCGTTATAGTATATAACGTTATACGTTATATCGATATAGCATATCACGTTATACGTTATAACGATATAGCTTATAACGTTATACGTTATATCGTTATCGTATATAACGTTTTACGTTATATCGTTATAGTATATAACGTTATACATTATATCCATATAGTATATAACGTTATACGTTATAACGATATAGTTTTTAACGTTATACGTTATATCGTTATCGTATATAACGTTATACGTTATAATGATATAGTTTATAACGTTATACGTTATATCGTTATCGTATATAACGTTATACGTTATATCGTTATAGTACATAACGTTATACGTTATAACGATATAGTTTTTAACGTTATACGTTATATCGTTATCGTATATAACGTTATACGTTATAACGATATAGTTTATAACGTTATACGTTATATCGTTATCGTATACAACGTTATACGTTATATCGTTATAGTACATAACGTTATACGTTATATCGTTATAGTATATAACGTTATACGTTATATGGATATAGCATATAACGTTATACGTTATATCGTAATACTACATAACGTTATACGTTATATCGTTATCGTATATAACGTTATACGTTATATCGTTATAGTATATAACGTTATACGTTATATCGTTATCGTATATAACGTTTTACGTTATATCGATATAGTATATAACGTTTTACGTTATATCGTTATAGTATATAACGTTATACGTTATATGGATATAGCATATAACGTTATACGTTATATCGTAATACTACATAACGTTATACGTTATATCGTAATACTACATAACGATATACGTTATATCGTAATACTACATAACGAAATACGTTATATCGTAATACTACATAACGTTATACGTTATAGCGTTATAGCATATAACGTTATACGTTATATCGTTATCGTATATAACGTTATACGTTATATCGTTATCGTATATAACGTTTTACGTTATATCGTTATAGTATATAACGTTTTACGTTATATCGTTATGGTATATAACGTTATGCGTTATATCGTTATCGTATATAACGTTATACGTTATATCGTAATACTACATAACGTTATACGTAATATCGTAATACTACATAACGTTATACCTTATATCGTAATACTACATAACGTTATACGTCATAACGATATAGTTTATAACGTTATACGTTATATCGTTATCGTATATAACGTTATACGTTATATCGTTATCGTATATAACGTTTGACGTTATATCGTTATAGTATATAACGTTATACGTTATATCGATATAGCATATCACGTTATACGTTATAACGATATAGCTTATAACGTTATACGTTATATCGTTATCGTATATAACGTTTTACGTTATATCGTTATAGTATATAACGTTATACATTATATCCATATAGTATATAACGTTATACGTTATAACGATATAGTTTTTAACGTTATACGTTATATCGTTATAGTACATAACGTTATACGTTATATCGTTATCGTATATAACGTTATACATTATATCGATATAGTATATAACGTTATACGTTATAACGATATAGTTTATAACGTTATACGCTATATCGTTATCGTATACAACGTTATACGTTATATCGTTATAGTACATAACGTTATACGTTATATCGTTATAGTATATAACGTTATACGTTATATGGATATAGCATATAACGTTATACGTTATATCGTAATACTACATAACGTTATACGTTATATCGTTATCGTATATAACGTTATACGTTATATCGTTATAGTATATAACGTTATACGTTATATCGTTACAGTATATAACGTTATACGTTATATCGTTATAGTACATAACGTTATACGTTATATCGTTATAGTATATAACGTTATACGTTATAACGATATAGTTTATAACGTTATACGCTATATCGTTATCGTATACAACGTTATACGTTATATCGTTGTAGTACATAACGTTATACGTTATATCGTTATAGTATATAACGTTATACGTTATATGGATATAGCATATAACGTTATACGTTATATCGTAATACTACATAACGTTATACGTTATATCGTTATCGTATATAACGTTATACGTTATATCGTTATAGTATATAACGTTATACGTTATATCGTTACAGTATATAACGTTATACGTTATATCGTTATAGCATCTAACGTTATACGTTATATCGATATAGTATATAACGTTATACGTTATATGGATATAGCATATAACGTTATACGTTATAACGATATAGTTTATAACGTTATACGTTGTATCGTTATCGTATATAACGTTATACGTTATATCGTTATGGTATATAATGTTATGCGTTATATCGTTATCGTATATAACGTTATACGTTATATCGTTATAGTACATAACGTTATACGTTATATCGTTATAGTACATAACGTTATACGTTATATCGTTATCGTATATAACGTTATACGTTATATCGATATCGTATATAACGTTTTACGTTATATCGTTATAGTATATAACGTTATACGTTATATCGTTATAGTACATAACGTTATACGTTATATCGTTATCGTATATAACGTTATACGTTATATCGCTATCGTATATAACGTTATCCGTTATATCGTTATCGTATATAACGTTATACGTTATATCGTTATAGTACATAACGTTATACGTTATATCGTTATCGTATATAACGTTTTACGTTATATCGTTATAGTACATAACGTTATACCTTATATCGTTATCGTATATAACGTTTTACGTTATATCGTTATAGTATATAACGTTATACGTTATATGGATATAGCATATAACGTTATACGTTATATCGTAATACTACATAACGTTATACGTTATATCGTAATACTGCATAACGTTATACGTTATATCGTAATACTACATAACGTTATACGTCATATCGTAATACTACATAACGTTATACGTTATATCGTAATACTACATAACGTTATACGTTATATCGTAATACTACATAACGTTATACGTTATATCGTTATCGTATATAACGTTATACGTTATATCGTTATAGTATATAACGTTATACGTTATAACGATATATTTTATAACGTTATACGTTATATCGTTATCGTATATAACGTTATACATTATATCGATATAGTATATAACGTTATACGTTATAACGTTATCGTATATAACGTTTGACGTTATATCGTTATAGTATATAACGTTATACATTATATCGATATAGCATATCACGTTATACGTTATAACGATATAGCTTATAACGTTATACGTTATATCGTTATCGTATATAACGTTTTACGTTATATCGTTATAGTATATAACGTTATACATTATATCGATATAGTATATAACGTTATACGTTATAACGATATAGTTTTTAACGTTATACGTTATATCGTTATCGTATATAACGTTATACGTTATACCGTTATAGTACATAACGTTATACGTTATATCGTTATCGTATATAACGTTATACATTATATCGATATAGTATATAACGTTATCCGTTATAACGATATAGTTTATAACGTTATACGTTATATCGTTATCGTATACAACGTTATACTTTATATCGTTATAGTACATGACGTTATACGTTATATCGTTATCGTATATAACGTTATACGTTATATCGCTATCGTATATAACGTTATACGTTATATCGTTATCGTATATAACGTTATACGTTATATGGATATAGCATATAACGTTATACGTTATAACGATATAGTTTATGACGTTATACGTTATATCGTTATCGTATATAACGTTATACGTTATATCGTTATCGTATATAACGTTTTACGTTATATCGTTATCGTATATAACGTTATACGTTATATCGTAATACTACATAACGTTATACGTTATATCGTAATACTACATAACGTTATACGTTATATCGTTATAGTATATAACGTCATACGTTATATCGATATAGTATATAACGTTATACGTTATAACGATATAGTTTATAACGTTATACGTTATATCGATATAGTATATAACGTTTTACGTTACATCGATATAGTATATAACGTTTTACGTTAAATCGATATAGTATATAACGTTATACGTTATATCGTTATCGTATATAACGTTATACGTTATATCGTTATAGTACATAACGTTAAACGTTATATCGTTATCGTATATAACGTTATACGTTATATCGCTATCCTATATAACGTTATACGTTATATCGTTATCGTATATAACGTTATACGGTATATCGTTATAGTATATAACGTTATACGTTATATCGTAATACTACATAACGTTATACGTTATATCGTTATCGTATATAACGTTATACATTATATCGATATAGTATATAACGTTATACGTTATAACGATATAGTTTTTAACGTTATACGTTATATCGTTATCGTATATAACGTTATACGTTATATCGTTAAAGCATATCACGTTATACGTTATAACGATATAGCTTATAACGTTATACGTTATATCGTTATCGTATATAACGTTTTACGTTATATCGTTATAGTATATAACGTTATACATTATATCCATATAGTATATAACGTTATACGTTATAACGATATAGTTTTTAACGTTATACGTTATATCGTTATCGTATATAACGTTATACGTTATATCGTTATAGCATATAACGTTATACGTTATATCGATACAGTATATAACGTTATACGTTATATGGATATAGCATATAACGTTATACGTTATAACGATATAGTTTATAACGTTATACGTTATATCGTTATCGTATTTAACGTTATACGTTATATCGTTATCGTGTATAACGTTTGACGTTATATCGTTATAGTATATAACGTTATACGTTATATCGATATAGCATATCACGTTATACGTTATAACGATATAGCTTATAACGTTATACGTTATATCGTTATCGTATATAACGTTTTACGTTATATCGTTATAGTATATAACGTTATACATTATATCCATATAGTATATAACGTTATACGTTATAACGATATAGTTTTTAACGTTATACGTTATATCGTTATCGTATATAACGTTATACGTTATAACGATATAGTTTATAACGTTATACGTTATATCGTTATCGTATACAACGTTATACGTTATATCGTTATAGTACATAACGTTATACGTTATATCGTTATAGTATATAACGTTATACGTTATATGGATATAGCATATAACGTTATACGTTATATCGTAATACTACATAACGTTATACGTTATATCGTTATCGTATATAACGTTATACGTTATATCGTTATCATATATAACGTTATACGTTATATCGTTACAGTATATAACGTTATACGTTATATCGTTATAGCATCTAACGTTATACGTTATATCGATATAGTATATAACGTTATACGTTATATGGATATAGCATATAACGTTATACGTTATAACGATATAGTTTATAACGTTATACGTTGTATCGTTATCGTATATAACGTTATACGTTATATCGTTATCGTATATAACGTTTTACGTTATATCGTTATAGTATATAACGTTTTACGTTATATCGTTATGGTATATAATGTTATGCGTTATATCGTTATCGTATATAACGTTATACGTTATATCGTAATACTACATAACGTTATACGTTATATCGTAATACTACATAACGTTATACGTTATATCGTAATACTACATAACGTTATACGTTATATCGTTATCGTATATAACGTTATACGTTATATCGTTATAGTATATAACGTTATACGTTATATCGTTACAGTATATAACGTTATACGTTATAGCGTTATAGCATATAACGTTATACGTTATATCGATATAGTATATAACGTTAAACGTTATATGGATATAGCATATAACGTTATACGTTATAACGATATAGTTTATAACGTTATACGTTATATCGTTATCGTATATAACGTTATACGTTATATCGTTATCGTATATAACGTTTTACGTTATATCGTTATAGTATATAACGTTTTACGTTATATCGTTATAGTATATAACGTTTTACGTTATATCGTTATGGTATATAACGTTATGCGTTATATCGTTATCGTATATAACGTTATACGTTATATCGTAATACTACATAACGTTATACGTTATATCGTAATACTACATAACGTTATACGTTATATCGTAATACTACATAACGTTATACGTTATAACGATATAGTTTATAACGTTATACGTTATATCGTTATCGTATATAACGTTATACGTTATATCGTTATCGTATATAACGTTTGACGTTATATCGTTATAGTATATAACGTTATACGTTATATCGATATAGCATATCACGTTATACGTTATAACGATATAGCTTATAACGTTATACGTTATATCGTTATCGTATATAACGTTTTACGTTATATCGTTATAGTATATAACGTTATACATTATATCCATATAGTATATAACGTTATACGTTATAACGATATAGTTTTTAACGTTATACGTTATATCGTTATAGTACATAACGTTATACGTTATATCGTTATCGTATATAACGTTATACATTATATCGATATAGTATATAACATTATACGTTATAACGATATAGTTTATAACGTTATACGCTATATCGTTATCGTATACAACGTTATACGTTATATCGTTATAGTACATAACGTTATACGTTATATCGTTATAGTATATAACGTTATACGTTATATGGATATAGCATATAACGTTATACGTTATATCGTAATACTACATAACGTTATACGTTATATCGTTATCGTATATAACGTTATACGTTATATCGTTATAGTATATAACGTTATACGTTATATCGTTACAGTATATAACGTTATACGTTATATCGTTATAGCATCTAACGTTATACGTTATATCGATATAGTATATAACGTTATACGTTATATGGATATAGCATATAACGTTATACGTTATAACGATATAGTTTATAACGTTATACGTTGTATCGTTATCGTATATAACGTTATACGTTATATCGTTATCGTATATAACGTTTTACGTAATATCGTTATAGTATATAACGTTTTACGTTATATCGTTATGGTATATAATGTTATGCGTTATATCGTTATCGTATATAACGTTATACGTTATATCGTAATACTACATAACGTTATACGTTATATCGTAATACTACATAACGTTATACGTTATATCGTAATACTACATAACGTTATACGTTATATCGTTATCGTATATAACGTTATACGTTATATCGTTATAGTATATAACGTTATACGTTATATCGTTACAGTATATAACGTTATACGTTATAGCGTTATAGCATATAACGTTATACGTTATATCGATATAGTATATAACGTTATACGTTATATGGATATAGCATATAACGTTATACGTTATAACGATATAGTTTATAACGTTATACGTTATATCGTTATCGTATATAACGTTATACGTTATATCGTTATCGTATATAACGTTTTACGTTATATCGTTATAGTATATAACGTTTTACGTTATATCGTTATGGTATATAACGTTATGCGTTATATCGTTATCGTATATAACGTTATACGTTATATCGTAATACTACATAACGTTATACGTTATATCGTAATACTACATAACGTTATACGTTATATCGTTATAGTATATAACGTTATACGTTATATCGTTATAGTACATAATGTTATACGATATATCGTTATCGTATATAACGTTTTACGTTATATCGTTATAGTACATAATGTTATACGATATATCGTTATCGTATATAACGTTTTACGTTATATCGTTATAGTTCATAACGTTATACGTTATATCGTTATCGTATATAACGTTATACGTTATATCGATATCGTATATAACGTTTTACGTTATATCGTTAGAGTATATAACGTTATACGTTATATCGTTATAGTACATAACGTTATACGTTATATCGTTATCGTATATAACGTTATACGTTATATCGCTATCGTATATAACGTTATCCGTTATATCGATATAGTATATAACGTTATACGTTATATCGTTATCGTATATAACGTTATACGGTATATCGTTATAGTATATAACGTTATACGTTATATCGTAATAGTACATAACGTTATACGTTATATCGTAATACTACATAACGTTATACGTTATAACGATACAGTTTATAACGTTATACGTTATATCGTTATCGTATATAGCGTTATACGTTATATCGTAATACTACATAACGTTATACGTTATATCGTAATACTACATAACGTTATACGTTATATCGTAATACTACATAACGTTATATGTTATATCGTTATCGTATATAACGTTATCCGTTATATCGATATAGTATATAACGTTATACGTTATATCGATATAGTATATAACGTTATGCGTTATATCGCTATCGTATATAACGTTATACGTTATATCGTTATCGTATATAACATTATACGGTATATCGTTATAGTACATAACGTTATACGTTATATCGTTATCGTATATAACGTTATACGTTATATCGATATCGTATATAACGTTTTACGTTATATCGTTATAGTATATAACGTTATACGTTATATCGTTATAGTACATAACGTTATACGTTATATCGTTATCGTATATAACGTTATACATTATATCCATATAGTATATAACGTTATACGTTATAACGATATAGTTTTTAACGTTATACGTTATATCGTTATCGTATATAACGTTATACGTTATATCGTTATAGTACATAACGTTATACGTTATATCGTTATCGTATATAACGTTATACATTATATCGATATAGTATATAACGTTATACGTTATAACGATATAGTTTTTAACGTTATACGTTATATCGTTATCGTATATAACGTTATACGTTATATCGTTATAGCATATCACGTTATACGTTATAACGATATAGCTTATAACGTTATACGTTATATCGTTATCGTATATAACGTTTTACGTTATATCGTTATAGTATATAACGTTATACATTATATCCATATAGTATATAACGTTATACGTTATAACGATATAGTTTTTAACGTTATACGTTATATCGTTATCGTATATAACGTTATACGGTATATCGTTATAGTACATAACGTTATACGTTATATCGTTATCGTATATAACGTTATACGTTATATCGATATCGTATATAACGTTTTACGTTATATCGTTATAGTATATAACGTTATACGTTATATCGTTATAGTACATAACGTTATACGTTATATCGTTATCGTATATAACGTTATACATTATATCCATATAGTATATAACGTTATACGTTATAACGATATAGTTTTTAACGTTATACGTTATATCGTTATCGTATATAACGTTATACGTTATATCGTTATAGTACATAACGTTATACGTTATAACGATATAGTTTTTAACGTTATACGTTATATCGTTATCGTATATAACGTTATACGTTATATCGTTATAGCATATAACGTTATACGTTATATCGATATAGTATATAACGTTATACGTTATATGGATATAGCATATAACGTTATACGTTATATCGTTATAGCATATCACGTTATACGTTATAACGATATATCTTATAACGTTATACGTTATATCGTTATCGTATATAACGTTTTACGTTATATCGTTATAGTATATAACGTTATACATTATATCCATATAGTATATAACGTTATACGTTATAACGATATAGTTTTTAACGTTATACGTTATATCGTTATCGTATATAACGTTATACGTTATATCGTTATAGCATATAACGTTATACGTTATATCGATATAGTATATAACGTTATACGTTATATGGATATAGCATATAACGTTATACGTTATATCGTTATCGTGTATAACGTTTGACGTTATATCGTTATAGTATATAACGTTATACGTTATATCGATATAGCATATCACGTTATACGTTATAACGATATAGCTTATAACGTTATACGTTATATCGTTATCGTATATAACGTTTTACGTTATATCGTTATAGTATATAACGTTATACATTATATCCATATAGTATATAACGTTATACGTTATAACGATATAGTTTTTAACGTTATACGTTATATCGTTATCGTATATAACGTTATACGTTATAACGATATAGTTTATAACGTTATACGTTATATCGTTATCGTATACAACGTTATACGTTATATCGTTATAGTACATAACGTTATACGTTATAACGATATAGTTTTTAACGTTATACGTTATATCGTTATCGTATATAACGTTATACGTTATAACGATATAGTTTATAACGTTATACGTTATATCGTTATCGTATACAACGTTACACGTTATATCGTTATAGTACATAACGTTATACGTTATATCGTTATAGTATATAACGTTATACGTTATATGGATATAGCATATAACGTTATACGTTATATCGTAATACTACATAACGTTATACGTTATATCGTTATCGTATATAACGTTATACGTTATATCGTTATAGTATATAACGTTATACGTTATATCGTTATCGTATATAACGTTTTACGTTATATCGATATAGTATATAACGTTTTACGTTATATCGTTATAGTATATAACGTTATACGTTATATGGATATAGCATATAACGTTATACGTTATATCGTAATACTACATAACGTTATACGTTATATCGTAATACTACATAACGATATACGTTATATCGTAATACTACATAACGAAATACGTTATATCGTAATACTACATAACGTTATACGTTATAGCGTTATAGCATATAACGTTATACGTTATATCGTTATCGTATATAACGTTATACGTTATATCGTTATCGTATATAACGTTTTACGTTATATCGTTATAGTATATAACGTTTTACGTTATATCGTTATGGTATATAACGTTATGCGTTATATCGTTATCGTATATAACGTTATACGTTATATCGTAATACTACATAACGTTATACGTAATATCGTAATACTACATAACGTTATACGTTATATCGTAATACTACATAACGTTATACGTTATAACGATATAGTTTATAACGTTATACGTTATATCGTTATCGTATATAACGTTATACGTTATATCGTTATCGTATATAACGTTTGACGTTATATCGTT
Source organism: Bombus terrestris (assembly GCF_910591885.1). Taxonomy (NCBI): domain Eukaryota; kingdom Metazoa; phylum Arthropoda; class Insecta; order Hymenoptera; family Apidae; genus Bombus; species Bombus terrestris. Next base: position 21,277,959 of record NC_063274.1, on the reverse strand, counting down.
ATAGTATATAACGTTATACGTTATATCGATATAGCATATCACGTTATACGTTATAACGATATAGCTTATAACGTTATACGTTATATCGTTATCGTATATAACGTTTTACGTTATATCGTTATAGTATATAACGTTATACATTATATCCATATAGTATATAACGTTATACGTTATAACGATATAGTTTTTAACGTTATACGTTATATCGTTATAGTACATAACGTTATACGTTATATCGTTATCGTATATAACGTTATACATTATATCGATATAGTATGTAACGTTATACGTTATAACGATATAGTTTATAACGTTATACGCTATATCGTTATCGTATACAACGTTATACGTTATATCGTTATAGTACATAACGTTATACGTTATATCGTTATAGTATATAACGTTATACGTTATATGGATATAGCATATAACGTTATACGTTATATCGTAATACTACATAACGTTATACGTTATATCGTTATCGTATATAACGTTATACGTTATATCGTTATAGTATATAACGTTATACGTTATATCGTTACAGTATATAACGTTATACGTTATATCGTTATAGCAACTAACGTTATACGTTATATCGATATAGTATATAACGTTATACGTTATATGGATATAGCATATAACGTTATACGTTATAACGATATAGTTTATAACGTTATACGTTGTATCGTTATCGTATATAACGTTATACGTTATATCGTTATCGTATATAACGTTTTACGTAATATCGTTATAGTATATAACGTTTTACGTTATATCGTTATGGTATATAATGTTATGCGTTATATCGTTATCGTATATAACGTTATACGTTATATCGTTATAGTACATAACGTTATACGTTATATCGTTATAGTACATAACGTTATACGTTATATCGTTATCGTATATAACGTTATACGTTATATCGATATCGTATATAACGTTTTACGTTATATCGTTATAGTATATAACGTTATACGTTATATCGTTATAGTACATAACGTTATACGTTATATCGTTATCGTATATAACGTTATACGTTATATCGTTATCGTATATAACGTTATACGTTATATCGCTATCGTATATAACGTTATCCGTTATATCGTTATCGTATATAACGTTATACGTTATATCGTTATAGTACATAACGTTATACGTTATATCGTTATCGTATATAACGTTTTACGTTATATCGTTATAGTACATAACGTTATACGTTATATCGTTATCGTATATAACGTTTTACGTTATATCGTTATAGTATATAACGTTATACGTTATATGGATATAGCATATAACGTTATACGTTATATCGTAATACTACATAACGTTATACGTTATATCGTAATACTGCATAACGTTATACGTTATATCGTAATACTACATAACGTTATACGTCATATCGTAATACTACATAACGTTATACGTTATATCGTAATACTACATAACGTTATACGTTATATCGTAATACTACATAACGTTATACGTTATATCGTTATCGTATATAACGTTATACGTTATATCGTTATAGTATATAACGTTATACGTTATAACGATATATTTTATAACGTTATACGTTATATCGTTATCGTATATAACGTTATACATTATATCGATATAGTATATAACGTTATACGTTATAACGTTATCGTATATAACGTTTGACGTTATATCGTTATAGTATATAACGTTATACGTTATATCGATATAGTATATAACGTTATACGTTATAACGATATAGTTTTTAACGTTATACGTTATATCGTTATCGTATATAACGTTATACGTTATACCGTTATAGTACATAACGTTATACGTTATATCGTTATCGTATATAACGTTATACATTATATCGATATAGTATATAACGTTATCCGTTATAACGATATAGTTTATAACGTTATACGTTATATCGTTATCGTATACAACGTTATACTTTATATCGTTATAGTACATGACGTTATACGTTATATCGTTATCGTATATAACGTTATACGTTATATCGCTATCGTATATAACGTTATACGTTATATCGTTATCGTATATAACGTTATACGTTATATGGATATAGCATATAACGTTATACGTTATAACGATATAGTTTATAACGTTATACGTTATATCGTTATCGTATATAACGTTATACGTTATATCGTTATCGTATATAACGTTTTACGTTATATCGTTATCGTATATAACGTTATACGTTATATCGTAATACTACATAACGTTATACGTTATATCGTAATACTACATAACGTTATACGTTATATCGTTATAGTATATAACGTCATACGTTATATCGATATAGTATATAACGTTATACGTTATAACGATATAGTTTATAACGTTATACGTTATATCGATATAGTATATAACGTTTTACGTTACATCGATATAGTATATAACGTTTTACGTTAAATCGATATAGTATATAACGTTATACGTTATATCGTTATCGTATATAACGTTATACGTTATATCGTTATAGTACATAACGTTAAACGTTATATCGTTATCGTATATAACGTTATACGTTATATCGCTATCCTATATAACGTTATACGTTATATCGTTATCGTATATAACGTTATACGGTATATCGTTATAGTATATAACGTTATACGTTATATCGTAATACTACATAACGTTATACGTTATATCGTTATCGTATATAACGTTATACATTATATCGATATAGTATATAACGTTATACGTTATAACGATATAGTTTTTAACGTTATACGTTATATCGTTATCGTATATAACGTTATACGTTATATCGTTAAAGCATATCACGTTATACGTTATAACGATATAGCTTATAACGTTATACGTTATATCGTTATCGTATATAACGTTTTACGTTATATCGTTATAGTATATAACGTTATACATTATATCCATATAGTATATAACGTTATACGTTATAACGATATAGTTTTTAACGTTATACGTTATATCGTTATCGTATATAACGTTATACGTTATATCGTTATAGCATATAACGTTATACGTTATATCGATATAGTATATAACGTTATACGTTATATGGATATAGCATATAACGTTATACGTTATAACGATATAGTTTATAACGTTATACGTTATATCGTTATCGTATTTAACGTTATACGTTATATCGTTATCGTGTATAACGTTTGACGTTATATCGTTATAGTATATAACGTTATACGTTATATCGATATAGCATATCACGTTATACGTTATAACGATATAGCTTATAACGTTATACGTTATATCGTTATCGTATATAACGTTTTACGTTATATCGTTATAGTATATAACGTTATACATTATATCCATATAGTATATAATGTTATACGTTATAACGATATAGTTTTTAACGTTATACGTTATATCGTTATCGTATATAACGTTATACGTTATAACGATATAGTTTATAACGTTATACGTTATATCGTTATCGTATACAACGTTATACGTTATATCGTTATAGTACATAACGTTATACGTTATATCGTTATAGTATATAACGTTATACGTTATATGGATATAGCATATAACGTTATACGTTATATCGTAATACTACATAACGTTATACGTTATATCGTTATCGTATATAACGTTATACGTTATATCGTTATCATATATAACGTTATACGTTATATCGTTACAGTATATAACGTTATACGTTATATCGTTATAGCATCTAACGTTATACGTTATATCGATATAGTATATAACGTTATACGTTATATGGATATAGCATATAACGTTATACGTTATAACGATATAGTTTATAACGTTATACGTTGTATCGTTATCGTATATAACGTTATACGTTATATCGTTATCGTATATAACGTTTTACGTTATATCGTTATAGTATATAACGTTTTACGTTATATCGTTATGGTATATAATGTTATGCGTTATATCGTTATCGTATATAACGTTATACGTTATATCGTAATACTACATAACGTTATACGTTATATCGTAATACTACATAACGTTATACGTTATATCGTAATACTACATAACGTTATACGTTATATCGTTATCGTATATAACGTTATACGTTATATCGTTATAGTATATAACGTTATACGTTATATCGTTACAGTATATAACGTTATACGTTATAGCGTTATAGCATATAACGTTATACGTTATATCGATATAGTATATAACGTTATACGTTATATGGATATAGCATATAACGTTATACGTTATAACGATATAGTTTATAACGTTATACGTTATATCGTTATCGTATATAACGTTATACGTTATATCGTTATCGTATATAACGTTTTACGTTATATCGTTATAGTATATAACGTTTTACGTTATATCGTTATAGTATATAACGTTTTACGTTATATCGTTATGGTATATAACGTTATGCGTTATATCGTTATCGTATATAACGTTATACGTTATATCGTAATACTACATAACGTTATACGTTATATCGTAATACTACATAACGTTATACGTTATATCGTAATACTACATAACGTTATACGTTATAACGATATAGTTTATAACGTTATACGTTATATCGTTATCGTATATAACGTTATACGTTATATCGTTATCGTATATAACGTTTGACGTTATATCGTTATAGTATATAACGTTATACGTTATATCGATATAGCATATCACGTTATACGTTATAACGATATAGCTTATAACGTTATACGTTATATCGTTATCGTATATAACGTTTTACGTTATATCGTTATAGTATATAACGTTATACATTATATCCATATAGTATATAACGTTATACGTTATAACGATATAGTTTTTAACGTTATACGTTATATCGTTATAGTACATAACGTTATACGTTATATCGTTATCGTATATAACGTTATACATTATATCGATATAGTATATAACATTATACGTTATAACGATATAGTTTATAACGTTATACGCTATATCGTTATCGTATACAACGTTATACGTTATATCGTTATAGTACATAACGTTATACGTTATATCGTTATAGTATATAACGTTATACGTTATATGGATATAGCATATAACGTTATACGTTATATCGTAATACTACATAACGTTATACGTTATATCGTTATCGTATATAACGTTATACGTTATATCGTTATAGTATATAACGTTATACGTTATATCGTTACAGTATATAACGTTATACGTTATATCGTTACAGTATATAACGTTATACGTTATATCGTTATAGCATCTAACGTTATACGTTATATCGATATAGTATATAACGTTATACGTTATATGGATATAGCATATAACGTTATACGTTATAACGATATAGTTTATAACGTTATACGTTGTATCGTTATCGTATATAACGTTATACGTTATATCGTTATCGTATATAACGTTTTACGTAATATCGTTATAGTATATAACGTTTTACGTTATATCGTTATGGTATATAATGTTATGCGTTATATCGTTATCGTATATAACGTTATACGTTATATCGTAATACTACATAACGTTATACGTTATATCGTAATACTACATAACGTTATACGTTATATCGTAATACTACATAACGTTATACGTTATATCGTTATCGTATATAACGTTATACGTTATATCGTTATAGTATATAACGTTATACGTTATATCGTTACAGTATATAACGTTATACGTTATAGCGTTATAGCATATAACGTTATACGTTATATCGATATAGTATATAACGTTATACGTTATATGGATATAGCATATAACGTTATACGTTATAACGATATAGTTTATAACGTTATACGTTATATCGTTATCGTATATAACGTTATACGTTATATCGTTATCGTATATAACGTTTTACGTTATATCGTTATAGTATATAACGTTTTACGTTATATCGTTATGGTATATAACGTTATGCGTTATATCGTTATCGTATATAACGTTATACGTTATATCGTAATACTACATAACGTTATACGTTATATCGTAATACTACATAACGTTATACGTTATATCGTTATAGTATATAACGTTATACGTTATATCGTTATAGTACATAATGTTATACGATATATCGTTATCGTATATAACGTTTTACGTTATATCGTTATAGTACATAATGTTATACGATATATCGTTATCGTATATAACGTTTTACGTTATATCGTTATAGTTCATAACGTTATACGTTATATCGTTATCGTATATAACGTTATACGTTATATCGATATCGTATATAACGTTTTACGTTATATCGTTAGAGTATATAACGTTATACGTTATATCGTTATAGTACATAACGTTATACGTTATATCGTTATCGTATATAACGTTATACGTTATATCGCTATCGTATATAACGTTATCCGTTATATCGATATAGTATATAACGTTATACGTTATATCGTTATCGTATATAACGTTATACGGTATATCGTTATAGTATATAACGTTATACGTTATATCGTAATAGTACATAACGTTATACGTTATATCGTAATACTACATAACGTTATACGTTATAACGATACAGTTTATAACGTTATACGTTATATTGTTATCGTATATAGCGTTATACGTTATATCGTAATACTACATAACGTTATACGTTATATCGTAATACTACATAACGTTATACGTTATATCGTAATACTACATAACGTTATATGTTATATCGTTATCGTATATAACGTTATCCGTTATATCGATATAGTATATAACGTTATACGTTATATCGATATAGTATATAACGTTATGCGTTATATCGCTATCGTATATAACGTTATACGTTATATCGTTATCGTATATAACATTATACGGTATATCGTTATAGTACATAACGTTATACGTTATATCGTTATCGTATATAACGTTATACGTTATATCGATATCGTATATAACGTTTTACGTTATATCGTTATAGTATATAACGTTATACGTTATATCGTTATAGTACATAACGTTATACGTTATATCGTTATCGTATATAACGTTATACGTTATATCGCTATCGTATATAACGTTATCCGTTATATCGTTATCGTATATAACGTTATACGTTATATCGTTATAGTACATAACGTTATACGTTATATCGTTATCGTATATAACGTTTTACGTTATATCGTTATAGTACATAACGTTATACGTTATATCGTTATCGTATATAACGTTTTACGTTATATCGTTATAGTATATAACGTTATACGTTATATGGAAATAGCATATAACGTTATACGTTATATCGTAATACTACATAACGTTATACGTTATATCGTTATCGTATATAACGTTATACGTTATATCGTTATAGTATATAACGTTATACGTTATAACGATATATTTTATAACGTTATACGTTATATCGTTATCGTATATAACGTTTTACGTTATATCGTTATAGTATATAACGTTATACGTTATATCGATATAGCATATCACGTTATACGTTATAACGATATAGCTTATAACGTTATACGTTATATCGTTATCGTATATAACGTTATACGTTATATCGTTATAGTACATAACGTTATACGTTATATCGTTATCGTATATAACGTTGTACGTTATATCGTTATAGTACATAACGTTATACGTTATATCGATATAGTATATAACGTTATACGTTATAACGATATAGTTTTTAACGTTATACGTTATAACGTTATCGTATATAACGTTTGACGTTATATCGTTATAGTATATAACGTTATACGTTATATCGATATAGCATATCAGGTTATACGTTATAACGATATAGCTTATAACGTTATACGTTATATCGTTATCGTATATAACGTTTTACGTTATATCGTTATAGTATATAACGTTATACATTATATCGATATAGTATATGACGTTATACGTTATAACGATATAGTTTTTAACGTTATACGTTATATCGTTATCGTATATAACGTTATACGTTATATCGTTATAGTACATAACGTTATACGTTATATCGTTATCGTATATAACGTTATACATTATATCGATATAGTATATAACGTTATCCGTTGTAACGATATAGTTTATAACGTTATACGTTATATCGTTATCGTATACAACGTTATACTTTATATCGTTATAGTACATGACGTTATACTTTATATCGTTATCGTATATAACGTTATACGTTATATCGCTATCGTATATAACGTTATACGTTATATCGTTATCGTATATAACGTTATACGTTATATGGATATAGCATATAACGTTATACGTTATAACGATATAGTTTATAACGTTATACGTTATATCGTAATACTACATAACGTTATACGTTATATCGTAATACTACATAACGTTATACGTTATATCGTTATAGTATATAACGTTATACGTTATATCGATATAGGATATAACGTTTTACGTTATATCGTTATAGTATATAACGTTATACGTTACATCGATATAGTATATAACGTTTTACGTTAAATCGATATAGTATATAACGTTATACGTTATATCGTTATCGTATATAACGTTATACGTTATATCGTTATAGTACATAACGTTAAACGTTATATCGTTATAGTATATAACGTTTTACGTTATATCGTTATAGCATATAACGTTATACGTTATATCGTAATAATACATAACGTTATACGTTATATCGTAATACTACATAACGTTATACGTTATATCGTAATACTACATAACGTTATACGTTATATCGTTATAGTATATAACGTTATACGTTATAACGATATAGTTTATAACGTTATACGTTATATCGATATAGTATATAACGTTATACGTTATATCGTTATAGTACATAACGTTAAACGTTATATCGTTATAGTATATAACGTTTTACGTTATATCGTTATAGCATATAACGTTATACGTTATATCGTAATAATACATAACGTTATACGTTATATCGTAATACTACATAACGTTATACGTTATATCGTAATACTACATAACGTTATACGTTATATCGTTATAGTATATAACGTTATACGTTATAACGATATAGTTTATAACGTTATACGTTATATCGATATAGTATATAACGTTTTACGTTATATCGTTATAGTATATAACGTTTTACGTTATATCGTTATAGTATATAACGTTATGCGTTATATCGTTATCGTATATAACGTTATACGTTATATCGTTATAGTACATAACGTTAAACGTTATATCGTTATCGTATATAACGTTATACGTTATATCGCTATCGTATATAACGTTATACGTTATATCGTTATCGTATATAACGTTATACGGTATATCGTTATAGTATATAACGTTATACGTTATATCGTAATACTACATAACGTTATACGTTATAACGATATAGTTTATAACGTTATACGTTATATCGTTATCGTATATAACGTTATACGTTATATCGTTATAGTACATAACGTTATACGTTATATCGTTATCGTATATAACGTTATACGTTACATCGTTATCGTATATAACGTTATACGTTATATCGTTATAGAACATAACGTTAAACGTTATATCGTTATCGTATATAACGTTATACGTTATATCGCTATCGTATATAACGTTATACGTTATATCGTTATCGTATATAACGTTATACGGTATATCGTTATAGTATATAACGTTATACGTTATATCGTAATACTACATAACGTTATACGTTATAACGATATAGTTTATAACGTTATACGTTATATCGTTATCGTATATAACGTTATACGTTATATCGTTATAGTACATAACGTTATACGTTATATCGTTATCGTATATAACGTTATACGTTATATCGTTATCGTATATAACGTTTTACGTTATATCGTAATACTACATAACGTTATACGTTATATCGTAATACTACATAACGTTATACGTTATATCGTTATCGTATATAACGTTATACGTTATATCGTTATAGTATATAACGTTATACGTTATAACGATATAGTTTATAACGTTATACGTTATATCGATATAGTATATAACGTTTTACGTTATATCGTTATAGTATATAACGTTTTACGTTATATCGTTATAGTATATAACGTTATGCGTTATATCGTTATCGTATATAACGTTATACGTTATATCGTTATAGTACATAACGTTAAACGTTATATCGTTATCGTATATAACGTTATACGTTATATCGCTATCGTATATAACGTTATACGTTATATCGTTATCGTATATAACGTTATACGGTATATCGTTATAGTATATAACGTTATACGTTATATCGTAATACTACATAACGTTATACGTTATAACGATATAGTTTATAACGTTATACGTTATATCGTTATCGTATATAACGTTATACGTTATATCGTTATAGTACATAACGTTATACGTTATATCGTTATCGTATATAACGTTATACGTTACATCGTTATCGTATATAACGTTATACGTTATATCGTTATAGAACATAACGTTAAACGTTATATCGTTATCGTATATAACGTTATACGTTATATCGATATAGCATATCACGTTATACGTTATAACGATATAGTATATAACGTTATACGTTATAACGTTATCGTATATAACGTTATACATTATATCGATATAGTATATAACGTTATACGTTATAACGTTATCGTATATAACGTTTTACGTTATATCGTTATCGTATATAACGTTATACGTTATATCGTTATAGTACATAACGTTATACGTTATATCGTTATCGTATATAACGTTATACGTTATATCGTTATAGTACATAACGTTATACGTTATATCGTTATTTTATATAACGTTATGCGTTTTATCGTTATCGTATATAACGTTATGCGTTATATCGTTATCATATATAACGTTATACGTTATATCGTAATACTACATAACGTTATACGTTATATCGTAATACTGCATAACGTTATACGTTATATCGTAATACTACATAACGTTATACGTTATATCGATATCGTATATAACGTTTTACGTTATATCGTTATAGTATATAACGTTATACGTTATATCGTTATAGTATATAACGTTATACGTTATATCGATATAGTATATAACGTTTTACGTTATATCGTTATAGTATATAACGTTATACGTTATATGGATATAGCATACAACGTTATACGTTATATCGTAATAATACATAACGTTATACGTTATATCGTAATACTACATAACGTTATACGTTATATCGTAATACTACATAACGTTATACGTTATATCGTAATACTACATAACGTTATACGTTATATCGTTATAGTATATAACGTTATACGTTATAACGATATAGTTTATAACGTTATACGTTATATCGATATAGTATATAACGTTTTACGTTACATCGATATAGTATATAACGTTTTACGTTATATCGATAGAGTATATAACGTTATACGTTATATCGATATCGTATATAACGTTTTACGTTATATCGTTATAGTATATAACGTTATACGTTATATCGCTATCGTATATAACGTTATCCGTTATATCATAATACTACATAACGTTATACGTTATATCGTAATACTACATAACGTTATACGTTATATCGTTATCGTATATAACGTTATACGTTATATCGTTGTAGTATATAACGTTATACGTTATAACGATATATTTTATAACGTTATACGTTATATCGTTATCGTATATAACGTTTTACGTTATATCGTTATAGTATATAACGTTATACGTTATATCGATATAGCATATCACGTTATACGTCATAACGATATAGTATATAACGTTATGCGTTATATCGTTATCGTATATAACGTTATACGTTATATTGTAATACTACATAACGTTATACGTTATATCGTAATACTACATAACGTTATACGTTATATCGTTATAGTACATAACGTTATACGTTATATCGTTATCGTATATAACGTTATACGTTATATCGTTATAGTACATAACGTTATACGTTATATCGTTATAGTACATAACGTTATACGTTATATCGTTATTTTATATAACGTTATGCGTTTTATCGTTATCGTATATAACGTTATGCGTTATATCGTTATCATATATAACGTTATACGTTATATCGTAATACTACATAACGTTATACGTTATATCGTAATACTGCATAACGTTATACGTTATATCGTAATACTACATAACGTTATACGTTATATCGATATCGTATATAACGTTTTACGTTATATCGTTATAGTATATAACGTTATACGTTATATCGTTATAGTATATAACGTTATACGTTATATCGATATAGTATATAACGTTTTACGTTATATCGTTATAGTATATAACGTTATACGTTATATGGATATAGCATACAACGTTATACGTTATATCGTAATAATACATAACGTTATACGTTATATCGTAATACTACATAACGTTATACGTTATATCGTAATACTACATAACGTTATACGTTATATCGTTATAGTATATAACGTTATACGTTATAACGATATAGTTTATAACGTTATACGTTATATCGATATAGTATATAACGTTTTACGTTACATCGATATAGTATATAACGTTTTACGTTATATCGATAGAGTGTATAACGTTATACGTTATATCGATATCGTATATAACGTTTTACGTTATATCGTTATAGTATATAACGTTATACGTTATATCGCTATCGTATATAACGTTATCCGTTATATCGTAATACTACATAACGTTATACGTTATATCGTAATACTACATAACGTTATACGTTATATCGTTATCGTATATAACGTTATACGTTATATCGTTGTAGTATATAACGTTATACGTTATAACGATATATTTTATAACGTTATACGTTATATCGTTATCGTATATAACGTTTTACGTTATATCGTTATAGTATATAACGTTATACGTTATATCGATATAGCATATCACGTTATACGTTATAACGATATAGTATATAACGTTATGCGTTATATCGTTATCGTATATAACGTTATACGTTATATTGTAATACTACATAACGTTATACGTTATATCGTAATACTACATAACGTTATACGTTATATCGTTATCGTATATAACGTTATACGTTATATCGTTATCGTATATAACGTTATACGTTATATCGTTATAGTACATAACGTTATACGTTATATCGTTATCGTATATAACGTTATACGTTATATCGATATCGTATATAACGTTTTACGTTATATCGTTATCGTATATAACGTTTTACGTTATATCGTTATAGTATATAACGTTTTACGTTATATCGTTATAGCATAACACGTTATACGTTATAACGGTATAGCTTATAACGTTATACGTTATATCGTTATCGTATATAACGTTATACGTTATATCGTTATAGTACATAACGTTATACGTTATATCGTTATCGTATATAACGTTATACATTATATCGATATAGTATATAACGTTATACGTTATAACGATATAGTTTATAACGTTATACGTTATATCGTTATCGTATACAACGTTATACGTTATATCGTTATAGTACATAACGTTATACGTTATATCGTTATAGTATATAACGTTATACGTTATATGGATATATCATATAACGTTATACGTTATATCGTAATACTACATAACGTTGTACGTTATATCGTTATCGTATATAACGTTATACGTTATATCGTTATAGTATATAACGTTATTCGTTATATCGTTACAGTATATAACGTTATACGTTATATCGTTATAGCATATAACGTTATACGTTATATCGATATAGTATATAACGTCATACGTTATATGGATATAGCATATAACGTTATACGTTATAACGATATAGTTTATAACGTTATACGTTATATCGTTATCGTATATAACGTTATACGTTATATCGTTATCGTATATAACGTTTTACGTTATATCGTTATCGTATATAACGTTTTACGTTATATCGATATAGTATATAACGTTAAACGTTATATCGATATAGTATATAACGTTATACGTTATATCGTTATAGTACATAACGTTATACGTTATATCGTTATCGTATATAACGTTATACGTTATATCGTTATCGTATATAACGTTATACGGTATATCGTTATAGTATATAACGTTATACGTTACATCGTAATACTACATAACGTTATACGTTATATCGTAATACTACATAACGTTATACGTTATAACGATATAGTTTATAACGTTATACGTTATATCGTTATCGTATATAACGTTATACGTTATATCGTTATAGTACATAACGTTATACGTTATATCGTTATCGTATATAACGTTTTACGTTATATCGTTATAGTACATAACGTTATACGTTATATCGTTATCGTATATAACGTTATACGTTATATCGTTATAGTACATAACGTTATACGTTATATCGTTATCGTATATAACGTTTTACGTTATATCGTTATAGTACATAACGTTATACGTTATATCGTTATCGTATATAACGTTTTACGTTATATCGTTATAGTATATAACGTTATACGTTATATGGATATAGCATATAACGTTATACGTTATATCGTAATACTACATAACGTTATACGTTATATCGTAATACTACATAACGTTATACGTTATATCGTAATACTACATAACGTTATACGTTATATCGTAATACTACATAACGTTATACGTTATATCGTAATACTACATAACGTTATACGTTATATCGTTATCGTATATAACGTTATACGATATATCGATATAGCATATCACGTTATACGTTCTAACGATATAGCTTATAACGTTATACGTTATATCGTTATCGTATATAACGTTTTACGTTATATCGTTATAGTATATAACGTTATACGTTATATCGATATAGCATATCACGTTATACGTTATAACGATATAGCTTATAACGTTATACGTTATATCGTTATCGTATACAACGTTATACGTTATATCGTTATAGTACATAACGTTATACGTTATATCGTTATCGTATATAACGTTATACATTATATCGATATAGTATATAACGTTATACGTTATAACGATATAGTTTATAACGTTATACGTTATATCGTAATCGTATACAACGTTATACGTTATATCGTTATAGTACATAACGTTATACGTTATATCGTTATAGTATATAACGTTATACGTTATATGGATATAGCATATAACGTTATACGTTATATCGTAATACTACATAACGTTATACGTTATATCGTAATACTACATAACGTTATACGTTATATCGTTATCGTATATAACGTTATACGTTATATCGTTATAGTATATAACGTTATACGTTATATCGTTACAGTATATAACGTTATACGTTATAACGATATAGTTTATAACGTTATACGTTATATCGTTATCGTATATAACGTTATACGTTATATCGTTATCGTATATAACGTTTTACGTTATATCGTTATAGTATATAACGTTTTACGTTATATCGTTATGGTATATAATGTTATGCGTTATATCGTTATCGTATATAACGTTATACGTTATATCGTAATACTACATAACGTTATACGTTATATCGTACTACTACATAACGTTATACGTTATATCGTAATACTACATAACGTTATACGTTATATCGTAATACTACATAACGTTATACGTTATATCGTTATCGTATATAACGTTATACGTTATATCGTTATAGTATATAACGTTATACGTTATATCGTTACAGTATATAACGTTATACGTTATATCGTTATAGCATATAACGTTATACGTTATATCGATATAGTATATAACGTTATACGTTATATGGATATAGCATATAACGTTATACGTTATAACGATATAGTTTATAACGTTATACGTTATATCGTTATCGTATATAACGTTATACGTTATATCGTTATCGTATATAACGTTTGACGTTATATCGTTATAGTACATAACGTTATACGTTATATCGTTATCGTATATAACGTTATACATTATATCGATATAGTATATAACGTTATACGTTATAACGATATAGTTTATAACGTTATACGTTATATCGTTATCGTATACAACTTTATACGTTATATCGTTATAGTACATAACGTTATACGTTATATCGTTATAGTATATAACGTTATACGTTATATGGATATAGCATATAACGTTATACGTTATATCGTAATACTACATAACGTTATACGTTATATCGTTATCGTATATAACGTTATACGTTATATCGTTATAGTATATAACGTTATACGTTATATCGTTACAGTATATAACGTTATACGTTATATCGTTATAGCATATAACGTTATACGTTATATCGATATAGTATATAACGTTATACGTTATATGGATATAGCATATAACGTTATACGTTATAACGATATAGTTTATAACGTTATACGTTTTATCGTTATCGTATATAACGTTATAAGTTATATCGTTATCGTATATAACGTTTTACGTTATATCGTTATAGTTCATAACGTTATACGTTATATCGTAATACTACATAACGTTATACGTTATATCGTAATACTACATAACGTTATACGTTATAACGATATAGTTTATAACGTTATACGTTATATCGTTATCGTATATAACGTTATACGTTATATCGTTATAGTACATAATGTTATACGATATATCGTTATCGTATATAACGTTTTACGTTATATCGTTATAGTACATAATGTTATACGATATATCGTTATCGTATATAACGTTTTACGTTATATCGTTATAGTTCATAACGTTATACGTTATATCGTTATCGTATATAACGTTATACGTTATATCGATATCGTATATAACGTTTTACGTTATATCGTTAGAGTATATAACGTTATACGTTATATCGTTATAGTACATAACGTTATACGTTATATCGTTATCGTATATAACGTTATACGTTATATCGCTATCGTATATAACGTTATCCGTTATATCGATATAGTATATAACGTTATACGTTATATCGTTATCGTATATAACGTTATACGGTATATCGTTATAGTATATAACGTTATACGTTATATCGTAATACTACATAACGTTATACGTTATATCGTAATACTACATAACGTTATACGTTATAACGATATAGTTTATAACGTTATACGTTATATCGTTATCGTATATAACGTTATACGTTATATCGTTATAGTACATAATGTTATACGATATATCGTTATCGTATATAACGTTTTACGTTATATCGTTATAGTTCATAACGTTATACGTTATATCGTTATCGTATATAACGTTATACGTTATATCGATATCGTATATAACGTTTTACGTTATATCGTTAGAGTATATAACGTTATACGTTATATCGTTATAGTACATAACGTTATACGTTATATCGTTATCGTATATAACGTTATACGGTATATCGTTATAGTATATAACGTTATACGTTATATCGTAATACTACATAACGTTATACGTTATATCGTAATACTACATAACGTTATATGTTATATCGTTATCGTATATAACGTTATCCGTTATATCGATATAGTATATAACGTTATACGTTATATCGATATAGTATATAACGTTATGCGTTATATCGCTATCGTATATAACGTTATACGTTATATCGTTATCGTATATAACATTATACGGTATATCGTTATAGTATATAACGTTATACGTTATATCGTAATACTACATAACGTTATACGTTATATCGTAATACTACATAACGTTATACGTTATATCGTAATACTACATAACGTTATACGTTATAACGATATAGTTTATAACGTTATACGTTATATCGTTATCGTATATAACGTTATACGTTATATCGTTATAGTACATAACGTTATACGTTATATCGTTATCGTATATAACGTTTTACGTCATATCGTTATAGTACATAACGTTATACGTTATATCGTTATCGTATATAACGTTATACGTTATATCGATATCGTATATAACGTTTTACGTTATATCGTTATAGTACATAACGTTATACGTTATATCGTTATCGTATATAACGTTTTACGTTATATCGTTATAGTACATAACGTTATACGTTATATCGTTATCGTATATAACGTTTTACGTTACATCGTTATAGTATATAACGTTATACGTTATATGGATATAGCATATAACGTTATACGTTATATCGTAATACTACATAACGTTATACGTTATATCGTAATACTACATAACGTTATACGTTATATCGTAATACTACATAACGTTATACGTTATATCGTAATACTACATAACGTTATACGTTATATCGTAATACTACATAACGTTATACGTTATATCGTTATCGTATATAACGTTTTACGTTACATCGTTATAGTATATAACGTTATACGTTATATGGATATAGCATATAACGTTATACGTTATATCGTAATACTACATAACGTTATACGTTATATCGTAATACTACATAACGTTATACGTTATATCGTAATACTACATAACGTTATACGTTATATCGTAATACTACATAACGTTATACGTTATATCGTAATACTACATAACGTTATACGTTATATCGTAATACTACATAACGTTATACGTTATATCGTAATACTACATAACGTTATACGTTATATCGTTATCGTATATAACGTTATACGTTATATCGTTATAGTATATAACGTTATACGTTATAACGATATATTTTATAACGTTATACGTTATATCGTTATCGTATATAACGTTTTACGTTATATCGTTATAGTATATAACGTTATACGTTATATCGATATAGCATATCACGTTATACGTTATAACGATATAGCTTATAACGTTATACGTTATATCGTTATAGCATATAACGTTATACGTTATATCGATATAGTATATAACGTTATACGTTATATGGATATAGCATATAACGTTATACGTTATAACGATATAGTTTATAACGTTATACGTTGTATCGTTATCGTATATAACGTTATACGTTATATCGTTATCGTATATAACGTTTTACGTTATATCGTTATAGTATATAACGTTTTACGTTATATCGTTATGGTATATAATGTTATGCGTTATATCGTTATCGTATATAACGTTATACGTTATATCGTAATACTACATAACGTTATACGTTATATCGTTATCGTATATAACGTTATACGTTATATCGTTATAGTATATAACGTTATACGTTATATCGTTACAGTATATAACGTTATACGTTATATCGTTATAGCATATAACGTTATACGTTATATCGATATAGTATATAACGTTATACGTTATATCGTTATAGTACATAACGTTAAACGTTATATCGTTATCGTATATAACGTTATACGTTATATCGCTATCGTATATAACGTTATACGTTATATCGTTATCGTATATAACATTATACGGTATATCGTTATAGTATATAACGTTATACGTTATATCGTAATACTACATAACGTTATACGTTATATCGTAATACTACATAACGTTATACGTTATATCGTAATACTACATAACGTTATACGTTATAACGATATAGTTTATAACGTTATACGTTATATCGTTATCGTATATAACGTTATACGTTATATCGTTATAGTACATAACGTTATACGTTATATCGTTATCGTATATAACGTTTTACGTCATATCGTTATAGTACATAACGTTATACGTTATATCGTTATCGTATATAACGTTATACGTTATATCGATATCGTATATAACGTTTTACGTTATATCGTTATAGTACATAACGTTATACGTTATATCGTTATCGTATATAACGTTTTACGTTATATCGTTATAGTACATAACGTTATACGTTATATCGTTATCGTATATAACGTTTTACGTTACATCGTTATAGTATATAACGTTATACGTTATATGGATATAGCATATAACGTTATACGTTATATCGTAATACTACATAACGTTATACGTTATATCGTAATACTACATAACGTTATACGTTATATCGTAATACTACATAACGTTATACGTTATATCGTAATACTACATAACGTTATACGTTATATCGTAATACTACATAACGTTATACGTTATATCGTTATCGTATATAACGTTTTACGTTACATCGTTATAGTATATAACGTTATACGTTATATGGATATAGCATATAACGTTATACGTTATATCGTAATACTACATAACGTTATACGTTATATCGTAATACTACATAACGTTATACGTTATATCGTAATACTACATAACGTTATACGTTATATCGTAATACTACATAACGTTATACGTTATATCGTAATACTACATAACGTTATACGTTATATCGTAATACTACATAACGTTATACGTTATATCGTAATACTACATAACGTTATACGTTATATCGTTATCGTATATAACGTTATACGTTATATCGTTATAGTATATAACGTTATACGTTATAACGATATATTTTATAACGTTATACGTTATATCGTTATCGTATATAACGTTTTACGTTATATCGTTATAGTATATAACGTTATACGTTATATCGATATAGCATATCACGTTATACGTTATAACGATATAGCTTATAACGTTATACGTTATATCGTTATAGCATATAACGTTATACGTTATATCGATATAGTATATAACGTTATACGTTATATGGATATAGCATATAACGTTATACGTTATAACGATATAGTTTATAACGTTATACGTTGTATCGTTATCGTATATAACGTTATACGTTATATCGTTATCGTATATAACGTTTTACGTTATATCGTTATAGTATATAACGTTTTACGTTATATCGTTATGGTATATAATGTTATGCGTTATATCGTTATCGTATATAACGTTATACGTTATATCGTAATACTACATAACGTTATACGTTATATCGTTATCGTATATAACGTTATACGTTATATCGTTATCGTATATAACGTTTTACGTTATATCGTTATAGTACATAACGTTAAACGTTATATCGTTATCGTATATAACGTTATACGTTATATCGCTATCGTATATAACGTTATACGTTATATCGTTATCGTATATAACGTTATACGGTATATCGTTATAGTATATAACGTTATACGTTATATCGTAATACTACATAACGTTATACGTTATAACGATATAGTTTATAACGTTATACGTTATATCGTTATCGTATATAACGTTATACGTTATATCGTTATAGTATATAACGTTTTACGTTATATCGTTATGGTATATAATGTTATGCGTTATATCCTTATCGTATATAACGTTATACGTTATATCGTAATACTATATAACGTTATACGTTATATCGTTATCGTATATAACGTTATACGTTATATCGTTATCGTATATAACGTTTTACGTT
Source organism: Bombus terrestris (assembly GCF_910591885.1). Lineage (NCBI taxonomy): Eukaryota > Metazoa > Arthropoda > Insecta > Hymenoptera > Apidae > Bombus > Bombus terrestris. The sequence continues at coordinate 21,256,787 of NC_063274.1, read as the reverse complement.
ATATCGCTATCGTATATAACGTTATACGTTATATCGTTATCGTATATAACGTTATACGGTATATCGTTATAGTATATAACGTTATACGTTATATCGTAATGCTACATAACGTTATACGTTATATCGTAATACTACATAACGTTATACGTTATAACGATATAGTTTATAACGTTATACGTTATATCGTTATCGTATATAACGTTATACGTTATATCGTTATAGTACATAATGTTATACGATATATCGCTATCGTATATAACGTTTTACGTTATATCGTTATAGTACATAATGTTATACGATATATCGTTATCGTATATAACGTTTTACGTTATATCGTTATATTTCATAACGTTATACGTTATATCGTTATCGTATATAACGTTATACGTTATATCGATATCGTATATAACGTTTTACGTTATATCGTTATAGCATATAACGTTATACGTTATATCGATATAGTATATAACGTTATGCGTTATATCGCTATCGTATATAACGTTATACGTTATATCGTTATCGTATATAACATTATACGGTATATCGTTATAGTATATAACGTTATACGTTATATCGTAATACTACATAACGTTATACGTTATATAGTAATACTACATAACGTTATACGTTATATCGTAATACTACATAACGTTATACGTTATAACGATATAGTTTATAACGTTATACGTTATATCGTTATCGTATATAACGCTATACGTTATATCGTTATCGTATATAACGTTATACGTTATATCGATATCGTATATAACGTTATACGTTATATCGCTATCGTATATAACGTTATCCGTTATATCGTTATCGTATATAACGTTATACGTTATATCGTTATAGTACATAACGTTATACGTTATATCGTTATCGTATATAACGTTTTACGTTATATCGTTATAGTACATAACGTTATACGTTATATCGTTATCGTATATAACGTTTTACGTTACATCGTTATAGTATATAACGTTATACGTTATATGGATATAGCATATAACGTTATACGTTATATCGTAATACTACATAACGTTATACGTTATATCGTAATACTACATAACGTTATACGTTATATCGTAATACTACATAACGTTATACGCTATATCGTAATACTACATAACGTTATACGTTATATCGTTATCGTATATAACGTTATACGTTATATCGTTATAGTATATAACGTTATACGTTATAACGATATATTTTATAACGTTATACGTTATATCGTTATCGTATATAACGTTATACGTTATATCGTTATAGTACATAACGTTATACGTTATATCGTTATCGTATATAACGTTATACATTATATCGATATAGTATATAACGTTATACGTTATAACGTTATCGTATATAACGTTTGACGTTATATCGTTATAGTATATAACGTTATACGTTATATCGATATAGCATATCACGTTATACGTTATATCGATATCGTATATAACGTTTTACGTTCTATCGTTATAGTATATAACCTTATACGTTATAACGATATAGTTTATAACGCTATACGTTATATCGTTATAGCATATAACGTTATACGTTATATCGTAATAATACATAACGTTATACGTTATATCGTAATACTACATAACGTTATACGTTATATCGTAATACTACATAACGTTATACGTTATATCGTTATAGTATATAACGTTATACGTTATAACGATATAGTTTATAACGTTATACGTTATATCGATATAGTATATAACGTTTTACGTTACATCGATATAGTATATAACGTTTTACGTTAAATCGATATAGTATATAACGTTATACGTTATATCGTTATCGTATATAACGTTATACGTTATATCGTTATAGTACATAACGTTAAACGTTATATCGTTATCGTATATAACGTTATACGTTATATCGGTATCGTATATAACGTTATACGTTATATCGTTATCGTATATAACGTTATACGGTATATCGTTATAGTATATAACGTTATACGTTATATCGTAATACTACATAACGTTATACGTTATAACGATATAGTTTATAACGTTATACGTTATATCGTAATAATACATAACGTTATACGTTATATCGTAATGCTACATAACGTTATACGTTATATCGTAATACTACATAACGTTATACGTTATAACGATATAGTTTATAACGTTATACGTTATATCGTTATCGTATATAACGTTATGCGTTATATCGTTATAGTACATAATGTTATACGATATATCGCTATCGTATATAACGTTTTACGTTATATCGTTATAGTACATAATGTTATACGATATATCGTTATCGTATATAACGTTTTACGTTATATCGTTATAGTTCATAACGTTATACGTTATATCGTTATCGTATATAACGTTATACGTTATATCGATATCGTATATAACGTTTTACGTTATATCGTTATAGCATATAACGTTATACGTTATATCGATATAGTTCATAACGTTATACGTTATATCGTTATCGTATATAACGTTATACGTTATATCGATATCGTATATAACGTTTTACGTTATATCGTTAGAGTATATAACGTTATACGTTATATCGATATAGTATATAACGTTATGCGTTATATCGCTATCGTATATAACGTTATACGTTATATCGTTATCGTATATAACATTATACGGTATATCGTTATAGTATATAACGTTATACGTTATATCGTAATACTACATAACGTTATACGTTATATAGTAATACTACATAACGTTATACGTTATATCGTAATACTACATAACGTTATACGTTATATCGTAATACTACATAACGTTATACGTTATATCGTAATACTACATAACGTTATACGTTATATCGTTATCGTATATAACGTTTTACGTTACATCGTTATAGTATATAACGTTATACGTTATATGGATATAGCATATAACGTTATACGTTATATCGTAATACTACATAACGTTATACGTTATATCGTAATACTACATAACGTTATACGTTATATCGTAATACTACATAACGTTATACGTTATATCGTAATACTACATAACGTTATACGTTATATCGTAATAATACATAACGTTATACGTTATATCGTAATACTACATAACGTTATACGTTATTTCGTAATACTACATAACGTTATACGTTATATCGTTATCGTATATAACGTTATACGTTATATCGTTATAGTATATAACGTTATACGTTATAACGATATATTTTATAACGTTATACGTTATATCGTTATAGCATATAACGTTATACGTTATATCGATATAGTATATAACGTTATACGTTATATGGATATAGCATATAACGTTATACGTTATAACGATATAGTTTATAACGTTATACGTTGTATCGTTATCGTATATAACGTTATACGTTATATCGTTATCGTATATAACGTTTTACGTTATATCGTTATAGTATATAACGTTTTACGTTATATCGTTATGGTATATAATGTTATGCGTTATATCGTTATCGTATATAACGTTATACGTTATATCGTAATACTACATAACGTTATACGTTATATCGTTATCGTATATAACGTTATACGTTATATCGTTATAGTATATAACGTTATACGTTATATCGTTACAGTATATAACGTTATACGTTATATCGTTATAGCATATAACGTTATACGTTATATCGATATAGTATATAACGTTATACGTTATATCGTTATAGTACATAACGTTAAACGTTATATCGTTATCGTATATAACGTTATACGTTATATCGCTATCGTATATAACGTTATACGTTATATCGTTATCGTATATAACGTTATACGGTATATCGTTATAGTATATAACGTTATACGTTATATCGTAATACTACATAACGTTATACGTTATAACGATATAGTTTATAACGTTATACGTTATATCGTTATCGTATATAACGTTATACGTTATATCGTTATAGTATATAACGTTTTACGTTATATCGTTATGGTATATAATGTTATGCGTTATATCGTTATCGTATATAACGTTATACGTTATATCGTAATACTACATAACGTTATACGTTATATCGTTATCGTATATAACGTTATACGTTATATCGTTATCGTATATAACGTTTTACGTTATATCGCTATCGTATATAACGTTATACGTTATATCGTTATCGTATATAACGTTATACGGTATATCGTTATAGTATATAACGTTATACGTTATATCGTAATGCTACATAACGTTATACGTTATATCGTAATACTACATAACGTTATACGTTATAACGATATAGTTTATAACGTTATACGTTATATCGTTATCGTATATAACGTTATACGTTATATCGTTATCGTATATAACGTTATACGTTATATCGTTATAGTACATAATGTTATACGATATATCGCTATCGTATATAACGTTTTACGTTATATCGTTATAGTACATAATGTTATACGATATATCGTTATCGTATATAACGTTTTACGTTATATCGTTATAGTTCATAACGTTATACGTTATATCGTTATCGTATATAACGTTATACGTTATATCGATATCGTATATAACGTTTTACGTTATATCGTTATAGCATATAACGTTATACGTTATATCGATATAGTTCATAACGTTATACGTTATATCGTTATCGTATATAACGTTATACGTTATATCGTTATAGTACATAACGTTATACGTTATATCGTTATCGTATATAACGTTGTACGTTATATCGTTATAGTACATAACGTTATACGTTATATCGATATAGTATATAACGTTATACGTTATAACGATATAGTTTTTAACGTTATACGTTATATCGTTATCGTATATAACGTTATACGTTATATCGTTATAGTACATAACGTTATACGTTATATCGTTATCGTATATAACGTTATACATTATATCGATATAGTATATAACGTTATACGTTATAACGTTATCGTATATAACGTTTGACGTTATATCGTTATAGTATATAACGTTATACGTTATATCGATATAGCATATCACGTTATACGTTATATCGATATCGTATATAACGTTTTACGTTATATCGTTATAGTATATAACGTTATACGTTATAACGATATAGTTTATAACGTTATACGTTATATCGATATAGTATATAACGTTTTACGTTATATCGTTATAGTATATAACGTTTTACGTTATATCGTTATAGTATATAACGTTATGCGTTAAATCGTTATCGTATATAACGTTATACGTTATATCGTTATAGTATATAACGTTTTACGTTATATCGTTATGGTATATAATGTTATGCGTTATATCGTTATCGTATATAACGTTATACGTTATATCGTAATACTACATAACGTTATACGTTATATCGTAATACTACATAACGTTATACGCTATATCGTAATACTACATAACGTTATACGCTATATCGTTATAGCATATAACGTTATACGTTATATCGATATAGTTCATAACGTTATACGTTATATCGTTATCGTATATAACGTTATACGTTATATCGCTATCGTATATAACGTTATACGTTATATCGTTATCGTATATAACATTATACGGTATATCGTTATAGTATATAACGTTATACGTTATATCGTAATACTACATAACGTTATACGTTATATAGTAATACTACATAACGTTATACGTTATATCGTAATACTACATAACGTTATACGTTATAACGATATAGTTTATAACGTTATACGTTATATCGTTATCGTATATAACGCTATACGTTATATCGTTATGGTATATAACGTTATACGTTATATCGATATCGTATATAACGTTATACGTTATATCGCTATCGTATATAACGTTATCCGTTATATCGTTATCGTATATAACGTTATACGTTATATCGTTATAGTACATAACGTTATACGTTATATCGTTATCGTATATAACGTTTTACGTTACATCGTTATAGTATATAACGTTATACGTTATATGGATATAGCATATAACGTTATACGTTATATCGTAATACTACATAACGTTATACGTTATATCGTAATACTACATAACGTTATACGTTATATCGTAATACTACATAACGTTATACGTTATATCGTAATACTACATAACGTTATACGTTATATCGTTATCGTATATAACGTTATACGTTATATCGTTATAGTATATAACGTTATACGTTATAACGATATATTTTATAACGTTATACGTTATATCGTTATCGTATATAACGTTATGCGTTATATCGTTATAGTACATAACGTTATACGTTATATCGTTATCGTATATAACGTTGTACGTTATATCGTTATAGTACATAACGTTATACGTTATATCGATATAGTATATAACGTTATACGTTATAACGATATAGTTTTTAACGTTATACGTTATATCGTTATCGTATATAACGTTATACGTTATATCGTTATAGTACATAACGTTATACGTTATATCGTTATCGTATATAACGTTATACATTATATCGATATAGTATATAACGTTATACGTTATAACGTTATCGTATATAACGTTTGACGTTATATCGTTATAGTATATAACGTTATACGTTATATCGATATAGCATATCACGTTATACGTTATATCGATATCGTATATAACGTTTTACGTTATATCGTTATAGTATATAACGTTATACGTTATAACGATATAGTTTATAACGTTATACGTTATATCGATATAGTATATAACGTTTTACGTTATATCGTTATAGTATATAACGTTTTACGTTATATCGTTATAGTATATAACGTTATGCGTTATATCGTTATCGTATATAACGTTATACGTTATATCGTAATACTACATAACGTTATACGTTATATCGTAATACTACATAACGTTATACGTTATATCGTTATAGTATATAACGTTATACGTTATATCGATATAGTATATAACGTTATACGTTATATCGATATAGTATATAACGTTTTACGTTATATCGATATAGTATATAACGTTTTACGTTAAATCGATATAGTATATAACGTTATACGTTATATCGTTATCGTATATAACGTTATACGTTATATCGTTATAGTACATAACGTTAAACGTTATATCGTTATAGTATATAACGTTTTACGTTATATCGTTATAGCATATAACGTTATACGTTATATCGTAATAATACAAAGCGTTATACGTTATATCGTAATACTACATAACGTTATACGTTATATCGTAATACTACATAACGTTATACGTTATATCGTTATAGTATATAACGTTATACGTTATAACGATATAGTTTATAACGTTATACGTTATATCGATATAGTATATAACGTTTTACGTTACATCGATATAGTATATAACGTTTTACGTTAAATCGATATAGTATATAACGTTATACGTTATATCGTTATCGTATATAACGTTATACGTTATATCGTTATAGTACATAACGTTAAACGTTATATCGTTATCGTATATAACGTTATACGTTATATCGCTATCGTATATAACGTTATACGTTATATCGTTATCGTATATAACGTTATACGGTATATCGTTATAGTATATAACGTTATACGTTATATCGTAATACTACATAACGTGATACGTTATAACGATATAGTTTATAACGTTATACGTTATATCGTAATAATACATAACGTTATACGTTATATCGTAATACTACATAACGTTATACGTTATATCGTAATACTACATAACGTTATACGTTACATCGATATAGTATATAACGTTTTACGTTAAATCGATATAGTATATAACGTTATACGTTATATCGTTATCGTATATAACGTTATACGTTATATCGTTATAGTACATAACGTTAAACGTTATATCGTTATAGTATATAACGTTTTACGTTATATCGTTATAGCATATAACGTTATACGTTATATCGTAATAATACATAACGTTATACGTTATATCGTAATACTACATAACGTTATACGTTATATCGTAATACTACATAACGTTATACGTTACATCGATATAGTATATAACGTTTTACGTTAAATCGATATAGTATATAACGTTATACGTTATATCGTTATCGTATATAACGTTATACGTTATATCGTTATAGTACATAACGTTAAACGTTATATCGTTCTAGTATATAACGTTTTACGTTATATCGTTATAGCATATAACGTTATACGTTATATCGTAATAATACATAACGTTATACGTTATATCGTAATACTACATAACGTTATACGTTATATCGTAATACTACATAACGTTATACGTTATATCGTTATAGTATATAACGTTATACGTTATAACGATATAGTTTATAACGTTATACGTTATATCGATATAGTATATAACGTTTTACGTTATATCGTTATAGTATATAACGTTTTACGTTATATCGTTATAGTATATAACGTTATACGTTATATCGTAATAATACATAACGTTATACGTTATATCGTAATACTACATAACGTTATACGTTATATCGTAATACTACATAACGTTATACGTTATATCGTTATAGTATATAACGTTATACGTTATAACGATATAGTTTATAACGTTATACGTTATATCGATATAGTATATAACGTTTTACGTTATATCGTTATAGTATATAACGTTTTACGTTATATCGTTATAGTATATAACGTTATGCGTTATATCGTTATCGTATATAACGTTATACGTTATATCGTAATACTACATAACGTTATACGTTATATCGTAATACTACATAACGTTATACGTTATATCGTTATAGTATATAACGTTATACGTTATATCGACATAGTATATAACGTTTTACGTTATATCGTTATAGTATATAACGTTATACGTTACATCGATATAGTATATAACGTTTTACGTTAAATCGATATAGTATATAACGTTATACGTTATATCGTTATCGTATATAACGTTATACGTTATATCGTTATAGTACATAACGTTAAACGTTATATCGTTATAGTATATAACGTTTTACGTTATATCGTTATAGTATATAACGTTATACGTTATATCGTAATAATACATAACGTTATACGTTATATCGTAATACTACATAACGTTATACGTTATATCGTAATACTACATAACGTTATACGTTATATCGTTATAGTATATAACGTTATACGTTATAACGATATAGTTTATAACGTTATACGTTATATCGATATAGTATATAACGTTTTACGTTACATCGATATAGTATATAACGTTTTACGTTAAATCGATATAGTATATAACGTTATACGTTATATCGTTATCGTATATAACGTTATACGTTATATCGTTATAGTACATAACGTTAAACGTTATATCGTTATCGTATATAACGTTATACGTTATATCGCTATCGTATATAACGTTATACGTTATATCGTTATCGTATATAACGTTATACGGTATATCGTTATAGTATATAACGTTATACGTTATATCGTAATACTACATAACGTTATACGTTATAACGATATAGTTTATAACGTTATACGTTATATCGTTATCGTATATAACGTTATACGTTATATCGTTATAGTACATAACGTTATACGTTATATCGTTATCGTATATAACGTTTTACGTTATATCGTTATAGTACATAACGTTATACGTTATATCGTTATCGTATATAACGTTATACGTTATAACGATATAGTTTTTAACGTTATACGTTATATCGTTATCGTATATAACGTTATACGTTATATCTTTATAGTACATAACGTTATACGTTATATCGTTATCGTATATAACGTTATACGTTATATCGTTATCGTATATAACGTTATACGTTATATCGTTATCGTATATAACGTTATACGTTATATCGTTATCGTATATAACGTTTTACGTTATATCGTTATAGTATATAACGTTTTACGTTATATCGTTATAGTATATAACGTTATGCGTTATATCGTTATCGTATATAACGTTATACGTTATATCGTAATACTACATAACGTTATACGTTATATCGTAATACTACATAACGTTATACGTTATATCGTTATCGTATATAACGTTATACGTTATATCGTTATAGTATATAACGTTATACGTTATATCGTTATAGTACATAACGTTATACGTTATATCGTTATCGTATATAACGTTTTACGTTATATCGTTATAGTACATAACGTTTTACGTTATATCGTTATAGTATATAACGTTTTACGTTATATCGTTATGGTATATAACGTTATGCGTTATATCGTTATCGTATATAACGTTATACGTTATATCGTAATACTACATAACGTTATACGTTATATCGTAATACTACATAACGTTATACGTTATATCGTAATACTACATAACGTTATACGTTATATCGTTACAGTATATAACGTTATACGTTATATCGTTATCGTATATAACGTTTTACGTTATATCGTTATAGTATATAACGTTATACGTTATATCGCTATCGTATATAACGTTATACGTTATATCGTTATCGTATATAACGTTATACGGTATATCGTTATAGTATATAACGTTATACGTTATATCGTAATACTACATAACGTTATACGTTATATCGTAATACTACATAACGTTATACGTTATAACGATATAGTTTATAACGTTATACGTTATATCGTTATCGTATATAACGTTATACGTTATATCGTTATAGTACATAATGTTATACGATATATCGTTATCGTATATAACGTTTTACGTTATATCGTTATAGTACATAATGTTATACGATATATCGTTATCGTATATAACGTTTTACGTTATATCGTTATAGTACATAATGTTATACGATATATCGTTATCGTATATAACGTTTTACGTTATATCGTTATAGTTCATAACGTTATACGTTATATCGTTATCGTATATAACGTTATACGTTATATCGTTATAGTATATAACGTTATACGTTATATCGATATCGTATATAACGTTTTACGTTATATCGTTAGAGTATATAACGTTATACGTTATATCGTTATAGTACATAACGTTATACGTTATATCGTTATCGTATATAACGTTATACGTTATATCGTTATGGTATATAACGTTATACGTTATATCGTAATACTACATAACGTTATACGTTATATAGTAATACTACATAACGTTATACGTTATATCGTAATACTACATAACGTTATACGTTATAACGATATAGTTTATAACGTTATACGTTATATCGTTATCGTATATAACGCTATACGTTATATCGTTATCGTATATAACGTTATACGGTATATCGTTATAGTATATAACGTTATACGTTATATCGATATAGTATATAACGTTATGCGTTATATCGCTATCGTATATAACGTTATACGTTATATCGTTATCGTATATAACATTATACGGTATATCGTTATAGTATATAACGTTATACGTTATATCGTAATACTACATAACGTTATACGTTATATAGTAATACTACATAACGTTATACGTTATATCGTAATACTACATAACGTTATACGTTATAACGATATAGTTTATAACGTTATACGTTATATCGTTATCGTATATAACGCTATACGTTATATCGTTATCGTATATAACGTTATACGGTATATCGTTATAGTATATAACGTTATACGTTATATCGATATAGTATATAACGTTATGCGTTATATCGCTATCGTATATAACGTTATACGTTATATCGTTATCGTATATAACATTATACGGTATATCGTTATAGTATATAACGTTATACGTTATATCGTAATACTACATAACGTTATACGTTATATAGTAATACTACATAACGTTATACGTTATATCGTAATACTACATAACGTTATACGTTATAACGATATAGTTTTTAACGTTATACGTTATATCGTTATCGTATATAACGTTATACGTTATATCGTTATAGTACATAACGTTATACGTTATATCGTTATCGTATATAACGTTATACATTATATCGATATAGTATATAACGTTATACGTTATAACGTTATCGTATATAACGTTTGACGTTATATCGTTATAGTATATAACGTTATACGTTATATCGATATAGCATATCACGTTATACGTTATATCGATATCGTATATAACGTTTTACGTTATATCGTTATAGTATATAACGTTATACGTTATAACGATATAGTTTATAACGTTATACGTTATATCGATATAGTATATAACGTTTTACGTTATATCGTTATAGTATATAACGTTTTACGTTATATCGTTATAGTATATAACGTTATGCGTTATATCGTTATCGTATATAACGTTATACGTTATATCGTTATAGTATATAACGTTTTACGTTATATCGTTATGGTATATAATGTTATGCGTTATATCGTTATCGTATATAACGTTATACGTTATATCGTAATACTACATAACGTTATACGTTATATCGTAATACTACATAACGTTATACGCTATATCGTAATACTACATAACGTTATACGCTATATCGTTATAGCATATAACGTTATACGTTATATCGATATAGTTCATAACGTTATACGTTATATCGTTATCGTATATAACGTTATACGTTATATCGCTATCGTATATAACGTTATACGTTATATCGTTATCGTATATAACATTATACGGTATATCGTTATAGTATATAACGTTATACGTTATATCGTAATACTACATAACGTTATACGTTATATAGTAATACTACATAACGTTATACGTTATATCGTAATACTACATAACGTTATACGTTATAACGATATAGTTTATAACGTTATACGTTATATCGTTATCGTATATAACGCTATACGTTATATCGTTATGGTATATAACGTTATACGTTATATCGATATCGTATATAACGTTATACGTTATATCGCTATCGTATATAACGTTATCCGTTATATCGTTATCGTATATAACGTTATACGTTATATCGTTATAGTACATAACGTTATACGTTATATCGTTATCGTATATAACGTTTTACGTTACATCGTTATAGTATATAACGTTATACGTTATATGGATATAGCATATAACGTTATACGTTATATCGTAATACTACATAACGTTATACGTTATATCGTAATACTACATAACGTTATACGTTATATCGTAATACTACATAACGTTATACGCTATATCGTAATACTACATAACGTTATACGTTATATCGTTATCGTATATAACGTTATACGTTATATCGTTATAGTATATAACGTTATACGTTATAACGATATATTTTATAACGTTATACGTTATATCGTTATCGTATATAACGTTATGCGTTATATCGTTATAGTACATAACGTTATACGTTATATCGTTATCGTATATAACGTTGTACGTTATATCGTTATAGTACATAACGTTATACGTTATATCGATATAGTATATAACGTTATACGTTATAACGATATAGTTTTTAACGTTATACGTTATATCGTTATCGTATATAACGTTATACGTTATATCGTTATAGTACATAACGTTATACGTTATATCGTTATCGTATATAACGTTATACATTATATCGATATAGTATATAACGTTATACGTTATAACGTTATCGTATATAACGTTTGACGTTATATCGTTATAGTATATAACGTTATACGTTATATCGATATAGCATATCACGTTATACGTTATATCGATATCGTATATAACGTTTTACGTTATATCGTTATAGTATATAACGTTATACGTTATAACGATATAGTTTATAACGTTATACGTTATAACGATATAGTTTATAACGTTATACGTTATATCGATATAGTATATAACGTTTTACGTTATATCGTTATAGTATATAACGTTTTACGTTATATCGTTATAGTATATAACGTTATGCGTTATATCGTTATCGTATATAACGTTATACGTTATATCGTAATACTACATAACGTTATACGTTATATCGTAATACTACATAACGTTATACGTTATATCGTTATAGTATATAACGTTATACGTTATATCGATATAGTATATAACGTTTTACGTTATATCGTTATAGTATATAACGTTATACGTTACATCGATATAGTATATAACGTTTTACGTTAAATCGATATAGTATATAACGTTATACGTTATATCGTTATCGTATATAACGTTATACGTTATATCGTTATAGTACATAACGTTAAACGTTATATCGTTATAGTATATAACGTTTTACGTTATATCGTTATAGCATATAACGTTATACGTTATATCGTAATAATACAAAGCGTTATACGTTATATCGTAATACTACATAACGTTATACGTTATATCGTAATACTACATAACGTTATATGTTATATCGTTATAGTATATAACGTTATACGTTATAACGATATAGTTTATAACGTTATACGTTATAACGATATAGTTTATAACGTTATACGTTATATCGATATAGTATATAACGTTTTACGTTAAATCGATATAGTATATAACGTTATACGTTATATCGTTATCGTATATAACGTTATACGTTATATCGTTATAGTACATAACGTTAAACGTTATATCGTTATCGTATATAACGTTATACGTTATATCGCTATCGTATATAACGTTATACGTTATATCGTTATCGTATATAACGTTATACGGTATATCGTTATAGTATATAACGTTATACGTTATATCGTAATACTACATAACGTGATACGTTATAACGATATAGTTTATAACGTTATACGTTATATCGTAATAATACATAACGTTATACGTTATATCGTAATACTACATAACGTTATACGTTATATCGTAATACTACATAACGTTATACGTTACATCGATATAGTATATAACGTTTTACGTTAAATCGATATAGTATATAACGTTATACGTTATATCGTTATCGTATATAACGTTATACGTTATATCGTTATAGTACATAACGTTAAACGTTATATCGTTATAGTATATAACGTTTTACGTTATATCGTTATAGCATATAACGTTATACGTTATATCGTAATAATACATAACGTTATACGTTATATCGTAATACTACATAACGTTATACGTTATATCGTAATACTACATAACGTTATACGTTACATCGATATAGTATATAACGTTATACGTTATATCGTTATAGTATATAACGTTATACGTTATAACGATATAGTTTATAACGTTATACGTTATATCGATATAGTATATAACGTTTTACGTTATATCGTTATAGTATATAACGTTTTACGTTATATCGTTATAGTATATAACGTTATACGTTATATCGTAATAATACATAACGTTATACGTTATATCGTAATACTACATAACGTTATACGTTATATCGTAATACTACATAACGTTATACGTTATATCGTTATAGTATATAACGTTATACGTTATAACGATATAGTTTATAACGTTATACGTTATATCGATATAGTATATAACGTTTTACGTTATATCGTTATAGTATATAACGTTTTACGTTATATCGTTATAGTATATAACGTTATGCGTTATATCGTTATCGTATATAACGTTATACGTTATATCGTAATACTACATAACGTTATACGTTATATCGTAATACTACATAACGTTATACGTTATATCGTAATACTACATAACGTTATACGTTATATCGTTATAGTATATAACGTTATACGTTATATCGATATAGTATATAACGTTTTACGTTATATCGTTATAGTATATAACGTTATACGTTACATCGATATAGTATATAACGTTTTACGTTAAATCGATATAGTATATAACGTTATACGTTATATCGTTATCGTATATAACGTTATACGTTATATCGTTATAGTACATAACGTTAAACGTTATATCGTTATAGTATATAACGTTTTACGTTATATCGTTATAGCATATAACGTTATACGTTATATCGTAATAATACAAAGCGTTATACGTTATATCGTAATACTACATAACGTTATACGTTATATCGTAATACTACATAACGTTATACGTTATATCGTTATAGTATATAACGTTATACGTTATAACGATATAGTTTATAACGTTATACGTTATATCGATATAGTATATAACGTTTTACGTTACATCGATATAGTATATAACGTTTTACGTTAAATCGATATAGTATATAACGTTATACGTTATATCGTTATCGTATATAACGTTATACGTTATATCGTTATAGTACATAACGTTAAACGTTATATCGTTATCGTATATAACGTTATACGTTATATCGCTATCGTATATAACGTTATACGTTATATCGTTATCGTATATAACGTTATACGGTATATCGTTATAGTATATAACGTTATACGTTATATCGTAATACTACATAACGTGATACGTTATAACGATATAGTTTATAACGTTATACGTTATATCGTAATAATACATAACGTTATACGTTATATCGTAATACTACATAACGTTATACGTTATATCGTAATACTACATAACGTTATACGTTACATCGATATAGTATATAACGTTTTACGTTAAATCGATATAGTATATAACGTTATACGTTATATCGTTATCGTATATAACGTTATACGTTATATCGTTATAGTACATAACGTTAAACGTTATATCGTTATAGTATATAACGTTTTACGTTATATCGTTATAGCATATAACGTTATACGTTATATCGTAATAATACATAACGTTATACGTTATATCGTAATACTACATAACGTTATACGTTATATCGTAATACTACATAACGTTATACGTTACATCGATATAGTATATAACGTTTTACGTTAAATCGATATAGTATATAACGTTATACGTTATATCGTTATCGTATATAACGTTATACGTTATATCGTTATAGTACATAACGTTAAACGTTATATCGTTCTAGTATATAACGTTTTACGTTATATCGTTATAGCATATAACGTTATACGTTATATCGTAATAATACATAACGTTATACGTTATATCGTAATACTACATAACGTTATACGTTATATCGTAATACTACATAACGTTATACGTTATATCGTTATAGTATATAACGTTATACGTTATAACGATATAGTTTATAACGTTATACGTTATATCGATATAGTATATAACGTTTTACGTTATATCGTTATAGTATATAACGTTTTACGTTATATCGTTATAGTATATAACGTTATACGTTATATCGTAATAATACATAACGTTATACGTTATATCGTAATACTACATAACGTTATACGTTATATCGTAATACTACATAACGTTATACGTTATATCGTTATAGTATATAACGTTATACGTTATAACGATATAGTTTATAACGTTATACGTTATATCGATATAGTATATAACGTTTTACGTTATATCGTTATAGTATATAACGTTTTACGTTATATCGTAATACTACATAACGTTATACGTTATGTAGTATTACATATCGTTATCGTATATAACGTTATACGTTATATCGTAATACTACATAACGTTATACGTTATATCGTAATACTACATAACGTTATACGTTATATCGTTATAGTATATAACGTTATACGTTATATCGACATAGTATATAACGTTTTACGTTATATCGTTATAGTATATAACGTTATACGTTACATCGATAAAGTATATAACGTTTTACGTTAAATCGATATAGTATATAACGTTATACGTTATATCGTTATCGTATATAACGTTATACGTTATATCGTTATAGTACATAACGTTAAACGTTATATCGTTATAGTATATAACGTTTTACGTTATATCGTTATAGCATATAACGTTATACGTTATATCGTAATAATACATAACGTTATACGTTATATCGTAATACTACATAACGTTATACGTTATATCGTAATACTACATAACGTTATACGTTATATCGTTATAGTATATAACGTTATACGTTATAACGATATAGTTTATAACGTTATACGTTATATCGATATAGTATATAACGTTTTACGTTACATCGATATAGTATATAACGTTTTACGTTAAATCGATATAGTATATAACGTTATACGTTATATCGTTATCGTATATAACGTTATACGTTATATCGTTATAGTACATAACGTTAAACGTTATATCGTTATCGTATATAACGTTATACGTTATATCGCTATCGTATATAACGTTATACGTTATATCGTTATCGTATATAACGTTATACGGTATATCGTTATAGTATATAACGTTATACGTTATATCGTAATACTACATAACGTTATACGTTATAACGATATAGTTTATAACGTTATACGTTATATCGTTATCGTATATAACGTTATACGTTATATCGTTATAGTACATAACGTTATACGTTATATCGTTATCGTATATAACGTTTTACGTTATATCGTTATAGTACATAACGTTATACGTTATATCGTTATCGTATATAACGTTATACGTTATAACGATATAGTTTTTAACGTTATACGTTATATCGTTATCTTATATAACGTTATACGTTATATCTTTATAGTACATAACGTTATACGTTATATCGTTATCGTATATAACGTTATACGTTATATCGTTATCGTATATAACGTTATACGTTATATCGTTATCGTATATAACGTTATACGTTATATCGTTATCGTATATAACGTTTTACGTTATATCGTTATAGTATATAACGTTTTACGTTATATCGTTATAGTATATAACGTTATGCGTTATATCGTTATCGTATATAACGTTATACGTTATATCGTAATACTACATAACGTTATACGTTATATCGTAATACTACATAACGTTATACGTTATATCGTTATCGTATATAACGTTATACGTTATATCGTTATAGTATATAACGTTATACGTTATATCGTTATAGTACATAACGTTATACGTTATATCGTTATCGTATATAACGTTTTACGTTATATCGTTATAGTACATAACGTTTTACGTTATATCGTTATAGTATATAACGTTTTACGTTATATCGTTATGGTATATAACGTTATGCGTTATATCGTTATCGTATATAACGTTATACGTTATATCGTAATACTACATAACGTTATACGTTATATCGTAATACTACATAACGTTATACGTTATATCGTAATACTACATAACGTTATACGTTATATCGTTATAGTATATAACGTTATACGTTATATCGTTATCGTATATAACGTTTTACGTTATATCGTTATAGTATATAACGTTATACGTTATATCGCTATCGTATATAACGTTATACGTTATATCGTTATCGTATATAACGTTATACGGTATATCGTTATAGTATATAACGTTATACGTTATATCGTAATACTACATAACGTTATACGTTATATCGTAATACTACATAACGTTATACGTTATAACGATATAGTTTATAACGTTATACGTTATATCGTTATCGTATATAACGTTATACGTTATATCGTTATAGTACATAATGTTATACGATATATCGTTATCGTATATAACGTTTTACGTTATATCGTTATAGTACATAATGTTATACGATATATCGTTATCGTATATAACGTTTTACGTTATATCGTTATAGTACATAATGTTATACGATATATCGTTATCGTATATAACGTTTTACGTTATATCGTTATAGTTCATAACGTTATACGTTATATCGTTATCGTATATAACGTTATACGTTATATCGTTATCGTATATAACGTTATACGTTATATCGATATCGTATATAACGTTTTACGTTATATCGTTAGAGTATATAACGTTATACGTTATATCGTTATAGTACATAACGTTATACGTTATATCGTTATCGTATATAACGTTATACGTTATATCGCTATCGTATATAACGTTATACGTTATATCGTAATACTACATAACGTTATACGTTATATAGTAATACTACATAACGTTATACGTTATATCGTAATACTACATAACGTTATACGTTATAACGATATAGTTTATAACGTTATACGTTATATCGTTATCGTATATAACGCTATACGTTATATCGTTATCGTATATAACGTTATACGTTATATCGTTATAGTATATAACGTTATACGTTATATCGATATAGTATATAACGTTATGCGTTATATCGCTATCGTATATAACGTTATACGTTATATCGTTATCGTATATAACATTATACGGTATATCGTTATAGTATATAACGTTATACGTTATATCGTAATACTACATAACGTTATACGTTATATAGTAATACTACATAACGTTATACGTTATATCGTAATACTACATAACGTTATACGTTATAACGATATAGTTTATAACGTTATACGTTATATCGTTATCGTATATAACGCTATACGTTATATCGTTATCGTATATAACGTTATACGTTATATCGATATCGTATATAACGTTATACGTTATATCGCTATCGTATATAACGTTATCCGTTATATCGTTATCGTATATAACGTTATACGTTATATCGTTATAGTACATAACGTTATACGTTATATCGTTATCGTATATAACGTATAACGTTATATCGTTATAGTACATAACGTTATACGTTATATCGTTATCGTATATAACGTTTTACGTTATATCGTTATAGTACATAACGTTATACGTTATATCGTTATAGTATATAACGTTATACGTTATAACGATATAGTATATAACGTTATACGTTATATGGATATAGCATATAACGTTATACGTTATATCGTAATACTACATAACGTTATACGTTATAACGATATAGTTTATAACGTTATACGTTATATCGTTATCGTATATAACGTTATACGTTATATCGTTATCGTATATAACGTTATACGTTATATCGATATCGTATATAACGTTATACGGTATATCGATATCGTATATAACGTTATACGTTATATCGCTATCGTATATAACGTTATCCGTTATATCGTTATCGTATATAACGTTATACGTTATATCGTTATAGTACATAACGTTATACGTTATATCGTTATCGTATATAACGTTATAAGTTATATCGTTATCGTATATAACGTTATACGTTATATCGTTATAGTACATAACGTTATACGTTATATCGTTATCGTATATAACGTTGTACGTTATATCGTTATAGTACATAACGTTATACGTTATATCGATATAGTATATAACGTTATACGTTATAACGATATAGTTTTTAACGTTATACGTTATATCGTTATAGTACATAACGTTATACGTTATATCGTTATCGTATATAACGTTATACGTTATATCGTTATAGTATATAACGTTATACGTTATATCGATATAGCATATCACGTTATACGTTATATCGATATCGTATATAACGTTTTACGTTATATCGTTATAGTATATAACGTTATACGTTATAACGATATAGTTTATAACGTTATACGTTATATCGATATAGTATATAACGTTTTACGTTATATCGTTATAGTATATAACGTTTTACGTTATATCGTTATAGTATATAACGTTATGCGTTATATCGTTATCGTATATAACGTTATACGTTATATCGTAATACTACATAACGTTATACGTTATATCGTAATACTACATAACGTTATACGTTATATCGTTATAGTATATAACGTTATACGTTATATCGATATAGTATATAACGTTTTACGTTATATCGTTATAGCATATAACGTTATACGTTATATCGTAATAATACAAAGCGTTATACGTTATATCGTAATACTACATAACGTTATACGTTATATCGTAATACTACATAACGTTATACGTTATATCGTTATAGTATATAACGTTATACGTTATAACGATATAGTTTATAACGTTATACGTTATATCGATATAGTATATAACGTTTTACGTTACATCGATATAGTATATAACGTTTTACGTTAAATCGATATAGTATATAACGTTATACGTTATATCGTTATCGTATATAACGTTATACGTTATATCGTTATAGTACATAACGTTAAACGTTATATCGTTATCGTATATAACGTTATACGTTATATCGCTATCGTATATAACGTTATACGTTATATCGTTATCGTATATAACGTTATACGGTATATCGTTATAGTATATAACGTTATACGTTATATCGTAATACTACATAACGTGATACGTTATAACGATATAGTTTATAACGTTATACGTTATATCGTAATAATACATAACGTTATACGTTATATCGTAATACTACATAACGTTATACGTTATATCGTAATACTACATAACGTTATACGTTACATCGATATAGTATATAACGTTTTACGTTAAATCGATATAGTATATAACGTTATACGTTATATCGTTATCGTATATAACGTTATACGTTATATCGTTATAGTACATAACGTTAAACGTTATATCGTTATAGTATATAACGTTTTACGTTATATCGTTATAGTATATAACGTTATACGTTATATCGTAATAATACATAACGTTATACGTTATATCGTAATACTACATAACGTTATACGTTATATCGTAATACTACATAACGTTATACGTTACATCGATATAGTATATAACGTTTTACGTTAAATCGATATAGTATATAACGTTATACGTTATATCGTTATCGTATATAACGTTATACGTTATATCGTTATAGTACATAACGTTAAACGTTATATCGTTCTAGTATATAACGTTTTACGTTATATCGTTATAGCATATAACGTTATACGTTATATCGTAATAATACATAACGTTATACGTTATATCGTAATACTACATAACGTTATACGTTATATCGTAATACTACATAACGTTATACGTTATATCGTTATAGTATATAACGTTATACGTTATAACGATATAGTTTATAACGTTATACGTTATATCGATATAGTATATAACGTTTTACGTTATATCGTTATAGTATATAACGTTTTACGTTATATCGTTATAGTATATAACGTTATACGTTATATCGTAATAATACATAACGTTATACGTTATATCGTAATACTACATAACGTTATACGTTATATCGTAATACTACATAACGTTATACGTTATATCGTTATAGTATATAACGTTATACGTTATAACGATATAGTTTATAACGTTATACGTTATATCGATATAGTATATAACGTTTTACGTTATATCGTTATA
This sequence comes from Bombus terrestris, assembly GCF_910591885.1. NCBI lineage: Eukaryota > Metazoa > Arthropoda > Insecta > Hymenoptera > Apidae > Bombus > Bombus terrestris. The sequence goes on along the minus strand of NC_063274.1, from coordinate 21,233,874 downwards.
GTATATAACGTTTTACGTTATATCGTTATAGTATATAACGTTATGCGTTATATCGTTATCGTATATAACGTTATACGTTATATCGTAATACTACATAACGTTATACGTTATATCGTAATACTACATAACGTTATACGTTATATCGTTATAGTATATAACGTTATACGTTATATCGACATAGTATATAACGTTTTACGTTATATCGTTATAGTATATAACGTTATACGTTACATCGATATAGTATATAACGTTTTACGTTAAATCGATATAGTATATAACGTTATACGTTATATCGTTATCGTATATAACGTTATACGTTATATCGTTATAGTACATAACGTTAAACGTTATATCGTTATAGTATATAACGTTTTACGTTATATCGTTATAGCATATAACGTTATACGTTATATCGTAATAATACATAACGTTATACGTTATATCGTAATACTACATAACGTTATACGTTATATCGTAATACTACATAACGTTATACGTTATATCGTTATAGTATATAACGTTATACGTTATAACGATATAGTTTATAACGTTATACGTTATATCGATATAGTATATAACGTTTTACGTTACATCGATATAGTATATAACGTTTTACGTTAAATCGATATAGTATATAACGTTATACGTTATATCGTTATCGTATATAACGTTATACGTTATATCGTTATAGTACATAACGTTAAACGTTATATCGTTATCGTATATAACGTTATACGTTATATCGCTATCGTATATAACGTTATACGTTATATCGTTATCGTATATAACGTTATACGGTATATCGTTATAGTATATAACGTTATACGTTATATCGTAATACTACATAACGTTATACGTTATAACGATATAGTTTATAACGTTATACGTTATATCGTTATCGTATATAACGTTATACGTTATATCGTTATAGTACATAACGTTATACGTTATATCGTTATCGTATATAACGTTTTACGTTATATCGTTATAGTACATAACGTTATACGTTATATCGTTATCGTATATAACGTTATACGTTATAACGATATAGTTTTTAACGTTATACGTTATATCGTTATCGTATATAACGTTATACGTTATATCTTTATAGTACATAACGTTATACGTTATATCGTTATCGTATATAACGTTATACGTTATATCGTTATCGTATATAACGTTATACGTTATATCGTTATCGTATATAACGTTATACGTTATATCGTTATCGTATATAACGTTTTACGTTATATCGTTATAGTATATAACGTTTTGCGTTATATCGTTATAGTATATAACGTTATGCGTTATATCGTTATCGTATATAACGTTATACGTTATATCGTAATACTACATAACGTTATACGTTATATCGTAATACTACATAACGTTATACGTTATATCGTTATCGTATATAACGTTATACGTTATATCGTTATAGTATATAACGTTATACGTTATATCGTTATAGTACATAACGTTATACGTTATATCGTTATCGTATATAACGTTTTACGTTATATCGTTATAGTACATAACGTTTTACGTTATATCGTTATAGTATATAACGTTTTACGTTATATCGTTATGGTATATAACGTTATGCGTTATATCGTTATCGTATATAACGTTATACGTTATATCGTAATACTACATAACGTTATACGTTATATCGTAATACTACATAACGTTATACGTTATATCGTAATACTACATAACGTTATACGTTATATCGTTACAGTATATAACGTTATACGTTATATCGTTATCGTATATAACGTTTTACGTTATATCGTTATAGTATATAACGTTATACGTTATATCGCTATCGTATATAACGTTATACGTTATATCGTTATCGTATATAACGTTATACGGTATATCGTTATAGTATATAACGTTATACGTTATATCGTAATACTACATAACGTTATACGTTATATCGTAATACTACATAACGTTATACGTTATAACGATATAGTTTATAACGTTATACGTTATATCGTTATCGTATATAACGTTATACGTTATATCGTTATAGTACATAATGTTATACGATATATCGTTATCGTATATAACGTTTTACGTTATATCGTTATAGTACATAATGTTATACGATATATCGTTATCGTATATAACGTTTTACGTTATATCGTTATAGTACATAATGTTATACGATATATCGTTATCGTATATAACGTTTTACGTTATATCGTTATAGTTCATAACGTTATACGTTATATCGTTATCGTATATAACGTTATACGTTATATCGTTATCGTATATAACGTTATACGTTATATCGATATCGTATATAACGTTTTACGTTATATCGTTAGAGTATATAACGTTATACGTTATATCGTTATAGTACATAACGTTATACGTTATATCGTTATCGTATATAACGTTATACGTTATATCGCTATCGTATATAACGTTATACGTTATATCGTAATACTACATAACGTTATACGTTATATAGTAATACTACATAACGTTATACGTTATATCGTAATACTACATAACGTTATACGTTATAACGATATAGTTTATAACGTTATACGTTATATCGTTATCGTATATAACGCTATACGTTATATCGTTATCGTATATAACGTTATACGGTATATCGTTATAGTATATAACGTTATACGTTATATCGATATAGTATATAACGTTATGCGTTATATCGCTATCGTATATAACGTTATACGTTATATCGTTATCGTATATAACATTATACGGTATATCGTTATAGTATATAACGTTATACGTTATATCGTAATACTACATAACGTTATACGTTATATAGTAATACTACATAACGTTATACGTTATATCGTAATACTACATAACGTTATACGTTATAACGATATAGTTTATAACGTTATACGTTATATCGTTATCGTATATAACGCTATACGTTATATCGTTATCGTATATAACGTTATACGTTATATCGATATCGTATATAACGTTATACGGTATATCGATATCGTATATAACGTTATACGTTATATCGCTATCGTATATAACGTTATCCGTTATATCGTTATCGTATATAACGTTATACGTTATATCGTTATAGTACATAACGTTATACGTTATATCGTTATCGTATATAACGTTATAAGTTATATCGTTATCGTATATAACGTTATACGTTATATCGTTATAGTACATAACGTTATACGTTATATCGTTATCGTATATAACGTTGTACGTTATATCGTTATAGTACATAACGTTATACGTTATATCGATATAGTATATAACGTTATACGTTATAACGATATAGTTTTTAACGTTATACGTTATATCGTTATAGTACATAACGTTATACGTTATATCGTTATCGTATATAACGTTATACGTTATATCGTTATAGTATATAACGTTATACGTTATATCGATATAGCATATCACGTTATACGTTATATCGATATCGTATATAACGTTTTACGTTATATCGTTATAGTATATAACGTTATACGTTATAACGATATAGTTTATAACGTTATACGTTATATCGATATAGTATATAACGTTTTACGTTATATCGTTATAGTATATAACGTTTTACGTTATATCGTTATAGTATATAACGTTATGCGTTATATCGTTATCGTATATAACGTTATACGTTATATCGTAATACTACATAACGTTATACGTTATATCGTAATACTACATAACGTTATACGTTATATCGTTATAGTATATAACGTTATACGTTATATCGATATAGTATATAACGTTTTACGTTATATCGTTATAGTATATAACGTTATACGTTACATCGATATAGTATATAACGTTTTACGTTAAATCGATATAGTATATAACGTTATACGTTATATCGTTATCGTATATAACGTTATACGTTATATCGTTATAGTACATAACGTTAAACGTTATATCGTTATAGTATATAACGTTATACGTTATATCGTTATAGCATATAACGTTATACGTTATATCGTAATAATACAAAGCGTTATACGTTATATCGTAATACTACATAACGTTATACGTTATATCGTTATACTACATAACGTTATACGTTATATCCTTATAGTATATAACGTTATACGTTATAACGATATAGTTTATAACGTTATACGTTATATCGATATAGTATATAACGTTTTACGTTACATCGATATAGTATATAACGTTTTACGTTAAATCGATATAGTATATAACGTTATACGTTATATCGTTATCGTATATAACGTTATACGTTATATCGTTATAGTACATAACGTTAAACGTTATATCGTTATAGTATATAACGTTATACGTTATATCGTTATAGTATATAACGTTATACGTTATATCGTAATACTACATAACGTTATACGTTATAACGATATAGTATATAACGTTATACGTTATATCGTAATAATACATAACGTTATACGTTATATCGTAATACTACATAACGTTATACGTTATATCGTAATACTACATAACGTTATACGTTACATCGATATAGTATATAACGTTTTACGTTAAATCGATATAGTATATAACGTTATACGTTATATCGTTATAGTATATAACGTTATACGTTACATCGATATAGTATATAACGTTTTACGTTAAATCGATATAGTATATAACGTTATACATTATATCGATATAGTATATAACGTTATACGTTATAACGATATAGATTTTAACGTTATACGTTATATCGTTATCGTATATAACGTTATATGTTATATCGTTATAGTACATAACGTTATACGTTATATCGTTATAGTATATAACGTTATACGTTATATCGATATAGTATATAACGTTTTACGTTATATCGTTACAGTATATAACGTTATACGTTATATGGATATAGCATACAACGTTATACGTTATATCGTAATAATACATAACGTTATACGTTATATCGTAATACTACATAACGTTATACGTTATATCGTTATAGTATATAACGTTATACGTTATAACGATATAGTTTATAACGTTATACGTTATATCGATATAGTATATAACGTTATACGTTATATCGTTATCGTATATAACGTTTTACGTTACATCGTTATAGTACATAACGTTAAACGTTATATCGTTATAGTATATAACGTTATACGTTATATGGATATAGCATACAACGTTATACGTTATATCGTAATAATACATAACGTTATACGTTATATCGATATAGTATATAACGTTTTACGTTATATCGTTATAGTATATAACGTTATACGTTACATCGATATAGTATATAACGTTTTACGTTAAATCGATATAGTATATAACGTTATACGTTATATCGTTATCGTATATAACGTTATACGTTATATCGTTATAGTACATAACGTTAAACGTTATATCGTTATAGTATATAACGTTTTACGTTATATCGTTATAGCATATAACGTTATACGTTATATCGTAATAATACATAACGTTATACGTTATATCGATATCGTATATAACGTTTTACGTTATATCGTTATAGTATATAACGTTATACGTTATAACGATATAGTTTATAACGTTATACGTTATATCGTAATACTACATAACGTTATACGTTATATCGTTATAGTATATAACGTTATACGTTATATCGATATAGTATATAACGTTTTACGTTATATCGTTATAGTATATAACGTTATACGTTACATCGATATAGTATATAACGTTTTACGTTAAATCGATATAGTATATAACGTTATACGTTATATCGTTATCGTATATAACGTTATACGTTATATCGTTATAGTACATAACGTTAAACGTTATATCGTTATAGTATATAACGTTTTACGTTATATCGTTATAGCATATAACGTTATACGTTATATCGTAATAATACAAAGCGTTATACGTTATATCGTAATACTACATAACGTTATATGTTATATCGTAATACTACATAACGTTATACGTTATATCCTTATAGTATATAACGTTATACGTTATAACGATATAGTTTATAACGTTATACGTTATATCGATATAGTATATAACGTTTTACGTTACATCGATATAGTATATAACGTTTTACGTTAAATCGATATAGTATATAACGTTATACGTTATATCGTTATCGTATATAACGTTATACGTTATATCGTTATCGTATATAACGTTATACGTTATATCGTTATAGTACATAACGTTAAACGTTATATCGTTATCGTATATAACGTTATACGGTATATCGTTATAGTATATAACGTTATACGTTATATCGTAATACTACATAACGTTATACGTTATAACGATATAGTTTATAACGTTATACGTTATATCGTAATAATACATAACGTTATACGTTATATCGTAATACTACATAACGTTATACGTTATATCGTAATACTACATAACGTTATACGTTACATCGATATAGTATATAACGTTTTACGTTAAATCGATATAGTATATAACGTTATACGTTATATCGTTATAGTATATAACGTTATACGTTACATCGATATAGTATATAACGTTTTACGTTAAATCGATATAGTATATAACGTTATACATTATATCGATATAGTATATAACGTTATACGTTATAACGATATAGATTTTAACGTTATACGTTATATCGTTATCGTATATAACGTTATATGTTATATCGTTATAGTACATAACGTTATACGTTATATCGTTATAGTATATAACGTTATACGTTATATCGATATAGTATATAACGTTTTACGTTATATCGTTACAGTATATAACGTTATACGTTATATGGATATAGCATACAACGTTATACGTTATATCGTAATAATACATAACGTTATACGTTATATCGTAATACTACATAACGTTATACGTTATATCGTTATAGTATATAACGTTATACGTTATAACGATATAGTTTATAACGTTATACGTTATATCGATATAGTATATAACGTTATACGTTATATCGTTATCGTATATAACGTTTTACGTTACATCGTTATAGTACATAACGTTAAACGTTATATCGTTATAGTATATAACGTTATACGTTATATGGATATAGCATACAACGTTATACGTTATATCGTTATAGTATATAACGTTATACGTTATAACGATATAGTTTATAACGTTATACGTTATATCGATATAGTATATAACGTTTTACGTTACATCGATATAGTATATAACGTTTTACGTTAAATCGATATAGTATATAACGTTATACGTTATATCGTTATCGTATATAACGTTATACGTTATATCGTTATAGTACATAACGTTAAACGTTATATCGTTATCGTATATAACGTTATACGTTATATCGCTATCGTATATAACGTTATACGTTATATCGTTATCGTATATAACGTTATACGGTATATCGTTATAGTATATAACGTTATACGTTATATCGTAATACTACATAACGTTATACGTTACATCGATATAGTATATAACGTTTTACGTTAAATCGATATAGTATATAACGTTATACGTTATATCGTTATCGTATATAACGTTATACGTTATATCGTTATAGTACATAACGTTAAACGTTATATCGTTATCGTATATAACGTTATACGTTATATCGCTATCGTATATAACGTTATACGTTATATCGTTATCGTATATAACGTTATACGGTATATCGTTATAGTATATAACGTTATACGTTATATCGTAATACTACATAACGTTATACGTTATAACGATATAGTTTATAACGTTATACGTTATATCGCTATCGTATATAACGTTATACGTTATATCGTTATCGTATATAACGTTATACGGTATATCGTTATAGTATATAACGTTTTACGTTATATCGTTATAGTACATAACGTTTTACGTTATATCGTTATAGTATATAACGTTTTACGTTATATCGTTATGGTATATAACGTTATGCGTTATATCGTTATCGTATATAACGTTATACGTTATATCGTAATACTACATAACGTTATACGTTATATCGTAATACTACATAACGTTATACGTTATATCGTAATACTACATAACGTTATACGTTATATCGTTACAGTATATAACGTTATACGTTATATCGTTATCGTATATAACGTTTTACGTTATATCGTTATAGTATATAACGTTATACGTTATATCGCTATCGTATATAACGTTATACGTTATATCGTTATCGTATATAACGTTATACGGTATATCGTTATAGTATATAACGTTATACGTTATATCGTAATACTACATAACGTTATACGTTATATCGTAATACTACATAACGTTATACGTTATAACGATATAGTTTATAACGTTATACGTTATATCGTTATCGTATATAACGTTATACGTTATATCGTTATAGTACATAATGTTATACGATATATCGTTATCGTATATAACGTATAACGTTATATCGTTATAGTACATAATGTTATACGATATATCGTTATCGTATATAACGTTTTACGTTATATCGTTATAGTACATAATGTTATACGATATATCGTTATCGTATATAACGTTTTACGTTATATCGTTATAGTTCATAACGTTATACGTTATATCGTTATCGTATATAACGTTATACGTTATATCGTTATCGTATATAACGTTATACGTTATATCGATATCGTATATAACCTTTTACGTTATATCGTTAGAGTATATAACGTTATACGTTATATCGTTATAGTACATAACGTTATACGTTATATCGTTATCGTATATAACGTTATACGTTATATCGCTATCGTATATAACGTTATACGTTATATCGTAATACTACATAACGTTATACGTTATATAGTAATACTACATAACGTTATACGTTATATCGTAATACTACATAACGTTATACGTTATAACGATATAGTTTATAACGTTATACGTTATATCGTTATCGTATATAACGCTATACGTTATATCGTTATCGTATATAACGTTATACGGTATATCGTTATAGTATATAACGTTATACGTTATATCGAAATAGTATATAACGTTATGCGTTATATCGTTATCGTATATAACGTTATACGTTATATCGTTATAGTACATAACGTTAAACGTTATATCGTTATCGTATATAACGTTATACGGTATATCGTTATAGTATATAACGTTATACGTTATATCGTAATACTACATAACGTTATACGTTATATCGTAATACTACATAACGTTATACGTTATAACGATATAGTTTATAACGTTATACGTTATATCGTTATCGTATATAACGCTATACGTTATATCGTTATCGTATATAACGTTATACGGTATATCGTTATAGTATATAACGTTATACGTTATATCGATATAGTATATAACGTTATGCGTTATATCGTTATCGTATATAACGTTATACGTTATATCGTTATAGTACATAACGTTAAACGTTATATCGCTATCGTATATAACGTTATACGTTATATCGTAATACTACATAACGTTATACGTTATATAGTAATACTACATAACGTTATACGTTATATCGTAATACTACATAACGTTATACGTTATAACGATATAGTTTATAACGTTATACGTTATATCGTTATCGTATATAACGCTATACGTTATATCGTTATCGTATATAACGTTATACGGTATATCGTTATAGTATATAACGTTATACGTTATATCGATATAGTATATAACGTTATGCGTTATATCGTTATCGTATATAACGTTATACGTTATATCGTTATAGTACATAACGTTAAACGTTATATCGTTATCGTATATAACGTTTTACGTTATATCGTTATAGTACATAACGTTATACGTTATATCGTTATCGTATATAACGTTTTACGTTATATCGTTATAGTACATAACGTTATACGTTATATCGTTATCGTATATAACGTTTTACGTTACATCGTTATAGTATATAACGTTATACGTTATATGGATATAGCATATAACGTTATACGTTATATCGTAATACTACATAACGTTATACGTTATAACGATATAGTTTATAACGTTATACGTTATATCGTTATCGTATATAACGCTATACGTTATATCGTTATCGTATATAACGTTATACGTTATATCGATATCGTATATAACGTTATACGGTATATCGATATCGTATATAACGTTATACGTTATATCGCTATCGTATATAACGTTATCCGTTATATCGTTATCGTATATAACGTTATACGTTATATCGTTATAGTACATAACGTTATACGTTATATCGTTATCGTATATAACGTTATAAGTTATATCGTTATCGTATATAACGTTATACGTTATATCGTTATAGTACATAACGTTATACGTTATATCGTTATCGTATATAACGTTGTACGTTATATCGTTATAGTACATAACGTTATACGTTATATCGATATAGTATATAACGTTATACGTTATAACGATATAGTTTTTAACGTTATACGTTATATCGTTATAGTACATAACGTTATACGTTATATCGTTATCGTATATAACGTTATACGTTATATCGTTATAGTATATAACGTTATACGTTATATCGATATAGCATATCACGTTATACGTTATATCGATATCGTATATAACGTTTTACGTTATATCGTTATAGTATATAACGTTTTACGTTACATCGATATAGTATATAACGTTTTACGTTAAATCGATATAGTATATAACGTTATACGTTATATCGTTATCGTATATAACGTTATACGTTATATCGTTATAGTACATAACGTTAAACGTTATATCGTTATCGTATATAACGTTATACGGTATATCGTTATAGTATATAACGTTATACGTTATATCGTAATACTACATAACGTTATACGTTATAACGATATAGTTTATAACGTTATACGTTATATCGTAATAATACATAACGTTATACGTTATATCGTAATACTACATAACGTTATACGTTATATCGTAATACTACATAACGTTATACGTTACATCGATATAGTATATAACGTTTTACGTTAAATCGATATAGTATATAACGTTATACGTTATATCGTTATAGTATATAACGTTATACGTTACATCGATATAGTATATAACGTTTTACGTTAAATCGATATAGTATATAACGTTATACATTATATCGATATAGTATATAACGTTATACGTTATAACGATATAGATTTTAACGTTATACGTTATATCGTTATCGTATATAACGTTATATGTTATATCGTTATAGTACATAACGTTATACGTTATATCGTTATAGTATATAACGTTATACGTTATATCGATATAGTATATAACGTTTTACGTTATATCGTTACAGTATATAACGTTATACGTTATATGGATATAGCATACAACGTTATACGTTATATCGTAATAATACATAACGTTATACGTTATATCGTAATACTACATAACGTTATACGTTATATCGTTATAGTATATAACGTTATACGTTATATCGATATAGTATATAACGTTTTACGTTATATCGTTATAGTATATAACGTTATACGTTACATCGATATAGTATATAACGTTTTACGTTAAATCGATATAGTATATAACGTTATACGTTATATCGTTATCGTATATAACGTTATACGTTATATCGTTATAGTACATAACGTTAAACGTTATATCGTTATAGTATATAACGTTTTACGTTATATCGTTATAGCATATAACGTTATACGTTATATCGTAATAATACAAAGCGTTATACGTTATATCGTAATACTACATAACGTTATATGTTATATCGTAATACTACATAACGTTATACGTTATATCCTTATAGTATATAACGTTATACGTTATAACGATATAGTTTATAACGTTATACGTTATATCGATATAGTATATAACGTTTTACGTTACATCGATATAGTATATAACGTTTTACGTTAAATCGATATAGTATATAACGTTATACGTTATATCGTTATCGTATATAACGTTATACGTTATATCGTTATCGTATATAACGTTATACGTTATATCGTTATAGTACATAACGTTAAACGTTATATCGTTATCGTATATAACGTTATACGGTATATCGTTATAGTATATAACGTTATACGTTATATCGTAATACTACATAACGTTATACGTTATAACGATATAGTTTATAACGTTATACGTTATATCGTAATAATACATAACGTTATACGTTATATCGTAATACTACATAACGTTATACGTTATATCGTAATACTACATAACGTTATACGTTACATCGATATAGTATATAACGTTTTACGTTAAATCGATATAGTATATAACGTTATACGTTATATCGTTATAGTATATAACGTTATACGTTACATCGATATAGTATATAACGTTTTACGTTAAATCGTAATAATACATAACGTTATACGTTATATCGTAATACTACATAACGTTATACGTTATATCGTTATAGTATATAACGTTTTACGTTATATCGTTATAGCATATAACGTTATACGTTATATCGTAATAATACAAAGCGTTATACGTTATATCGTAATACTACATAACGTTATATGTTATATCGTAATACTACATAACGTTATACGTTATATCCTTATAGTATATAACGTTATACGTTATAACGATATAGTTTATAACGTTATACGTTATATCGATATAGTATATAACGTTTTACGTTACATCGATATAGTATATAACGTTTTACGTTAAATCGATATAGTATATAACGTTATACGTTATATCGTTATCGTATATAACGTTATACGTTATATCGTTATCGTATATAACGTTATACGTTATATCGTTATAGTACATAACGTTAAACGTTATATCGTTATCGTATATAACGTTATACGGTATATCGTTATAGTATATAACGTTATACGTTATATCGTAATACTACATAACGTTATACGTTATAACGATATAGTTTATAACGTTATACGTTATATCGTAATAATACATAACGTTATACGTTATATCGTAATACTACATAACGTTATACGTTATATCGTAATACTACATAACGTTATACGTTACATCGATATAGTATATAACGTTTTACGTTAAATCGATATAGTATATAACGTTATACGTTATATCGTTATAGTATATAACGTTATACGTTACATCGATATAGTATATAACGTTTTACGTTAAATCGATATAGTATATAACGTTATACATTATATCGATATAGTATATAACGTTATACGTTATAACGATATAGATTTTAACGTTATACGTTATATCGTTATCGTATATAACGTTATATGTTATATCGTTATAGTACATAACGTTATACGTTATATCGTTATAGTATATAACGTTATACGTTATATCGATATAGTATATAACGTTTTACGTTATATCGTTACAGTATATAACGTTATACGTTATATGGATATAGCATACAACGTTATACGTTATATCGTAATAATACATAACGTTATACGTTATATCGTAATACTACATAACGTTATACGTTATATCGTTATAGTATATAACGTTATACGTTATAACGATATAGTTTATAACGTTATACGTTATATCGATATAGTATATAACGTTATACGTTATATCGTTATCGTATATAACGTTTTACGTTACATCGTTATAGTACATAACGTTAAACGTTATATCGTTATAGTATATAACGTTATACGTTATATGGATATAGCATACAACGTTATACGTTATATCGTTATAGTATATAACGTTATACGTTATATCGTTATCGTATATAACGTTATACGGTATATCGTTATAGTATATAACGTTATACGTTATATCGTAATACTACATAACGTTATACGTTATAACGATATAGTTTATAACGTTATACGTTATATCGTAATAATACATAACGTTATACGTTATATCGTAATACTACATAACGTTAAACGTTATATCGTTATCGTATATAACGTTATACGTTATATCGCTATCGTATATAACGTTATACGTTATATCGTTATCGTATATAACGTTATACGGTATATCGTTATAGTATATAACGTTATACGTTATATCGTAATACTACATAACGTTATACGTTATAACGATATAGTTTATAACGTTATACGTTATATCGCTATCGTATATAACGTTATACGTTATATCGTTATCGTATATAACGTTATACGGTATATCGTTATAGTATATAACGTTTTACGTTATATCGTTATAGTACATAACGTTTTACGTTATATCGTTATAGTATATAACGTTTTACGTTATATCGTTATGGTATATAACGTTATGCGTTATATCGTTATCGTATATAACGTTATACGTTATATCGTAATACTACATAACGTTATACGTTATATCGTAATACTACATAACGTTATACGTTATATCGTAATACTACATAACGTTATACGTTATATCGTTACAGTATATAACGTTATACGTTATATCGTTATCGTATATAACGTTTTACGTTATATCGTTATAGTATATAACGTTATACGTTATATCGCTATCGTATATAACGTTATACGTTATATCGTTATCGTATATAACGTTATACGGTATATCGTTATAGTATATAACGTTATACGTTATATCGTAATACTACATAACGTTATACGTTATATCGTAATACTACATAACGTTATACGTTATAACGATATAGTTTATAACGTTATACGTTATATCGTTATCGTATATAACGTTATACGTTATATCGTTATAGTACATAATGTTATACGATATATCGTTATCGTATATAACGTTTTACGTTATATCGTTATAGTACATAATGTTATACGATATATCGTTATCGTATATAACGTTTTACGTTATATCGTTATAGTACATAATGTTATACGATATATCGTTATCGTATATAACGTTTTACGTTATATCGTTATAGTTCATAACGTTATACGTTATATCGTTATCGTATATAACGTTATACGTTATATCGTTATCGTATATAACGTTATACGTTATATCGATATCGTATATAACCTTTTACGTTATATCGTTAGAGTATATAACGTTATACGTTATATCGTTATAGTACATAACGTTATACGTTATATCGTTATCGTATATAACGTTATACGTTATATCGCTATCGTATATAACGTTATACGTTATATCGTAATACTACATAACGTTATACGTTATATAGTAATACTACATAACGTTATACGTTATATCGTAATACTACATAACGTTATACGTTATAACGATATAGTTTATAACGTTATACGTTATATCGTTATCGTATATAACGCTATACGTTATATCGTTATCGTATATAACGTTATACGGTATATCGTTATAGTATATAACGTTATACGTTATATCGATATAGTATATAACGTTATGCGTTATATCGCTATCGTATATAACGTTATACGTTATATCGTTATCGTATATAACATTATACGGTATATCGTTATAGTATATAACGTTATACGTTATATCGTAATACTACATAACGTTATACGTTATATCGTAATACTACATAACGTTATACGTTATATCGTTACAGTATATAACGTTATACGTTATATCGTTATCGTATATAACGTTTTACGTTATATCGTTATAGTATATAACGTTATACGTTATATCGCTATCGTATATAACGTTATACGTTATATCGTTATCGTATATAACGTTATACGGTATATCGTTATAGTATATAACGTTATACGTTATATCGTAATACTACATAACGTTATACGTTATATCGTAATACTACATAACGTTATACGTTATAACGATATAGTTTATAACGTTATACGTTATATCGTTATCGTATATAACGTTATACGTTATATCGTTATAGTACATAATGTTATACGATATATCGTTATCGTATATAACGTTTTACGTTATATCGTTATAGTACATAATGTTATACGATATATCGTTATCGTATATAACGTTTTACGTTATATCGTTATAGTACATAATGTTATACGATATATCGTTATCGTATATAACGTTTTACGTTATATCGTTATAGTTCATAACGTTATACGTTATATCGTTATCGTATATAACGTTATACGTTATATCGTTATCGTATATAACGTTATACGTTATATCGATATCGTATATAACCTTTTACGTTATATCGTTAGAGTATATAACGTTATACGTTATATCGTTATAGTACATAACGTTATACGTTATATCGTTATCGTATATAACGTTATACGTTATATCGCTATCGTATATAACGTTATACGTTATATCGTAATACTACATAACGTTATACGTTATATAGTAATACTACATAACGTTATACGTTATATCGTAATACTACATAACGTTATACGTTATAACGATATAGTTTATAACGTTATACGTTATATCGTTATCGTATATAACGCTATACGTTATATCGTTATCGTATATAACGTTATACGGTATATCGTTATAGTATATAACGTTATACGTTATATCGATATAGTATATAACGTTATGCGTTATATCGCTATCGTATATAACGTTATACGTTATATCGTTATCGTATATAACATTATACGGTATATCGTTATAGTATATAACGTTATACGTTATATCGTAATACTACATAACGTTATACGTTATATAGTAATACTACATAACGTTATACGTTATATCGTAATACTACATAACGTTATACGTTATAACGATATAGTTTATAACGTTATACGTTATATCGTTATCGTATATAACGCTATACGTTATATCGTTATCGTATATAACGTTATACGTTATATCGATATCGTATATAACGTTATACGTTATATCGCTATCGTATATAACGTTATCCGTTATATCGTTATCGTATATAACGTTATACGTTATATCGTTATAGTACATAACGTTATACGTTATATCGTTATCGTATATAACGTTTTACGTTATATCGTTATAGTACATAACGTTATACGTTATATCGTTATCGTATATAACGTTTTACGTTATATCGTTATAGTACATAACGTTATACGTTATATCGTTATCGTATATAACGTTTTACGTTACATCGTTATAGTATATAACGTTATACGTTATATGGATATAGCATATAACGTTATACGTTATATCGTAATACTACATAACGTTATACGTTATAACGATATAGTTTATAACGTTATACGTTATATCGTTATCGTATATAACGCTATACGTTATATCGTTATCGTATATAACGTTATACGTTATATCGATATCGTATATAACGTTATACGGTATATCGATATCGTATATAACGTTATACGTTATATCGCTATCGTATATAACGTTATCCGTTATATCGTTATCGTATATAACGTTTTACGTTACATCGTTATAGTATATAACGTTATACGTTATATGGATATAGCATATAACGTTATCCGTTATATCGTTATAGTATATAACGTTATACGTTATATCGATATAGTATATAACGTTATGCGTTATATCGCTATCGTATATAACGTTATACGTTATATCGTTATCGTATATAACATTATACGGTATATCGTTATAGTATATAACGTTATACGTTATATCGTAATACTACATAACGTTATACGTTATATAGTAATACTACATAACGTTATACGTTATATCGTAATACTACATAACGTTATACGTTATAACGATATAGTTTATAACGTTATACGTTATATCGTTATCGTATATAACGCTATACGTTATATCGTTATCGTATATAACGTTATACGTTATATCGATATCGTATATAACGTTATACGTTATATCGCTATCGTATATAACGTTATCCGTTATATCGTTATCGTATATAACGTTATACGTTATATCGTTATAGTACATAACGTTATACGTTATATCGTTATCGTATATAACGTTTTACGTTATATCGTTATCGTATATAACGTTATACGTTATATCGTTATCGTATATAACGTTATACGTTATATCGATATCGTATATAACGTTTTACGTTATATCGTTAGAGTATATAACGTTATACGTTATATCGTAATACTACATAACGTTATACGTTATATCGCTATCGTATATAACGTTATCCGTTATATCGTTATCGTATATAACGTTATACGTTATATCGTAATACTACATAACGCTATACGTTATATCGTTATCGTATATAACGTTATACGTTATATCGATATCGTATATAACGTTATACGTTATATCGCTATCGTATATAACGTTATCCGTTATATCGTTATCGTATATAACGTTATACGTTATATCGTAATACTACATAACGTTATACGTTATATCGTAATACTACATAACGTTATACGTTACATCGATATAGTATATAACGTTTTACGTTAAATCGATATAGTATATAACGTTATACGTTATATCGTTATAGTATATAACGTTATACGTTACATCGATATAGTATATAACGTTTTACGTTAAATCGTAATAATACATAACGTTATACGTTATATCGTAATACTACATAACGTTATACGTTATATCGTTATAGTATATAACGTTTTACGTTATATCGTTATAGCATATAACGTTATACGTTATATCGTAATAATACAAAGCGTTATACGTTATATCGTAATACTACATAACGTTATATGTTATATCGTAATACTACATAACGTTATACGTTATATCCTTATAGTATATAACGTTATACGTTATAACGATATAGTTTATAACGTTATACGTTATATCGATATAGTATATAACGTTTTACGTTACATCGATATAGTATATAACGTTTTACGTTAAATCGATATAGTATATAACGTTATACGTTATATCGTTATCGTATATAACGTTATACGTTATATCGTTATCGTATATAACGTTATACGTTATATCGTTATAGTACATAACGTTAAACGTTATATCGTTATCGTATATAACGTTATACGGTATATCGTTATAGTATATAACGTTATACGTTATATCGTAATACTACATAACGTTATACGTTATAACGATATAGTTTATAACGTTATACGTTATATCGTAATAATACATAACGTTATACGTTATATCGTAATACTACATAACGTTATACGTTATATCGTAATACTACATAACGTTATACGTTACATCGATATAGTATATAACGTTTTACGTTAAATCGATATAGTATATAACGTTATACGTTATATCGTTATAGTATATAACGTTATACGTTACATCGATATAG
Organism: Bombus terrestris; assembly: GCF_910591885.1. Taxonomy (NCBI): domain Eukaryota; kingdom Metazoa; phylum Arthropoda; class Insecta; order Hymenoptera; family Apidae; genus Bombus; species Bombus terrestris. The sequence continues at coordinate 21,214,853 of NC_063274.1, read as the reverse complement.
TATATAACGTTTTACGTTAAATCGATATAGTATATAACGTTATACATTATATCGATATAGTATATAACGTTATACGTTATAACGATATAGATTTTAACGTTATACGTTATATCGTTATCGTATATAACGTTATATGTTATATCGTTATAGTACATAACGTTATACGTTATATCGTTATAGTATATAACGTTATACGTTATATCGATATAGTATATAACGTTTTACGTTATATCGTTACAGTATATAACGTTATACGTTATATGGATATAGCATACAACGTTATACGTTATATCGTAATAATACATAACGTTATACGTTATATCGTAATACTACATAACGTTATACGTTATATCGTTATAGTATATAACGTTATACGTTATAACGATATAGTTTATAACGTTATACGTTATATCGATATAGTATATAACGTTATACGTTATATCGTTATCGTATATAACGTTTTACGTTACATCGTTATAGTACATAACGTTAAACGTTATATCGTTATAGTATATAACGTTATACGTTATATGGATATAGCATACAACGTTATACGTTATATCGTTATAGTATATAACGTTATACGTTATATCGTTATCGTATATAACGTTATACGGTATATCGTTATAGTATATAACGTTATACGTTATATCGTAATACTACATAACGTTATACGTTATAACGATATAGTTTATAACGTTATACGTTATATCGTAATAATACATAACGTTATACGTTATATCGTAATACTACATAACGTTAAACGTTATATCGTTATCGTATATAACGTTATACGTTATATCGCTATCGTATATAACGTTATACGTTATATCGTTATCGTATATAACGTTATACGGTATATCGTTATAGTATATAACGTTATACGTTATATCGTAATACTACATAACGTTATACGTTATAACGATATAGTTTATAACGTTATACGTTATATCGCTATCGTATATAACGTTATACGTTATATCGTTATCGTATATAACGTTATACGGTATATCGTTATAGTATATAACGTTTTACGTTATATCGTTATAGTACATAACGTTTTACGTTATATCGTTATAGTATATAACGTTTTACGTTATATCGTTATGGTATATAACGTTATGCGTTATATCGTTATCGTATATAACGTTATACGTTATATCGTAATACTACATAACGTTATACGTTATATCGTAATACTACATAACGTTATACGTTATATCGTAATACTACATAACGTTATACGTTATATCGTTACAGTATATAACGTTATACGTTATATCGTTATCGTATATAACGTTTTACGTTATATCGTTATAGTATATAACGTTATACGTTATATCGCTATCGTATATAACGTTATACGTTATATCGTTATCGTATATAACGTTATACGGTATATCGTTATAGTATATAACGTTATACGTTATATCGTAATACTACATAACGTTATACGTTATATCGTAATACTACATAACGTTATACGTTATAACGATATAGTTTATAACGTTATACGTTATATCGTTATCGTATATAACGTTATACGTTATATCGTTATAGTACATAATGTTATACGATATATCGTTATCGTATATAACGTTTTACGTTATATCGTTATAGTACATAATGTTATACGATATATCGTTATCGTATATAACGTTTTACGTTATATCGTTATAGTACATAATGTTATACGATATATCGTTATCGTATATAACGTTTTACGTTATATCGTTATAGTTCATAACGTTATACGTTATATCGTTATCGTATATAACGTTATACGTTATATCGTTATCGTATATAACGTTATACGTTATATCGATATCGTATATAACCTTTTACGTTATATCGTTAGAGTATATAACGTTATACGTTATATCGTTATAGTACATAACGTTATACGTTATATCGTTATCGTATATAACGTTATACGTTATATCGCTATCGTATATAACGTTATACGTTATATCGTAATACTACATAACGTTATACGTTATATAGTAATACTACATAACGTTATACGTTATATCGTAATACTACATAACGTTATACGTTATAACGATATAGTTTATAACGTTATACGTTATATCGTTATCGTATATAACGTTATACGTTATATCGTTATCGTATATAACGTTATACGGTATATCGTTATAGTATATAACGTTATACGTTATATCGATATAGTATATAACGTTATGCGTTATATCGCTATCGTATATAACGTTATACGTTATATCGTTATCGTATATAACATTATACGGTATATCGTTATAGTATATAACGTTATACGTTATATCGTAATACTACATAACGTTATACGTTATATAGTAATACTACATAACGTTATACGTTATATCGTAATACTACATAACGTTATACGTTATAACGATATAGTTTATAACGTTATACGTTATATCGTTATCGTATATAACGCTATACGTTATATCGTTATCGTATATAACGTTATACGTTATATCGATATCGTATATAACGTTATACGTTATATCGCTATCGTATATAACGTTATCCGTTATATCGTTATCGTATATAACGTTATACGTTATATCGTTATAGTACATAACGTTATACGTTATATCGTTATCGTATATAACGTTTTACGTTATATCGTTATAGTACATAACGTTATACGTTATATCGTTATCGTATATAACGTTTTACGTTATATCGTTATAGTACATAACGTTATACGTTATATCGTTATCGTATATAACGTTTTACGTTACATCGTTATAGTATATAACGTTATACGTTATATGGATATAGCATATAACGTTATACGTTATATCGTAATACTACATAACGTTATACGTTATAACGATATAGTTTATAACGTTATACGTTATATCGTTATCGTATATAACGCTATACGTTATATCGTTATCGTATATAACGTTATACGTTATATCGATATCGTATATAACGTTATACGGTATATCGATATCGTATATAACGTTATACGTTATATCGCTATCGTATATAACGTTATCCGTTATATCGTTATCGTATATAACGTTATACGTTATATCGTTATAGTACATAACGTTATACGTTATATCGTTATCGTATATAACGTTATAAGTTATATCGTTATCGTATATAACGTTATACGTTATATCGTTATAGTACATAACGTTATACGTTATATCGTTATCGTATATAACGTTGTACGTTATATCGTTATAGTACATAACGTTATACGTTATATCGATATAGTATATAACGTTATACGTTATAACGATATAGTTTTTAACGTTTTACGTTATATCGTTATAGTATATAACGTTATGCGTTATATCGTTATCGTATATAACGTTATACGTTATATCGTAATACTACATAACGTTATACGTTATATCGTAATACTACATAACGTTATACGTTATATCGTTATCGTATATAACGTTATACGTTATATCGTTATAGTATATAACGTTATACGTTATATCGTTATAGTACATAACGTTATACGTTATATCGTTATCGTATATAACGTTTTACGTTATATCGTTATAGTACATAACGTTTTACGTTATATCGTTATAGTATATAACGTTTTACGTTATATCGTTATGGTATATAACGTTATGCGTTATATCGTTATCGTATATAACGTTATACGTTATATCGTAATACTACATAACGTTATACGTTATATCGTAATACTACATAACGTTATACGTTATATCGTAATACTACATAACGTTATACGTTATATCGTTACAGTATATAACGTTATACGTTATATCGTTATCGTATATAACGTTTTACGTTATATCGTTATAGTATATAACGTTATACGTTATATCGCTATCGTATATAACGTTATACGTTATATCGTTATCGTATATAACGTTATACGTTATATCGTTATAGTATATAACGTTATACGTTATATCGTAATACTACATAACGTTATACGTTATATCGTAATACTACATAACGTTATACGTTATAACGATATAGTTTATAACGTTATACGTTATATCGTTATCGTATATAACGTTATACGTTATATCGTTATAGTACATAATGTTATACGATATATCGTTATCGTATATAACGTTTTACGTTATATCGTTATAGTACATAATGTTATACGATATATCGTTATCGTATATAACGTTTTACGTTATATCGTTATAGTACATAATGTTATACGATATATCGTTATCGTATATAACGTTTTACGTTATATCGTTATAGTTCATAACGTTATACGTTATATCGTTATCGTATATAACGTTATACGTTATATCGTTATCGTATATAACGTTATACGTTATATCGATATCGTATATAACGTTTTACGTTATATCGTTAGAGTATATAACGTTATACGTTATATCGTTATAGTACATAACGTTATACGTTATATCGTTATCGTATATAACGTTATACGTTATATCGCTATCGTATATAACGTTATACGTTATATCGTAATACTACATAACGTTATACGTTATATAGTAATACTACATAACGTTATACGTTATATCGTAATACTACATAACGTTATACGTTATAACGATATAGTTTATAACGTTATACGTTATATCGTTATCGTATATAACGCTATACGTTATATCGTTATCGTATATAACGTTATACGGTATATCGTTATAGTATATAACGTTATACGTTATATCGATATAGTATATAACGTTATGCGTTATATCGCTATCGTATATAACGTTATACGTTATATCGTTATCGTATATAACATTATACGGTATATCGTTATAGTATATAACGTTATACGTTATATCGTAATACTACATAACGTTATACGTTATATAGTAATACTACATAACGTTATACGTTATATCGTAATACTACATAACGTTATACGTTATAACGATATAGTTTATAACGTTATACGTTCTATCGTTATCGTATATAACGCTATACGTTATATCGTTATCGTATATAACGTTATACGTTATATCGATATCGTATATAACGTTATACGTTATATCGCTATCGTATATAACGTTATCCGTTATATCGTTATCGTATATAACGTTATACGTTATATCGTTATAGTACATAACGTTATACGTTATATCGTTATCGTATATAACGTTTTACGTTATATCGTTATAGTACATAACGTTATACGTTATATCGTTATCGTATATAACGTTTTACGTTATATCGTTATAGTACATAACGTTATACGTTATATCGTTATCGTATATAACGTTTTACGTTACATCGTTATAGTATATAACGTTATACGTTATATGGATATAGCATATAACGTTATACGTTATATCGTAATACTACATAACGTTATACGTTATAACGATATAGTTTATAACGTTATACGTTATATCGTTATCGTATATAACGCTATACGTTATATCGTTATCGTATATAACGTTATACGTTATATCGATATCGTATATAACGTTATACGGTATATCGATATCGTATATAACGTTATACGTTATATCGCTATCGTATATAACGTTATCCGTTATATCGTTATCGTATATAACGTTATACGTTATATCGTTATAGTACATAACGTTATACGTTATATCGTTATCGTATATAACGTTATAAGTTATATCGTTATCGTATATAACGTTATACGTTATATCGTTATAGTACATAACGTTATACGTTATATCGTTATCGTATATAACGTTGTACGTTATATCGTTATAGTACATAACGTTATACGTTATATCGATATAGTATATAACGTTATACGTTATAACGATATAGTTTTTAACGTTATACGTTATATCGTTATAGTACATAACGTTATACGTTATATCGTTATCGTATATAACGTTATACGTTATATCGTTATAGTATATAACGTTATACGTTATATCGATATAGCATATCACGTTATACGTTATATCGATATCGTATATAACGTTTTACGTTATATCGTTATAGTATATAACGTTATACGTTATAACGATATAGTTTATAACGTTATACGTTATATCGATATAGTATATAACGTTTTACGTTATATCGTTATAGTATATAACGTTTTACGTTATATCGTTATAGTATATAACGTTATGCGTTATATCGTTATCGTATATAACGTTATACGTTATATCGTAATACTACATAACGTTATACGTTATATCGTAATACTACATAACGTTATACGTTATATCGTTATAGTATATAACGTTATACGTTATGTCGATATAGTATATAACGTTTTACGTTATATCGTTATAGTATATAACGTTATACGTTACATCGATATAGTATATAACGTTTTACGTTAAATCGATATAGTATATAACGTTATACGTTATATCGTTATCGTATATAACGTTATACGTTATATCGTTATAGTACATAACGTTAAACGTTATATCGTTATAGTATATAACGTTTTACGTTATATCGTTATAGCATATAACGTTATACGTTATATCGTAATAATACAAAGCGTTATACGTTATATCGTAATACTACATAACGTTATACGTTATATCGTAATACTACATAACGTTATACGTTATATCCTTATAGTATATAACGTTATACGTTATAACGATATAGTTTATAACGTTATACGTTATATCGATATAGTATATAACGTTTTACGTTACATCGATATAGTATATAACGTTTTACGTTAAATCGATATAGTATATAACGTTATACGTTATATCGTTATCGTATATAACGTTATATGTTATATCGTTATAGTACATAACGTTAAACGTTATATCGTTATCGTATATAACGTTATACGGTATATCGTTATAGTATATAACGTTATACGTTATATCGTAATACTACATAACGTTATACGTTATAACGATATAGTTTATAACGTTATACGTTATATCGTAATAATACATAACGTTATACGTTATATCGTAATACTACATAACGTTATACGTTATATCGTAATACTACATAACGTTATACGTTACATCGATATAGTATATAACGTTTTACGTTAAATCGATATAGTATATAACGTTATACGTTATATCGTTATAGTATATAACGTTATACGTTACATCGATATAGTATATAACGTTTTACGTTAAATCGATATAGTATATAACGTTATACATTATATCGATATAGTATATAACGTTATACGTTATAACGATATAGATTTTAACGTTATACGTTATATCGTTATCGTATATAACGTTATATGTTATATCGTTATAGTACATAACGTTATACGTTATATCGTTATAGTATATAACGTTATACGTTATATCGATATAGTATATAACGTTTTACGTTATATCGTTACAGTATATAACGTTATACGTTATATGGATATAGCATACAACGTTATACGTTATATCGTAATAATACATAACGTTATACGTTATATCGTAATACTACATAACGTTATACGTTATATCGTTATAGTATATAACGTTATACGTTATAACGATATAGTTTATAACGTTATACGTTATATCGATATAGTATATAACGTTATACGTTATATCGTTATCGTATATAACGTTTTACGTTACATCGTTATAGTACATAACGTTAAACGTTATATCGTTATAGTATATAACGTTATACGTTATATGGATATAGCATACAACGTTATACGTTATATCGTACTAATACATAACGTTATACGTTATATCGATATAGTATATAACGTTTTACGTTATATCGTTATAGTATATAACGTTATACGTTACATCGATATAGTATATAACGTTTTACGTTAAATCGATATAGTATATAACGTTATACGTTATATCGTTATCGTATATAACGTTATACGTTATATCGTTATAGTACATAACGTTAAACGTTATATCGTTATAGTATATAACGTTTTACGTTATATCGTTATAGCATATAACGTTATACGTTATATCGTAATAATACATAACGTTATACGTTATATCGATATCGTATATAACGTTTTACGTTATATCGTTATAGTATATAACGTTATACGTTATAACGATATAGTTTATAACGTTATACGTTATATCGATATAGTATATAACGTTTTACGTTATATCGTTATAGTATATAACGTTTTACGTTATATCGTTATAGTATATAACGTTATGCGTTATATCGTTATCGTATATAACGTTATACGTTATATCGTAATACTACATAACGTTATACGTTATATCGTAATACTACATAACGTTATACGTTATATCGTTATAGTATATAACGTTATACGTTATATCGATATAGTATATAACGTTTTACGTTATATCGTTATAGTATATAACGTTATACGTTACATCGATATAGTATATAACGTTTTACGTTAAATCGATATAGTATATAACGTTATACGTTATATCGTTATCGTATATAACGTTATACGTTATATCGTTATAGTACATAACGTTAAACGTTATATCGTTATAGTATATAACGTTTTACGTTATATCGTTATAGCATATAACGTTATACGTTATATCGTAATAATACAAAGCGTTATACGTTATATCGTAATACTACATAACGTTATACGTTATATCGTAATACTACATAACGTTATACGTTATATCCTTATAGTATATAACGTTATACGTTATAACGATATAGTTTATAACGTTATACGTTATATCGATATAGTATATAACGTTTTACGTTACATCGATATAGTATATAACGTTTTACGTTAAATCGATATAGTATATAACGTTATACGTTATATCGTTATCGTATATAACGTTATACGTTATATCGTTATAGTACATAACGTTAAACGTTATATCGTTATCGTATATAACGTTATACGGTATATCGTTATAGTATATAACGTTATACGTTATATCGTAATACTACATAACGTTATACGTTATAACGATATAGTTTATAACGTTATACGTTATATCGTAATAATACATAACGTTATACGTTATATCGTAATACTACATAACGTTATACGTTATATCGTAATACTACATAACGTTATACGTTACATCGATATAGTATATAACGTTTTACGTTAAATCGATATAGTATATAACGTTATACGTTATATCGTTATAGTATATAACGTTATACGTTACATCGATATAGTATATAACGTTTTACGTTAAATCGATATAGTATATAACGTTATACATTATATCGATATAGTATATAACGTTATACGTTATAACGATATAGATTTTAACGTTATACGTTATATCGTTATCGTATATAACGTTATATGTTATATCGTTATAGTACATAACGTTATACGTTATATCGTTATAGTATATAACGTTATACGTTATATCGATATAGTATATAACGTTTTACGTTATATCGTTACAGTATATAACGTTATACGTTATATGGATATAGCATACAACGTTATACGTTATATCGTAATAATACATAACGTTATACGTTATATCGTAATACTACATAACGTTATACGTTATATCGTTATAGTATATAACGTTATACGTTATAACGATATAGTTTATAACGTTATACGTTATATCGATATAGTATATAACGTTATACGTTATATCGTTATCGTATATAACGTTTTACGTTACATCGTTATAGTACATAACGTTAAACGTTATATCGTTATAGTATATAACGTTATACGTTATATGGATATAGCATACAACGTTATACGTTATATCGTAATAATACATAACGTTATACGTTATATCGATATAGTATATAACGTTTTACGTTATATCGTTATAGTATATAACGTTATACGTTACATCGATATAGTATATAACGTTTTACGTTAAATCGATATAGTATATAACGTTATACGTTATATCGTTATCGTATATAACGTTATACGTTATATCGTTATAGTACATAACGTTAAACGTTATATCGTTATAGTATATAACGTTTTACGTTATATCGTTATAGCATATAACGTTATACGTTATATCGTAATAATACATAACGTTATACGTTATATCGTAATACTACATAACGTTATACGTTATATCGTAATACTACATAACGTTATACGTTATATCGTTATAGTATATAACGTTATACGTTATAACGATATAGTTTATAACGTTATACGTTATATCGATATAGTATATAACGTTTTACGTTACATCGATATAGTATATAACGTTTTACGTTAAATCGATATAGTATATAACGTTATACGTTATATCGTTATCGTATATAACGTTATACGTTATATCGTTATAGTACATAACGTTAAACGTTATATCGTTATCGTATATAACGTTATACGTTATATCGCTATCGTATATAACGTTATACGTTATATCGTTATCGTATATAACGTTATACGGTATATCGTTATAGTATATAACGTTATACGTTATATCGTAATACTACATAACGTTATACTTTATAACGATATAGTTTATAACGTTATACGTTATATCGTAATAATACATAACGTTATACGTTATATCGTAATACTACATAACGTTATACGTTATATCGTAATACTACATAACGTTATACGTTACATCGATATAGTATATAACGTTTTACGTTAAATCGATATAGTATATAACGTTATACGTTATATCGTTATCGTATATAACGTTATACGTTATATCGTTATAGTACATAACGTTAAACGTTATATCGTTATAGTATATAACGTTTTACGTTATATCGTTATAGCATATAACGTTATACGTTATATCGTAATAATACATAACGTTATACGTTATATCGTAATACTACATAACGTTATACGTTATATCGTAATACTACATAACGTTATACGTTATATCGTTATAGTATATAACGTTATACGTTATAACGATATAGTTTATAACGTTATACGTTATATCGATATAGTATATAACGTTTTACGTTATATCGTTATAGTATATAACGTTTTACGTTATATCGTTATAGTATATAACGTTATGCGTTATATCGTTATCGTATATAACGTTATACGTTATATCGTAATACTACATAACGTTATACGTTATATCGTAATACTACATAACGTTATACGTTACATCGTTATAGTATATAACGTTATACGTTATATCGACATAGTATATAACGTTTTACGTTATATCGTTATAGTATATAACGTTATACGTTACATCGATATAGTATATAACGTTTTACGTTAAATCGATATAGTATATAACGTTATACGTTATATCGTTATCGTATATAACGTTATACGTTATATCGTTATAGTACATAACGTTAAACGTTATATCGTTATAGTATATAACGTTTTACGTTATATCGTTATAGCATATAACGTTATACGTTATATCGTAATAATACATAACGTTATACGTTATATCGTAATACTACATAACGTTATACGTTATATCGTAATACTACATAACGTTATACGTTATATCGTTATAGTATATAACGTTATACGTTATAACGATATAGTTTATAACGTTATACGTTATATCGATATAGTCTATAACGTTTTACGTTACATCGATATAGTATATAACGTTTTACGTTAAATCGATATAGTATATAACGTTATACGTTATATCGTTATCGTATATAACGTTATACGTTATATCGTTATAGTACATAACGTTAAACGTTATATCGTTATCGTATATAACGTTATACGTTATATCGCTATCGTATATAACGTTATACGTTATATCGTTATCGTATATAACGTTATACGGTATATCGTTATAGTATATAACGTTATACGTTATATCGTAATACTACATAACGTTATACGTTATAACGATATAGTTTATAACGTTATACGTTATATCGTTATCGTATATAACGTTATACGTTATATCGTTATAGTACATAACGTTATACGTTATATCGTTATCGTATATAACGTTTTACGTTATATCGTTATAGTACATAACGTTATACGTTATATCGTTATCGTATATAACGTTATACGTTATAACGATATAGTTTTTAACGTTATACGTTATATCGTTATCGTATATAACGTTATACGTTATATCGTTATCGTATATAACGTTTTACGTTATATCGTTATAGTATATAACGTTTTACGTTATATCGTTATGGTATATAATGTTATGCGTTATATCGTTATCGTATATAACGTTATACGTTATATCGTAATACTACATAACGTTATACGTTATATCGTAATACTACATAACGTTATACGTTATATCGTTATCGTATATAACGTTATACGTTATATCGTTATAGTATATAACGTTATACGTTATATCGTTACAGTATATAACGTTATACGTTATATCGTTATAGCATATAACGTTATACGTTATATCGATATAGTATATAACGTTATACGTTATATGGATATAGCATATAACGTTATACGTTATAACGATATAGTTTATAACGTTATTCGTTATATCGTTATCGTATATAACGTTATACGTTATATCGTTATCGTATATAACGTTTTACGTTATATCGTTATAGTATATAACGTTTTACGTTATATCGTTATGGTATATAACGTTATGCGTTATATCGTTATCGTATATAACGTTATACGTTATATCGTAATACTACATAACGTTATACGTTATATCGTAATACTACATAACGTTATACGTTATAACGATATAGTTTATAACGTTATACGTTATATCGTTATCGTATATAACGTTATACGTTATATCGTTATAGTACATAATGTTATACGATATATCGTTATCGTATATAACGTTTTACGTTATATCGTTATAGTACATAATGTTATACGATATATCGTTATCGTATATAACGTTTTACGTTATATCGTTATAGTACATAATGTTATACGATATATCGTTATCGTATATAACGTTTTACGTTATATCGTTATAGTTCATAACGTTATACGTTATATCGTTATCGTATATAACGTTATACGTTATATCGATATCGTATATAACGTTTTACGTTATATCGTTAGAGTATATAACGTTATACGTTATATCGTTATAGTACATAACGTTATACGTTATATCGTTATCGTATATAACGTTATACGTTATATCGCTATCGTATATAACGTTATCCGTTATATCGATATAGTATATAACGTTATACGTTATATCGTTATCGTATATAACGTTATACGGTATATCGTTATAGTATATAACGTTATACGTTATATCGATATAGTATATAACGTTATGCGTTATATCGCTATCGTATATAACGTTATACGTTATATCGTTATCGTATATAACATTATACGGTATATCGTTATAGTATATAACGTTATACGTTATATCGTAATACTACATAACGTTATACGTTATATAGTAATACTACATAACGTTATACGTTATATCGTAATACTACATAACGTTATACGTTATAACGATATAGTTTATAACGTTATACGTTATATCGTTATCGTATATAACGCTATACGTTATATCGTTATCGTATATAACGTTATACGTTATATCGATATCGTATATAACGTTATACGTTATATCGCTATCGTATATAACGTTTTACGTTATATCGTTATAGTACATAACGTTATACGTTATATCGTTATCGTATATAACGTTTTACGTTATATCGTTATAGTACATAACGTTATACGTTATATCGTTATCGTATATAACGTTTTACGTTACATCGTTATAGTATATAACGTTATACGTTATATGGATATAGCATATAACGTTATACGTTATATCGTAATACTACATAACGTTATACGTTATAACGATATAGTTTATAACGTTATACGTTATATCGTTATCGTATATAACGCTATACGTTATATCGTTATCGTATATAACGTTATACGTTATATCGATATCGTATATAACGTTATACGGTATATCGATATCGTATATAACGTTATACGTTATATCGCTATCGTATATAACGTTATCCGTTATATCGTTATCGTATATAACGTTATACGTTATATCGTTATAGTACATAACGTTATACGTTATATCGTTATCGTATATAACGTTATACGTTATATCGTTATCGTATATAACGTTATACGTTATATCGTTATAGTACATAACGTTATACGTTATATCGTTATCGTATATAACGTTGTACGTTATATCGTTATAGTACATAACGTTATACGTTATATCGATATAGTATATAACGTTATACGTTATAACGATATAGTTTTTAACGTTATACGTTATATCGTTATCGTATATAACGTTATACGTTATATCGTTATAGTACATAACGTTATACGTTATATCGTTATCGTATATAACGTTATACATTATATCGATATAGTATATAACGTTATACGTTATAACGTTATCGTATATAACGTTTGACGTTATATCGTTATAGTATATAACGTTATACGTTATATCGATATAGCATATCACGTTATACGTTATATCGATATCGTATATAACGTTTTACGTTATATCGTTATAGTATATAACGTTATACGTTATAACGATATAGTTTATAACGTTATACGTTATATCGATATAGTATATAACGTTTTACGTTATATCGTTATAGTATATAACGTTTTACGTTATATCGTTATAGTATATAACGTTATGCGTTATATCGTTATCGTATATAACGTTATACGTTATATCGTAATACTACATAACGTTATACGTTATATCGTAATACTACATAACGTTATACGTTATATCGTTATAGTATATAACGTTATACGTTATATCGATATAGTATATAACGTTTTACGTTATATCGTTATAGTATATAACGTTATACGTTACATCGATATAGTATATAACGTTTTACGTTAAATCGATATAGTATATAACGTTATACGTTATATCGTTATCGTATATAACGTTATACGTTATATCGTTATAGTACATAACGTTAAACGTTATATCGTTATAGTATATAACGTTTTACGTTATATCGTTATAGCATATAACGTTATACGTTATATCGTAATAATACAAAGCGTTATACGTTATATCGTAATACTACATAACGTTATACGTTATATCGTAATACTACATAACGTTATACGTTATATCGTTATAGTATATAACGTTATACGTTATAACGATATAGTTTATAACGTTATACGTTATATCGATATAGTATATAACGTTTTACGTTACATCGATATAGTATATAACGTTTTACGTTAAATCGATATAGTATATAACGTTATACGTTATATCGTTATCGTATATAACGTTATACGTTATATCGTTGTAGTACATAACGTTAAACGTTATATCGTTATCGTATATAACGTTATACGGTATATCGTTATAGTATATAACGTTATACGTTATATCGTAATACTACATAACGTTATACGTTATAACGATATAGTTTATAACGTTATACGTTATATCGTAATAATACATAACGTTATACGTTATATCGTAATACTACATAACGTTATACGTTATATCGTAATACTACATAACGTTATACGTTACATCGATATAGTATATAACGTTTTACGTTAAATCGATATAGTATATAACGTTATACGTTATATCGTTATAGTATATAACGTTATACGTTACATCGATATAGTATATAACGTTTTACGTTAAATCGATATAGTATATAACGTTATACATTATATCGATATAGTATATAACGTTATACGTTATAACGATATAGATTTTAACGTTATACGTTATATCGTTATCGTATATAACGTTATATGTTATATCATTATAGTACATAACGTTATACGTTATATCGTTATAGTATATAACGTTATACGTTATATCGATATAGTATATAACGTTTTACGTTATATCGTTATAGTATATAACGTTATACGTTATATGGATATAGCATACAACGTTATACGTTATATCGTAATAATACATAACGTTATACGTTATATCGTAATACTACATAACGTTATACGTTATATCGTTATAGTATATAACGTTATACGTTATAACGATATAGTTTATAACGTTTTACGTTATATCGTTATAGTACATAACGTTATACGTTTTATCGTTATCGTATATAACGTTATACGTTATATCGATATCGTATATAACGTTTTACGTTATATCGTTATAGTATATAACGTTATACGTTATATCGGTATAGTACATAACGTTATACGTTATATCGTTATCGTATATAACGTTATACGTTATATCGCTATCGTATATAACGTTATCCGTTATATCGTAATACTACATAACGTTATACGTTATATCGTAATACTACATAACGTTATACGTTATATCGTTATCGTATATAACGTTATACGTTATATCGTTATCGTATATAACGTTATACGTTATAACGATATATTTTATAACGTTATACGTTATATCGTTATCGTATATAACGTTATACGTTATATCGTAATACTACATAACGTTATACGTTATATCGTAATACTACATAACGTTATACGTTATATCGTTATCGTATATAACGTTATACGTTATATCGTTATAGTATACAACGTTATACGTTATAACGATATATTTTATAACGTTATACGTTATATCGTTATCGTATATAACGTTTTACGTTATATCGTTATAGTATATAACGTTTTACGTTATATCGTTATAGTATATAACGTTATGCGTTATATCGTTATCGTATATAACGTTATACGTTATATCGTAATACTACATAACGTTATACGTTATATCGTAATACTACATAACGTTATACGTTATATCGTTATCGTATATAACGTTATACGTTATATCGTTATAGTATATAACGTTATACGTTATAACGATATATTTTATAACGTTATACGTTATATCGTTATCGTATATAACGTTTTACGTTATATCGTTATAGTATATAACGTTATACGTTATATCGATATACTATATAACGTTATACGTTATAACGTTATCGTATATAACGCTTTACGTTATATCGTTATAGTATATAACGTTATACGTTATATCGATATAGCATAACACGTTATACGTTATAACGATATAGCTTATAACGTTATACGTTATATCGTTATCGTATATAACGTTTTACGTTATATCGTTATAGTATATAACGTTATACATTATATCGATATAGTATATAACGTTATACGTTATAACGATATAGTTTTTAACGTTATACGTTATATCGTTATCGTATATAACGTTATATGTTATATCGTTATAGTACATAACGTTATACGTTATATCGTTATAGTATATAACGTTATACGTTATATCGATATAGTATATAACGTTTTACGTTATATCGTTATAGTATATAACGTTATACGTTATATGGATATAGCATACAACGTTATACGTTATATCGTAATAATACATAACGTTATACGTTATATCGTAATACTACATAACGTTATACGTTATATCGTAATACTACATAACGTTATACGTTATATCGTTATAGTATATAACGTTATACGTTATAACGATATAGTTTATAACGTTATACGTTATATCGATATAGTATATAACGTTTTACGTTACATCGATATAGTATATAACGTTTTACGTTATATCGATATAGTATATAACGTTATACGTTATATCGTTATAGTATATAACGTTATACGTTATATCGATATAGCATATCACGTTATACGTTATAACGATATAGTATATAACGTTATACGTTATATCGTTATAGTACATAACGTTATACGTTATATCGTTATCGTATATAACGTTTTACGTTATATCGTTATAGTACATAACGTTATACGTTATATCGTTATCGTATATAACGTTATACGTTATATCGATATCGTATATAACGTTTTACGTTATATCGTTATCGTATATAACGTTTTACGTTATATCGTTATAGTATATAACGTTATGCGTTATATCGTTATCGTATATAACGTTATACGTTATATCGTAATACTACATAACGTTATACGTTATATCGTAATACTACATAACGTTATACGTTATATCGTTATCGTATATAACGTTATACGTTATATCGTTATAGTATACAACGTTATACGTTATAACGATATATTTTATAACGTTGTACGTTATATCGTTATCGTATATAACGTTTTACGTTATATCGTTATAGTATATAACGTTATACATTATATCGATATAGTATATAACGTTATACGTTATAACGATATAGTTTTTAACGTTATACGTTATATCGTTATCGTATATAACGTTATACGTTATATCGTTATAGTACATAACGTTATACGTTATATCGTTATCGTATATAACGTTATACATTATATCGATATAGTATATAACGTTATACGTTATATCGCTATCGTATATAACGTTATACATTATATCGATATAGTATATAACGTTATACGTTATATCGCTATCGTATATAACGTTATACGTTATATCGTTATCGTATATAACGTTATACGGTATATCGTTATAGTACATAACGTTATACGTTATATCGTTATAGTATATAACGTTATACGTTATATCGATATAGTATATAACGTTTTACGTTATATCGTTATAGTATATAACGTTATACGTTATATGGATATAGCATACAACGTTATACGTTATATCGTAATAATACATAACGTTATACGTTATATCGTAATACTACATAACGTTATACGTTATATCGTTATAGTATATAACGTTATACGTTATAACGATATAGTTTATAACGTTATACGTTATATCGATATAGTATATAACGTTATACGTTATATCACTATCGTATATAACGTTATACGTTATATCGTTATCGTATATAACGTTATACGGTATATCGTTATAGTATATAACGTTATACGTTATATCGTTATAGTATACAACGTTATACGTTATAACGATATAGTTATTACGTTATACGTTATATCGTTATCGTATATAACGTTATACGTTATATCGTTATAGTACATAACGTTATACGTTATATCGTTATCGTATATAACGTTTTACGTTATATCGTTATAGTACATAACGTTATACGTTATATCGTCATCGTATATAACGTTATACGTTATATCGATATCGTATATAACGTTTTACGTTATATCGTTATAGTATATAACGTTATGCGTTATATCGTTATCGTATATAACGTTATACGTTATATCGTAATACAACATAACGTTATACGTTATATCGTAATACTACATAACGTTATACGTTATATCGTTATCGTATATAACGTTATACGTTATATCGTTATAGTATACAACGTTATACGTTATAACGATATATTTTATAACGTTGTACGTTATATCGTTATCGTATATAACGTTTTACGTTATATCGTTATAGTATATAACGTTATACATTATATCGATATAGTATATAACGTTATACGTTATAACGATATAGTTTTTAACGTTATACGTTATATCGTTATCGTATATAACGTTATACGTTATATCGTTATAGTACATAACGTTATACGTTATATCGTTATCGTATATAACGTTATACATTATATCGATATAGTATATAACGTTATACGTTATATCGCTATCGTATATAACGTTATACATTATATCGATATAGTATATAACGTTATACGTTATATCGCTATCGTATATAACGTTATACGTTATATCGTTATCGTATATAACGTTATACGGTATATCGTTATAGTACATAACGTTATACGTTATATCGTTATCGTATATAACGTTATACGTTATAACGATATATTTTATAACGTTATACGTTATATCGTTATCGTATATAACGTTATACGTTATATCGTAATACTACATAACGTTATACGTTATATCGTAATACTACATAACGTTATACGTTATATCGTTATCGTATATAACGTTATACGTTATATCGTTATAGTATACAACGTTATACGTTATAACGATATATTTTATAACGTTATACGTTATATCGTTATCGTATATAACGTTTTACGTTATATCGTTATAGTATATAACGTTTTACGTTATATCGTTATAGTATATAACGTTATGCGTTATATCGTTATCGTATATAACGTTATACGTTATATCGTAATACTACATAACGTTATACGTTATATCGTAATACTACATAACGTTATACGTTATATCGTTATCGTATATAACGTTATACGTTATATCGTTATAGTATACAACGTTATACGTTATAACGATATATTTTATAACGTTGTACGTTATATCGTTATCGTATATAACGTTATACGTTATATCGTTATAGTATATAACGTTATTCGTTACATCGTTACAGTATATAACGTTATACGTTATATCGTTATAGCATATAACGTTATACGTTATATCGATATAGTATATAACGTCATACGTTATATGGATATAGCATATAACGTTATACGTTATAACGATATAGTTTATAACGTTATACGTTATATCGTTATCGTATATAACGTTATACGTTATATCGTTATCGTATATAACGTTTTACGTTATATCGATATAGTATATAACGTTAAACGTTATATCGATATAGTATATAACGTTATACGTTATATCGTTATCGTATATAACGTTTTACGTTACATCGTTATAGTATATAACGTGATACGTTATATGGATATAGCATATAACGTTATACGTTATATCGTAATACAACATAACGTTATACGTTATATCGTAATACTACATAACGTTATACGTTATATCGTAATACTACATAACGTTATACGTTATATCGTAATACTACATAACGTTATACGTTATATCGTTATCGTATATAACGTTATACGTTATATCGTTATAGTATATAACGCTATACGTTATAACGATATATTTTATAGCGTTATACGTTATATCGTTATCGTATATAACGTTTTACGTTATATCGTTATAGTATATAACGTTATACGTTATATCGATATAGCATATCACGTTATACGTTATAACGATATAGCTTATAACGTTATACGTTATATCGTTATCGTATATAACGTTATACGTTATATCGTTATAGCATATAACGTTATACGTTATATCGATATAGTATATAACGTCATACGTTATATGGATATAGCATATAACGTTATACGTTATAACGATATAGTTTATAACGTTATACGTTATATCGTTATCGTATATAACGTTATACGTTATATCGTTATCGTATATAACGTTTTACGTTATATCGTTATGGTATATAATGTTATGCGTTATATCGTTATCGTATATAACGTTATACGTTATATCGTAATACTACATAACGTTATACGTTATATCGTTATAGTATATAACGTTTTACGTTGTATCGTTATGGTATATAACGTTATGCGTTATATCGATATAGTATATAACGTTATGCGTTATATCGTTATCGTATATAACGTTATACGTTATATCGTTATCGTATATAACGTTAAACGTTATATCGATATAGTATATAACGTTATACGTTATAACGATATAGTTTATAACGTTATACGTTATATCGTTATCGTATATAACGTTATACGTTATATCGCTATCGTATATAACGTTATACGTTATATCGTTATAGTACATAACGTTATACGTTATATCGTTATGGTATATAACGTTATGCGTTATATCGTTATCGTATATAACGTTATACGTTATATCGCTATCGTATATAACGTTATCCGTTATATCGATATAGTATATAACGTTATACGTTATATCGTTATCGTATATAACGTTATACGGTATATCGTTATAGTATATAACGTTATACGTTATATCGATATAGTATATAACGTTATGCGTTATATCGATATCGTATATAACGTTATACGTTATATCGTTATCGTATATAACATTATACGGTATATCGTTATAGTATATAACGTTATACGTTATATCGTAATACTACATAACGCTATACGTTATATAGTAATACTACATAACGTTATACGTTATATCGTAATACTACATAACGTTATACGTTATAACGATATAGTTTATAACGTTATACGTTATATCGTTATAGTACATAACGTTATACGTTATATCGTTATCGTATATAACGTTATACGTTATATCGATATCGTATATAACGTTATACGTTATATCGCTATCGTATATAACGTTATCCGTTATATCGTTATCGTATATAACGTTATACGTTATATCGTTATAGTACATAACGTTATACGTTATATCGTTATCGTATATAACGTTTTACGTTATATCGTTATAGTACATAACGTTATACGTTATATCGTTATCGTATATAACGTTTTACGTTACATCGTTATAGTATATAACGTGATACGTTATATGGATATAGCATATAACGTTATACGTTATATCGTAATACTACATAACGTTATACGTTATATCGTAATACTACATAACGTTATACGTTATATCGTAATACTACATAACGTTATACGTTATATCGTAATACTACATAACGTTATACGTTATATCGTTATCGTATATAACGTTATACGTTATATCGTTATAGTATATAACGTTATACGTTATAACGATATATTTTATAACGTTATACGTTATAACGATATATTTTATAACGTTATACGTTATATCGTTATCGTATATAACGTTTTACGTTATATCGTTATAGTATATAACGTTATACGTTATATCGATATAGCATATCACGTTATACGTTATAACGATATAGCTTATAACGTTATACGTTATATCGTTATCGTATATAACGTTATACGTTATATCGTTATAGTACATAACGTTGTACGTTATATCGTTATCGTATATAACGTTGTACGTTATATCGTTATAGTACATGACGTTATACGTTATATCGTTATCGTATATAACGTTATACGTTATATCGTTATCGTATATAACGTTATACATTATATCGATATAGTATATAACGTTATCCGTTATAACGATATAGTTTATAACGTTATACGTTATATCGTTATCGTATACAACGTTATACGTTATATCGTTATAGTACATGACGTTATACGTTATATCGTTATCGTATATAACGATATACGTTACATCGCTATCGTATATAACGTTATACGTTATATCGTTATCGTATATAACGTTATACGTTATATGGATATAGCATATAACGTTATACGTTATAACGATATAGTTTATAACGTTATACGTTATATCGTTATCGTATATAACGTTATACGTTATATCGTTATCGTATATAACGTTTTACGTTATATCGTTATAGTATATAACGTTTTACGTTATATCGTTATAGTGTATAACGTTATGCGTTATATCGTTATCGTATATAACGTTATACGTTATATCGTAATACTACATAACGATATACGTTATATCGTTATAGTATATAACGTTATACGTTATATCGATATAGTATATAACGTTTTACGTTATATCGTTATAGTATATAACGTTATACGTTACATCGTTATAGTACATAATGTTATACGATATATCGTTATCGTATATAACGTTTTACGTTATATCGTTATAGTTCATAACGTTATACGTTATATCGTTATCGTATATAACGTTATACGTTATATCGATATCGTATATAACGTTTTACGTTATATCGTTAGAGTATATAACGTTATACGTTATATCGTTATAGTACATAACGTTATACGTTATATCGTTATCGCATATAACGTTATACGTTATATCGCTATCGTATATAACGTTATACGTTATATCGTTATAGTATATAACGTTATACGTTATATCGTTATCGTATATAACGTTATACGGTATATCGTTATAGTATATAACGTTATACGTTATATCGTAATACTACATAACGTTATACGTTATATCGTAATACTACATAACGTTATACGTTATAACGATATAGTTTATAACGTTATAGGTTATATCGTTATCGTATATAACGTTATACGTTATATCGATATCGTATATAACGTTTTACGTTATATCGTTAGAGTATATAACGTTATACGTTATATCGTTATAGTACATAACGTTATACGTTATATCGTTATCGTATATAACGTTATACGTTATATCGCTATCGTATATAACGTTATCCGTTATATCGATATAGTATATAACGTTATACGTTATATCGTTATCGTATATAACGTTATACGGTATATCGTTATAGTATATAACGTTATACGTTATATCGATATAGTATATAACGTTATGCGTTATATCGCTATCGTATATAACGTTATACGTTATATCGTTATCGTATATAACATTATACGGTATATCGTTATAGTATATAACGTTATACGTTATATCGTTATAGTATATAACGTTATACGTTATATCGTTATAGTATATAACGTTATACGTTATAACGATATATTTTATAACGTTATACGTTATATCGTTATCGTATATAACGTTTTACGTTATATCGTTATAGTATATAACGTTATACGTTATATCGTAATACTACATAACGTTATACGTTATATCGTTATCGTATATAACGTTATACGTTATATCGTTATAGTATATAACGTTATACGTTATAACGATATATTTTATAGCGTTATACGTTATATCGTTATCGTATATAACGTTTTACGTTATATCGTTATAGTATATAACGTTATACGTTATATCGATATAGCATATCACGTTATACGTTATAACGATATAGCTTATAACGTTATACGTTATATCGTTATCGTATATAACGTTATACGTTATATCGTTATAGCATATAACGTTATACGTTATATCGATATAGTATATAACGTCATACGTTATATGGATATAGCATATAACGTTATACGTTATAACGATATAGTTTATAACGTTATACGTTATATCGTTATCGTATATAACGTTATACGTTATATCGTTATCGTATATAACGTTTTACGTTATATCGTTATGGTATATAATGTTATGCGTTATATCGTTATTGTATATAACGTTATACGTTATATCGTAATACTACATAACGTTATACGTTATATCGTTATAGTATATAACGTTTTACGTTGTATCGTTATGGTATATAACGTTATGCGTTATATCGATATAGTATATAACGTTATGCGTTATATCGCTATCGTATATAACGTTATACGTTATATCGTTATCGTATATAACGTTAAACGTTATATCGATATAGTATATAACGTTATACGTTATAACGATATAGTTTATAACGTTATACGTTATATCGTTATCGTATATAACGTTATACGTTATATCGCTATCGTATATAACGTTATACGTTATATTGTTATAGTACATAACGTTATACGTTATATCGTTATCGTATATAACGTTATACGTTATATCGTTATCGTATATAACGTTATACGTTATATCGCTATCGTATATAACGTTATCCGTTATATCGATATAGTATATAACGTTATACGTTATATCGTTATCGTATATAACGTTATACGGTATATCGTTATAGTATATAACGTTATACGTTATATCGATATAGTATATAACGTTATGCGTTATATCGCTATCGTATATAACGTTATACGTTATATCGTTATCGTATATAACATTATACGGTATATCGTTATAGTATATAACGTTATACGTTATATCGTAATACTACATAACGCTATACGTTATATAGTAATACTACATAACGTTATACGTTATATCGTAATACTACATAACGTTATACGTTATAACGATATAGTTTATAACGTTATACGTTATATCGTTATCGTATATAACGTTATACGTTATATCGTTATCGTATATAACGTTATACGTTATATCGATATCGTATATAACGTTATACGTTATATCGCTATCGTATATAACGTTATCCGTTATATCGTTATCGTATATAACGTTATACGTTATATCGTTATAGTACATAACGTTATACGTTATATCGTTATCGTATATAACGTTTTACGTTATATCGTTATAGTACATAACGTTATACGTTATATCGTTATCGTATATAACGTTTTACGTTACATCGTTATAGTATATAACGTGATACGTTATATGGATATAGCATATAACGTTATACGTTATATCGTAATACTACATAACGTTATACGTTATATCGTAATACTACATAACGTTATACGTTATATCGTAATACTACATAACGTTATACGTTATATCGTAATACTACATAACGTTATACGTTATATCGTAATACTACATAACGTTATACGTTATATCGTTATCGTATATAACGTTATACGTTATATCGTTATAGTATATAACGTTATACGTTATAACGATATATTTTATAACGTTATACGTTATAACGATATATTTTATAACGTTATACGTTATATCGTTATCGTATATAACGTTTTACGTTATATCGTTATAGTATATAACGTTATACGTTATATCGATATAGCATATCACGTTATACGTTATAACGATATAGCTTATAACGTTATACGTTATATCGTTATCGTATATAACGTTATACGTTATATCATTATAGTACATAACGTTGTACGTTATATCGTTATCGTATATAACGTTGTACGTTATATCGTTATAGTACATGACGTTATACGTTATATCGTTATCGTATATAACGTTATACGTTATATCGTTATCGTATATAACGTTATACATTATATCGATATAGTATATAACGTTATCCGTTATAACGATATAGTTTATAACGTTATACGTTATATCGTTATCGTATACAACGTTATACGTTATATCGTTATAGTACATGACGTTATACGTTATATCGTTATCGTATATAACGATATACGTTATATCGCTATCGTATATAACGTTATACGTTATATCGTTATCGTATATAACGTTATACGTTATATGGATATAGCATATAACGTTATACGTTATAACGATATAGTTTATAACGTTATACGTTATATCGTTATCGTATATAACGTTATACGTTATATCGTTATCGTATACAACGTTATACGTTATATCGTTATAGTACATGACGTTATACGTTATATCGTTATCGTATATAACGATATACGTTATATCGCTATCGTATATAACGTTATACGTTATATCGTTATCGTATATAACGTTATACGTTATATGGATATAGCATATAACGTTATACGTTATAACGATATAGTTTATAACGTTATACGTTATATCGTTATCGTATATAACGTTATACGTTATATCGTTATCGTATATAACGTTTTACGTTATATCGTTATAGTATATAACGTTTTACGTTATATCGATATAATGTATAACGTTATGCGTTATATCGTTATCGTATATAACGTTATACGTTATATCGTAATACTACATAACGATATACGTTATATCGTTATAGTATATAACGTTATACGTTATATCGATATAGTATATAACGTTTTACGTTATATCGTTATAGTATATAACGTTATACGTTACATCGTTATAGTACATAATGTTATACGATATATCGTTATCGTATATAACGTTTTACGTTATATCGTTATAGTTCATAACGTTATACGTTATATCGTTATCGTATATAACGTTATACGTTATATCGATATCGTATATAACGTTTTACGTTATATCGTTAGAGTATATAACGTTATACGTTATATCGTTATAGTACATAACGTTATACGTTATATCGTTATCGCATATAACGTTATACGTTATATCGCTATCGTATATAACGTTATCCGTTATATCGATATAGTATATAACGTTAAACGTTATATCGTTATCGTATATAACGTTATACGGTATATCGTTATAGTATATAACGTTATACGTTATATCGTAATACTACATAACGTTATACGTTATATCGTAATACTACATAACGTTATACGTTATAACGATATAGTTTATAACGTTATAGGTTATATCGTTATCGTATATAACGTTATACGTTATATCGATATCGTATATAACGTTTTACGTTATATCGTTAGAGTATATAACGTTATACGTTATATCGTTATAGTACATAACGTTATACGTTATATCGTTATCGTATATAACGTTATACGTTATATCGCTATCGTATATAACGTTATCCGTTATATCGATATAGTATATAACGTTATACGTTATATCGTTATCGTATATAACGTTATACGGTATATCGTTATAGTATATAACGTTATACGTTATATCGATATAGTATATAACGTTATGCGTTATATCGCTATCGTATATAACGTTATACGTTATAACGATATCGTATATAACGTTATACGGTATATCGTTATAGTATATAACGTTATACGTTATATCGTAATACTACATAACGTTATACGTTATATAGTAATACTACATAACGTTATACGTTATATCGTAATACTACATAACGTTATACGTTATAACGATATAGTTTATAACGTTATACGTTATATCGTTATCGTATATAACGCTATACGTTATATCGTTATCGTATATAACGTTATACGTTATATCGATATCGTATATAACGTTATACGTTATATCGCTATCGTATATAACGTTATCCGTTATATCGTTATCGTATATAACGTTATACGTTATAACGATATAGTTTTTAACGTTATACGTTATATCGTTATCGTATATAACGTTATACGTTATATCGTTATAGTACATAACGTTATACGTTATATCGTTATCGTATATAACGTTGTACGTTATATCGTTATAGTACATAACGTTATACGTTATATCGATATAGTATATAACGTTATACGTTATAACGATATAGTTTTTAACGTTATACGTTATAACGTTATCGTATATAACGTTATACGGTATATCGTTATAGTATATAACGTTATACGTTATATCGTAATACTACATAACGTTATACGTTATATAGTAATACTACATAACGTTATACGTTATATCGTAATACTACATAACGTTATACGTTATAACGATATAGTTTATAACGTTATACGTTATATCGTTATAGTACATAACGTTATACGTTATATCGATATAGTATATAACGTTATACGTTATAACGATATAGTTTTTAACGTTATACGTTATATCGTTATCGTATATAACGTTATACGTTATATCGTTATAGTACATAACGTTATACGTTATATCGTTATCGTATATAACGTTGTACGTTATATCGTTATAGTACATAACGTTATACGTTATAACGATATAGTTTTTAACGTTATACGTTATATCGTTATCGTATATAACGTTATACGTTATATCGCTATCGTATATAACGTTATCCGTTATATCGATATAGTATATAACGTTAAACGTTATATCGTTATCGTATATAACGTTATACGGTATATCGTTATAGTATATAACGTTATACGTTATATCGTAATACTACATAACGTTATACGTTATATCGTAATACTACATAACGTTATACGTTATAACGATATAGTTTATAACGTTATAGGTTATATCGTTATCGTATATAACGTTATACGTTATATCGATATCGTATATAACGTTTTACGTTATATCGTTAGAGTATATAACGTTATACGTTATATCGTTATAGTACATAACGTTATACGTTATATCGTTATCGTATATAACGTTATACGTTATATCGCTATCGTATATAACGTTATCCGTTATATCGATATAGTATATAACGTTATACGTTATATCGTTATCGTATATAACGTTATACGGTATATCGTTATAGTATATAACGTTATACGTTATATCGATATAGTATATAACGTTATGCGTTATATCGCTATCGTATATAACGTTATACGTTATATCGTTATCGTATATAACATTATACGGTATATCGTTATAGTATATAACGTTATACGTTATATCGTAATACTACATAACGTTATACGTTATATAGTAATACTACATAACGTTATACGTTATATCGTAATACTACATAACGTTATACGTTATAACGATATAGTTTATAACGTTATACGTTATATCGTTATCGTATATAACGCTATACGTTATATCGTTATCGTATATAACGTTATACGTTATATCGATATCGTATATAACGTTATACGTTATATCGCTATCGTATATAACGTTATCCGTTATATCGTTATCGTATATAACGTTATACGTTATAACGATATAGTTTTTAACGTTATACGTTATATCGTTATCGTATATAACGTTATACGTTATATCGTTATAGTACATAACGTTATACGTTATATCGTTATCGTATATAACGTTGTACGTTATATCGTTATAGTACATAACGTTATACGTTATATCGATATAGTATATAACGTTATACGTTATAACGATATAGTTTTTAACGTTATACGTTATAACGTTATCGTATATAACGTTATACGGTATATCGTTATAGTATATAACGTTATACGTTATATCGTAATACTACATAACGTTATACGTTATATAGTAATACTACATAACGTTATACGTTATATCGTAATACTACATAACGTTATACGTTATAACGATATAGTTTATAACGTTATACGTTATATCGTTATAGTACATAACGTTATACGTTATATCGATATAGTATATAACGTTATACGTTATAACGATATAGTTTTTAACGTTATACGTTATATCGTTATCGTATATAACGTTATACGTTATATCGTTATAGTACATAACGTTATACGTTATATCGTTATCGTATATAACGTTGTACGTTATATCGTTATAGTACATAACGTTATACGTTATATCGATATAGTATATAACGTTATACGTTATAACGATATAGTTTTTAACGTTATACGTTATAACGTTATCGTATATAACGTTGTACGTTATATCGTTATAGTACATAACGTTATACGTTATATCGATATAGTATATAACGTTATACGTTATAACGATATAGTTTTTAACGTTATACGTTATAACGTTATCGTATATAACGTTATACGGTATATCGTTATAGTATATAACGTTATACGTTATATCGTAATACTACATAACGTTATACGTTATAACGATATAGTTTATAACGTTATACGTTATATCGTTATCGTATATAACGTTATACGTTATATCGTTATAGTACATAACGTTATACGTTATATCGTTATAGTACATAACGTTATACGTTATATCGTTATCGCATATAACGTTATACGTTATATCGCTATCGTATATAACGTTATCCGTTATATCGATATAGTATATAACGTTATACGTTATATCGTTATCGTATATAACGTTATACGGTATATCGTTATAGTATATAACGTTATACGTTATATCGTAATACTACATAACGTTATACGTTATATCGTAATACTACATAACGTTATACGTTATAACGATATAGTTTATAACGTTATAGGTTATATCGTTATCGTATATAACGTTATACGTTATATCGATATCGTATATAACGTTTTACGTTATATCGTTAGAGTATATAACGTTATACGTTATATCGTTATAGTACATAACGTTATACGTTATATCGTTATCGTATATAACGTTATACGTTATATCGCTATCGTATATAACGTTATCCGTTATATCGATATAGTATATAACGTTATACGTTATATCGTTATCGTATATAACGTTATACGTTATATCGTTATAGTACATAACGTTATACGTTATATCGTTATCGTATATAACGTTTTACGTTACATCGATATAGTATATAACGTTTTACGTTAAATCGATATAGTATATAACGTTATACGTTATATCGTTATCGTATATAACGTTATACGGTATATCGTTATAGTATATAACGTTATACGTTATATCGTAATACTACATAACGTTATACGTTATAACGATATAGTTTATAACGTTATACGTTATATCGTAATAATACATAACGTTATACGTTATATCGTAATACTACATAACGTTATACGTTATATCGTAATACTACATAACGTTATACGTTACATCGATATAGTATATAACGTTTTACGTTAAATCGATATAGTATATAACGTTATACGTTATATCGTTATCGTATATAACGTTATACGTTATATCGTTATAGTACATAACGTTAAACGTTATATCGTTATAGTATATAACGTTTTACGTTATATCGTTATAGCATATAACGTTATACGTTATATCGTAATAATACATAACGTTATACGTTATATCGTAATACTACATAACGTTATACGTTATATCGTAATACTACATAACGTTATACGTTATATCGTTATAGTATATAACGTTATACGTTATAACGATATAGTTTATAACGTTATACGTTATATCGATATAGTATATAACGTTTTACGTTATATCGTTATAGTATATAACGTTTTACGTTATATCGTTATAGTATATAACGTTATGCGTTATATCGTTATCGTATATAACGTTATACGTTATATCGTAATACTACATAACGTTATACGTTATATCGTAATACTACATAACGTTATACGTTATATCGTTATAGTATATAACGTTATACGTTATATCGATATAGTATATAACGTTTTACGTTATATCGTTATAGTATATAACGTTATACGTTACATCGATATAGTATATAACGTTTTACGTTAAATCGATATAGTATATAACGTTATACGTTATATCGTTATAGTATATAACGTTATACGTTATATCGTTATAGTATATAACGTTATACGTTATAACGATATAGTTTATAACGTTATACGTTATATCGTTATCGTATATAACGTTTTACGTTACATCGATATAGTATATAACGTTTTACGTTAAATCGATATAGTATATAACGTTATACGTTATATCGTTATCGTATACAACGTTATACGTTATATCGTTATAGTACATGACGTTATACGTTATATCGTTATCGCATATAACGTTATACGTTATAACGATATAGTTTATAACGTTATACGTTATATCGTTATCGTATATAACGTTATACGTTATATCGTTATCGTATATAACGTTTTACGTTATATCGTTATAGTATATAACGTTTTACGTTATATCGTTATAGTGTATAACGTTATGCGTTATATCGTTATCGTATATAACGTTATACGTTATATCGTAATACTACATAACGATATACGTTATATCGTTATAGTATATAACGTTATACGTTATATCGATATAGTATATAACGTTTTACGTTATATCGTTATAGTATATAACGTTATACGTTACATCGTTATAGTACATAATGTTATACGATATATCGTTATCGTATATAACGTTTTACGTTATATCGTTATAGTTCATAACGTTATACGTTATATCGTTATCGTATATAACGTTATACGTTATATCGATATCGTATATAACGTTTTACGTTATATCGTTAGAGTATATAACGTTATACGTTATATCGTTATAGTACATAACGTTATACGTTATATCGTTATCGCATATAACGTTATACGTTATATCGCTATCGTATATAACGTTATCCGTTATATCGATATAGTATATAACGTTATACGTTATATCGTTATCGTATATAACGTTATACGGTATATCGTTATAGTATATAACGTTATACGTTATATCGTAATACTACATAACGTTATACGTTATATCGTAATACTACATAACGTTATACGTTATAACGATATAGTTTATAACGTTATAGGTTATATCGTTATCGTATATAACGTTATACGTTATATCGATATCGTATATAACGTTTTACGTTATATCGTTAGAGTATATAACGTTATACGTTATATCGTTATAGTACATAACGTTATACGTTATATCGTTATCGTATATAACGTTATACGTTATATCGCTATCGTATATAACGTTATCCGTTATATCGATATAGTATATAACGTTATACGTTATATCGTTATCGTATATAACGTTATACGGTATATCGTTATAGTATATAACGTTATACGTTATATCGATATAGTATATAACGTCATGCGTTATATCGCTATCGTATATAACGTTATACGTTATATCGTTATCGTATATAACATTATACGGTATATCGTTATAGTATATAACGTTATACGTTATATCGTAATACTACATAACGTTATACGTTATATAGTAATACTACATAACGTTATACGTTATATCGTAATACTACATAACGTTATACGTTATAACGATATAGTTTATAACGTTATACGTTATATCGTTATCGTATATAACGCTATACGTTATATCGTTATCGTATATAACGTTATACGTTATATCGATATCGTATATAACGTTATACGTTATATCGCTATCGTATATAACGTTATCCGTTACATCGTTATCGTATATAACGTTATACGTTATAACGATATAGTTTTTAACGTTATACGTTATATCGTTATCGTATATAACGTTATACGTTATATCGTTATAGTACATAACGTTATACGTTATATCGTTATCGTATATAACGTTTTACGTTACATCGTTATAGTATATAACGTGATACGTTATATGGATATAGCATATAACGTTATACGTTATATCGTAATACTACATAACGTTATACGTTATATCGTAATACTACATAACGTTATACGTTATATCGTAATACTACATAACGTTATACGTTATATCGTAATACTACATAACGTTATACGTTATATCGTTATCGTATATAACGTTATACGTTATATCGTTATAGTATATAACGTTATACGTTATAACGATATATTTTATAACGTTATACGTTATAACGATATATTTTATAACGTTATACGTTATGTCGTTATCGTATATAACGTTTTACGTTATATCGTTATAGTATATAACGTTATACGTTATATCGATATAGCATATCACGTTATACGTTATAACGATATAGCTTATAACGTTATACGTTATATCGTTATCGTATATAACGTTATACGTTATATCGTTATAGTACATAACGTTGTACGTTATATCGTTATCGTATATAACGTTGTACGTTATATCGTTATAGTACATGACGTTATACGTTATATCGTTATCGTATATAACGTTATACGTTATATCGTTATCGTATATAACGTTATACATTATATCGATATAGTATATAACGTTATCCGTTATAACGATATAGTTTATAACGTTATACGTTATATCGTTATCGTATACAACGTTATACGTTATATCGTTATAGTACATGACGTTATACGTTATATCGTTATCGTATATAACGATATACGATATATCGTTAGAGTATATAACGTTATACGTTATATCGTTATAGTACATAACGTTATACGTTATATCGTTATCGCATATAACGTTATACGTTATATCGCTATCGTATATAACGTTATCCGTTATATCGATATAGTATATAACGTTATACGTTATATCGTTATCGTATATAACGTTATACGGTATATCGTTATAGTATATAACGTTATACGTTATATCGTAATACTACATAACGTTATACGTTATATCGTAATACTACATAACGTTATACGTTATAACGATATAGTTTATAACGTTATAGGTTATATCGTTATCGTATATAACGTTATACGTTATATCGATATCGTATATAACGTTTTACGTTATATCGTTAGAGTATATAACGTTATACGTTATATCGTTATAGTACATAACGTTATACGTTATATCGTTATCGTATATAACGTTATACGTTATATCGCTATCGTATATAACGTTATCCGTTATATCGATATAGTATATAACGTTATACGTTATATCGTTATCGTATATAACGTTATACGGTATATCGTTATAGTATATAACGTTATACGTTATATCGATATAGTATATAACGTTATGCGTTATATCGCTTTCGTATATAACGTTATACGTTATATCGTTATCGTATATAACATTATACGGTATATCGTTATAGTATATAACGTTATACGTTATATCGTAATACTACATAACGTTATACGTTATATAGTAATACTACATAACGTTATACGTTATAACGATATAGTTTATAACGTTATACGTTATATCGTTATCGTATATAACGCTATACGTTATATCGTTATCGTATATAACGTTATACGTTATATCGATATCGTATATAACGTTATACGTTATATCGCTATCGTATATAACGTTATCCGTTATATCGTTATCGTATATAACGTTATACGTTATAACGATATAGTTTTTAACGTTATACGTTATATCGTTATCGTATATAACGTTATACGTTATATCGTTATAGTACATAACGTTATACGTTATATCGTTATCGTATATAACGTTGTACGTTATATCGTTATAGTACATAACGTTATACGTTATATCGATATAGTTTTTAACGTTATACGTTATAACGTTATCGTATATAACGTTATACGGTATATCGTTATAGTATATAACGTTATACGTTATATCGTAATACTACATAACGTTATACGTTATATAGTAATACTACATAACGTTATACGTTATATCGTTATAGTATATAACGTTATACGTTATATCGTTATCGTATATAACGTTGTACGTTATATCGTTATAGTACATAACGTTATACGTTATATCGATATAGTTTTTAACGTTATACGTTATATCGTTATCGTATATAACGTTATACGTTATATCGTTATAGTACATAACGTTATACGTTATAACGATATAGTTTTTAACGTTATACGTTATATCGTTATCGTATATAACGTTATACGTTATATCGTTATAGTACATAACGTTATACGTTATATCGTTATCGTATATAACGTTGTACGTTATATCGTTATAGTACATAACGTTATACGTTATATCGATATAGTATATAACGTTATACGTTATAACGATATAGTTTTTAACGTTATACGTTATAACGTTATCGTATATAACGTTATACGGTATATCGTTATAGTATATAACGTTATACGTTATATCGTAATACTACATAACGTTATACGTTATAACGATATAGTTTATAACGTTATACGTTATATCGTTATCGTATATAACGTTATACGTTATATCGCTATCGTATATAACGTTATACGTTATATCGTTATCGTATATAACGTTTTACGTTACATCGTTATAGTATATAACGTTATACGTTATATGGATATAGCATATAACGTTATACGTTATATCGTAATACTACATAACGTTATACGTTATATCGTAATACTACATAACGTTATACGTTATATCGTAATACTACATAACGTTATACGTTATATCGTAATACTACATAACGTTATACGTTATATCGTTATCGTATATAACGTTATACGTTATATCGTTATAGTATATAACGTTATACGTTATAACGATATATTTTATAACGTTATACGTTAAATCGTTATCGTATATAACGTTTTACGTTATATCGTTATAGTATATAACGTTATACGTTATATCGAAATAGCATATCACGTTATACGTTATAACGATATAGCTTATAACGTTATACGTTATATCGTTATCGTATATAACGTTATACGTTATATCGTTATAGTACATAACGTTATACGTTATATCGTTATCGTATATAACGTTGTACGTTATATCGTTATAGTATATAACGTTATACGTTATATCGATATGGTATATAACGTTATACGTTATAACGATATAGTTTTTAACGTTATACGTTATATCGTTATCGTATATAACGTTATACGTTATATCGTTATAGTACATAACGTTATACGTTATATCGTTATCGTATATAACGTTTTACGTTACATCGATATAGTATATAACGTTTTACGTTAAATCGATATAGTATATAACGTTATACGTTATATCGTTATCGTATATAACGTTATACGGTATATCGTTATAGTATATAACGTTATACGTTATATCGTAATACTACATAACGTTATACGTTATAACGATATAGTTTATAGCGTTATACGTTATATCGTAATAATACATAACGTTATACGTTATATCGTAATACTACATAACGTTATACGTTATATCGTAATACTACATAACGTTATACGTTACATCGATATAGTATATAACGTTTTACGTTAAATCGATATAGTATATAACGTTATACGTTATATCGTTATCGTATATAACGTTATACGTTATATCGTTATAGTACATAACGTTAAACGTTATATCGTTATAGTATATAACGTTTTACGTTATATCGTTATAGCATATAACGTTATACGTTATATCGTAATAATACATAACGTTATACGTTATATCGTAATACTACATAACGTTATACGTTATATCGTAATACTACATAACGTTATACGTTATATCGTTATAGTATATAACGTTATACGTTATAACGATATAGTTTATAACGTTATACGTTATATCGATATAGTATATAACGTTTTACGTTATATCGTTATAGTATATAACGTTTTACGTTATATCGTTATAGTATATAACGTTATGCGTTATATCGTTATCGTATATAACGTTATACGTTATATCGTAATACTACATAACGTTATACGTTATATCGTAATACTACATAACGTTATACGTTATATCGTTATAGTATATAACGTTATACGTTATATCGTAATACTACATAACGTTATACGTTATATAGTAATACTACATAACGTTATACGTTATATCGTAATACTACATAACGTTATACGTTATAACGATATAGTTTATAACGTTATACGTTATATCGTTATCGTATATAACGCTATACGTTATATCGTTATCGTATATAACGTTATACGTTATATCGATATCGTATATAACGTTATACGTTATATCGCTATCGTATATAACGTTATCCGTTATATCGTTATCGTATATAACGTTATACGTTATAACGATATAGTTTTTAACGTTATACGTTATATCGTTATCGTATATAACGTTATACGTTATATCGTTATAGTACATAACGTTATACGTTATATCGTTATCGTATATAACGTTTTACGTTACATCGTTATAGTATATAACGTGATACGTTATATGGATATAGCATATAACGTTATACGTTATATCGTAATACTACATAACGTTATACGTTATATCGTAATACTACATAACGTTATACGTTATATCGTAATACTACATAACGTTATACGTTATATCGTAATACTACATAACGTTATACGTTATATCGTAATACTACATAACGTTATACGTTATATCGTTATCGTATATAACGTTATACGTTATATCGTTATAGTATATAACGTTATACGTTATAACGATATATTTTATAACGTTATACGTTATAACGATATATTTTATAACGTTATACGTTATGTCGTTATCGTATATAACGTTTTACGTTATATCGTTATAGTATATAACGTTATACGTTATATCGATATAGCATATCACGTTATACGTTATAACGATATAGCTTATAACGTTATACGTTATATCGTTATCGTATATAACGTTATACGTTATATCGTTATAGTACATAACGTTGTACGTTATATCGTTATCGTATATAACGTTGTACGTTATATCGTTATAGTACATGACGTTATACGTTATATCGTTATCGTATATAACGTTATACGTTATATCGTTATCGTATATAACGTTATACATTATATCGATATAGTATATAACGTTATCCGTTATAACGATATAGTTTATAACGTTATACGTTATATCGTTATCGTATACAACGTTATACGTTATATCGTTATAGTACATGACGTTATACGTTATATCGTTATCGTATATAACGATATACGTTATATCGCTATCGTATATAACGTTATACGTTATATCGTTATCGTATATAACGTTATACGTTATATGGATATAGCATATAACGTTATACGTTATAACGATATAGTTTATAACGTTATACGTTATATCGTTATCGTATATAACGTTATACGTTATATCGTTATCGTATACAACGTTATACGTTATATCGTTATAGTACATGACGTTATACGTTATATCGTTATCGTATATAACGATATACGTTATATCGCTATCGTATATAACGTTATACGTTATATCGTTATCGTATATAACGTTATACGTTATATGGATATAGCATATAACGTTATACGTTATAACGATATAGTTTATAACGTTATACGTTATATCGTTATCGTATATAACGTTATACGTTATATCGTTATCGTATATAACGTTTTACGTTATATCGTTATAGTATATAACGTTTTACGTTATATCGTTATAGTGTATAACGTTATGCGTTATATCGTTATCGTATATAACGTTATACGTTATATCGTAATACTACATAACGATATACGTTATATAGTTATAGTATATAACGTTATACGTTATATCGATATAGTATATAACGTTTTACGTTATATCGTTATAGTATATAACGTTATACGTTACATCGTTATAGTACATAATGTTATACGATATATCGTTATCGTATATAACGTTTTACGTTATATCGTTATAGTTCATAACGTTATACGTTATATCGTTATCGTATATAACGTTATACGTTATATCGATATCGTATATAACGTTTTACGTTATATCGTTAGAGTATATAACGTTATACGTTATATCGTTATAGTACATAACGTTATACGTTATATCGTTATCGCATATAACGTTATACGTTATATCGCTATCGTATATAACGTTATCCGTTATATCGATATAGTATATAACGTTATACGTTATATCGTTATCGTATATAACGTTATACGGTATATCGTTATAGTATATAACGTTATACGTTATATCGTAATACTACATAACGTTATACGTTATATCGTAATACTACATAACGTTATACGTTATAACGATATAGTTTATAACGTTATAGGTTATATCGTTATCGTATATAACGTTATACGTTATATCGATATCGTATATAACGTTTTACGTTATATCGTTAGAGTATATAACGTTATACGTTATATCGTTATAGTACATAACGTTATACGTTATATCGTTATCGTATATAACGTTATACGTTATATCGCTATCGTATATAACGTTATCCGTTATATCGATATAGTATATAACGTTATACGTTATATCGTTATCGTATATAACGTTATACGGTATATCGTTATAGTATATAACGTTATACGTTATATCGATATAGTATATAACGTTATGCGTTATATC
Source organism: Bombus terrestris (assembly GCF_910591885.1). NCBI lineage: Eukaryota > Metazoa > Arthropoda > Insecta > Hymenoptera > Apidae > Bombus > Bombus terrestris. The sequence goes on along the minus strand of NC_063274.1, from coordinate 21,174,241 downwards.
GCTATCGTATATAACGTTATACGTTATATCGTTATCGTATATAACATTATACGGTATATCGTTATAGTATATAACGTTATACGTTATATCGTAATACTACATAACGTTATACGTTATATAGTAATACTACATAACGTTATACGTTATAACGATATAGTTTATAACGTTATACGTTATATCGTTATCGTATATAACGCTATACGTTATATCGTTATCGTATATAACGTTATACGTTATATCGATATCGTATATAACGTTATACGTTATATCGCTATCGTATATAACGTTATCCGTTATATCGTTATCGTATATAACGTTATACGTTATAACGATATAGTTTTTAACGTTATACGTTATATCGTTATCGTATATAACGTTATACGTTATATCGTTATAGTACATAACGTTATACGTTATATCGTTATCGTATATAACGTTGTACGTTATATCGTTATAGTACATAACGTTATACGTTATATCGATATAGTTTTTAACGTTATACGTTATAACGTTATCGTATATAACGTTATACGGTATATCGTTATAGTATATAACGTTATACGTTATATCGTAATACTACATAACGTTATACGTTATATAGTAATACTACATAACGTTATACGTTATATCGTTATAGTACATAACGTTATACGTTATATCGTTATCGTATATAACGTTGTACGTTATATCGTTATAGTACATAACGTTATACGTTATATCGATATAGTTTTTAACGTTATACGTTATATCGTTATCGTATATAACGTTGTACGTTATATCGTTATAGTACATAACGTTATACGTTATAACGATATAGTTTTTAACGTTATACGTTATATCGTTATCGTATATAACGTTATACGTTATATCGTTATAGTACATAACGTTATACGTTATATCGTTATCGTATATAACGTTGTACGTTATATCGTTATAGTACATAACGTTATACGTTATATCGATATAGTATATAACGTTATACGTTATAACGATATAGTTTTTAACGTTATACGTTATAACGTTATCGTATATAACGTTATACGGTATATCGTTATAGTATATAACGTTATACGTTATATCGTAATACTACATAACGTTATACGTTATAACGATATAGTTTATAACGTTATACGTTATATCGTTATCGTATATAACGTTATACGTTATATCGTTATAGTACATAACGTTATACGTTATATCGTTATCGTATATAACGTTTTACGTTACATCGTTATAGTATATAACGTTATACGTTATATGGATATAGCATATAACGTTATACGTTATATCGTAATACTACATAACGTTATACGTTATATCGTAATACTACATAACGTTATACGTTATATCGTAATACTACATAACGTTATACGCTATATCGTAATACTACATAACGTTATACGTTATATCGTTATCGTATATAACGTTATACGTTATATCGTTATAGTATATAACGTTATACGTTATAACGATATATTTTATAACGTTATACGTTAAATCGTTATCGTATATAACGTTTTACGTTATATCGTTATAGTATATAACGTTATACGTTATATCGAAATAGCATATCACGTTATACGTTATAACGATATAGCTTATAACGTTATACGTTATATCGTTATCGTATATAACGTTATACGTTATATCGTTATAGTACATAACGTTATACGTTATATCGTTATCGTATATAACGTTGTACGTTATATCGTTATAGTACATAACGTTATACGTTATATCGATATGGTATATAACGTTATACGTTATAACGATATAGTTTTTAACGTTATACGTTATATCGTTATCGTATATAACGTTATACGTTATATCGTTATAGTACATAACGTTATACGTTATATCGTTATCGTATATAACGTTTTACGTTACATCGATATAGTATATAACGTTTTACGTTAAATCGATATAGTATATAACGTTATACGTTATATCGTTATCGTATATAACGTTATACGGTATATCGTTATAGTATATAACGTTATACGTTATATCGTAATACTACATAACGTTATACGTTATAACGATATAGTTTATAACGTTATACGTTATATCGTAATAATACATAACGTTATACGTTATATCGTAATACTACATAACGTTATACGTTATATCGTAATACTACATAACGTTATACGTTACATCGATATAGTATATAACGTTTTACGTTAAATCGATATGGTATATAACGTTATACGTTATATCGTTATCGTATATAACGTTATACGTTATATCGTTATAGTACATAACGTTAAACGTTATATCGTTATAGTATATAACGTTTTACGTTATATCGTTATAGCATATAACGTTATACGTTATATCGTAATAATACATAACGTTATACGTTATATCGTAATACTACATAACGTTATACGTTATATCGTAATACTACATAACGTTATACGTTATATCGATATAGTATATAACGTTTTACGTTATATCGTTATAGTATATAACGTTATACGTTACATCGATATAGTATATAACGTTTTACGTTAAATCGATATAGTATATAACGTTATACGTTATATCGTTAAAGTATATAACGTTATACGTTATATCGTTATAGTATATAACGTTATACGTTATAACGATATAGTTTATAACGTTATACGTTATATCGATATAGTATATAACGTTTTACGTTACATCGATATAGTATATAACGTTTTACGTTAAATCGATATAGTATATAACGTTATACGTTATATCGTTATCGTATATAACGTTATACGTTATATCGTTATAGTACATAACGTTAAACGTTATATCGTTATCGTATATAACGTTATACGTTATATCGCTATCGTATATAACGTTATACGTTATATCGTTATCGTATATAACGTTATACGGTATATCGTTATAGTATATAACGTTATACGTTATATCGTAATACTACATAACGTTATACGTTATAACGATATAGTTTATAACGTTATACGTTATATCGTTATCGTATATAACGTTATACGTTATAACGATATAGTTTTTAACGTTATACGTTATATCGTTATCGTATATAACGTTATACGTTATATCTTTATAGTACATAACGTTATACGTTATATCGTTATCGTATATAACGTTATACGTTATATCGTTATCGTATATAACGTTATACATTATATCGATATAGTATATAACGTTATACGTTATATCGATATAGTATATAACGTTATACGTTATATCGTTATAGTATATAACGTTATACGTTATAACGATATATTTTATAACGTTATACGTTATATCGTTATCGTATATAACGTTTTACGTTATAACGTTATAGTATATAACGTTATACATTATATCGATATAGTATATAACGTTATACGTTATAACGATATAGTTTTTAACGTTATACGTTATATCGTTATCGTATATAACGTTATATGTTATATCGTTATAGTACATAACGTTATACGTTATATCGTTATAGTATATAACGTTATACGTTATATCGATATAGTATATAACGTTTTACGTTACATCGATATAGTATATAACGTTTTACGTTATATCGATATAGTATATAACGTTATACGTTATATCGTTATAGTATATAACGTTATACGTTATATGGATATAGCATACAACGTTATACGTTATATCGTAATAATACATAACGTTATACGTTATAACGATATATTTTATAACGTTATACGTTATATCGTTATCGTATATAACGTTTTACGTTATATCGTTATAGTATATAACGTTATACGTTATATCGATATAGCATATCACGTTATACGTTATATCGTTATAGTACATAACGTTATACGTTATATCGTTATCGTATATAACGTTTTACGTTATATCGTTATAGTACATAACGTTATACGTTATATCGTTTTCGTATATAACGTTATACGTTATAACGATATAGTTTATAACGTTATACGTTATATCGTTATCGTATATAACGTTATACGTTATATCGATATCGTATATAACGTTTTACGTTATATCGTTAGAGTATATAACGTTATACGTTATATCGTTATAGTACATAACGTTATACGTTATATCGTTATCGTATATAACGTTATACGTTATATCGCTATCGTATATAACGTTATCCGTTATATCGATATAGTATATAACGTTATACGTTATATCGTTATCGTATATAACGTTATACGGTATATCGTTATAGTATATAACGTTATACGTTATATCGATATAGTATATAACGTCATGCGTTATATCGCTATCGTATATAACGTTATACGTTATATCGTTATCGTATATAACATTATACGGTATATCGTTATAGTATATAACGTTATACGTTATATCGTAATACTACATAACGTTATACGTTATATAGTAATACTACATAACGTTATACGTTATATCGTAATACTACATAACGTTATACGTTATAACGATATAGTTTATAACGTTATACGTTATATCGTTATCGTATATAACGCTATACGTTATATCGTTATCGTATATAACGTTATACGTTATATCGATATCGTATATAACGTTATACGTTATATCGCTATCGTATATAACGTTATCCGTTACATCGTTATCGTATATAACGTTATACGTTATAACGATATAGTTTTTAACGTTATACGTTATATCGTTATCGTATATAACGTTATACGTTATATCGTTATAGTACATAACGTTATACGTTATATCGTTATCGTATATAACGTTTTACGTTACATCGTTATAGTATATAACGTGATACGTTATATGGATATAGCATATAACGTTATACGTTATATCGTAATACTACATAACGTTATACGTTATATCGTAATACTACATAACGTTATACGTTATATCGTAATACTACATAACGTTATACGTTATATCGTAATACTACATAACGTTATACGTTATATCGTTATCGTATATAACGTTATACGTTATATCGTTATAGTATATAACGTTATACGTTATAACGATATATTTTATAACGTTATACGTTATAACGATATATTTTATAACGTTATACGTTATGTCGTTATCGTATATAACGTTTTACGTTATATCGTTATAGTATATAACGTTATACGTTATATCGATATAGCATATCACGTTATACGTTATAACGATATAGCTTATAACGTTATACGTTATATCGTTATCGTATATAACGTTATACGTTATATCGTTATAGTACATAACGTTGTACGTTATATCGTTATCGTATATAACGTTGTACGTTATATCGTTATAGTACATGACGTTATACGTTATATCGTTATCGTATATAACGTTATACGTTATATCGTTATCGTATATAACGTTATACATTATATCGATATAGTATATAACGTTATCCGTTATAACGATATAGTTTATAACGTTATACGTTATATCGTTATCGTATACAACGTTATACGTTATATCGTTATAGTACATGACGTTATACGTTATATCGTTATCGTATATAACGATATACGATATATCGTTATCGTATATAACGTTTTACGTTATATCGTTATAGTTCATAACGTTATACGTTATATCGTTATCGTATATAACGTTATACGTTATATCGATATCGTATATAACGTTTTACGTTATATCGTTAGAGTATATAACGTTATACGTTATATCGTTATAGTACATAACGTTATACGTTATATCGTTATCGCATATAACGTTATACGTTATATCGCTATCGTATATAACGTTATCCGTTATATCGATATAGTATATAACGTTATACGTTATATCGTTATCGTATATAACGTTATACGGTATATCGTTATAGTATATAACGTTATACGTTATATCGTAATACTACATAACGTTATACGTTATATCGTAATACTACATAACGTTATACGTTATAACGATATAGTTTATAACGTTATAGGTTATATCGTTATCGTATATAACGTTATACGTTATATCGATATCGTATATAACGTTTTACGTTATATCGTTAGAGTATATAACGTTATACGTTATATCGTTATAGTACATAACGTTATACGTTATATCGTTATCGTATATAACGTTATACGTTATATCGCTATCGTATATAACGTTATCCGTTATATCGATATAGTATATAACGTTATACGTTATATCGTTATCGTATATAACGTTATACGGTATATCGTTATAGTATATAACGTTATACGTTATATCGATATAGTATATAACGTTATGCGTTATATCGCTTTCGTATATAACGTTATACGTTATATCGTTATCGTATATAACATTATACGGTATATCGTTATAGTATATAACGTTATACGTTATATCGTAATACTACATAACGTTATACGTTATATAGTAATACTACATAACGTTATACGTTATAACGATATAGTTTATAACGTTATACGTTATATCGTTATCGTATATAACGCTATACGTTATATCGTTATCGTATATAACGTTATACGTTATATCGATATCGTATATAACGTTATACGTTATATCGCTATCGTATATAACGTTATCCGTTATATCGTTATCGTATATAACGTTATACGTTATAACGATATAGTTTTTAACGTTATACGTTATATCGTTATCGTATATAACGTTATACGTTATATCGTTATAGTACATAACGTTATACGTTATATCGTTATCGTATATAACGTTGTACGTTATATCGTTATAGTACATAACGTTATACGTTATATCGATATAGTTTTTAACGTTATACGTTATAACGTTATCGTATATAACGTTATACGGTATATCGTTATAGTATATAACGTTATACGTTATATCGTAATACTACATAACGTTATACGTTATATAGTAATACTACATAACGTTATACGTTATATCGTTATAGTACATAACGTTATACGTTATATCGTTATCGTATATAACGTTGTACGTTATATCGTTATAGTACATAACGTTATACGTTATATCGATATAGTTTTTAACGTTATACGTTATATCGTTATCGTATATAACGTTGTACGTTATATCGTTATAGTACATAACGTTATACGTTATAACGATATAGTTTTTAACGTTATACGTTATATCGTTATCGTATATAACGTTATACGTTATATCGTTATAGTACATAACGTTATACGTTATATCGTTATCGTATATAACGTTGTACGTTATATCGTTATAGTACATAACGTTATACGTTATATCGATATAGTATATAACGTTATACGTTATAACGATATAGTTTTTAACGTTATACGTTATAACGTTATCGTATATAACGTTATACGGTATATCGTTATAGTATATAACGTTATACGTTATATCGTAATACTACATAACGTTATACGTTATAACGATATAGTTTATAACGTTATACGTTATATCGTTATCGTATATAACGTTATACGTTATATCGTTATAGTACATAACGTTATACGTTATATCGTTATCGTATATAACGTTTTACGTTACATCGTTATAGTATATAACGTTATACGTTATATGGATATAGCATATAACGTTATACGTTATATCGTAATACTACATAACGTTATACGTTATATCGTAATACTACATAACGTTATACGTTATATCGTAATACTACATAACGTTATACGCTATATCGTAATACTACATAACGTTATACGTTATATCGTTATCGTATATAACGTTATACGTTATATCGTTATAGTATATAACGTTATACGTTATAACGATATATTTTATAACGTTATACGTTAAATCGTTATCGTATATAACGTTTTACGTTATATCGTTATAGTATATAACGTTATACGTTATATCGAAATAGCATATCACGTTATACGTTATAACGATATAGCTTATAACGTTATACGTTATATCGTTATCGTATATAACGTTATACGTTATATCGTTATAGTACATAACGTTATACGTTATATCGTTATCGTATATAACGTTGTACGTTATATCGTTATAGTACATAACGTTATACGTTATATCGATATGGTATATAACGTTATACGTTATAACGATATAGTTTTTAACGTTATACGTTATATCGTTATCGTATATAACGTTATACGTTATATCGTTATAGTACATAACGTTATACGTTATATCGTTATCGTATATAACGTTTTACGTTACATCGATATAGTATATAACGTTTTACGTTAAATCGATATAGTATATAACGTTATACGTTATATCGTTATCGTATATAACGTTATACGGTATATCGTTATAGTATATAACGTTATACGTTATATCGTAATACTACATAACGTTATACGTTATAACGATATAGTTTATAGCGTTATACGTTATATCGTAATAATACATAACGTTATACGTTATATCGTAATACTACATAACGTTATACGTTATATCGTAATACTACATAACGTTATACGTTACATCGATATAGTATATAACGTTTTACGTTAAATCGATATAGTATATAACGTTATACGTTATATCGTTATCGTATATAACGTTATACGTTATATCGTTATAGTACATAACGTTAAACGTTATATCGTTATAGTATATAACGTTTTACGTTATATCGTTATAGCATATAACGTTATACGTTATATCGTAATAATACATAACGTTATACGTTATATCGTAATACTACATAACGTTATACGTTATATCGTAATACTACATAACGTTATACGTTATATCGTTATAGTATATAACGTTATACGTTATAACGATATAGTTTATAACGTTATACGTTATATCGATATAGTATATAACGTTTTACGTTATATCGTTATAGTATATAACGTTTTACGTTATATCGTTATAGTATATAACGTTATGCGTTATATCGTTATCGTATATAACGTTATACGTTATATCGTAATACTACATAACGTTATACGTTATATCGTAATACTACATAACGTTATACGTTATATCGTTATAGTATATAACGTTATACGTTATATCGTAATACTACATAACGTTATACGTTATATAGTAATACTACATAACGTTATACGTTATATCGTAATACTACATAACGTTATACGTTATAACGATATAGTTTATAACGTTATACGTTATATCGTTATCGTATATAACGCTATACGTTATATCGTTATCGTATATAACGTTATACGTTATATCGATATCGTATATAACGTTATACGTTATATCGCTATCGTATATAACGTTATCCGTTATATCGTTATCGTATATAACGTTATACGTTATAACGATATAGTTTTTAACGTTATACGTTATATCGTTATCGTATATAACGTTATACGTTATATCGTTATAGTACATAACGTTATACGTTATATCGTTATCGTATATAACGTTTTACGTTACATCGTTATAGTATATAACGTGATACGTTATATGGATATAGCATATAACGTTATACGTTATATCGTAATACTACATAACGTTATACGTTATATCGTAATACTACATAACGTTATACGTTATATCGTAATACTACATAACGTTATACGTTATATCGTAATACTACATAACGTTATACGTTATATCGTAATACTACATAACGTTATACGTTATATCGTTATCGTATATAACGTTATACGTTATATCGTTATAGTATATAACGTTATACGTTATAACGATATATTTTATAACGTTATACGTTATAACGATATATTTTATAACGTTATACGTTATGTCGTTATCGTATATAACGTTTTACGTTATATCGTTATAGTATATAACGTTATACGTTATATCGATATAGCATATCACGTTATACGTTATAACGATATAGCTTATAACGTTATACGTTATATCGTTATCGTATATAACGTTATACGTTATATCGTTATAGTACATAACGTTGTACGTTATATCGTTATCGTATATAACGTTGTACGTTATATCGTTATAGTACATGACGTTATACGTTATATCGTTATCGTATATAACGTTATACGTTATATCGTTATCGTATATAACGTTATACATTATATCGATATAGTATATAACGTTATCCGTTATAACGATATAGTTTATAACGTTATACGTTATATCGTTATCGTATACAACGTTATACGTTATATCGTTATAGTACATGACGTTATACGTTATATCGTTATCGTATATAACGATATACGTTATATCGCTATCGTATATAACGTTATACGTTATATCGTTATCGTATATAACGTTATACGTTATATGGATATAGCATATAACGTTATACGTTATAACGATATAGTTTATAACGTTATACGTTATATCGTTATCGTATATAACGTTATACGTTATATCGTTATCGTATACAACGTTATACGTTATATCGTTATAGTACATGACGTTATACGTTATATCGTTATCGTATATAACGATATACGTTATATCGCTATCGTATATAACGTTATACGTTATATCGTTATCGTATATAACGTTATACGTTATATGGATATAGCATATAACGTTATACGTTATAACGATATAGTTTATAACGTTATACGTTATATCGTTATCGTATATAACGTTATACGTTATATCGTTATCGTATATAACGTTTTACGTTATATCGTTATAGTATATAACGTTTTACGTTATATCGTTATAGTGTATAACGTTATGCGTTATATCGTTATCGTATATAACGTTATACGTTATATCGTAATACTACATAACGATATACGTTATATCGTTATAGTATATAACGTTATACGTTATATCGATATAGTATATAACGTTTTACGTTATATCGTTATAGTATATAACGTTATACGTTACATCGTTATAGTACATAATGTTATACGATATATCGTTATCGTATATAACGTTTTACGTTATATCGTTATAGTTCATAACGTTATACGTTATATCGTTATCGTATATAACGTTATACGTTATATCGATATCGTATATAACGTTTTACGTTATATCGTTAGAGTATATAACGTTATACGTTATATCGTTATAGTACATAACGTTATACGTTATATCGTTATCGCATATAACGTTATACGTTATATCGCTATCGTATATAACGTTATCCGTTATATCGATATAGTATATAACGTTATACGTTATATCGTTATCGTATATAACGTTATACGGTATATCGTTATAGTATATAACGTTATACGTTATATCGTAATACTACATAACGTTATACGTTATATCGTAATACTACATAACGTTATACGTTATAACGATATAGTTTATAACGTTATAGGTTATATCGTTATCGTATATAACGTTATACGTTATATCGATATCGTATATAACGTTTTACGTTATATCGTTAGAGTATATAACGTTATACGTTATATCGTTATAGTACATAACGTTATACGTTATATCGTTATCGTATATAACGTTATACGTTATATCGCTATCGTATATAACGTTATCCGTTATATCGATATAGTATATAACGTTATACGTTATATCGTTATCGTATATAACGTTATACGGTATATCGTTATAGTATATAACGTTATACGTTATATCGATATAGTATATAACGTTATGCGTTATATCGCTATCGTATATAACGTTATACGTTATATCGTTATCGTATATAACATTATACGGTATATCGTTATAGTATATAACGTTATACGTTATATCGTAATACTACATAACGTTATACGTTATATAGTAATACTACATAACGTTATACGTTATAACGATATAGTTTATAACGTTATACGTTATATCGTTATCGTATATAACGCTATACGTTATATCGTTATCGTATATAACGTTATACGTTATATCGATATCGTATATAACGTTATACGTTATATCGCTATCGTATATAACGTTATCCGTTATATCGTTATCGTATATAACGTTATACGTTATAACGATATAGTTTTTAACGTTATACGTTATATCGTTATCGTATATAACGTTATACGTTATATCGTTATAGTACATAACGTTATACGTTATATCGTTATCGTATATAACGTTGTACGTTATATCGTTATAGTACATAACGTTATACGTTATATCGATATAGTTTTTAACGTTATACGTTATAACGTTATCGTATATAACGTTATACGGTATATCGTTATAGTATATAACGTTATACGTTATATCGTAATACTACATAACGTTATACGTTATATAGTAATACTACATAACGTTATACGTTATATCGTTATAGTACATAACGTTATACGTTATATCGTTATCGTATATAACGTTGTACGTTATATCGTTATAGTACATAACGTTATACGTTATATCGATATAGTTTTTAACGTTATACGTTATATCGTTATCGTATATAACGTTGTACGTTATATCGTTATAGTACATAACGTTATACGTTATAACGATATAGTTTTTAACGTTATACGTTATATCGTTATCGTATATAACGTTATACGTTATATCGTTATAGTACATAACGTTATACGTTATATCGTTATCGTATATAACGTTGTACGTTATATCGTTATAGTACATAACGTTATACGTTATATCGATATAGTATATAACGTTATACGTTATAACGATATAGTTTTTAACGTTATACGTTATAACGTTATCGTATATAACGTTATACGGTATATCGTTATAGTATATAACGTTATACGTTATATCGTAATACTACATAACGTTATACGTTATAACGATATAGTTTATAACGTTATACGTTATATCGTTATCGTATATAACGTTATACGTTATATCGTTATAGTACATAACGTTATACGTTATATCGTTATCGTATATAACGTTTTACGTTACATCGTTATAGTATATAACGTTATACGTTATATGGATATAGCATATAACGTTATACGTTATATCGTAATACTACATAACGTTATACGTTATATCGTAATACTACATAACGTTATACGTTATATCGTAATACTACATAACGTTATACGCTATATCGTAATACTACATAACGTTATACGTTATATCGTTATCGTATATAACGTTATACGTTATATCGTTATAGTATATAACGTTATACGTTATAACGATATATTTTATAACGTTATACGTTAAATCGTTATCGTATATAACGTTTTACGTTATATCGTTATAGTATATAACGTTATACGTTATATCGAAATAGCATATCACGTTATACGTTATAACGATATAACGTATAACGTTATACGTTATATCGTTATCGTATATAACGTTATACGTTATATCGTTATAGTACATAACGTTATACGTTATATCGTTATCGTATATAACGTTGTACGTTATATCGTTATAGTACATAACGTTATACGTTATATCGATATGGTATATAACGTTATACGTTATAACGATATAGTTTTTAACGTTATACGTTATATCGTTATCGTATATAACGTTATACGTTATATCGTTATAGTACATAACGTTATACGTTATATCGTTATCGTATATAACGTTTTACGTTACATCGATATAGTATATAACGTTTTACGTTAAATCGATATAGTATATAACGTTATACGTTATATCGTTATCGTATATAACGTTATACGGTATATCGTTATAGTATATAACGTTATACGTTATATCGTAATACTACATAACGTTATACGTTATAACGATATAGTTTATAACGTTATACGTTATATCGTAATAATACATAACGTTATACGTTATATCGTAATACTACATAACGTTATACGTTATATCGTAATACTACATAACGTTATACGTTACATCGATATAGTATATAACGTTTTACGTTAAATCGATATGGTATATAACGTTATACGTTATATCGTTATCGTATATAACGTTATACGTTATATCGTTATAGTACATAACGTTAAACGTTATATCGTTATAGTATATAACGTTTTACGTTATATCGTTATAGCATATAACGTTATACGTTATATCGTAATAATACATAACGTTATACGTTATATCGTAATACTACATAACGTTATACGTTATATCGTAATACTACATAACGTTATACGTTATATCGTTATAGTATATAACGTTATACGTTATAACGATATAGTTTATAACGTTATACGTTATATCGATATAGTATATAACGTTTTACGTTATATCGTTATAGTATATAACGTTTTACGTTATATCGTTATAGTATATAACGTTATGCGTTATATCGTTATCGTATATAACGTTATACGTTATATCGTAATACTACATAACGTTATACGTTATATCGTAATACTACATAACGTTATACGTTATATCGTTATAGTATATAACGTTATACGTTATATCGATATAGTATATAACGTTTTACGTTATATCGTTATAGTATATAACGTTATACGTTACATCGATATAGTATATAACGTTTTACGTTAAATCGATATAGTATATAACGTTATACGTTATATCGTTAAAGTATATAACGTTATACGTTATATCGTTATAGTATATAACGTTATACGTTATAACGATATAGTTTATAACGTTATACGTTATATCGATATAGTATATAACGTTTTACGTTACATCGATATAGTATATAACGTTTTACGTTAAATCGATATAGTATATAACGTTATACGTTATATCGTTATCGTATATAACGTTATACGTTATATCGTTATAGTACATAACGTTAAACGTTATATCGTTATCGTATATAACGTTATACGTTATATCGCTATCGTATATAACGTTATACGTTATATCGTTATCGTATATAACGTTATACGGTATATCGTTATAGTATATAACGTTATACGTTATATCGTAATACTACATAACGTTATACGTTATAACGATATAGTTTATAACGTTATACGTTATATCGTTATCGTATATAACGTTATACGTTATAACGATATAGTTTTTAACGTTATACGTTATATCGTTATCGTATATAACGTTATACGTTATATCTTTATAGTACATAACGTTATACGTTATATCGTTATCGTATATAACGTTATACGTTATATCGTTATCGTATATAACGTTATACGTTATATCGATATAGTATATAACGTTTTACGTTACATCGATATAGTATATAACGTTATACGTTATATCGTTATAGTATATAACGTTATACGTTATAACGATATATTTTATAACGTTATACGTTATATCGTTATCGTATATAACGTTTTACGTTATAACGTTATAGTATATAACGTTATACATTATATCGATATAGTATATAACGTTATACGTTATAACGATATAGTTTTTAACGTTATACGTTATATCGTTATCGTATATAACGTTATATGTTATATCGTTATAGTACATAACGTTATACGTTATATCGTTATAGTATATAACGTTATACGTTATATCGATATAGTATATAACGTTTTACGTTACATCGATATAGTATATAACGTTTTACGTTATATCGATATAGTATATAACGTTATACGTTATATCGTTATAGTATATAACGTTATACGTTATATGGATATAGCATACAACGTTATACGTTATATCGTAATAATACATAACGTTATACGTTATAACGATATATTTTATAACGTTATACGTTATATCGTTATCGTATATAACGTTTTACGTTATATCGTTATAGTATATAACGTTATACGTTATATCGATATAGCATATCACGTTATACGTTATATCGTTATAGTACATAACGTTATACGTTATATCGTTATCGTATATAACGTTTTACGTTATATCGTTATAGTACATAACGTTATACGTTATATCGTTTTCGTATATAACGTTATACGTTATAACGATATAGTTTATAACGTTATACGTTATATCGATATAGTATATAACGTTATACGTTATATCGTAATACTACATAACGTTATACGTTATAACGATATAGTTTATAACGTTATACGTTATATCGTTATCGTATATAACGTTATACGTTATATCGTTATAGTACATAACGTTATACGTTATATCGTTATCGTATATAACGTTTTACGTTATATCGTTATAGTACATAACGTTATACGTTATATCGTTATCGTATATAACGTTATACGTTATATCGATATCGTATATAACGTTTTACGTTATATCGTTATCGTATATAACGTTATACGTTATATCGTTATAGTATACAACGTTATACGTTATAACGATATATTTTATAACGTTATACGTTATATCGTTATCGTATATAGCGTTTTACGTTATATCGTTATAGTATATAACGTTTTACGTTATAACGATATAGTTTATAACGTTATACGTTATATCGATATAGTATATAACGTTATACGTTATATCGTAATACTACATAACGTTATACGTTATAACGATATAGTTTATAACGTTATACGTTATATCGTTATCGTATATAACGTTATACGTTATATCGTTATAGTACATAACGTTATACGTTATATCGTTATAGTATATAACGTTATACGTTATAACGATATAGTTTATAACGTTATACGTTATATCGATATAGTATATAACGTTATACGTTATATCGTAATACTACATAACGTTATACGTTATAACGATATAGTTTATAACGTTATACGTTATATCGTTATCGTATATAACGTTATACGTTATATCGTTATAGTACATAACGTTATACGTTATATCGTTATCGTATATAACGTTTTACGTTATATCGTTATAGTACATAACGTTATACGTTATATCGTTATCGTATATAACGTTATACGTTATATCGATATCGTATATAACGTTTTACGTTATATCGTTATAGTATATAACGTTATACGTTATATCGTTATAGTACATAACGTTATACGTTATATCGTTATCGTATATAACGTTATACGTTATATCGTTATCGTATATAACGTTATACGTTATATCGCTATCGTATATAACGTTATCCGTTATATCGTAATACTACATAACGTTATACGTTATATCGTAATACTACATAACGTTTTACGTTATATCGTTATCGTATATAACGTTATACGTTATAACGATATATTTTATAACGTTATACGTTATATCGTTATCGTATATAACGTTATACGTTATATCGTAATACTACATAACGTTATACGTTATATCGTAATACTACATAACGTTATACGTTATATCGTTATCGTATATAACGTTATACGTTATATCGTTATAGTATACAACGTTATACGTTATAACGATATATTTTATAACGTTATACGTTATATCGTTATCGTATATAGCGTTTTACGTTATATCGTTATAGTATATAACGTTTTACGTTATATCGTTATAGTATATAACGTTATGCGTTATATCGTTATCGTATATAACGTTATACGTTATATCGTAATACTACATAACGTTATACGTTATATCGTAATACTACATAACGTTATACGTTATATCGTTATCGTATATAACGTTATACGTTATATCGTTATAGTATACAACGTTATACGTTATAACGATATATTTTATAACGTTATACGTTATATCGTTATCGTATATAACGTTTTACGTTATATCGTTATAGTATATAACGTTATACATTATATCGATATAGTATATAACGTTATACGTTATAACGATATAGTTTTTAACGTTATACGTTATATCGTTATCGTATATAACGTTATACGTTATATCGTTATAGTACATAACGTTATACGTTATATCGTTATCGTATATAACGTTATACATTATATCGATATAGTATATAACGTTATACGTTATAACGATATAGTTTTTAACGTTATACGTTATATCGTTATCGTATATAACGTTATACGTTATATCGTTATAGTACATAACGTTATACGTTATATCGTTATAGTACATAAAGTTATACGTTATATCGTTATCGTATATAACGTTATACATTATATCGATATAGTATATAAAGTTATCCGTTATAACGATATAGTTTATAACGTTATACGTTATATCGTTATAGTATATAACGTTATACGTTATATCGCTATCGTATATAACGTTATCCGTTATATCGTTATCGTATATAACGTTATACGTTATATCGTTATAGTACATAACGTTATACGTTATATCGTTATAGTATATAACGTTATACGTTATATGGATATAGCATATAACGTTATACGTTATATCGTAATACTACATAACGTTATACGTTATATCGTAATACTACATAACGTTATACGTTGTATCGTAATACTACATAACGTTATACGTTATATCGTTATCGTATATAACGTTCTACGTTATATCGTTATCGTATATAACGTTTTACGTTATATCGTTATAGTATATAACGTTATACATTATATCCATATAGTATATAACGTTATAAGTTATAACGATATAGTTTTTAACGTTATACGTTATATCGTTATCGTATATAACGTTATAAGTTATATCGTTATAGTACATAACGTTATACGTTATATCGTTATCGTATATAACGTTATACATTATATCGATATAGTATATAACGTTATACGTTATAACGATATAGTTTATAACGTTATACGTTATATCGTTATCGTACATAACGTTTTACGTTATATCGATATAGTATATAACGTTAAACGTTATATCGATATAGTATATAACGTTATACGTTATATCGTTATAGTACATAACGTTAAACGTTATATCGTTATCGTATATAACGTTTTACGTTATATCGTTATGGTATATAATGTTATGCGTTATATCGTTATCGTATATAACGTTATACGTTATATCGTAATACTACATAACGTTATACGTTATATCGTAATACTACATAACGTTATACGTTATATCGTTATAGTATATAACGTTTTACGTTATATCGTTATGGTATATAACGTTATGCGTTATATCGAGATAGTATATAACGTTATGCGTTATATCGCTATCGTATATAACGTTATACGTTATATCGTTATCGTATATAACGTTAAACGTTATATCGATATAGTATATAACGTTATACGTTATAACGATATAGTTTATAACGTTATACGTTATATCGTTATCGTATATAACGTTATACGTTATATCGCTATCGTATATAACGTTATACGTTATATTGTTATAGTACATAACGTTATACGTTATATCGTTATCGTATATAACGTTATACGTTATATCGCTATCGTATATAACGTTATCCGTTATATCGATATAGTATATAACGTTATACGTTATGTCGTTATCGTATATAACGTTATACCTTATATCGTTATAGTATATAACGTTATACGTTATATCGATATAGTATATAACGTTATGCGTTATATCGCTATCGTATATAACGTTATACGTTATATCGTTATCGTATATAACATTATACGGTATATCGTTATAGTATATAACGTTATACGTTATATCGTAATACTACATAACGTTATACGTTATATAGTAATACTACATAACGTTATACGTTATATCGTAATACTACATAACGTTATACGTTATAACGATATAGTTTATAACGTTATACGTTATATCGTTATCGTATATAACGTTATACGTTATATCGTTATCGTATATAACGTTATACGTTATATCGATATCGTATATAACGTTATACGTTATATCGCTATCGTATATAACGTTATCCGTTATATCGTTATCGTATATAACGTTATACGTTATATCGTTATAGTACATAACGTTATACGTTATATCGTTATCGTATATAACGTTTTACGTTATATCGTTATAGTACATAACGTTATACGTTATATCGTTATCGTATATAACGTTTTACGTTACATCGTTATAGTATATAACGTGATACGTTATATGGATATAGCATATAACGTTATACGTTATATCGTAATACTACATAACGTTATACGTTATATCGTAATACTACATAACGTTATACGTTATATCGTAATACTACATAACGTTATACGTTATATCGTAATACTACATAACGTTATACGTTATATCGTTATCGTATATAACGTTATACGTTATATCGTTATAGTATATAACGTTATACGTTATAACGATATATTTTATAACGTTATACGTTATATCGTTATCGTATATAACGTTTTACGTTATATCGTTATAGTATATAACGTTATACGTTATATCGATATAGCATATCACGTTATACGTTATAACGATATAGCTTATAACGTTATACGTTATATCGTTATCGTATATAACGTTATACGTTATATCGTTATAGTACATAACGTTATACGTTATATCGTTATCGTATATAACGTTGTACGTTATATCGTTATAGTACATAACGTTATACGTTATATCGATATAGTATATAACGTTATACGTTATAACGATATAGTTTTTAACGTTATACGTTATATGGTTATCGTATATAACGTTATACGTTATATCGTTATAGTACATAACGTTATACGTTATATCGTTATCGTATATAACGTTATACATTATATCGATATAGTATATAACGTTATACGTTATAACGTTATCGTATATAACGTTTGACGTTATATCGTTATAGTATATAACGTTATACGTTATATCGATATAGCATATCACGTTATACGTTATAACGATATAGCGTATAACGTTATACGTTATATCGTTATCGTATATAACGTTATACGTTATATCGTTATAGTACATAACGTTATACGTTATATCGTTATCGTATATAACGTTGTACGTTATATCGTTATAGTACATAACGTTATACGTTATATCGATATAGTATATAACGTTATACGTTATAACGATATAGTTTTTAACGTTATACGTTATATGGTTATCGTATATAACGTTATACGTTATATCGTTATAGTACATAACGTTATACGTTATATCGTTATCGTATATAACGTTATACATTATATCGATATAGTATATAACGTTATCCGTTATAACGATATAGTTTATAACGTTATACGTTATATCGTTATCGTATACAACGTTATACGTTATATCGTTATAGTACATGACGTTATACGTTATAACGATATAGTTTATAACGTTATACGTTATATCGTTATCGTATATAACATTATACGTTATATCGTTATCGTATATAACGTTTTACGTTATATCGTTATAGTATATAACGTTTTACGTTATATCGTTATAGTATGTAACGTTATGCGTTATATCGTTATCGTATATAACGTTATACGTTATATCGTAATACTACATAACGTTATACGTTATATCGTTATAGTATATAACGTTATACGTTATATCGATATAGTATATAACGTTTTACGTTATATCGTTATAGTATATAACGTTATACGTTACATCGTTATAGTACATAATGTTATACGATATATCGTTATCGTATATAACGTTTTACGTTATATCGTTATAGTTCATAACGTTATACGTTATATCGTTATCGTATATAACGTTATACGTTATATCGATATCGTATATAACGTTTTACGTTATATCGTTAGAGTATATAACGTTATACGTTATATCGTTATAGTACATAACGTTATACGTTATATCGTTGTCGTATATAACGTTATACGTTATATCGCTATCGTATATAACGTTATCCGTTATATCGATATAGTATATAACGTTATACGTTATATCGTTATCGTATATAACGTTATGCGTTATATCGTTATCGTATATAACGTTATACGTTATATCGTAATACTACATAACGTTATACGTTATATCGTAATACTACATAACGTTATACGTTATAACGATACAGTTTATAACGTTATACGTTATATCGTTATCGTATATAACGTTATACGTTATATCGTTATAGTACATAATGTTATACGATATATCGTTATCGTATATAACGTTTTACGTTATATCGTTATAGTTCATAACGTTATACGTTATATCGTTATCGTATATAACGTTATACGTTATATCGTAATACTACATAACGTTATACGTTATAACGATACAGTTTATAACGTTATACGTTATATCGTTATCGTATATAACGTTATACGTTATAACGATATAGTTTTTAACGTTATACGTTATATCGTTATCGTATATAACGTTTTACGTTATATCGTTATAGTATATAACGTTTTACGTTATATCGTTATAGTATATAACGTTTTACGTTATATCGTTATAGTATATAACGTTATGCGTTATATCGTTATCGTATATAACGTTATACGTTATATCGTAATACTACATAACGTTATACGTTATATCGTAATACTACATAACGTTATACGTTATATCGTTATAGTATATAACGTTATACGTTATATCGATATAGTATATAACGTTTTACGTTATATCGTTATAGTATATAACGTTATACGTTACATCGATATAGTATATAACGTTTTACGTTAAATCGATATAGTATATAACGTTATACGTTATATCGTTATCGTATATAACGTTATACGTTATATCGTTATAGTACATAACGTTAAACGTTATATCGTTATCGTATATAACGTTATACGTTATATCGCTATCGTATATAACGTTATACGTTATATCGTTATCGTATATAACGTTATACGGTATATCGTTATAGTATATAACGTTATACGTTATATCGTAATACTACATAACGTTATACGTTATAACGATATAGTTTATAACGTTATACGTTATATCGTTATCGTATATAACGTTATACGTTATATCGTTATAGTACATAACGTTATACGTTATATCGTTATCGTATATAACGTTTTACGTTATATCGTTATAGTACATAACGTTACACGTTATATCGTTATCGTATATAACGTTATACGTTATAACGATATAGTTTTTAACGTTATACGTTATATCGTTATCGTATATAACGTTTTACGTTATATCGTTATAGTATATAACGTTATACGTTATATCGTAATACTACATAACGTTATACGTTATAACGATATAGTTTATAACGTTATACGTTATATCGTTATCGTATATAACGTTATACGTTATATCGTTATAGTACATAACGTTATACGTTATATCGTTATCGTATATAACGTTTTACGTTATATCGTTGTCGTATATAACGTTATACGTTATATCGTTATCGTATATAACGTTATACGTTATATCGTTATCGTATATAACGTTATACGTTATATCGTAATACTACATAACGTTATACGTTATATCGTAATACTACATAACGTTATACGTTATATCGTTATCGTATATAACGTTAAACGTTATATCGTTATAGTATATAACGTTATACGTTATAACGATATATTTTATAACGTTATACGTTATATCGTTATCGTATATAACGTTTTACGTTATATCGTTATAGTATATAACGTTATACGTTATATCGATATAGCATATCACGTTATACGTTATAACGATATAGTATATAACGTTATACGTTATAACGTTATCGTATATAACGTTATACATTATATCGATATAGTATATAACGTTATACGTTATAACGTTATCGTATATAACGTTTTACGTTATATCGTTATAGTATATAACGTTATACGTTATATCGATATAGCATAACACGTTATACGTTATAACGATATAGCTTATAACGTTATACGTTATATCGTTATCGTATATAACGTTATATGTTATATCGTTATAGTACATAACGTTATACGTTATATCGTTATAGTATATAACGTTATACGTTATATCGATATAGTATATAACGTTTTACGTTATATCGTTATAGTATATAACGTTATACGTTATATGGATATAGCATACAACGTTATACGTTATATCGTAATAATACATAACGTTATACGTTATATCGTAATACTACATAACGTTATACGTTATATCGTAATACTACATAACGTTATACGTTATATCGTTATAGTATATAACGTTATACGTTATAACGATATAGTTTATAACGTTATACGTTATATCGATATAGTATATAACGTTTTACGTTACATCGATATAGTATATAACGTTTTACGTTATATCGATATAGTATATAACGTTATACGTTATATCGTTATCGTATATAACGTTATACGTTATATCGTTATAGTACATAACGTTAAACGTTATATCGTTATCGTATATAACGTTATACGTTATATCGCTATCGTATATAACGTTATACGTTATATCGTTATCGTATATAACGTTATACGGTATATCGTTATAGTATATAACGTTATACGTTGTATCGTAATACTACATAACGTTATACGTTATAACGATATAGTTTATAACGTTATACGTTATATCGTTATCGTATATAACGTTATACGTTATATCGTTATAGTACATAACGTTATACGTTATATCGTTATCGTATATAACGTTTTACGTTATATCGTTATAGTATATAACGTTATACGTTATAACGATATAGTTTATAACGTTATACGTTATATCGTTATCGTATATAACGTTATACGTTATATCGTTATAGTACATAACGTTATACGTTATATCGTTATCGTATATAACGTTTTACGTTATATCGTTATAGTACATAACGTTATACGTTATATCGTTATCGTATATAACGTTATACGTTATAACGATATAGTTTTTAACGTTATACGTTATATCGTTATCGTATATAACGTTATACGTTATATCTTTATAGTACATAACGTTATACGTTATATCGTTATCGTATATAACGTTATACGTTATATCGTTATCGTATATAACGTTATACGTTATATCGTTATCGTATATAACGTTATACGTTATAACGTTATCGTATATAACGTTTTACGTTATATCGTTATAGTATATAACGTTATACGTTATATCGATATAGCATAACACGTTATACGTTATAACGATATAGCTTATAACGTTATACGTTATATCGATATAGCATATCACGTTATACGTTATAACGATATAGTATATAACGTTATACGTTATAACGTTATCGTATATAACGTTATACATTATATCGATATAGTATATAACGTTATACGTTATAACGTTATCGTATATAACGTTTTACGTTATATCGTTATAGTATATAACGTTATACGTTATATCGATATAGCATAACACGTTATACGTTATAACGATATAGCTTATAACGTTATACGTTATATCGTTATCGTATATAACGTTTTACGTTATATCGTTATAGTATATAACGTTATACATTATATCGATATAGTATATAACGTTATACGTTATAACGATATAGTTTTTAACGTTATACGTTATATCGTTATCGTATATAACGTTATATGTTATATCGTTATAGTACATAACGTTATACGTTATATCGTTATAGTATATAACGTTATACGTTATATCGATATAGTATATAACGTTTTACGTTATATCGTTATAGTATATAACGTTATACGTTATATGGATATAGCATACAACGTTATACGTTATATCGTAATAATACATAACGTTATACGTTATATCGTAATACTACATAACGTTATACGTTATATCGTAATACTACATAACGTTATACGTTATATCGTTATAGTATATAACGTTATACGTTATAACGATATAGTTTATAACGTTATACGTTATATCGATATAGTATATAACGTTTTACGTTACATCGATATAGTATATAACGTTTTACGTTATATCGATATAGTATATAACGTTATACGTTATATCGTTATCGTATATAACGTTATACGTTATATCGTTATAGTACATAACGTTAAACGTTATATCGTTATCGTATATAACGTTATACGTTATATCGCTATCGTATATAACGTTATACGTTATATCGTTATCGTATATAACGTTATACGGTATATCGTTATAGTATATAACGTTATACGTTATATCGTAATACTACATAACGTTATACGTTATAACGATATAGTTTATAACGTTATACGTTATATCGTTATCGTATATAACGTTATACGTTATATCGTTATAGTTCATAACGTTATACGTAGTATCGTTATCGTATATAACGTTATACGTTATATCGTTATAGTATATAACGTTATACGTTATATCGTTATAGTACATAACGTTATACGTTATATCGTTATCGTATATAACGTTATACGTTATATCGCTATCGTATATAACGTTATCCGTTATATCGTAATACTACATAACGTTATACGTTATATCGTAATACTACATAACGTTATACGTTATATCGTTATCGTATATAACGTTATACGTTATATCGTTATCGTATATAACGTTATACGTTATATCGATATAGCATAACACGTTATACGTTATAACGATATAGCTTATAACGTTATACGTTATATCGATATAGCATATCACGTTATACGTTATAACGATATAGTATATAACGTTATACGTTATAACGTTATCGTATATAACGTTATACATTATATCGATATAGTATATAACGTTATACGTTATAACGTTATCGTATATAACGTTTTACGTTATATCGTTATAGTATATATCGTTATACGTTATATCGATATAGCATAACACGTTATACGTTATAACGATATAGCTTATAACGTTATACGTTATATCGTTATCGTATATAACGTTTTACGTTATATCGTTATAGTATATAACGTTATACATTATATCGATATAGTATATAACGTTATACGTTATAACGATATAGTTTTTAACGTTATACGTTATATCGTTATCGTATATAACGTTATATGTTATATCGTTATAGTACATAACGTTATACGTTATATCGTTATAGTATATAACGTTATACGTTATATCGATATAGTATATAACGTTTTACGTTATATCGTTATAGTATATAACGTTATACGTTATATGGATATAGCATACAACGTTATACGTTATATCGTAATAATACATAACGTTATACGTTATATCGTAATACTACATAACGTTATACGTTATATCGTAATACTACATAACGTTATACGTTATATCGTAATACTACATAACGTTATACGTTATATCGTTATAGTATATAACGTTATACGTTATAACGATATAGTTTATAACGTTATACGTTATATCGATATAGTATATAACGTTTTACGTTACATCGATATAGTATATAACGTTTTACGTTATATCGATATAGTATATAACGTTATACGTTATATCGTTATCGTATATAACGTTATACGTTATATCGTTATAGTACATAACGTTAAACGTTATATCGTTATCGTATATAACGTTATACGTTATATCGCTATCGTATATAACGTTATACGTTATATCGTTATCGTATATAACGTTATACGGTATATCGTTATAGTATATAACGTTATACGTTATATCGTAATACTACATAACGTTATACGTTATAACGATATAGTTTATAACGTTATACGTTATATCGTTATCGTATATAACGTTATACGTTATATCGTTATAGTACATAACGTTATACGTTATATCGTTATCGTATATAACGTTTTACGTTATATCGTTATAGTTCATAACGTTATACGTAGTATCGTTATCGTATATAACGTTATACGGTATATCGTTATAGTATATAACGTTATACGTTATATCGTAATACTACATAACGTTATACGTTATAACGATATAGTTTATAACGTTATACGTTATATCGTTATCGTATATAACGTTTTACGTTATATCGCTATCGTATATAACGTTATACGTTATATCGTTATCGTATATAACGTTATACGGTATATCGTTATAGTATATAACGTTATACGTTATATCGTAATACTACATAACGTTATACGTTATAACGATATAGTTTATAACGTTATACGTTATATCGTTATCGTATATAACGTTATACGTTATATCGTTATAGTATATAACGTTATACGTTATAACGATATATTTTATAACGTTATACGTTATATCGTTATCGTATATAACGTTTTACGTTATATCGTTATAGTATATAACGTTATACGTTATATCGATATAGCATATCACGTTATACGTTATAACGATATAGTATATAACGTTATACGTTATATCGTTATAGTACATAACGTTATACGTTATATCGTTATCGTATATAACGTTTTACGTTATATCGTTATAGTACATAACGTTATACGTTATATCGTTATCGTATATAACGTTATACGTTATATCGATATCGTATATAACGTTTTACGTTATATCGTTATCGTATATAACGTTTTACGTTATATCGTTATAGTATATAACGTTTTACGTTATATCGTTATCGTATATAACGTTATACGTTATATCGTTATCGTATATAACGTTATACGTTATATCGTTATAGTACATAACGTTATACGTTATTTCGTTTTAGCACATAACATTATACGTTATATCGTTATAGTATATAAAGCTATACATCATATCGTTATAGTATATAACGTTAGACGTTATATCGTGGTACTACATAACGTCATACGATATATCGTAATAGTATATAACGTTATACGATATATAGTAATAGTATGTAACGTTATACGTTATATCGTTATAGTATATAACGTTATACGTTATATCGTTATAGTATATAACGTTATACGTTATATCGTAATACTATATAACTTTTTACCTTATATCGTTATAGTACATAACGTTATACGCTATATCGTTATCGTATATAACGTTATACGTTATATCGATATCGTATATAACGTTTTACGTTATATCGTAATACTACATAACGTTATACGTTATATCGTTATCGTATATAACTTTATACGTTATATCGTTATCGTATATAACGTTTTACGTTATATCGTTATAGTATATAACGTTATACATTATATCGATATAGTATATAACGTTATACGTTATAACGATATAGTTTTTAACGTTATACGTTATATCGTTATCGTATATAACGTTATATGTTATATCGTTATAGTACATAACGTTATACGTTATATCGTTATAGTATATAACGTTATACGTTATATCGATATAGTATATAACGTTTTACGTTATATCGTTATAGTATATAACGTTATACGTTATATGGATATAGCATACAACGTTATACGTTATATCGTAATAATACATAACGTTATACGTTATATCGTAATACTACATAACGTTATACGTTATATCGTAATACTACAGAACGTTATACGTTATATCGTTATAGTATATAACGTTATACGTTATATCGTAATACTACATAACGTTATACGTTATAACGATATAGTTTATAACGTTATACGTTATATCGTTATCGTATATAACGTTATACGTTATATCGTTATAGTACATAACGTTATACGTTATATCGTTATCGTATATAACGTTATACGTTATATCGCTATCGTATATAACGTTATCCGTTATATCGTAATACTACATAACGTTATACGTTATATCGATATACTACATAACGTTATACGTTATATCGTTATCGTATATAACGTTATACGTTATATCGCTATCGTATATAACGTTATCCGTTATATCGTAATACTACATAACGTTATACGTTATATCGTAATACTACATAACGTTATACGTTATATCGTTATCGTATATAACGTTATACGTTATATCGTTATAGTATATAACGTTATACGTTATAACGATATATTTTATAACGTTATACGTTATATCGTTATCGTATATAACGTTTTACGTTATATCGTTATAGTATATAACGTTATACGTTATATCGATATAGCATATCACGTTATACGTTATAACGATATAGTATATAACGTTATACGTTATATCGTTATAGTACATAACGTTATACGTTATATCGTTATAGTATATAACGTTATACGTTATATCGTTATAGTACATAACGTTATACGTTATATCGTTATCGTATATAACGTTATACGTTATATCGCTATCGTATATAACGTTATCCGTTATATCGTAATACTACATAACGTTATACGTTATATCGTTATCGTATATAACGTTATACGTTATATCGTTATCGTATATAACGTTATACGTTATATCGTTATAGTACATAACGTTATACGTTATATCGTTATCGTATATAACGTTATACGTTATATCGCTATCGTATATAACGTTATCCGTTATATCGTAATACTACATAACGTTATACGTTATATCGTAATACTACATAACGTTATACGTTATATCGTTATCGTATATAACGTTATACGTTATATCGTTATAGTATATAACGTTATACGTTATAACGATATATTTTATAACGTTATACGTTATATCGTTATCGTATATAACGTTTTACGTTAT
Source organism: Bombus terrestris (assembly GCF_910591885.1). Taxonomy (NCBI): domain Eukaryota; kingdom Metazoa; phylum Arthropoda; class Insecta; order Hymenoptera; family Apidae; genus Bombus; species Bombus terrestris. The sequence goes on along the minus strand of NC_063274.1, from coordinate 21,144,394 downwards.
ATCGTTATAGTACATAACGTTATACGTTATATCGTTATCGTATATAACGTTTTACGTTATATCGTTATAGTTCATAACGTTATACGTAGTATCGTTATCGTATATAACGTTATACGTTATATCGTTATAGTATATAACGTTATACGTTATATCGTTATAGTACATAACGTTATACGTTATATCGTTATCGTATATAACGTTATACGTTATATCGCTATCGTATATAACGTTATCCGTTATATCGTAATACTACATAACGTTATACGTTATATCGTAATACTACATAACGTTATACGTTATATCGTTATCGTATATAACGTTATACGTTATATCGTTATCGTATATAACGTTATACGTTATATCGTTATAGTACATAACGTTATACGTTATATCGTTATCGTATATAACGTTTTACGTTATATCGTTATAGTACATAACGTTATACGTTATATCGTTATCGTATATAACGTTATACGTTATATCGATATCGTATATAACGTTTTACGTTATATCGTTATAGTATATAACGTTATACGTTATATCGTTATAGTACATAACGTTATACGTTATATCGTTATCGTATATAACGTTATACGTTATATCGCTATCGTATATAACGTTATCCGTTATATCGTAATACTACATAACGTTATACGTTATATCGTAATACTACATAACGTTATACGTTATATCGTTATCGTATATAACGTTATACGTTATATCGTTATAGTATATAACGTTATACGTTATAACGATATATTTTATAACGTTATACGTTATATCGTTATCGTATATAACGTTTTACGTTATATCGTTATAGTATATAACGTTATACGTTATATCGATATAGCATATCACGTTATACGTTATAACGATATAGTATATAACGTTATACGTTATATCGTTATAGTACATAACGTTATACGTTATATCGTTATCGTATATAACGTTTTACGTTATATCGTTATAGTACATAACGTTATACGTTATATCGTTATCGTATATAACGTTTTACGTTATATCGTTATAGTTCATAACGTTATACGTAGTATCGTTATCGTATATAACGTTATACGTTATATCGTTATAGTATATAACGTTATACGTTATATCGTTATAGTACATAACGTTATACGTTATATCGTTATAGTATATAACGTTATACGTTATAACGATATATTTTATAACGTTATACGTTATATCGTTATCGTATATAACGTTTTACGTTATATCGTTATAGTATATAACGTTATACGTTATATCGATATAGCATATCACGTTATACGTTATAACGATATAGTATATAACGTTATACGTTATATCGTTATAGTACATAACGTTATACGTTATATCGTTATCGTATATAACGTTTTACGTTATATCGTTATAGTACATAACGTTATACGTTATATCGTTATCGTATATAACGTTTTACGTTATATCGTTATAGTTCATAACGTTATACGTAGTATCGTTATCGTATATAACGTTATACGTTATATCGTTATAGTATATAACGTTATACGTTATATCGTTATAGTACATAACGTTATACGTTATATCGTTATCGTATATAACGTTATACGTTATATCGCTATCGTATATAACGTTATCCGTTATATCGTAATACTACATAACGTTATACGTTATATCGTAATACTACATAACGTTATACGTTATATCGTTATCGTATATAACGTTATACGTTATATCGTTATCGTATATAACGTTATACGTTATATCGTTATAGTACATAACGTTATACGTTATATCGTTATCGTATATAACGTTTTACGTTATATCGTTATAGTACATAACGTTATACGTTATATCGTTATCGTATATAACGTTATACGTTATATCGATATCGTATATAACGTTTTACGTTATATCGTTATAGTATATAACGTTATACGTTATATCGTTATAGTACATAACGTTATACGTTATATCGTTATCGTATATAACGTTATACGTTATATCGCTATCGTATATAACGTTATCCGTTATATCGTAATACTACATAACGTTATACGTTATATCGTAATACTACATAACGTTATACGTTATATCGTTATCGTATATAACGTTATACGTTATATCGTTATAGTATATAACGTTATACGTTATAACGATATATTTTATAACGTTATACGTTATATCGTTATCGTATATAACGTTTTACGTTATATCGTTATAGTATATAACGTTATACGTTATATCGATATAGCATATCACGTTATACGTTATAACGATATAGTATATAACGTTATACGTTATATCGTTATAGTACATAACGTTATACGTTATATCGTTATCGTATATAACGTTTTACGTTATATCGTTATAGTACATAACGTTATACGTTATATCGTTATCGTATATAACGTTATACGTTATATCGATATCGTATATAACGTTTTACGTTATATCGTTATCGTATATAACGTTTTACGTTATATCGTTATAGTATATAACGTTTTACGTTATATCGTTATCGTATATAACGTTATACGTTATATCGTTATCGTATATAACGTTATACGTTATATCGTTATCGTATATAACGTTATACGTTATATCGCTATAGTACATAACGTTATACGTTATTTCGTTTTAGCATATAACATTATACGTTATATCGTTATAGTATATAAAGCTATACATCATATCGTTATAGTATATAACGTTAGACGTTATATCGTGGTACTACATAACGTCATACGATATATCGTAATAGTATATAACGTTATACGATATATAGTAATAGTATGTAACGTTATACGTTATATCGTTATAGTATATAACGTTATACGTTATATCGTTATAGTATATAACGTTATACGTTATATCGTAATACTATATAACTTTTTACGTTATATCGTTATAGTACATAACGTTATACGTTATATCGTTATCGTATATAACGTTATACGTTATATCGATATCGTATATAACGTTTTACGTTATATCGTTATAGTATATAACGTTATACGTTATATCGTTATAGTACATAACGTTATACGTTATATCGTTATCGTATATAACGTTTTACGTTATATCGTTATAGTATATAACGTTATACGTTATATCGATATAGTATATAACGTTATACGTTATAACGATATAGTTTTTAACGTTATACGTTATATCGTTATCGTATATAACGTTATATGTTATATCGTTATAGTACATAACGTTATACGTTATATCGTTATAGTATATAACGTTATACGTTATATCGATATAGTATATAACGTTTTACGTTATATCGTTATAGTATATAACGTTATACGTTATATGGATATAGCATACAACGTTATACGTTATATCGTAATAATACATAACGTTATACGTTATATCGTAATACTACATAACGTTATACGTTATATCGTAATACTACAGAACGTTATACGTTATATCGTTATAGTATATAACGTTATACGTTATATCGTAATACTACATAACGTTATACGTTATATCGTTATCGTATATAACGTTATACGTTATATCGCTATCGTATATAACGTTATCCGTTATATCGTAATACTACATAACGTTATACGTTATATCGTAATACTACATAACGTTATACGTTATATCGTTATCGTATATAACGTTATACGTTATATCGTTATAGTATATAACGTTATACGTTATATCGTAATACTACATAACGTTATACGTTATATCGTAATACTACATAACGTTATACGTTATATCGTTATCGTATATAACGTTATACGTTATATCGTTGTAGTATATAACGTTATACGTTATAACGATATATTTTATAACGTTATACGTTATATCGTTATCGTATATAACGTTTTACGTTATATCGTTATAGTATATAACGTTATACGTTATATCGATATAGCATATCACGTTATACGTTATAACGATATAGTATATAACGTTATACGTTATATCGTTATAGTACATAACGTTATACGTTATATCGTTATAGTATATAACGTTATACGTTATATCGTTATAGTACATAACGTTATACGTTATATCGTTATCGTATATAACGTTATACGTTATATCGCTATCGTATATAACGTTATCCGTTATATCGTAATACTACATAACGTTATACGTTATATCGTAATACTACATAACGTTATACGTTATATCGTTATCGTATATAACGTTATACGTTATATCGTTATCGTATATAACGTTATACGTTATATCGTTATAGTACATAACGTTATACGTTATATCGTTATCGTATATAACGTTATACGTTATATCGCTATCGTATATAACGTTATCCGTTATATCGTAATACTACATAACGTTATACGTTATATCGTAATACTACATAACGTTATACGTTATATCGTTATCGTATATAACGTTATACGTTATATCGTTATAGTATATAACGTTATACGTTATAACGATATATTTTATAACGTTATACGTTATATCGTTATCGTATATAACGTTTTACGTTATATCGTTATAGTACATAACGTTATACGTTATATCGTTATCGTATATAACGTTTTACGTTATATCGTTATAGTTCATAACGTTATACGTAGTATCGTTATCGTATATAACGTTATACGTTATATCGTTATAGTATATAACGTTATACGTTATATCGTTATAGTACATAACGTTATACGTTATATCGTTATCGTATATAACGTTATACGTTATATCGCTATCGTATATAACGTTATCCGTTATATCGTAATACTACATAACGTTATACGTTATATCGTTATCGTATATAACGTTTTACGTTATATCGTTATAGTACATAACGTTATACGTTATATCGTTATCGTATATAACGTTATACGTTATATCGATATCGTATATAACGTTTTACGTTATATCGTTATAGTATATAACGTTATACGTTATATCGTTATAGTACATAACGTTATACGTTATATCGTTATCGTATATAACGTTATACGTTATATCGCTATCGTATATAACGTTATCCGTTATATCGTAATACTACATAACGTTATACGTTATATCGTAATACTACATAACGTTATACGTTATATCGTTATCGTATATAACGTTATACGTTATATCGTTATAGTATATAACGTTATACGTTATAACGATATATTTTATAACGTTATACGTTATATCGTTATCGTATATAACGTTTTACGTTATATCGTTATAGTATATAACGTTATACGTTATATCGATATAGCATATCACGTTATACGTTATAACGATATAGTATATAACGTTATACGTTATATCGTTATAGTACATAACGTTATACGTTATATCGTTATCGTATATAACGTTTTACGTTATATCGTTATAGTACATAACGTTATACGTTATATCGTTATCGTATATAACGTTATACGTTATATCGATATCGTATATAACGTTTTACGTTATATCGTTATCGTATATAACGTTTTACGTTATATCGTTATAGTATATAACGTTTTACGTTATATCGTTATCGTATATAACGTTATACGTTATATCGTTATCGTATATAACGTTATACGTTATATCGTTATAGTACATAACGTTATACGTTATTTCGTTTTAGCATATAACATTATATGTTATATCGTTATAGTATATAAAGCTATACATCATATCGTTATAGTATATAACGTTAGACGTTATATCGTGGTACTACATAACGTCATACGATATATCGTAATAGTATATAACGTTATACGATATATAGTAATAGTATGTAACGTTATACGTTATATCGTTATAGTATATAACGTTATACGTTATATCGTTATAGTATATAACGTTATACGTTATATCGTAATACTATATAACTTTTTACGTTATATCGTTATAGTACATAACGTTATACGCTATATCGTTATCGTATATAACGTTATACGTTATATCGATATCGTATATAACGTTTTACGTTATATCGTTATAGTATATAACGTTATACGTTATATCGTTATAGTACATAACGTTATACGTTATATCGTTATCGTATATAACGTTTTACGTTATATCGTTATAGTATATAACGTTATACATTATATCGATATAGTATATAACGTTATACGTTATAACGATATAGTTTTTAACGTTATACGTTATATCGTTATCGTATATAACGTTATATGTTATATCGTTATAGTACATAACGTTATACGTTATATCGTTATAGTATATAACGTTATACGTTATATCGATATAGTATATAACGTTTTACGTTATATCGTTATAGTATATAACGTTATACGTTATATGGATATAGCATACAACGTTATACGTTATATCGTAATAATACATAACGTTATACGTTATATCGTAATACTACATAACGTTATACGTTATATCGTAATACTACAGAACGTTATACGTTATATCGTTATAGTATATAACGTTATACGTTATATCGTAATACTACATAACGTTATACGTTATAACGATATAGTTTATAACGTTATACGTTATATCGTTATCGTATATAACGTTATACGTTATATCGTTATAGTACATAACGTTATACGTTATATCGTTATAGTATATAACGTTTTACGTTATATCGTTATAGTATATAACGTTATACGTTATATCGTTATCGTATATAACGTTATACGTTATATCGTAATACTACATAACGTTATACGTTATATCGTAATACTACATAACGTTATACGTTATATCGTTATCGTATATAACGTTATACGTTATATCGTTATAGTATATAACGTTATACGTTATAACGTTATATACTATAACGTTATACGTTATATCGTTATCGTATATAACGTTTTACGTTATATCGTTATAGTATATAACGTTATACGTTATATCGATATAGCATATCACGTTATACGTTATAACGATATAGTATATAACGTTATACGTTATAACGTTATCGTATATAACGTTATACATTATATCGATATAGTATATAACGTTATACGTTATAACGTTATCGTATATAACGTTCTACGTTATATCGTTATAGTATATAACGTTATACGTTATATCGATATAGCATATCACGTTATACGTTATAACGATATAGCTTATAACGTTATACGTTATATCGTTATCGTATATAACGTTTTACGTTATATCGTTATCGTATATAACGTTTTACGTTATATCGTTATAGTATATAACGTTATACATTATATCGATATAGTATATAACGTTACACGTTATAACGATATAGTTTTTAACGTTATACGTTATATCGTTATCGTATATAACGTTATACGTTATATCGTTATAGTACATAACGTTATACGTTATATCGTTATCGTATATAACGTTATACATTATATCGATATAGTATATAACGTTATCCGTTATAACGATATAGTTTATAACGTTATACGTTATATCGTTATCGTATACAACGTTATACGTTATATCGTTATAGTACATGACGTTATACGTTATATCGTTATCGTATATAACGTTATACGTTATATCGTTATCGTATATAACGTTTTACGTTATATCGTTATAGTACATAACGTTATACGTTATATCGTTATCGTATATAACGTTATACGTTATATCGCTATCGTATATAACGTTATCCGTTATATCGTTATGGTATATAACGTTATACGTTATATCGTTATAGTACATAACGTTATACGTTATATCGTTATCGTATATAACGTTTTACGTTATATCGTTATAGTACATAACGTTATACGTTGTATCGTTATCGTATATAACGTTTTACGTTATATCGTTATAGTATATAACGTTATACGTTATATCGTAATACTACATAACGTTATACGTTATATCGTAATACTACATAACGTTATACGTTATATCGTAATACTACATAACGTTATACGTTATATCGTTATCGTATATAACGTTATACGTTATATCGTTATAGCATATCACGTTATACGTTATAACGATATAGCTTATAACGTTCTACGTTATATCGTTATCGTATATAACGTTTTACGTTATATCGTTATAGTATATAACGTTATACATTATATCCATATAGTATATAACGTTATAAGTTATAACGATATAGTTTTTAACGTTATACGTTATATCGTTATCGTATACAACGTTATACGTTATATCGTTATAGTACATAACGTTAAACGTTATATCGATATAGTATATAACGTTATACGTTATAACGATATAGTTTATAACGTTATACGTTATATCGTTATCGTATATAACGTTATACATTATATCGATATAGTATATAACGTTATACGTTATAACGATATAGTATATAACGTTATACGTTATATGGATATAGCATATAACGTTATACGTTATATCGTAATACTACATAACGTTGTACGTTATATCGTTATCGTATATAACGTTATACGTTATATCGTTATAGTATATAACGTTATTCGTTATATCGTTACAGTATATAACGTTATACGTTATATCGTTATCGTATATAACGTTATACGTTATATCGTTATAGTATATAACGTTATACGTTATATCGATATAGTATATAACGTTTTACGTTATATCGTTATAGTATATAACGTTATACGTTATATGGATATAGCATACAACGTTATACGTTATATCGTAATAATACATAACGTTATACGTTATATCGTAATACTACATAACGTTATACGTTATATCGTAATACTACAGAACGTTATACGTTATATCGTTATAGTATATAACGTTATACGTTATATCGTAATACTACATAACGTTATACGTTATAACGATATAGTTTATAACGTTATACGTTATATCGTTATCGTATATAACGTTATACGTTATATCGTTATAGTACATAACGTTATACGTTATATCGTTATAGTATATAACGTTTTACGTTATATCGTTATAGTATATAACGTTATGCGTTATATCGTTATCGTATATAACGTTATACGTTATATCGTAATACTACATAACGTTATACGTTATATCGTAATACTACATAACGTTATACGTTATATCGTTATCGTATATAACGTTATACGTTATATCGTTATAGTATATAACGTTATACGTTATAACGATATATATTATATCGTTATACGTTATATCGTTATCGTATATAACGTTTTACGTTATATCGTTATAGTATATAACGTTATACGTTATATCGATATAGCATATCACGTTATACGTTATAACGATATAGTATATAACGTTATACGTTATAACGTTATCGTATATAACGTTATACATTATATCGATATAGTATATAACGTTATACGTTATAACGTTATCGTATATAACGTTCTACGTTATATCGTTATAGTATATAACGTTATACGTTATATCGATATAGCATATCACGTTATACGTTATAACGATATAGCTTATAACGTTATACGTTATATCGTTATCGTATATAACGTTTTACGTTATATCGTTATCGTATATAACGTTTTACGTTATATCGTTATAGTATATAACGTTATACATTATATCGATATAGTATATAACGTTACACGTTATAACGATATAGTTTTTAACGTTATACGTTATATCGTTATCGTATATAACGTTATACGTTATATCGTTATAGTACATAACGTTATACGTTATATCGTTATCGTATATAACGTTATACATTATATCGATATAGTATATAACGTTATCCGTTATAACGATATAGTTTATAACGTTATACGTTATATCGTTATCGTATACAACGTTATACGTTATATCGTTACAGTACATGACGTTATACGTTATATCGTTATCGTATATAACGTTATACGTTATATCGTTATCGTATATAACGTTTTACGTTATATCGTTATAGTACATAACGTTATACGTTATATCGTTATCGTATATAACGTTATACGTTATATCGCTATCGTATATAACGTTATCCGTTATATCGTTATGGTATATAACGTTATACGTTATATCGTTATAGTACATAACGTTATACGTTATATCGTTATCGTATATAACGTTTTACGTTATATCGTTATAGTACATAACGTTATACGTTGTATCGTTATCGTATATAACGTTTTACGTTATATCGTTATAGTATATAACGTTATACGTTATATCGTAATACTACATAACGTTATACGTTATATCGTAATACTACATAACGTTATACGTTATATCGTAATACTACATAACGTTATACGTTATATCGTTATCGTATATAACGTTATACGTTATATCGTTATAGCATATCACGTTATACGTTATAACGATATAGCTTATAACGTTCTACGTTATATCGTTATCGTATATAACGTTTTACGTTATATCGTTATAGTATATAACGTTATACATTATATCCATATAGTATATAACGTTATAAGTTATAACGATATAGTTTTTAACGTTATACGTTATATCGTTATCGTATACAACGTTATACGTTATATCGTTATAGTACATAACGTTAAACGTTATATCGATATAGTATATAACGTTATACGTTATAACGATATAGTTTATAACGTTATACGTTATATCGTTATCGTATATAACGTTATACATTATATCGATATAGTATATAACGTTATACGTTATAACGATATAGTATATAACGTTATACGTTATATGGATATAGCATATAACGTTATACGTTATATCGTAATACTACATAACGTTGTACGTTATATCGTTATCGTATATAACGTTATACGTTATATCGTTATAGTATATAACGTTATTCGTTATATCGTTACAGTATATAACGTTATACGTTATATCGTTATCGTATATAACGTTATACGTTATATCGCTATCGTATATAACGTTATCCGTTATATCGTTATCGTATATAACGTTATACGTTATATCGTTATAGTACATAACGTTATACGTTATATCGTTATCGTATATAACGTTATACGTTATATCGTTATCGTATATAACGTTATACGTTATATCGTTATAGTACATAACGTTATACGTTATATCGTTATCGTATATAACGTTATACGTTATATCGCTATCGTATATAACGTTATCCGTTATATCGTAATACTACATAACGTTATACGTTATATCGTAATACTACATAACGTTATACGTTATATCGTTATCGTATATAACGTTATACGTTATATCGTTATAGTATATAACGTTATACGTTATAACGATATATTTTATAACGTTATACGTTATATCGTTATCGTATATAATGTTTTACGTTATATCGTTATAGTACATAACGTTATACGTTATATCGTTATCGTATATAACGTTTTACGTTATATCGTTATAGTTCATAACGTTATACGTAGTATCGTTATCGTATATAACGTTATACGTTATATCGTTATAGTATATAACGTTATACGTTATATCGTTATAGTACATAACGTTATACGTTATATCGTTATCGTATATAACGTTATACGTTATATCGCTATCGTATATAACGTTATCCGTTATATCGTAATACTACATAACGTTATACGTTATATCGTAATACTACATAACGTTATACGTTATATCGTAATACTACATAACGTTATACGTTATATCGTTATCGTATATAACGTTATACGTTATATCGTTATCGTATATAACGTTATACGTTATATCGTTATAGTACATAACGTTATACGTTATATCGTTATCGTATATAACGTTTTACGCTATATCGTTATAGTACATAACGTTATACGTTATATCGTTATCGTATATAACGTTATACGTTATATCGATATCGTATATAACGTTTTACGTTATATCGTTATAGTATATAACGTTATACGTTATATCGTTATAGTACATAACGTTATACGTTATATCGTTATCGTATATAACGTTATACGTTATATCGCTATCGTATATAACGTTATCCGTTATATCGTAATACTACATAACGTTATACGTTATATCGTTATCGTATATAACGTTATACGTTATATCGTTATAGTATATAACGTTATACGTTATAACGATATATTTTATAACGTTATACGTTATATCGTTATCGTATATAACGTTTTACGTTATATCGTTATAGTATATAACGTTATACGTTATATCGATATAGCATATCACGTTATACGTTATAACGATATAGTATATAACGTTATACGTTATATCGTTATAGTACATAACGTTATACGTTATATCGTTATCGTATATAACGTTTTACGTTATATCGTTATAGTACATAACGTTATACGTTATTTCGTTTTAGCATATAACATTATACGTTATATCGTTATAGTATATAAAGCTATACATCATATCGTTATAGTATATAACGTTAGACGTTATATCGTGGTACTACATAACGTCATACGATATATCGTAATAGTATATAACGTTATACGATATATAGTAATAGTATGTAACGTTATACGTTATATCGTTATAGTATATAACGTTATACGTTATATCGTTATAGTATATAACGTTATACGTTATATCGTAATACTATATAACTTTTTACGTTATATCGTTATAGTACATAACGTTATACGCTATATCGTTATCGTATATAACGTTATACGTTATATCGATATCGTATATAACGTTTTACGTTATATCGTTATAGTATATAACGTTATACGTTATATCGTTATAGTACATAACGTTATACGTTATATCGTTATCGTATATAACGTTTTACGTTATATCGTTATAGTATATAACGTTATACATTATATCGATATAGTATATAACGTTATACGTTATAACGATATAGTTTTTAACGTTATACGTTATATCGTTATCGTATATAACGTTTTACGTTATATCGTTATAGTACATAACGTTATACGTTATATCGTTATAGTATATAACGTTATACGTTATATCGATATAGTATATAACGTTTTACGTTATATCGTTATAGTATATAACGTTATACGTTATATGGATATAGCATACAACGTTATACGTTATATCGTAATAATACATAACGTTATACGTTATATCGTAATACTACATAACGTTATACGTTATATCGTAATACTACAGAACGTTATACGTTATATCGTTATAGTATATAACGTTATACGTTATATCGTAATACTACATAACGTTATACGTTATAACGATATAGTTTATAACGTTATACGTTATATCGTTATCGTATATAACGTTATACGTTATATCGTTATAGTACATAACGTTATACGTTATATCGTAATACTATATAACTTTTTACGTTATATCGTTATAGTACATAACGTTATACGCTATATCGTTATCGTATATAACGTTATACGTTATATCGATATCGTATATAACGTTTTACGTTATATCGTTATAGTATATAACGTTATACGTTATATCGTTATAGTACATAACGTTATACGTTATATCGTTATCGTATATAACGTTTTACGTTATATCGTTATAGTATATAACGTTATACATTATATCGATATAGTATATAACGTTATACGTTATAACGATATAGTTTTTAACGTTATACGTTATATCGTTATCGTATATAACGTTATATGTTATATCGTTATAGTACATAACGTTATACGTTATATCGTTATAGTATATAACGTTATACGTTATATCGATATAGTATATAACGTTTTACGTTATATCGTTATAGTATATAACGTTATACGTTATATGGATATAGCATACAACGTTATACGTTATATCGTAATAATACATAGCGTTATACGTTATATCGTAATACTACATAACGTTATACGTTATATCGTAATACTACAGAACGTTATACGTTATATCGTTATAGTATATAACGTTATACGTTATATCGTAATACTACATAACGTTATACGTTATAACGATATAGTTTATAACGTTATACGTTATATCGTTATCGTATATAACGTTATACGTTATATCGTTATAGTACATAACGTTATACGTTATATCGTTATAGTATATAACGTTTTACGTTATATCGTTATAGTATATAACGTTATGCGTTATATCGTTATCGTATATAACGTTATACGTTATATCGTAATACTACATAACGTTATACGTTATATCGTAATACTACATAACGTTATACGTTATATCGTTATCGTATATAACGTTATACGTTATATCGTTATAGTATATAACGTTATACGTTATAACGATATATACTATAACGATATACGTTATATCGTTATCGTATATAACGTTTTACGTTATATCGTTATAGTATATAACGTTATACGTTATATCGATATAGCATATCACGTTATACGTTATAACGATATAGTATATAACGTTATACGTTATAACGTTATCGTATATAACGTTATACATTATATCGATATAGTATATAACGTTATACGTTATAACGTTATCGTATATAACGTTCTACGTTATATCGTTATAGTATATAACGTTATACGTTATATCGATATAGCATATCACGTTATACGTTATAACGATATAGCTTATAACGTTATACGTTATATCGTTATCGTATATAACGTTTTACGTTATATCGTTATCGTATATAACGTTTTACGTTATATCGTTATAGTATATAACGTTATACATTATATCGATATAGTATATAACGTTATACGTTATAACGATATAGTTTTTAACGTTATACGTTATATCGTTATCGTATATAACGTTATACGTTATATCGTTATAGTACATAACGTTATACGTTATATCGTTATCGTATATAACGTTATACATTATATCGATATAGTATATAACGTTATCCGTTATAACGATATAGTTTATAACGTTATACGTTATATCGTTATCGTATACAACGTTATACGTTATATCGTTACAGTACATGACGTTATACGTTATATCGTTATCGTATATAACGTTATACGTTATATCGTTATCGTATATAACGTTTTACGTTATATCGTTATAGTACATAACGTTATACGTTATATCGTTATCGTATATAACGTTATACGTTATATCGCTATCGTATATAACGTTATCCGTTATATCGTTATCGTATATAACGTTATACGTTATATCGTTATAGTACATAACGTTATACGTTATATCGTTATCGTATATAACGTTTTACGTTATATCGTTATAGTACATAACGTTATACGTTGTATCGTTATCGTATATAACGTTTTACGTTATATCGTTATAGTATATAACGTTATACGTTATATCGTAATACTACATAACGTTATACGTTATATCGTAATACTACATAACGTTATACGTTATATCGTAATACTACATAACGTTATACGTTATATCGTTATCGTATATAACGTTATACGTTATATCGTTATAGCATATCACGTTATACGTTATAACGATATAGCTTATAACGTTCTACGTTATATCGTTATCGTATATAACGTTTTACGTTATATCGTTATAGTATATAACGTTATACATTATATCCATATAGTATATAACGTTATAAGTTATAACGATATAGTTTTTAACGTTATACGTTATATCGTTATCGTATATAACGTTATACGTTATATCGTTATAGTACATAACGTTATACGTTATATCGTTATCGTATATAACGTTATACATTATATCGATATAGTATATAACGTTATACGTTATAACGATATAGCATATCACGTTATACGTTATAACGATATAGCTTATAACGTTCTACGTTATATCGATATAGTATATAACGTTATACGTTATAACGATATAGTTTTTAACGTTATACGTTATATCGTTATAGTACATAACGTTATACGTTATATCGTTATCGTATATAACGTTATACATTATATCGATATAGTATATAACGTTATACGTTATAACGATATAGTTTATAACGTTATACGTTATATCGTTATCGTATACAACGTTATACGTTATATCGTTATAGTACATAACGTTAAACGTTATATCGATATAGTATATAACGTTATACGTTATAACGATATAGTTTATAACGTTATACGTTATATCGTTATCGTATATAACGTTATATACTATATCGATATAGTATATAACGTTATACGTTATAACGATATAGTATATAACGTTATACGTTATATGGATATAGCATATAACGTTATACGTTATATCGTACTACTACATAACGTTGTACGTTATATCGTTATCGTATATAACGTTATACGTTATATCGTTATAGTATATAACGTTATTCGTTATATCGTTACAGTATATAACGTTATACGTTATATCGTTATAGCATATAACGTTATACGTTATATCGATATAGTATATAACGTCATACGTTATATGGATATAGCATATAACGTTATACGTTATAACGATATAGTTTATAACGTTATACGTTATATCGTTATCGTATATAACGTTATACGTTATATCGTTATAGTACATAACGTTAAACGTTATATCGTTAACGTATATAACGTTTTACGTTATATCGTTATGGTATATAATGTTATGCGTTATATCGTTATCGTATATAACGTTATACGTTATATCGTAAAACTACATAACGTTATACGTTATATCGTAATACTACATAACGTTATACGTTATATCGTTATAGTATATAACGTTTTACGTTATATCGTTATGGTATATAACGTTATGCGTTATATCGATATAGTATATAACGTTATGCGTTATATCGCTATCGTATATAACGTTATACGTTATATCGTTATCGTATATAACGTTAAACGTTATATCGATATAGTATATAACGTTATACGTTATAACGATATAGTTTATAACGCTATACGTTATATCGTTATCGTATATAACGTTATACGTTATATCGCTATCGTATATAACGTTATACGTTATATTGTTATCGTATATAACGTTATACGTTATATCGATATAGTATATAACGTTATACGTTATATCGTTATAGTACATAACGTTATACGTTATATCGTAATACTACATAACGTTATACGTTATAACGATATAGTTTATAACGTTATACGTTATATCGTTATCGTATATAACGTTATACGTTATATCGTTATAGTACATAACGTTATACGTTATATCGTTATCGTATATAACGTTTTACGTTATATCGTTATAGTACATATCGTTATACGTTATATCGTTATCGTATATAACGTTATACGTTATATCGTTATAGTACATAACGTTATACGTTATATCGTTATCGTATATAACGTTTTGCGTTATATCGTTATAGTACATAACGTTATACGTTATATCGTTATCGTATATAACGTTATACGTTATATCGTTATAGTACATAACGTTATACGTTATATCGTTATAGTATATAACGTTATACGTTATATGGATATAGCATATAACGTTATACGTTATATCGTAATACTACATAACGTTATACGTTATATCGTTATCGTATATAACGTTATACGTTATATCGTTATAGTATATAACGTTATACGTTATATCGTTACAGTATATAACGTTATACGTTATATCGTTATGGTATATAATGTTATGCGTTATATCGTTATCGTATATAACGTTATACGTTATATCGTAATACTACATAACGTTATACGTTATATCGTAATACTACATAACGTTATACGTTATATCGTTATCGTATATAACGTTATACGTTATATCGTTATAGTATATAACGTTATACGTTATAACGATATATTTTATAACGTTATACGTTATATCGTTATCGTATATAACGTTTTACGTTATATCGTTATAGTACATAACGTTATACGTTATATCGTTATCGTATATAACGTTTTACGTTATATCGTTATAGTTCATAACGTTATACGTTATATCGATATCGTATATAACGTTTTACGTTATATCGTTATCGTATATAACGTTTTACGTTATATCGTTATAGTATATAACGTTTTACGTTATATCGTTATCGTATATAACGTTATACGTTATATCGTTATCGTATATAACGTTATACGTTATATCGTTATAGTACATAACGTTATACGTTATTTCGTTTTAGCATATAACATTATACGTTATATCGTTATAGTATATAAAGCTATACATCATATCGTTATAGTATATAACGTTAGACGTTATATCGTGGTACTACATAACGTCATACGATATATCGTAATAGTATATAACGTTATACGATATATAGTAATAGTATGTAACGTTATACGTTATATCGTTATAGTATATAACGTTATACGTTATATCGTAATACTATATAACTTTTTACGTTATATCGTTATAGTACATAACGTTATACGTTATATCGATATAGCATATCACGTTATACGTTATAACGATATAGCTTATAACGTTATACGTTATATCGTTATCGTATATAACGTTATACGTTATATCGTTATAGTACATAACGTTATACGTTATATCGTTATCGTATATAACGTTTTACGTTATATCGTTATAGTACATAACGTTATACGTTATATCGTTATCGTATATAACGTTATACGTTATATCGATATCGTATATAACGTTTTACGTTATATCGTTATAGTATATAACGTTATACGTTATATCGTTATAGTACATAACGTTATACGTTATATCGTTATCGTATATAACGTTATACGTTATATCGCTATCGTATATAACGTTATCCGTTATATCGTAATACTACATAACGTTATACGTTATATCGTTATCGTATATAACGTTATACGTTATATCGTTATAGTATATAACGTTATACGTTATAACGATATATTTTATAACGTTATACGTTATATCGTTATCGTATATAACGTTTTACGTTATATCGTTATAGTATATAACGTTATACGTTATATCGATATAGCATATCACGTTATACGTTATAACGATATAGTATATAACGTTATACGTTATATCGTTATAGTACATAACGTTATACGTTATATCGTTATCGTATATAACGTTTTACGTTATATCGTTATAGTACATAACGTTATACGTTATTTCGTTTTAGCATATAACATTATACGTTATATCGTTATAGTATATAAAGCTATACATCATATCGTTATAGTATATAACGTTAGACGTTATATCGTGGTACTACATAACGTCATACGATATATCGTAATAGTATATAACGTTATACGATATATAGTAATAGTATGTAACGTTATACGTTATATCGTTATAGTATATAACGTTATACGTTATATCGTTATAGTATATAACGTTATACGTTATATCGTAATACTATATAACTTTTTACGTTATATCGTTATAGTACATAACGTTATACGCTATATCGTTATCGTATATAACGTTATACGTTATATCGATATCGTATATAACGTTTTACGTTATATCGTTATAGTATATAACGTTATACGTTATATCGTTATAGTACATAACGTTATACGTTATATCGTTATCGTATATAACGTTTTACGTTATATCGTTATAGTATATAACGTTATACATTATATCGATATAGTATATAACGTTATACGTTATAACGATATAGTTTTTAACGTTATACGTTATATCGTTATCGTATATAACGTTATACGTTATATCGTTATAGTACATAACGTTATACGTTATATCGTTATAGTATATAACGTTATACGTTATATCGATATAGTATATAACGTTTTACGTTATATCGTTATAGTATATAACGTTATACGTTATATGGATATAGCATACAACGTTATACGTTATATCGTAATAATACATAACGTTATACGTTATATCGTAATACTACATAACGTTATACGTTATATCGTAATACTACAGAACGTTATACGTTATATCGTTATAGTATATAACGTTATACGTTATATCGTAATACTACATAACGTTATACGTTATAACGATATAGTTTATAACGTTATACGTTATATCGTTATCGTATATAACGTTATACGTTATATCGTTATAGTACATAACGTTATACGTTATATCGTAATACTATATAACTTTTTACGTTATATCGTTATAGTACATAACGTTATACGCTATATCGTTATCGTATATAACGTTATACGTTATATCGATATCGTATATAACGTTTTACGTTATATCGTTATAGTATATAACGTTATACGTTATATCGTTATAGTACATAACGTTATACGTTATATCGTTATCGTATATAACGTTTTACGTTATATCGTTATAGTATATAACGTTATACATTATATCGATATAGTATATAACGTTATACGTTATAACGATATAGTTTTTAACGTTATACGTTATATCGTTATCGTATATAACGTTATATGTTATATCGTTATAGTACATAACGTTATACGTTATATCGTTATAGTATATAACGTTATACGTTATATCGATATAGTATATAACGTTTTACGTTATATCGTTATAGTATATAACGTTATACGTTATATGGATATAGCATACAACGTTATACGTTATATCGTAATAATACATAACGTTATACGTTATATCGTAATACTACATAACGTTATACGTTATATCGTAATACTACAGAACGTTATACGTTATATCGTTATAGTATATAACGTTATACGTTATATCGTAATACTACATAACGTTATACGTTATAACGATATAGTTTATAACGTTATACGTTATATCGTTATCGTATATAACGTTATACGTTATATCGTTATAGTACATAACGTTATACGTTATATCGTTATAGTATATAACGTTTTACGTTATATCGTTATAGTATATAACGTTATGCGTTATATCGTTATCGTATATAACGTTATACGTTATATCGTAATACTACATAACGTTATACGTTATATCGTAATACTACATAACGTTATACGTTATATCGTTATCGTATATAACGTTATACGTTATATCGTTATAGTATATAACGTTATACGTTATAACGATATATATTATAACGTTATACGTTATATCGTTATCGTATATAACGTTTTACGTTATATCGTTATAGTATATAACGTTATACGTTATATCGATATAGCATATCACGTTATACGTTATAACGATATAGTATATAACGTTATACGTTATAACGTTATCGTATATAACGTTATACATTATATCGATATAGTATATAACGTTATACGTTATAACGTTATCGTATATAACGTTCTACGTTATATCGTTATAGTATATAACGTTATACGTTATATCGATATAGCATATCACGTTATACGTTATAACGATATAGCTTATAACGTTATACGTTATATCGTTATCGTATATAACGTTTTACGTTATATCGTTATCGTATATAACGTTTTACGTTATATCGTTATAGTATATAACGTTATACATTATATCGATATAGTATATAACGTTATACGTTATAACGATATAGTTTTTAACGTTATACGTTATATCGTTATCGTATATAACGTTATACGTTATATCGTTATAGTACATAACGTTATACGTTATATCGTTATCGTATATAACGTTATACATTATATCGATATAGTATATGACGTTATCCGTTATAACGATATAGTTTATAACGTTATACGTTATATCGTGATCGTATACAACGTTATACGTTATATCGTTATAGTACATGACGTTATACGTTATATCGTTATCGTATATAACGTTATACGTTATATCGTTATCGTATATAACGTTTTACGTTATATCGTTATAGTACATAACGTTATACGTTATATCGTTATCGTATATAACGTTATACGTTATATCGCTATCGTATATAACGTTATCCGTTATATCGTTATCGTATATAACGTTATACGTTATATCGTTATAGTACATAACGTTATACGTTATATCGTTATCGTATATAACGTTTTACGTTATATCGTTATAGTACATAACGTTATACGTTGTATCGTTATCGTATATAACGTTTTACGTTATATCGTTATAGTATATAACGTTATACGTTATATCGTAATACTACATAACGTTATACGTTATATCGTAATACTACATAACGTTATACGTTATATCGTAATACTACATAACGTTATACGTTATATCGTTATCGTATATAACGTTATACGTTATATCGTTATAGCATATCACGTTATACGTTATAACGATATAGCTTATAACGTTCTACGTTATATCGTTATCGTATATAACGTTTTACGTTATATCGTTATAGTATATAACGTTATACATTATATCCATATAGTATATAACGTTATAAGTTATAACGATATAGTTTTTAACGTTATACGTTATATCGTTATCGTATATAACGTTATACGTTATATCGTTATAGTACATAACGTTATACGTTATATCGTTATCGTATATAACGTTATACATTATATCGATATAGTATATAACGTTATACGTTATAACGATATAGCATATCACGTTATACGTTATAACGATATAGCTTATAACGTTCTACGTTATATCGATATAGTATATAACGTTATACGTTATAACGATATAGTTTTTAACGTTATACGTTATATCGTTATAGTACATAACGTTATACGTTATATCGTTATCGTATATAACGTTATACATTATATCGATATAGTATATAACGTTATACGTTATAACGATATAGTTTATAACGTTATACGTTATATCGTTATCGTATACAACGTTATACGTTATATCGTTATAGTACATAACGTATAACGTTATATCGATATAGTATATAACGTTATACGTTATAACGATATAGTTTATAACGTTATACGTTATATCGTTATCGTATATAACGTTATACATTATATCGATATAGTATATAACGTTATACGTTATAACGATATAGTATATAACGTTATACGTTATATGGATATAGCATATAACGTTATACGTTATATCGTACTACTACATAACGTTGTACGTTATATCGTTATCGTATATAACGTTATACGTTATATCGTTATAGTATATAACGTTATTCGTTATATCGTTACAGTATATAACGTTATACGTTATATCGTTATAGCATATAACGTTATACGTTATATCGATATAGTATATAACGTCATACGTTATATGGATATAGCATATAACGTTATACGTTATAACGATATAGTTTATAACGTTATACGTTATATCGTTATCGTATATAACGTTATACGTTATATCGTTATAGTACATAACGTTAAACGTTATATCGTTAACGTATATAACGTTTTACGTTATATCGTTATGGTATATAATGTTATGCGTTATATCGTTATCGTATATAACGTTATACGTTATATCGTAAAACTACATAACGTTATACGTTATATCGTAATACTACATAACGTTATACGTTATATCGTTATAGTATATAACGTTTTACGTTATATCGTTATGGTATATAACGTTATGCGTTATATCGATATAGTATATAACGTTATGCGTTATATCGCTATCGTATATAACGTTATACGTTATATCGTTATCGTATATAACGTTAAACGTTATATCGATATAGTATATAACGTTATACGTTATAACGATATAGTTTATAACGCTATACGTTATATCGTTATCGTATATAACGTTATACGTTATATCGCTATCGTATATAACGTTATACGTTATATTGTTATCGTATATAACGTTATACGTTATATCGATATAGTATATAACGTTATACGTTATATCGTTATAGTACATAACGTTATACGTTATATCGTAATACTACATAACGTTATACGTTATAACGATATAGTTTATAACGTTATACGTTATATCGTTATCGTATATAACGTTATACGTTATATCGTTATAGTACATAACGTTATACGTTATATCGTTATCGTATATAACGTTTTACGTTATATCGTTATAGTACATATCGTTATACGTTATATCGTTATCGTATATAACGTTATACGTTATATCGTTATAGTACATAACGTTATACGTTATATCGTTATCGTATATAACGTTTTGCGTTATATCGTTATAGTACATAACGTTATACGTTATATCGTTATCGTATATAACGTTATACGTTATATCGTTATAGTACATAACGTTATACGTTATATCGTTATAGTATATAACGTTATACGTTATATGGATATAGCATATAACGTTATACGTTATATCGTAATACTACATAACGTTATACGTTATATCGTTATCGTATATAACGTTATACGTTATATCGTTATAGTATATAACGTTATACGTTATATCGTTACAGTATATAACGTTATACGTTATATCGTTATGGTATATAATGTTATGCGTTATATCGTTATCGTATATAACGTTATACGTTATATCGTAATACTACATAACGTTATACGTTATATCGTAATACTACATAACGTTATACGTTATATCGTTATCGTATATAACGTTATACGTTATATCGTTATAGTATATAACGTTATACGTTATAACGATATATTTTATAACGTTATACGTTATATCGTTATCGTATATAACGTTTTACGTTATATCGTTATAGTACATAACGTTATACGTTATATCGTTATCGTATATAACGTTTTACGTTATATCGTTATAGTTCATAACGTTATACGTAGTATCGTTATCGTATATAACGTTATACGTTATATCGTTATAGTATATAACGTTATACGTTATATCGTTATAGTACATAACGTTATACGTTATATCGTTATCGTATATAACGTTATACGTTATATCGCTATCGTATATAACGTTATCCGTTATATCGTAATACTACATAACGTTATACGTTATATCGTAATACTACATAACGTTATACGTTATATCGTTATCGTATATAACGTTATACGTTATATCGTTATCGTATATAACGTTATACGTTATATCGTTATAGTACATAACGTTATACGTTATATCGTTATCGTATATAACGTTTTACGTTATATCGTTATAGTACATAACGTTATACGTTATATCGTTATCGTATATAACGTTATACGTTATATCGATATCGTATATAACGTTTTACGTTATATCGTTATAGTATATAACGTTATACGTTATATCGTTATAGTACATAACGTTATACGTTATATCGTTATCGTATATAACGTTATACGTTATATCGCTATCGTATATAACGTTATCCGTTATATCGTAATACTACATAACGTTATACGTTATATCGTAATACTACATAACGTTATACGTTATATCGTTATCGTATATAACGTTATACGTTATATCGTTATAGTATATAACGTTATACGTTATAACGATATATTTTATAACGTTATACGTTATATCGTTATCGTATATAACGTTTTACGTTATATCGTTATAGTATATAACGTTATACGTTATATCGATATAGCATATCACGTTATACGTTATAACGATATAGTATATAACGTTATACGTTATATCGTTATAGTACATAACGTTATACGTTATATCGTTATCGTATATAACGTTTTACGTTATATCGTTATAGTACATAACGTTATACGTTATATCGTTATCGTATATAACGTTATACGTTATATCGATATCGATATAACGTATAACGTTATATCGTTATCGTATATAACGTTTTACGTTATATCGTTATAGTATATAACGTTTTACGTTATATCGTTATCGTATATAACGTTATACGTTATATCGTTATCGTATATAACGTTATACGTTATATCGTTATAGTACATAACGTTATACGTTATTTCGTTTTAGCATATAACATTATACGTTATATCGTTATAGTATATAAAGCTATACATCATATCGTTATAGTATATAACGTTAGACGTTATATCGTGGTACTACATAACGTCATACGATATATCGTAATAGTATATAACGTTATACGATATATAGTAATAGTATGTAACGTTATACGTTATATCGTTATAGTATATAACGTTATACGTTATATCGTAATACTATATAACTTTTTACGTTATATCGTTATAGTACATAACGTTATACGCTATATCGTTATCGTATATAACGTTATACGTTATATGGATATCGTATATAACGTTTTACGTTATATCGTTATAGTATATAACGTTATACGTTATATCGTTATAGTACATAACGTTATACGTTATATCGTTATCGTATATAACGTTTTACGTTATATCGTTATAGTATATAACGTTATACATTATATCGATATAGTATATAACGTTATACGTTATAACGATATAGTTTTTAACGTTATACGTTATATCGTTATCGTATATAACGTTATATGTTATATCGTTATAGTACATAACGTTATACGTTATATCGTTATAGTATATAACGTTATACGTTATATCGATATAGTATATAACGTTTTACGTTATATCGTTATAGTATATAACGTTATACGTTATATGGATATAGCATACAACGTTATACGTTATATCGTAATAATACATAACGTTATACGTTATATCGTAATACTACATAACGTTATACGTTATATCGTAATACTACAGAACGTTATACGTTATATCGTTATAGTATATAACGTTATACGTTATATCGTAATACTACATAACGTTATACGTTATAACGATATAGTTTATAACGTTATACGTTATATCGTTATCGTATATAACGTTATACGTTATATCGTTATAGTACATAACGTTATACGTTATATCGTAATACTATATAACTTTTTACGTTATATCGTTATAGTACATAACGTTATACGCTATATCGTTATCGTATATAACGTTATACGTTATATCGATATCGTATATAACGTTTTACGTTATATCGTTATAGTATATAACGTTATACGTTATATCGTTATAGTACATAACGTTATACGTTATATCGATATCGTATATAACGTTTTACGTTATATCGTTATAGTATATAACGTTATACATTATATCGATATAGTATATAACGTTATACGTTATAACGATATAGTTTTTAACGTTATACGTTATATCGTTATCGTATATAACGTTATATGTTATATCGTTATAGTACATAACGTTATACGTTATATCGTTATAGTATATAACGTTATACGTTATATCGATATAGTATATAACGTTTTACGTTATATCGTTATAGTATATAACGTTATACGTTATATGGATATAGCATACAACGTTATACGTTATATCGTAATAATACATAACGTTATACGTTATATCGTAATACTACATAACGTTATACGTTATATCGTAATACTACAGAACGTTATACGTTATATCGTTATAGTATATAACGTTATACGTTATATCGTAATACTACATAACGTTACACGTTATAACGATATAGTTTATAACGTTATACGTTATATCGTTATCGTATATAACGTTATACGTTATATCGTTATAGTACATAACGTTATACGTTATATCGTTATAGTATATAACGTTTTACGTTATATCGTTATAGTATATAACGTTATGCGTTATATCGTTATCGTATATAACGTTATACGTTATATCGTAATACTACATAACGTTATACGTTATATCGTAATACTACATAACGTTATACGTTATATCGTTATCGTATATAACGTTATACGTTATATCGTTATAGTATATAACGTTATACGTTATAACGATATATATTATAACGTTATACGTTATATCGTTATCGTATATAACGTTTTACGTTATATCGTTATAGTATATAACGTTATACGTTATATCGATATAGCATATCACGTTATACGTTATAACGATATAGTATATAACGTTATACGTTATAACGTTATCGTATATAACGTTATACATTATATCGATATAGTATATAACGTTATACGTTATAACGTTATCGTATATAACGTTCTACGTTATATCGTTATAGTATATAACGTTATACGTTATATCGATATAGCATATCACGTTATACGTTATAACGATATAGCTTATAACGTTATACGTTATATCGTTATCGTATATAACGTTTTACGTTATATCGTTATCGTATATAACGTTTTACGTTATATCGTTATAGTATATAACGTTATACATTATATCGATATAGTATATAACGTTATACGTTATAACGATATAGTTTTTAACGTTATACGTTATATCGTTATCGTATATAACGTTATACGTTATATCGTTATAGTACATAACGTTATACGTTATATCGTTATCGTATATAACGTTATACATTATATCGATATAGTATATAACGTTATCCGTTATAACGATATAGTTTATAACGTTATACGTTATATCGTTATCGTATACAACGTTATACGTTATATCGTTATAGTACATGACGTTATACGTTATATCGTTATCGTATATAACGTTATACGTTATATCGTTATCGTATATAACGTTTTACGTTATATCGTTATAGTACATAACGTTATACGTTATATCGTTATCGTATATAACGTTATACGTTATATCGCTATCGTATATAACGTTATCCGTTATATCGTTATCGTATATAACGTTATACGTTATATCGTTATAGTACATAACGTTATACGTTATATCGTTATCGTATATAACGTTTTACGTTATATCGTTATAGTACATAACGTTATACGTTGTATCGTTATCGTATATAACGTTTTACGTTATATCGTTATAGTATATAACGTTATACGTTATATCGTAATACTACATAACGTTATACGTTATATCGTAATACTACATAACGTTATACGTTATATCGTAATACTACATAACGTTATACGTTATATCGTTATCGTATATAACGTTATACGTTATATCGTTATAGCATATCACGTTATACGTTATAACGATATAGCTTATAACGTTCTACGTTATATCGTTATCGTATATAACGTTTTACGTTATATCGTTATAGTATATAACGTTATACATTATATCCATATAGTATATAACGTTATAAGTTATAACGATATAGTTTTTAACGTTATACGTTATATCGTTATCGTATATAACGTTATACGTTATATCGTTATAGTACATAACGTTATACGTTATATCGTTATCGTATATAACGTTATACATTATATCGATATAGTATATAACGTTATACGTTATAACGATATAGCATATCACGTTATACGTTATAACGATATAGCTTATAACGTTCTACGTTATATCGATATAGTATATAACGTTATACGTTATAACGATATAGTTTTTAACGTTATACGTTATATCGTTATAGTACATAACGTTATACGTTATATCGTTATCGTATATAACGTTATACATTATATCGATATAGTATATAACGTTATACGTTATAACGATATAGTTTATAACGTTATACGTTATATCGTTATCGTATACAACGTTATACGTTATATCGTTATAGTACATAACGTTAAACGTTATATCGATATAGTATATAACGTTATACGTTATAACGATATAGTTTATAACGTTATACGTTATATCGTTATCGTATATAACGTTATACATTATATCGATATAGTATATAACGTTATACGTTATAACGATATAGTATATAACGTTATACGTTATATGGATATAGCATATAACGTTATACGTTATATCGTACTACTACATAACGTTGTACGTTATATCGTTATCGTATATAACGTTATACGTTATATCGTTATAGTATATAACGTTATTCGTTATATCGTTACAGTATATAACGTTATACGTTATATCGTTATAGCATATAACGTTATACGTTATATCGATATAGTATATAACGTCATACGTTATATGGATATAGCATATAACGTTATACGTTATAACGATATAGTTTATAACGTTATACGTTATATCGTTATCGTATATAACGTTATACGTTATATCGTTATAGTACATAACGTTAAACGTTATATCGTTAACGTATATAACGTTTTACGTTATATCGTTATGGTATATAATGTTATGCGTTATATCGTTATCGTATATAACGTTATACGTTATATCGTAAAACTACATAACGTTATACGTTATATCGTAATACTACATAACGTTATACGTTATATCGTTATAGTATATAACGTTTTACGTTATATCGTTATGGTATATAACGTTATGCGTTATATCGATATAGTATATAACGTTATGCGTTATATCGCTATCGTATATAACGTTATACGTTATATCGTTATCGTATATAACGTTAAACGTTATATCGATATAGTATATAACGTTATACGTTATAACGATATTGTTTATAACGTTATACGTTATATCGTTATCGTATATAACGTTATACGTTATATCGCTATCGTATATAACGTTATACGTTATATTGTTATCGTATATAACGTTATACGTTATATCGATATAGTATATAACGTTATACGTTATATCGTTATAGTACATAACGTTATACGTTATATCGTAATACTACATAACGTTATACGTTATAACGATATAGTTTATAACGTTATACGTTATATCGTTATCGTATATAACGTTATACGTTATATCGTTATAGTACATAACGTTATACGTTATATCGTTATCGTATATAACGTTTTACGTTATATCGTTATAGTACATATCGTTATACGTTATATCGTTATCGTATATAACGTTATACGTTATATCGTTATAGTACATAACGTTATACGTTATATCGTTATCGTATATAACGTTTTGCGTTATATCGTTATAGTACATAACGTTATACGTTATATCGTTATCGTATATAACGTTATACGTTATATCGTTATAGTACATAACGTTATACGTTATATCGTTATAGTATATAACGTTATACGTTATATGGATATAGCATATAACGTTATACGTTATATCGTAATACTACATAACGTTATACGTTATATCGTTATCGTATATAACGTTATACGTTATATCGTTATAGTATATAACGTTATACGTTATATCGTTACAGTATATAACGTTATACGTTATATCGTTATGGTATATAATGTTATGCGTTATATCGTTATCGTATATAACGTTATACGTTATATCGTAATACTACATAACGTTATACGTTATATCGTAATACTACATAACGTTATACGTTATATCGTAATACTACATAACGTTATACGTTATATCGTAATACTACATAACGTTATACGTTATATCGTTATCGTATATAACGTTATACGTTATATCGTTATAGTATATAACGTTATACGTTATATCGTTACAGTATATAACGTTATACGTTATATCGTTATAGCATATAACGTTATACGTTATATCGATATAGTATATAACGTTATACGTTATATGGATATAGCATATAACGTTATACGTTATAACGATATAGTTTATAACGTTATACGTTATATCGTTATCGTATATAACGTTATACGTTATATCGTTATCGTATATAACGTTTGACGTTATATCGTTATAGTATATAACGTTATACGTTATATCGATATAGCATATCACGTTATACGTTATAACGATATAGCTTATAACGTTATACGTTATATCGTTATCGTATATAACGATATACGTTATATCGTTATAGTATATAACGTTATACGTTATATCGTTACAGTATATAACGTTATACGTTATATCGTTATAGCATATAACGTTATACGTTATATCGTTACAGTATGTAACGTTATACGTTATATCGTAATACTACATAACGTTATACGTTATATCGTAATACTACATAACGTTATACGTTATATCGTTATCGTATATAACGTTATACGTTATATCGTTATAGTATATAACGTTATACGTTATATCGTTACAGTATATAACGTTATACGTTATATCGTTATAGCATATAACGTTATACGTTATATCGTTATCGTATATAACGTTTTACGTTATATCGTTATAGTATATAACGTTTTACGTTATATCGTTATGGTATATAATGTTATGCGTTATATCATTATCGTATATAACGTTATACGTTATATCGTAATACTACATAACGTTATACGTTATATCGTAATACTACATAACGTTATACGTTATATCGTTATCGTATATAATGTTATACGTTATATCGTTATAGTATATAACGTTTTACGTTATATCGTTATAGTATATAACGTTTTACGTTATATCGTTATGGTATATAACGTTATGCGTTATATCGTTATCGTATATAACGTTATACGTTATATCGTAATACTACATAACGTTATACGTTATATCGTAATGCTACATAACGTTATACGTTATATCGTAATACTAAATAACGTTATACGTTATATCGTTATAGTATATAACGTTATACGTTATATCGTTATCGTATTTAACGTTTTACGTTATATCGTTATGGTATATAACGTTATGCGTTATATCGTTATCGTATATAACGTTATACGTTATATCGTAATACTACATAACGTTATACGTTATATCGTAATGCTACATAACGTTATACGTTATATCGTAATACTAAATAACGTTATACGTTATATCGTTATAGTATATAACGTTATACGTTATATCGTTATCGTATTTAACGTTTTACGTTATATCGTTATAGTATATAACGTTATACGTTATATCGCTATCGTATATAACGTTATACGTTATATCGTTATCGTATATAACGTTATACGGTATATCGTTATAGTATATAACGTTATACGTTATATCGTAATACTACATAACGTTATACGTTATAACGATATAGTTTATAACGTTATACGTTATATCGTTATCGTATATAACGTTATACGTTATATCGTTATAGTACATAATGTTATACGATATATCGTTATCGTATATAACGTTTTACGTTATATCGTTATAGTACATAATGTTATACGATATATCGTTATCGTATATAACGTTTTACGTTATATCGTTATAGTTCATAACGTTATACGTTATATCGTTATCGTATATAACGTTATACGTTATATCGATATCGTATATAACGTTTTACGTTATATCGTTAGAGTATATAACGTTATACGTTATATCGTTATAGTACATAACGTTATACGTTATATCGTTATCGTATATAACGTTATACGTTATATCGCTATCGTATATAACGTTATCCGTTATATCGATATAGTATATAACGTTATACGTTATATCGTTATAGTTCATAACGTTATACGTTATATCGTTATCGTATATAACGTTATACGTTATATCGATATCGTATATAACGTTTTACGTTATATCGTTAGAGTATATAACGTTATACGTTATATCGTTATAGTACATAACGTTATACGTTATATCGTTATCGTATATAACGTTATACGGTATATCGTTATAGTATATAACGTTATACGTTATATCGTAATACTACATAACGTTATACGTTATATCGTAATACTACATAACGTTATATGTTATATCGTTATCGTATATAACGTTATCCGTTATATCGATATAGTATATAACGTTATGCGTTATATCGCTATCGTATATAACGTTATACGTTATATCGTTATCGTATATAACATTATACGGTATATCGTTATAGTATATAACGTTATACGTTATATCGTAATACTACATAACGTTATACGTTATATCGTAATACTACATAACGTTATACGTTATATCGTAATACTACATAACGTTATACGTTATAACGATATAGTTTATAACGTTATACGTTATATCGTTATCGTATATAACGTTATACGTTATATCGTTATAGTACATAACGTTATACGTTATATCGTTATAGTATATAACGTTTTACGTCATATCGTTATAGTACATAACGTTATACGTTATATCGTTATAGCATATAACGTTATACGTTATATCGATATAGTATATAACGTTATACGTTATATGGATATAGCATATAACGTTATACGTTATAACGATATAGTTTATAACGTTATACGTTATATCGTTATCGTATATAACGTTATACGTTATATCGTTATCGTATATAACGTTTTACGTTATATCGTTATAGTATATAACGTTTTACGTTATATCGTTATGGTATATAACGTTATGCGTTATATCGTTATCGTATATAACGTTATACGTTATATCGTAATACTACATAACGTTATACGTTATATCGTAATGCTACATAACGTTATACGTTATATCGTAATACTACATAACGTTATACGTTATATCGTTATAGTATATAACGTTATACGTTATATCGTTATCGTATTTAACGTTTTACGTTATATCGTTATAGTATATAACGTTATACGTTATATCGATATCGTATATAACGTTTTACGTTATATCGTTAGAGTATATAACGTTATACGTTATATCGTTATAGTACATAACGTTATACGTTATATCGTTATCGTATATAACGTTATACGTTATATCGCTATCGTATATAACGTTATCCGTTATATCGATTTAGTATATAACGTTATACGTTATATCGTTATAGTTCATAACGTTATACGTTATATCGTTATCGTATATAACGTTATACGTTATATCGATATCGTATATAACGTTTTACGTTATATCGTTAGAGTATATAACGTTATACGTTATATCGTTATAGTACATAACGTTATACGTTATATCGTTATCGTATATAACGTTATACGGTATATCGTTATAGTATATAACGTTATACGTTATATCGTAATACTACATAACGTTATACGTTATATCGTAATACTACATAACGTTATATGTTATATCGTTATCGTATATAACGTTATCCGTTATATCGATATAGTATATAACGTTATGCGTTATATCGCTATCGTATATAACGTTATACGTTATATCGTTATCGTATATAACATTATACGGTATATCGTTATAGTATATAGCGTTATACGTTATATCGTAATACTACATAACGTTATACGTTATATCGTAATACTACATAACGTTATACGTTATATCGTAATACTACATAACGTTATACGTTATAACGATATAGTTTATAACGTTATACGTTATATCGTTATCGTATATAACGTTATACGTTATATCGTTATAGTACATAACGTTATACGTTATATCGTTATCGTATATAACGTTTTACGTCATATCGTTATAGTACATAACGTTATACGTTATATCGTTATCGTATATAACGTTATACGTTATATCGATATCGTATATAACGTTTTACGTTATATCGTTATAGTATATAACGTTATACGTTAAATCGTTATAGTACATAACGTTATACGTTATATCGTTACAGTACATGACGTTATACGTTATATCGTTATCGTATATAACGTTATACGTTATATCGTTATCGTATATAACGTTTTACGTTATATCGTTATAGTACATAACGTTATACGTTATATCGTTATCGTATATAACGTTATACGTTATATCGCTATCGTATATAACGTTATCCGTTATATCGTTATCGTATATAACGTTATACGTTATATCGTTATAGTACATAACGTTATACGTTATATCGTTATCGTATATAACGTTTTACGTTATATCGTTATAGTACATAACGTTATACGTTATATCGTTATAGTATATAACGTTTTACGTTATATCGTTATGGTATATAACGTTATGCGTTATATCGTTATCGTATATAACGTTATACGTTATATCGATATAGTATATAACGTTAGACGTTATATCGATATAGTATATAACGTTATACGTTATATCGTTATAGTACATAACGTTATACGTTATACCGTTATCGTATATAACGTTATACGTTATATCGTTATCGTATATAACGTTATACGGTATATCGTTATAGTATATAACGTTATACGTTACATCGTAATACTACATAACGTTATACGTTATATCGTAATACTACATAACGTTATACGTTATAACGATATAGTTTATAACGTTATACGTTATATCGTTATCGTATATAACGTTATACGTTATATCGTTATAGTACATAACGTTATACGTTATATCGTTATAGTACATAACGTTATACGTTATATCGTTATCGTATATAACGTTTTACGTTATATCGTTATAGTACATAACGTTATACGTTATATCGTAATACTACATAACGTTATACGTTATATCGTAATACTACATAACGTTATACGTTATATCGTTATCGTATATAACGTTATACGTTATATCGTTATAGTATATAACGTTTTACGTTATATCGTTATGGTATATAATGTTATGCGTTATATCGTTATCGTATATAACGTTATACGTTATATCGTAATACTACATAACGTTATACGTTATATCGTAATACTACATAACGTTATACGTTATATCGTAATACTACATAACGTTATACGTTATATCGTTATCGTATATAACGTTATACGTTATATCGTTATAGTATATAACGTTATACGTTATATCGTTACAGTATATAACGTTATACGTTATATCGTTATAGCATATAACGTTATACGTTATATCGATATAGTATATAACGTTATACGTTATATGGATATAGCATATAACGTTATACGTTATAACGATATAGTTTATAACGTTATACGTTATATCGTTATCGTATATAACGTTTGACGTTATATCGTTATAGTATATAACGTTATACGTTATATCGATATAGCATATCACGTTATACGTTATAACGATATAGCTTATAACGTTATACGTTATATCGTTATCGTATATAACGTTTTACGTTATATCGTTATAGTATATAACGTTATACATTATATCCATATAGTATATAACGTTATACGTTATAACGATATAGTTTTTAACGTTATACGTTATATCGTTATCGTATATAACGTTATACGTTATATCGTTATAGTACATAACGTTATACGTTATATCGTTATCGTATATAACGTTATACATTATATCGATATAGTATATAACGTTATACGTTATAACGATATAGTTTATAACGTTATACGTTATATCGTTATCGTATACAACTTTATACGTTATATCGTTATAGTACATAACGTTATACGTTATATCGTTATAGTATATAACGTTATACGTTATATCGTTATCGTATACAACTTTATACGTTATATCGTTATAGTACATAACGTTATACGTTATATCGTTATAGTATATAACGTTATACGTTATATGGATATAGCATATAACGTTTTACGTTATATCGTTAGAGTATATAACGTTATACGTTATATCGTTATAGTACATAACGTTATACGTTATATCGTTATCGTATATAACGTTATACGTTATATCGCTATCGTATATAATGTTATCCGTTATATCGATATAGTATATAACGTTATACGTTATATCGTTATCGTATATAACGTTATACGGTATATCGTTATAGTATATAACGTTATACGTTATATCGTAATACTACATAACGTTATACGTTATATCGTAATACTACATAACGTTATACGTTATATCGTTATAGTACATAATGTTATACGATATATCGTTATCGTATATAACGTTTTACGTTATATCGTTATAGTTCATAACGTTATACGTTATATCGTTATCGTATATAACGTTATACGTTATATCGATATCGTATATAACGTTTTACGTTATATCGTTAGAGTATATAACGTTATACGTTATATCGTTATAGTACATAACGTTATACGTTATATCGTTATCGTATATAACGTTATACGGTATATCGTTATAGTATATAACGTTATACGTTATATCGTAATACTACATAACGTTATACGTTATATCGTAATACTACATAACGTTATATGTTATATCGTTATCGTATATAACGTTTTACGTTATATCGTTATAGTATATAACGTTATACGTTATATGGATATAGCATATAACGTTATCCGTCATATCGTAATACTACATAACGTTATACGTTATATCGTAATACTACATAACGTTATACGTTATATCGTTATACTACATAACGTTATACGTTATATCGTAATACTACATAACGTTATGTGTTATATCGTAATACTACATAACGTTATACGTTATATCGTTATCGTATATAACGTTATACGTTATATCGTTATAGTATATAACGTTATACGTTATAACGATATATTTTATAACGTTATACGTTATATCGTAATACTACATAACGTTATATGTTATATCGTTATCGTATATAACGTTTTACGTTATATCGTTATAGTATATAACGTTATACGTTATATGGATATAGCATATAACGTTATCCGTCATATCGTAATACTACATAACGTTATACGTTATATCGTAATACTACATAACGTTATACGTTATATCGTAATACTACATAACGTTATACGTTATATCGTAATACTACATAACGTTATACGTTATATCGTTATCGTATATAACGTTATACGTTATATCGATATCGTATATAACGTTTTACGTTATATCGTTATAGCATATAACGTTATACGTTATATCGATATAGTATATATCGTTATACGTTATATGGATATAGCATATAACGTTATACGTTATAACGATATAGTTTATAACGTTATACGTTATATCGTTATCGTATATAACGTTATACGTTATATCGTTATCGTAT
Organism: Bombus terrestris; assembly: GCF_910591885.1. Classification (NCBI taxonomy): domain Eukaryota; kingdom Metazoa; phylum Arthropoda; class Insecta; order Hymenoptera; family Apidae; genus Bombus; species Bombus terrestris. Next base: position 21,106,432 of record NC_063274.1, on the reverse strand, counting down.
ATAACGTTTTACGTTATATCGTTATAGTATATAACGTTTTACGTTATATCGTTATGGTATATAATGTTATGCGTTATATCGTTATAGTATATAACGTTATACGTTATATCGTTACAGTATATAACGTTATACGTTATATCGTTATAGCATATAACGTTATACGTTATATGGATATAGCATATAACGTTATACGTTATAACGATATAGTTTATAACGTTATACGTTATATCGTTATCGTATATAACGTTATACGTTATATCGTTATCGTATATAACGTTTGACGTTATATCGTTATAGTATATAACGTTATACGTTATATCGATATAGCATATCACGTTATACGTTATAACGATATAGCTTATAACGTTATACGTTATATCGTTATCGTATATAACGTTTTACGTTATATCGTTATAGTATATAACGTTATACATTATATCCATATAGTATATAACGTTATACGTTATAACGATATAGTTTTTAACGTTATACGTTATATCGTTATCGTATATAACGTTATACGTTATATCGTTATAGTACATAACGTTATACGTTATATCGTTATCGTATATAACGTTATACATTATATCGATATAGTATATAACGTTATACGTTATAACGATATAGTTTATAACGTTATACGTTATATCGTTATCGTATACAACTTTATACGTTATATCGTTATAGTACATAACGTTATACGTTATATCGTTATAGTATATAACGTTATACGTTATATGGATATAGCATATAACGTTATACGTTATATCGATATAGTATATAACGTTATACGTTATATGGATATAGCATATAACGTTATACGTTATAACGATATAGTTTATAACGTTATACGTTGTATCGTTATCGTATATAACGTTATACGTTATATCGTTATCGTATATAACGTTTTACGTTATATCGTTATAGTATATAACGTTTTACGTTATATCGTTATGGTATATAATGTTATGCGTTATATCATTATCGTATATAACGTTATACGTTATATCGTAATACTACATAACGTTATACGTTATATCGTAATACTACATAACGTTATACGTTATATCGTAATACTACATAACGTTATACGTTATATCGTTATCGTATATAACGTTATACGTTATATCGTTATAGTATATAACGTTATACGTTATATCGTTACAGTATATAACGTTATACGTTATATCGTTATAGCATATAACGTTATACGTTATATCGATATAGTATATAACGTTATACGTTATATGGATATAGGATATAACGTTATACGTTATAACGATATAGTTTATAACGTTATACGTTATATCGTTATCGTATATAACGTTATACGTTATATCGTTATCGTATATAACGTTTTACGTTATATCGTTATAGTATATAACGTTTTACGTTATATCGTTATGGTATATAACGTTATGCGTTATATCGTTATCGTATATAACGTTATACGGTATATCGTTATAGTATATAACGTTATACGTTATATCGTAATACTACATAACGTTATACGTTATATCGTAATACTACATAACGTTATACGTTATAACGATATAGTTTATAACGTTATACGTTATATCGTTATCGTATATAACGTTATACGTTATATCGTTATAGTACATAATGTTATACGATATATCGTTATCGTATATAACGTTTTACGTTATATCGTTATAGTACATAACGGTATACGTTATATCGCTATCGTATATAACGTTATCCGTTATATCGATATAGTATATAACGTTATACGTTATATCGTTATCGTATATAACGTTATACGGTATATCGTTATAGTATATAACGTTATACGTTATATCGTAATACTACATAACGTTATACGTTATATCGTAATACTACATAACGTTATACGTTATAACGATATAGTTTATAACGTTATACGTTATATCGTTATCGTATATAACGTAAAACGTTATATCGTTATAGTACATAATGTTATACGATATATCGTTATCGTATATAACGTTTTACGTTATATCGTTATAGTTCATAACGTTATACGTTATATCGTTATCGTATATAACGTTATACGTTATATCGATATCGTATATAACGTTTTACGTTATATTGTTAGAGTATATAACGTTATACGTTATATCGTTATAGTACATAACGTTATACGTTATATCGTTATCGTATATAACGTTATACGGTATATCGTTATAGTATATAACGTTATACGTTATATCGTAATACTACATAACGTTATACGTTATATCGTAATACTACATAACGTTATATGTTATATCGTTATCGTATATAACGTTATCCGTTATATCGATATAGTATATAACGTTATACGTTATATCGATATAGCATATAACGTTATGCGTTATATCGCTATCGTACATAACGTTATACGTTATATCGTTATCGTATATAAAATTATACGTTATATCGATATCGTATATAACGTTTTACGTTATATCGTTATAGTACATAACGTTATACGTTATATCGTTATCGTATATAACGTTTTACGTTATATCGTTATAGTACATAACGTTATACGTTATATCGTTATCGTATATAACGTTTTACGTTACATCGTTATAGTATATAACGTTATACGTTATATGGATATAGCATATAACGTTATACGTTATATCGTAATACTACATAACGTTATACGTTATATCGTAATACTACATAACGTTATACGTTATATCGTAATACTACATAACGTTATACGTTATATCGTAATACTACATAACGTTATACGTTATATCGTAATACTACATAACGTTATACGTTATATCGTAATACTACATAACGTTATACGTTATATCGTTATCGTATATAACGTTATACGTTATATCGTTATAGTATATAACGTTATACGTTATAACGATATATTTTATAACGATATACGTTATATCGTTATCGTATATAACGTTTTACGTTATATCGTTATAGTATATAACGTTATACGTTATATGGATATAGCATATAACGTTATACGTTATATCGTAATACTACATAACGTTATACGTTATATCGTAATACTACATAACGTTATACGTTATATCGTAATACTACATAACGTTATACGTTATATCGTAATACTACATAACGTTATACGTTATATCGTTATCGTATATAACGATATACGTTATATCGTTATAGTATATAACGTTATACGTTATATCGTTACAGTATATAACGTTATACGTTATATCGTTATAGCATATAACGTTATACGTTATATCGTTACAGTATGTAACGTTATACGTTATATCGTAATACTACATAACGTTATACGTTATATCGTAATACTACATAACGTTATACGTTATATCGTTATCGTATATAACGTTATACGTTATATCGTTATAGTATATAACGTTATACGTTATATCGTTACAGTATATAACGTTATACGTTATATCGTTATAGCATATAACGTTATACGTTATATCGTTATCGTATATAACGTTTTACGTTATATCGTTATAGTATATAACGTTTTACGTTATATCGTTATGGTATATAATGTTATGCGTTATATCATTATCGTATATAACGTTATACGTTATATCGTAATACTACATAACGTTATACGTTATATCGTAATACTACATAACGTTATACGTTATATCGTTATCGTATATAATGTTATACGTTATATCGTTATAGTATATAACGTTTTACGTTATATCGTTATAGTATATAACGTTTTACGTTATATCGTTATGGTATATAACGTTATGCGTTATATCGTTATCGTATATAACGTTATACGTTATATCGTAATACTACATAACGTTATACGTTATATCGTAATGCTACATAACGTTATACGTTATATCGTAATACTAAATAACGTTATACGTTATATCGTTATAGTATATAACGTTATACGTTATATCGTTATCGTATTTAACGTTTTACGTTATATCGTTATGGTATATAACGTTATGCGTTATATCGTTATCGTATATAACGTTATACGTTATATCGTAATACTACATAACGTTATACGTTATATCGTAATGCTACATAACGTTATACGTTATATCGTAATACTAAATAACGTTATACGTTATATCGTTATAGTATATAACGTTATACGTTATATCGTTATCGTATTTAACGTTTTACGTTATATCGTTATAGTATATAACGTTATACGTTATATCGCTATCGTATATAACGTTATACGTTATATCGTTATCGTATATAACGTTATACGGTATATCGTTATAGTATATAACGTTATACGTTATATCGTAATACTACATAACGTTATACGTTATAACGATATAGTTTATAACGTTATACGTTATATCGTTATCGTATATAACGTTATACGTTATATCGTTATAGTACATAATGTTATACGATATATCGTTATCGTATATAACGTTTTACGTTATATCGTTATAGTACATAATGTTATACGATATATCGTTATCGTATATAACGTTTTACGTTATATCGTTATAGTTCATAACGTTATACGTTATATCGTTATCGTATATAACGTTATACGTTATATCGATATCGTATATAACGTTTTACGTTATATCGTTAGAGTATATAACGTTATACGTTATATCGTTATAGTACATAACGTTATACGTTATATCGTTATCGTATATAACGTTATACGTTATATCGCTATCGTATATAACGTTATCCGTTATATCGATATAGTATATAACGTTATACGTTATATCGTTATAGTTCATAACGTTATACGTTATATCGTTATCGTATATAACGTTATACGTTATATCGATATCGTATATAACGTTTTACGTTATATCGTTAGAGTATATAACGTTATACGTTATATCGTTATAGTACATAACGTTATACGTTATATCGTTATCGTATATAACGTTTTACGTTATATCGTTATAGTATATAACGTTATACGTTATATCGTAATACTACATAACGTTATACGTTATATCGTAATACTACATAACGTTATATGTTATATCGTTATCGTATATAACGTTATCCGTTATATCGATATAGTATATAACGTTATGCGTTATATCGCTATCGTATATAACGTTATACGTTATATCGTTATCGTATATAACATTATACGGTATATCGTTATAGTATATAACGTTATACGTTATATCGTAATACTACATAACGTTATACGTTATATCGTAATACTACATAACGTTATACGTTATATCGTAATACTACATAACGTTATACGTTATAACGATATAGTTTATAACGTTATACGTTATATCGTTATCGTATATAACGTTATACGTTATATCGTTATAGTACATAACGTTATACGTTATATCGTTATAGTATATAACGTTTTACGTCATATCGTTATAGTACATAACGTTATACGTTATATCGTTATAGCATATAACGTTATACGTTATATCGATATAGTATATAACGTTATACGTTATATGGATATAGCATATAACGTTATACGTTATAACGATATAGTTTATAACGTTATACGTTATATCGTTATCGTATATAACGTTATACGTTATATCGTTATCGTATATAACGTTTTACGTTATATCGTTATAGTATATAACGTTTTACGTTATATCGTTATGGTATATAACGTTATGCGTTATATCGTTATCGTATATAACGTTATACGTTATATCGTAATACTACATAACGTTATACGTTATATCGTAATGCTACATAACGTTATACGTTATATCGTAATACTACATAACGTTATACGTTATATCGTTATAGTATATAACGTTATACGTTATATCGTTATCGTATTTAACGTTTTACGTTATATCGTTATAGTATATAACGTTATACGTTATATCGATATCGTATATAACGTTTTACGTTATATCGTTAGAGTATATAACGTTATACGTTATATCGTTATAGTACATAACGTTATACGTTATATCGTTATCGTATATAACGTTATACGTTATATCGCTATCGTATATAACGTTATCCGTTATATCGATTTAGTATATAACGTTATACGTTATATCGTTATAGTTCATAACGTTATACGTTATATCGTTATCGTATATAACGTTATACGTTATATCGATATCGTATATAACGTTTTACGTTATATCGTTAGAGTATATAACGTTATACGTTATATCGTTATAGTACATAACGTTATACGTTATATCGTTATCGTATATAACGTTATACGGTATATCGTTATAGTATATAACGTTATACGTTATATCGTAATACTACATAACGTTATACGTTATATCGTAATACTACATAACGTTATATGTTATATCGTTATCGTATATAACGTTATCCGTTATATCGATATAGTATATAACGTTATGCGTTATATCGCTATCGTATATAACGTTATACGTTATATCGTTATCGTATATAACATTATACGGTATATCGTTATAGTATATAGCGTTATACGTTATATCGTAATACTACATAACGTTATACGTTATATCGTAATACTACATAACGTTATACGTTATATCGTAATACTACATAACGTTATACGTTATAACGATATAGTTTATAACGTTATACGTTATATCGTTATCGTATATAACGTTATACGTTATATCGTTATAGTACATAACGTTATACGTTATATCGTTATCGTATATAACGTTTTACGTCATATCGTTATAGTACATAACGTTATACGTTATATCGTTATCGTATATAACGTTATACGTTATATCGATATCGTATATAACGTTTTACGTTATATCGTTATAGTATATAACGTTATACGTTAAATCGTTATAGTACATAACGTTATACGTTATATCGTTACAGTACATGACGTTATACGTTATATCGTTATCGTATATAACGTTATACGTTATATCGTTATCGTATATAACGTTTTACGTTATATCGTTATAGTACATAACGTTATACGTTATATCGTTATCGTATATAACGTTATACGTTATATCGCTATCGTATATAACGTTATCCGTTATATCGTTATCGTATATAACGTTATACGTTATATCGTTATAGTACATAACGTTATACGTTATATCGTTATCGTATATAACGTTTTACGTTATATCGTTATAGTACATAACGTTATACGTTGTATCGTTATCGTATATAACGTTTTACGTTATATCGTTATAGTATATAACGTTATACGTTATATCGTAATACTACATAACGTTATACGTTATATCGTAATACTACATAACGTTATACGTTATATCGTAATACTACATAACGTTATACATTATATCGTTATCGTATACAACGTTATACGTTATATCGTTATAGTACATAACGTTATACGTTATATCGTTATCGTATATAACGTTATACGTTATATCGATATAGTATATAACGTTAAACGTTATATCGATATAGTATATAACGTTATACGTTATATCGATATAGTATATAACGTTATACGTTATATCGTTATAGTACATAACGTTATACGTTATATCGTTATCGTATATAACGTTATACGTTATATCGCTATCGTATATAACGTTATACGTTATATCGTTATAGTATATAACGTTTTACGTTATATCGTTATGGTATATAACGTTATGCGTTATATCGTTATCGTATATAACGTTATACGTTATATCGATATAGTATATAACGTTAGACGTTATATCGATATAGTATATAACGTTATACGTTATATCGTTATAGTACATAACGTTATACGTTATACCGTTATCGTATATAACGTTATACGTTATATCGTTATCGTATATAACGTTATACGGTATATCGTTATAGTATATAACGTTATACGTTACATCGTAATACTACATAACGTTATACGTTATATCGTAATACTACATAACGTTATACGTTATAACGATATAGTTTATAACGTTATACGTTATATCGTTATCCTATATAACGTTATACGTTATATCGTTATAGTACATAACGTTATACGTTATATCGTTATAGTACATAACGTTATACGTTATATCGTTATCGTATATAACGTTTTACGTTATATCGTTATAGTACATAACGTTATACGTTATATCGTAATACTACATAACGTTATACGTTATATCGTAATACTACATAACGTTATACGTTATATCGTTATCGTATATAACGTTATACGTTATATCGTTATAGTATATAACGTTTTACGTTATATCGTTATGGTATATAATGTTATGCGTTATATCGTTATCGTATATAACGTTATACGTTATATCGTAATACTACATAACGTTATACGTTATATCGTAATACTACATAACGTTATACGTTATATCGTAATACTACATAACGTTATACGTTATATCGTTATCGTATATAACGTTATACGTTATATCGTTATAGTATATAACGTTATACGTTATATCGTTACAGTATATAACGTTATACGTTATATCGTTATAGCATATAACGTTATACGTTATATCGATATAGTATATAACGTTATACGTTATATGGATATAGCATATAACGTTATACGTTATAACGATATAGTTTATAACGTTATACGTTATATCGTTATCGTATATAACGTTTGACGTTATATCGTTATAGTATATAACGTTATACGTTATATCGATATAGCATATCACGTTATACGTTATAACGATATAGCTTATAACGTTATACGTTATATCGTTATCGTATATAACGTTTTACGTTATATCGTTATAGTATATAACGTTATACATTATATCCATATAGTATATAACGTTATACGTTATAACGATATAGTTTTTAACGTTATACGTTATATCGTTATCGTATATAACGTTATACGTTATATCGTTATAGTACATAACGTTATACGTTATATCGTTATCGTATATAACGTTATACATTATATCGATATAGTATATAACGTTATACGTTATAACGATATAGTTTATAACGTTATACGTTATATCGTTATCGTATACAACTTTATACGTTATATCGTTATAGTACATAACGTTATACGTTATATCGTTATAGTATATAACGTTATACGTTATATCGTTATCGTATACAACTTTATACGTTATATCGTTATAGTACATAACGTTATACGTTATATCGTTATAGTATATAACGTTATACGTTATATCGTTATCGTATACAACTTTATACGTTATATCGCTATCGTATATAATGTTATCCGTTATATCGATATAGTATATAACGTTATACGTTATATCGTTATCGTATATAACGTTATACGGTATATCGTTATAGTATATAACGTTATACGTTATATCGTAATACTACATAACGTTATACGTTATATCGTAATACTACATAACGTTATACGTTATATCGTTATAGTACATAATGTTATACGATATATCGTTATCGTATATAACGTTTTACGTTATATCGTTATAGTTCATAACGTTATACGTTATATCGTTATCGTATATAACGTTATACGTTATATCGATATCGTATATAACGTTTTACGTTATATCGTTAGAGTATATAACGTTATACGTTATATCGTTATAGTACATAACGTTATACGTTATATCGTTATCGTATATAACGTTATACGGTATATCGTTATAGTATATAACGTTATACGTTATATCGTAATACTACATAACGTTATACGTTATATCGTAATACTACATAACGTTATATGTTATATCGTTATCGTATATAACGTTTTACGTTATATCGTTATAGTATATAACGTTATACGTTATATGGATATAGCATATAACGTTATCCGTCATATCGTAATACTACATAACGTTATACGTTATATCGTAATACTACATAACGTTATACGTTATATCGTTATACTACATAACGTTATACGTTATATCGTAATACTACATAACGTTATATGTTATATCGTAATACTACATAACGTTATACGTTATATCGTTATCGTATATAACGTTATACGTTATATCGTTATAGTATATAACGTTATACGTTATAACGATATATTTTATAACGTTATACGTTATATCGTAATACTACATAACGTTATATGTTATATCGTTATCGTATATAACGTTTTACGTTATATCGTTATAGTATATAACGTTATACGTTATATGGATATAGCATATAACGTTATCCGTCATATCGTAATACTACATAACGTTATACGTTATATCGTAATACTACATAACGTTATACGTTATATCGTAATACTACATAACGTTATACGTTATATCGTAATACTACATAACGTTATACGTTATATCGTTATCGTATATAACGTTATACGTTATATCGATATCGTATATAACGTTTTACGTTATATCGTTATAGCATATAACGTTATACGTTATATCGATATAGTATATATCGTTATACGTTATATGGATATAGCATATAACGTTATACGTTATAACGATATAGTTTATAACGTTATACGTTATATCGTTATCGTATATAACGTTATACGTTATATCGTTATCGTATATAACGTTTTACGTTATATCGTTATAGTATATAACGTTTTACGTTATATCGTTATGGTATATAATGTTATGCGTTATATCGTTATAGTATATAACGTTATACGTTATATCGTTACAGTATATAACGTTATACGTTATATCGTTATAGCATATAACGTTATACGTTATATGGATATAGCATATAACGTTATACGTTATAACGATATAGTTTATAACGTTATACGTTATATCGTTATCGTATATAACGTTATACGTTATATCGTTATCGTATATAACGTTTGACGTTATATCGTTATAGTATATAACGTTATACGTTATATCGATATAGCATATCACGTTATACGTTATAACGATATAGCTTATAACGTTATACGTTATATCGTTATCGTATATAACGTTTTACGTTATATCGTTATAGTATATAACGTTATACATTATATCCATATAGTATATAACGTTATACGTTATAACGATATAGTTTTTAACGTTATACGTTATATCGTTATCGTATATAACGTTATACGTTATATCGTTATAGTACATAACGTTATACGTTATATCGTTATCGTATATAACGTTATACATTATATCGATATAGTATATAACGTTATACGTTATAACGATATAGTTTATAACGTTATACGTTATATCGTTATCGTATACAACTTTATACGTTATATCGTTATAGTACATAACGTTATACGTTATATCGTTATAGTATATAACGTTATACGTTATATGGATATAGCATATAACGTTATACGTTATATCGATATAGTATATAACGTTATACGTTATATGGATATAGCATATAACGTTATACGTTATAACGATATAGTTTATAACGTTATACGTTGTATCGTTATCGTATATAACGTTATACGTTATATCGTTATCGTATATAACGTTTTACGTTATATCGTTATAGTATATAACGTTTTACGTTATATCGTTATGGTATATAATGTTATGCGTTATATCATTATCGTATATAACGTTATACGTTATATCGTAATACTACATAACGTTATACGTTATATCGTAATACTACATAACGTTATACGTTATATCGTAATACTACATAACGTTATACGTTATATCGTTATCGTATATAACGTTATACGTTATATCGTTATAGTATATAACGTTATACGTTATATCGTTACAGTATATAACGTTATACGTTATATCGTTATAGCATATAACGTTATACGTTATATCGATATAGTATATAACGTTATACGTTATATGGATATAGCATATAACGTTATACGTTATAACGATATAGTTTATAACGTTATACGTTATATCGTTATCGTATATAACGTTATACGTTATATCGTTATCGTATATAACGTTTTACGTTATATCGTTATAGTATATAACGTTTTACGTTATATCGTTATGGTATATAACGTTATGCGTTATATCGTTATCGTATATAACGTTATACGTTATATCGTTATAGTATATAACGTTATACGTTATATCGTAATACTACATAACGTTATACGTTATATCGTAATACTACATAACGTTATACGTTATAACGATATAGTTTATAACGTTATACGTTATATCGTTATCGTATATAACGTTATACGTTATATCGTTATAGTACATAATGTTATACGATATATCGTTATCGTATATAACGTTTTACGTTATATCGTTATAGTACATAACGGTATACGTTATATCGCTATCGTATATAACGTTATCCGTTATATCGATATAGTATATAACGTTATACGTTATATCGTTATCGTATATAACGTTATACGGTATATCGTTATAGTATATAACGTTATACGTTATATCGTAATACTACATAACGTTATGCGTTATATCGTAATACTACATAACGTTATACGTTATAACGATATAGTTTATAACGTTATACGTTATATCGTTATCGTATATAACGTTATACGTTATATCGTTATAGTACATAATGTTATACGATATATCGTTATCGTATATAACGTTTTACGTTATATCGTTATAGTTCATAACGTTATACGTTATATCGTTATCGTATATAACGTTATACGTTATATCGATATCGTATATAACGTTTTACGTTATATTGTTAGAGTATATAACGTTATACGTTATATCGTTATAGTACATAACGTTATACGTTATATCGTTATCGTATATAACGTTATACGGTATATCGTTATAGTATATAACGTTATACGTTATATCGTAATACTACATAACGTTATACGTTATATCGTAATACTACATAACGTTATATGTTATATCGTTATCGTATATAACGTTATCCGTTATATCGATATAGTATATAACGTTATACGTTATATCGATATAGCATATAACGTTATGCGTTATATCGCTATCGTACATAACGTTATACGTTATATCGTTATCGTATATAAAATTATACGTTATATCGATATCGTATATAACGTTTTACGTTATATCGTTATAGTACATAACGTTATACGTTATATCGTTATCGTATATAACGTTTTACGTTATATCGTTATAGTACATAACGTTATACGTTATATCGTTATCGTATATAACGTTTTACGTTACATCGTTATAGTATATAACGTTATACGTTATATGGATATAGCATATAACGTTATACGTTATATCGTAATACTACATAACGTTATACGTTATATCGTAATACTACATAACGTTATACGTTATATCGTAATACTACATAACGTTATACGTTATATCGTAATACTACATAACGTTATACGTTATATCGTAATACTACATAACGTTATACGTTATATCGTAATACTACATAACGTTATACGTTATATCGTAATACTACATAACGTTATACGTTATATCGTTATCGTATATAACGTTATACGTTATATCGTTATAGTATATAACGTTATACGTTATAACGATATATTTTATAACGTTATACGTTATATCGTTATCGTATATAACGTTTTACGTTATATCGTTATAGTATATAACGTTATACGTTATATGGATATAGCATATAACGTTATACGTTATATCGTAATACTACATAACGTTATACGTTATATCGTAATACTACATAACGTTATACGTTATATCGTAATACTACATAACGTTATACGTTATATCGTAATACTACATAACGTTATACGTTATATCGTAATACTACATAACGTTATACGTTATATCGTAATACTACATAACGTTATACGTTATATCGTTATCGTATATAACATTATACGTTATATCGTAATACTACATAACGTTATACGTTATATCGTTATCGTATATAACGTTATACGTTATATCGTTATAGTATTTAACGTTATACGTTATATCGTTACAGTATATAACGTCATACGTTATATCGTTATAGCATATAACGTTATACGTTATATCGATATAGTATATAACGTTATACGTTATATGGATATAGCATATAACGTTATACGTTATAACGATATAGTTTATAACGTTATACGTTGTATCGTTATCGTATATAACGTTATACGTTATATCGTTATCGTATATAACGTTTTACGTTATATCGTTATAGTAAATAACGTTTTACGTTATATCGTTATGGTATATAATGTTATGCGTTATATCGTTATCGTATATAACGTTATACGTTATATCGTTATAGTATATAACATTATACGTTATATCGTTATAGTATATAACGTTATACGGTATATCGTTATAGTATATAACGTTATACGTTATATCGCTATCGTATATAACGTTATACGTTATATCGTTATAGTATATAACGTTTTACGTTATATCGTTATGGTATATAACGTTATGCGTTATATCGTTATCGTATATAACGTTATACGTTATATCGTTATAGTACATAATGTTATACGATATATCGATATAGTATATAACGTTATGCGTTATATCGTTATCGTATACAACGTTATACGTTATATCGTTATAGTACATAATGTTATACGATATATCGTTATCGTATATAACGTTTTACGTTATATCGTTATAGTACATAATGTTATACGATATATCGTTATCGTATATAACGTTTTACGTTATATCGTTATAGCATATAACGTTATACGTTATATCGATATAGTATATAACGTTATACGTTATATGGATATAGCATATAACGTTATACGTTATAACGATATAGTTTATAACGTTATACGTTATATCGTTATCGTATATAACGTTATACGTTATATCGTTATCGTATATAACGTTATACGTTATATCGTTATCGTATATAACGTTATACGTTATATCGTAATACTACATAACGTTATACGTTATATCGTAATACTACATAACGTTATACGTTATATCGTAATACTACATAACGTTATACGTTATATCGTTATCGTATATAACGTTATACGTTATATCGTTATAGTATATAACGTTATACGTTATATCGTTATAGTATATAACGTTATACGTTATATCGTTACAGTATATAACGTTATACGTTATATCGTTATCGTATATAACGTTATACGTTATATCGTTATCGTATATAACGTTTGACGTTATATCGTTATAGTATATAACGTTATACGTTATATCGATATAGCATATCACGTTATACGTTATAACGATATAGCTTATAACGTTATACGTTATATCGTTATCGTATATAACGTTTTACGTTATATCGTTATAGTATATAACGTTATACATTATATCCATATAGTATATAACGTTATACGTTATAACGATATAGTTTTTAACGTTATACGTTATATCGTTATCGTATATAACGTTATACGTTATATCGTTATAGTACATAACGTTATACGTTATATCGTTATCGTATATAACGTTATACATTATATCGATATAGTATATAACGTTATACGTTATAACGATATAGTTTATAACGTTATACGTTATATCGTTATCGTATACAACTTTATACGTTATATCGTTATAGTACATAACGTTATACGTTATATCGTTATAGTATATAACGTTATACGTTATATGGATATAGCATATAACGTTATACGTTATATCGTAATACTACATAACGTTATACGTTATATCGTTATCGTATATAACGTTATACGTTATATCGTTATAGTATATAACGTTGTACGTTATATCGTTACAGTATATAACGTTATACGTTATATCGTTATAGCATATAACGTTATACGTTATATCGATATAGTATATAACGCTATACGTTATATGGATATAGCATATAACGTTATACGTTATATCGTAATACTACATAACGTTATACGTTATATCGTAATACTACATAACGTTATACGTTATATCGTAATACTACATAACGTTATACGTTATATCGTTATCGTATATAACGTTATACGTTATATCGTTATAGTATATAACGTTATACGTTATATCGTTACAGTATATAACGTTATACGTTATATCGTTATAGCATATAACGTTATACGTTATATCGATATAGTATATAACGTTATACGTTATATGGATATAGCATATAACGTTATACGTTATAACGATATAGTTTATAACGTTATACGTTATATCGTTATCGTATATAACGTTTTACGTTATATCGTTATAGTATATAACGTTTTACGTTATATCGTTATGGTATATAACGTTATGCGTTATATCGTTATCGTATATAACGTTATACGTTATATCGTAATACTACATAACGTTATACGTTATATCGTAATACTACATAACGTTATACGTTATATCGTAATACTACATAACGTTATACGTTATATCGTTATAGTATATAACGTTATACGTTATATCGTTATCGTATATAACGTTTTACGTTATATCGTTATAGTATATAACGTTATACGTTATATCGCTATCGTATATAACGTTATACGTTATATCGTTATCGTATATAACGTTATACGGTATATCGTTATAGTATATAACGTTATACGTTATATCGTAATACTACATAACGTTATACGTTATATCGTAATACTACATAACGTTATACGTTATAACGATATAGTTTATAACGTTATACGGTATATCGTTATAGTATATAACGTTATACGTTATATGGATATAGCATATAACGTTATCCGTCATATCGTAATACTACATAACGTTATACGTTATATCGTAATACTACATAACGTTATACGTTATATCGTAATACTACATAACGTTATACGTTATATCGTAATACTACATAACGTTATACGTTATATCGTAATACTACATAACGTTATACGTTATAACGATATAGTTTATAACGTTATACGTTATATCGTTATCGTATACAACGTTATACGTTATATCGTTATAGTACATAACGTTATACGTTATATCGTTATAGTATATAACGTTATACGTTATATGGATATAGCATATAACGTTATACGTTATATCGTAAGACTACATAACGTTATACGTTATATCGTTATCGTATATAACGTTATACGTTATATCGTTACAGTATATAACGTTATACGTTATATCGTTACAGTATATAACGTTATACGTTATATCGTTATAGCATATAACGTTATACGTTATATCGATATAGTATATAACGTTATACGTTATATGGATATAGCATATAACGTTATACGTTATAACGATATAGTTTATAACGTTATACGTTATATCGTTATCGTATATAACGTTATACGTTATATCGTTATCGTATATAACGTTTTACGTTATATCGTTATAGTATATAACGTTTTACGTTATATCGTTATGGTATATAATGTTATGCGTTATATCGTTATCGTATATAACGTTATACGTTATATCGTAATACTACATAACGTTATACGTTATATCGTAATACTACATAACGTTATACGTTATATCGTAATACTACATAACGTTATACGTTATATCGTTATCGTATATAACGTTATACGTTATATCGTTATAGTATATAACGTTATACGTTATATCGTTACAGTATATAACGTTATACGTTATATCGTTATAGCATATAACGTTATACGTTATATCGTTATAGTACATAACGTTATACGTTATATCGTTATCGTATATAACGTTATACATTATATCGATATAGTATATAACGTTATACGTTATAACGATATAGTTTATAACGTTATACGTTATATCGTTATCGTATACAACTTTATACGTTATATCGTTATAGTACATAACGTTATACGTTATATCGTTATAGTATATAACGTTATACGTTATATGGATATAGCATATAACGTTATACGTTATATCGTAATACTACATAACGTTATACGTTATATCGTTATCGTATATAACGTTATACGTTATATCGTTATAGTATATAACGTTGTACGTTATATCGTTACAGTATATAACGTTATACGTTATATCGTTATAGCATATAACGTTATACGTTATATCGATATAGTATATAACGTTATACGTTATATGGATATAGCATATAACGTTATACGTTATATCGTAATACTACATAACGTTATACGTTATATCGTAATACTACATAACGTTATACGTTATATCGTTATCGTATATAACGTTATACGTTATATCGTTATAGTATATAACGTTATACGTTATATCGTTACAGTATATAACGTTATACGTTATATCGTTATAGCATATAACGTTATACGTTATATCGATATAGTATATAACGTTATACGTTATATGGATATAGCATATAACGTTATACGTTATAACGATATAGTTTATAACGTTATACGTTATATCGTTATCGTATATAACGTTTTACGTTATATCGTTATAGTATATAACGTTTTACGTTATATCGTTATGGTATATAACGTTATGCGTTATATCGTTATCGTATATAACGTTATACGTTATATCGTAATACTACATAACGTTATACGTTATATCGTAATACTACATAACGTTATACGTTATATCGTAATACTACATAACGTTATACGTTATATCGTTATAGTATATAACGTTATACGTTATATCGTTATCGTATATAACGTTTTACGTTATATCGTTATAGTATATAACGTTATACGTTATATCGCTATCGTATATAACGTTATACGTTATATCGTTATCGTATATAACGTTATACGGTATATCGTTATAGTATATAACGTTATACGTTATATCGTAATACTACATAACGTTATACGTTATATCGTAATACTACATAACGTTATACGTTATAACGATATAGTTTATAACGTTATACGGTATATCGTTATAGTATATAACGTTATACGTTATATGGATATAGCATATAACGTTATCCGTCATATCGTAATACTACATAACGTTATACGTTATATCGTAATACTACATAACGTTATACGTTATATCGTAATACTACATAACGTTATACGTTATATCGTAATACTACATAACGTTATACGTTATATCGTAATACTACATAACGTTATACGTTATATCGTTATCGTATATAACGTTATACGTTATATCGTTATAGTATATAACGTTGTACGTTATATCGTTACAGTATATAACGTTATACGTTATATCGTTATAGCATATAACGTTATACGTTATATCGATATAGTATATAACGTTATACGTTATATCGTTATAGCATATAACGTTATACGTTATATCGATATAGTATATAACGTTATACGTTATATGGATATAGCATATAACGTTATACGTTATAACGATATAGTTTATAACGTTATACGTTATATCGTTATCGTATACAACGTTATACGTTATATCGTTATAGTACATAACGTTATACGTTATATCGTTATAGTATATAACGTTATACGTTATATGGATATAGCATATAACGTTATACGTTATATCGTAAGACTACATAACGTTATACGTTATATCGTTATCGTATATAACGTTATACGTTATATCGTTATAGTATATAACGTTATACGTTATATCGTTACAGTATATAACGTTATACGTTATATCGTTACAGTATATAACGTTATACGTTATATCGTTATAGCATATAACGTTATACGTTATATCGATATAGTATATAACGTTATACGTTATATCGATATAGCATATAACGTTATACGTTATAACGATATAGTTTATAACGTTATACGTTATATCGTTATCGTATATAACGTTATACGTTATATCGTTATCGTATATAACGTTTTACGTTATATCGTTATAGTATATAACGTTTTACGTTATATCGTTATGGTATATAATGTTATGCGTTATATCGTTATCGTATATAACGTTATACGTTATATCGTAATACTACATAACGTTATACGTTATATCGTAATACTACATAACGTTATACGTTATATCGTAATACTACATAACGTTATACGTTATATCGTTATCGTATATAACGTTATACGTTATATCGTTATAGTATATAACGTTATACGTTATATCGTTACAGTATATAACGTTATACGTTATATCGTTATAGCATATAACGTTATACGTTATAACGATATAGTTTATAACGTTATACGTTATATCGTTATCGTATATAACGTTATACGTTATATCGTTATCGTATATAACGTTTTACGTTATATCGTTATAGTATATAACGTTTTACGTTATATCGTTATGGTATATAACGTTATGCGTTATATCGTTATCGTATATAACGTTATACGTTATATCGTAATACTACATAACGTTATACGTTATATCGTAATACTACATAACGTTATACGTTATATCGTAATACTACATAACGTTATACGTTATATCGTTATAGTATATAACGTTATACGTTATATCGTTATCGTATATAACGTTTTACGTTATATCGTTATAGTATATAACGTTATACGTTATATCGCTATCGTATATAACGTTATACGTTATATCGTTATCGTATATAACGTTATACGGTATATCGTTATAGTATATAACGTTATACGTTATATCGTAATACTACATAACGTTATACGTTATATCGTAATACTACATAACGTTATACGTTATAACGATATAGTTTATAACGTTATACGTTATATCGTTATCGTATATAACGTTATACGTTATATCGTTATAGTACATAATGTTATACGGTATATCGTTATCGTATATAACGTTATACGTTATATCGTTATCGTATATAACGTTTTACGTTATATCGTTATAGTATATAACGTTATACGTTATATCGCTATCGTATATAACGTTATACGTTATATCGTTATCGTATATAACGTTATACGGTATATCGTTATAGTATATAACGTTATACGTTATATCGTAATACTACATAACGTTATACGTTATATCGTAATACTACATAACGTTACACGTTATAACGATATAGTTTATAACGTTATACGTTATATCGTTATCGTATATAACGTTATACGTTATATCGTTATAGTACATAATGTTATACGATATATCGTTATCGTATATAACGTTTTACGTTATATCGTTATAGTACATAACGGTATACGTTATATCGCTATCGTATATAACGTTATCCGTTATATCGATATAGTATATAACGTTATACGTTATATCGTTATCGTATATAACGTTATACGGTATATCGTTATAGTATATAACGTTATACGTTATATCGTAATACTACATAACGTTATACGTTATATCGTAATACTACATAACGTTATACGTTATAACGATATAGTTTATAACGTTATACGTTATATCGTTATCGTATATAACGTTATACGTTATATCGTTATAGTACATAATGTTATACGATATATCGTTATCGTATATAACGTTTTACGTTATATCGTTATAGTTCATAACGTTATACGTTATATCGTTATCGTATATAATGTTATACGTTATATCGATATCGTATATAACGTTTTACGTTATATTGTTAGAGTATATAACGTTATACGTTATATCGTTATAGTACATAACGTTATACGTTATATCGTTATCGTATATAACGTTATACGGTATATCGTTATAGTATATAACGTTATACGTTATATCGTAATACTACATAACGTTATACGTTATATCGTAATACTACATAACGTTATATGTTATATCGTTATCGTATATAACGTTATCCGTTATATCGATATAGTATATAACGTTATACGTTATATCGATATAGTATATAACGTTATGCGTTATATCGCTATCGTACATAACGTTATACGTTATATCGTTATCGTATATAACGTTATACGTTATATCGATATCGTATATAACGTTTTACGTTATATCGTTATAGTATATAACGTTATACGTTATATCGTTATAGTACATAACGTTATACGTTATATCGTTATCGTATATAACGTTATACGTTATATCGCTATCGTATATAACGTTATCCGTTATATCGTTATCGTATATAACGTTATACGTTATATCGTTATAGTACATAACGTTATACGTTATATCGTAATACTACATAACGTTATACGTTATATCGTAATACTACATAACGTTATACGTTATATCGTAATACTACATAACGTTATACGTTATATCGTAATACTACATAACGTTATACGTTATATCGTAATACTACATAACGTTATACGTTATATCGTAATACTACATAACGTTATACGTTATAACGATATAGTTTATAACGTTATACGTTATATCGTTATCGTATATAACGTTATACGTTATATCGTTATAGTACATAATGTTATACGATATATCGTTATCGTATATAACGTTTTACGTTATATCGTTACAGTATATAACGTTATACGTTATATCGTTATAGCATATAACGTTATACGTTATATCGATATAGTATATAACGTTATACGTTATATGGATATAGCATATAACGTTATACGTTATAACGATATAGTTTATAACGTTATACGTTATATCGTTATCGTATATAACGTTATACGTTATATCGTTATCGTATATAACGTTTTACGTTATATCGTTATAGTATATAACGTTTTACGTTATATCGTTATGGTATATAACGTTATGCGTTATATCGTTATCGTATATAACGTTATACGGTATATCGTTATAGTATATAACGTTATACGTTATATCGTAATACTACATAACGTTATACGTTATATCGTAATACTACATAACGTTATACGTTATAACGATATAGTTTATAACGTTATACGTTATATCGTTATCGTATATAACGTTATCCGTTATATCGATATAGTATATAACGTTATACGTTATATCGTTATCGTATATAACGTTATACGGTATATCGTTATAGTATATAACGTTATACGTTATATCGTAATACTACATAACGTTATACGTTATATCGTAATACTACATAACGTTATACGTTATAACGATATAGTTTATAACGTTATACGTTATATCGTTATCGTATATAACGTTATACGTTATATCGTTATAGTACATAATGTTATACGATATATCGTTATCGTATATAACGTTTTACGTTATATCGTTATAGTTCATAACGTTATACGTTATATCGTTATCGTATATAACGTTATACGTTATATCGATATCGTATATAACGTTTTACGTTATATTGTTAGAGTATATAACGTTATACGTTATATCGTTATAGTACATAACGTTATACGTTATATCGTTATCGTATATAACGTTATACGGTATATCGTTATAGTATATAACGTTATACGTTATATCGTAATACTACATAACGTTATACGTTATATCGTAATACTACATAACGTTATATGTTATATCGTTATCGTATATAACGTTATCCGTTATATCGATATAGTATATAACGTTATACGTTATATCGATATAGCATATAACGTTATGCGTTATATCGCTATCGTACATAACGTTATACGTTATATCGTTATCGTATATAACGTTATACGTTATATCGATATCGTATATAACGTTTTACGTTATATCGTTATAGTACATAACGTTATACGTTATATCGTTATCGTATATAACGTTTTACGTTATATCGTTATAGTACATAACGTTATACGTTATATCGTTATCGTATATAACGTTTTACGTTACATCGTTATAGTATATAACGTTATACGTTATATGGATATAGCATATAACGTTATACGTTATATCGTAATACTACATAACGTTATACGTTATATCGTAATACTACATAACGTTATACGTTATATCGTAATACTACATAACGTTATACGTTATATCGTAATACTACATAACGTTATACGTTATATCGTAATACTACATAACGTTATACGTTATATCGTAATACTACATAACGTTATACGTTATATCGTTATCGTATATAACGTTATACGTTATATCGTTATAGTATATAACGTTATACGTTATAACGATATATTTTATAACGTTATACGTTATATCGTTATCGTATATAACGTTTTACGTTATATCGTTATAGTATATAACGTTATACGTTATATCGATATAGCATATCACGTTATACGTTATAACGATATAGCTTATAACGTTATACGTTATATCGTTATAGTACATAACGTTATACGTTATATCGTTATAGTATATAACGTTATACGTTATATGGATATAGCATATAACATTATACGTTATATCGTAATACTACATAACGTTATACGTTATATCGTTATCGTATATAACGTTATACGGTATATCGTTATAGTATATAACGTTATACGTTATATCGTAATACTACATAACGTTATACGTTATATCGTTATAGTACATAACGTTATACGTTATATCGTTATCGTATATAACGTTATACGTTATATCGCTATCGTATATAACGTTATCCGTTATATCGTTATCGTATATAACGTTATACGTTATATCGTTATAGTACATAATGTTATACGATATATCGTTATCGTATATAACGTTTTACGTTATATCGTTACAGTATATAACGTTATACGTTATATCGTTATAGCATATAACGTTATACGTTATATCGATATAGTATATAACGTTATACGTTATATGGATATAGCATATAACGTTTTACGTTATATCGTTATAGTACATAACGTTATACGTTATATCGTTATCGTATATAACGTTTTACGTTACATCGTTATAGTATATAACGTTATACGTTATATGGATATAGCATATAACGTTATACGTTATATCGTAATACTACATAACGTTATACGTTATATCGTAATACTACATAACGTTATACGTTATATCGTAATACTACATAACGTTATACGTTATATCGTAATACTACATAACGTTATACGTTATATCGTAATACTACATAACGTTATACGTTATATCGTAATACTACATAACGTTATACGTTATATCGTTATCGTATATAACGTTATACGTTATATCGTTATAGTATATAACGTTATACGTTATAACGATATATTTTATAACGTTATACGTTATATCGTTATAGTATTTAACGTTATACGTTATATCGTTACAGTATATAACGTCATACGTTATATGGATATAGCATATAACGTTATACGTTATAACGATATAGTTTATAACGTTATACGTTATATCGTTATCGTATATAACGTTATACGTTATATCGTTATCGTATATAACGTTTTACGTTATATCGTTATAGTATATAACGTTTTACGTTATATCGTTATGGTATATAACGTTATGCGTTATATCGTTATCGTATATAACGTTATACGGTATATCGTTATAGTATATAACGTTATACGTTATATCGTAATACTACATAACGTTATACGTTATATCGTTATAGTACATAACGTTATACGTTATATCGTTATCGTATATAACGTTATACGTTATATCGCTATCGTATATAACGTTATCCGTTATATCGTTATCGTATATAACGTTATACGTTATATCGTTATAGTACATAATGTTATACGATATATCGTTATCGTATATAACGTTTTACGTTATATCGTTACAGTATATAACGTTATACGTTATATCGTTATAGCATATAACGTTATACGTTATATCGATATAGTATATAACGTTATACGTTATATGGATATAGCATATAACGTTATACGTTATAACGATATAGTTTATAACGTTATACGTTATATCGTTATCGTATATAACGTTATACGTTATATCGTTATCGTATATAACGTTTTACGTTATATCGTTATAGTATATAACGTTTTACGTTATATCGTTATGGTATATAACGTTATGCGTTATATCGTTATCGTATATAACGTTATACGGTATATCGTTATAGTATATAACGTTATACGTTATATCGTAATACTACATAACGTTATACGTTATATCGTAATACTACATAACGTTATACGTTATAACGATATAGTTTATAACGTTATACGTTATATCGTTATCGTATATAACGTTATCCGTTATATCGATATAGTATATAACGTTATACGTTATATCGTTATCGTATATAACGTTATACGGTATATCGTTATAGTATATAACGTTATACGTTATATCGTAATACTACATAACGTTATACGTTATATCGTAATACTACATAACGTTATACGTTATAACGATATAGTTTATAACGTTATACGTTATATCGTTATCGTATATAACGTTATACGTTATATCGTTATAGTACATAATGTTATACGATATATCGTTATCGTATATAACGTTTTACGTTATATCGTTATAGTTCATAACGTTATACGTTATATCGTTATCGTATATAACGTTATACGTTATATCGATATCGTATATAACGTTTTACGTTATATTGTTAGAGTATATAACGTTATACGTTATATCGTTATAGTACATAACGTTATACGTTATATCGTTATCGTATATAACGTTATACGGTATATCGTTATAGTATATAACGTTATACGTTATATCGTAATACTACATAACGTTATACGTTATATCGTAATACTACATAACGTTATATGTTATATCGTTATCGTATATAACGTTATCCGTTATATCGATATAGTATATAACGTTATACGTTATATCGATGTAGCATATAACGTTATGCGTTATATCGCTATCGTACATAACGTTATACGTTATATCGTTATCGTATATAACGTTATACGTTATATCGATATCGTATATAACGTTTTACGTTATATCGTTATAGTACATAACGTTATACGTTATATCGTTATCGTATATAACGTTTTACGTTATATCGTTATAGTACATAACGTTATACGTTATATCGTTATCGTATATAACGTTTTACGTTACATCGTTATAGTATATAACGTTATACGTTATATGGATATAGCATATAACGTTATACGTTATATCGTAATACTACATAACGTTATACGTTATATCGTAATACTACATAACGTTATACGTTATATCGTAATACTACATAACGTTATACGTTATATCGTAATACTACATAACGTTATACGTTATATCGTAATACTACATAACGTTATACGTTATATCGTAATACTACATAACGTTATACGTTATATCGTTATCGTATATAACGTTATACGTTATATCGTTATAGTATATAACGTTATACGTTATATGGATATAGCATATAACATTATACGTTATATCGTAATACTACATAACGTTATACGTTATATCGTTATCGTATATAACGTTATACGTTATATCGTTATAGTATTTAACGTTATACGTTATATCGTTACAGTATATAACGTCATACGTTATATCGTTATAGCATATAACGTTATACGTTATATCGATATAGTATATAACGTTATACGTTATATGGATATAGCATATAACGTTATACGTTATAACGATATAGTTTATAACGTTATACGTTGTATCGTTATCGTATATAACGTTATACGTTATATCGTTATCGTATATAACGTTTTACGTTATATCGTTATAGTAAATAACGTTTTACGTTATATCGTTATGGTATATAATGTTATGCGTTATATCGTTATCGTATATAACGTTATACGTTATATCGTTATAGTATATAACGTTATACGTTATATCGTTATCGTATATAACGTTTTACGTTATATCGTTATAGTATATAACGTTATACGTTATATCGCTATCGTATATAACGTTATACGTTATATCGTTATCGTATATAACGTTATACGGTATATCGTTATAGTATATAACGTTATACGTTATATCGCTATCGTATATAACGTTATACGTTATATCGTTATAGTATATAACGTTTTACGTTATATCGTTATGGTATATAACGTTATGCGTTATATCGTTATCGTATATAACGTTATACGTTATATCGTTATAGTACATAATGTTATACGATATATCGATATAGTATATAACGTTATGCGTTATATCGTTATCGTATATAACGTTATACGTTATATCGTTATAGTACATAATGTTATACGATATATCGTTATCGTATATAACGTTTTACGTTATATCGTTATAGTACATAATGTTATACGATATATCGTTATCGTATATAACGTTTTACGTTATATCGTTATAGCATATAACGTTATACGTTATATCGATATAGTATATAACGTTATACGTTATATGGATATAGCATATAACGTTATACGTTATAACGATATAGTTTATAACGTTATACGTTATATCGTTATCGTATATAACGTTATACGTTATATCGTTATCGTATATAACGTTATACGTTATATCGTAATACTACATAACGTTATACGTTATATCGTAATACTACATAACGTTATACGTTATATCGTAATACTACATAACGTTATACGTTATATCGTTATCGTATATAACGTTATACGTTATATCGTTATAGTATATAACGTTATACGTTATATCGTTACAGTATATAACGTTATACGTTATATCGTTATAGCATATAACGTTATACGTTATATCGATATAGTATATAACGTTATACGTTATATGGATATAGCATATAACGTTATACGTTATAACGATATAGTTTATAACGTTATACGTTATATCGTTATCGTATATAACGTTATACGTTATATCGTTATCGTATATAACGTTTGACGTTATATCGTTATAGTATATAACGTTATACGTTATATCGATATAGCATATCACGTTATACGTTATAACGATATAGCTTATAACGTTATACGTTATATCGTTATCGTATATAACGTTTTACGTTATATCGTTATAGTATATAACGTTATACATTATATCGATATAGTATATAACGTTATACGTTATAACGATATAGTTTTTAACGTTATACGTTATATCGTTATCGTATATAACGTTATACGTTATATCGTTATAGTACATAACGTTATACGTTATATCGTTATCGTATATAACGTTATACATTATATCGATATAGTATATAACGTTATACGTTATAACGATATAGTTTATAACGTTATACGTTATATCGTTATCGTATACAACTTTATACGTTATATCGTTATAGTACATAACGTTATACGTTATATCGTTATAGTATATAACGTTATACGTTATATGGATATAGCATATAACGTTATACGTTATATCGTAATACTACATAACGTTATACGTTATATCGTTATCGTATATAACGTTATACGTTATATCGTTATAGTATATAACGTTGTACGTTATATCGTTACAGTATATAACGTTATACGTTATATCGTTATAGCATATAACGTTATACGTTATATCGATATAGTATATAACGTTATACGTTATATGGATATAGCATATAACGTTATACGTTATATCGTAATACTACATAACGTTATACGTTATATCGTAATACTACATAACGTTATACGTTATATCGTAATACTACATAACGTTATACGTTATATCGTTATCGTATATAACGTTATACGTTATATCGTTATAGTATATAACGTTATACGTTATATCGTTACAGTATATAACGTTATACGTTATATCGTTATAGCATATAACGTTATACGTTATATCGATATAGTATATAACGTTATACGTTATATGGATATAGCATATAACGTTATACGTTATAACGATATAGTTTATAACGTTATACGTTATATCGTTATCGTATATAACGTTTTACGTTATATCGTTATAGTATATAACGTTTTACGTTATATCGTTATGGTATATAACGTTATGCGTTATATCGTTATCGTATATAACGTTATACGTTATATCGTAATACTACATAACGTTATACGTTATATCGTAATACTACATAACGTTATACGTTATATCGTAATACTACATAACGTTATACGTTATATCGTTATAGTATATAACGTTATACGTTATATCGTTATCGTATATAACGTTTTACGTTATATCGTTATAGTATATAACGTTATACGTTATATCGCTATCGTATATAACGTTATACGTTATATCGTTATCGTATATAACGTTATACGGTATATCGTTATAGTATATAACGTTATACGTTATATCGTAATACTACATAACGTTATACGTTATATCGTAATACTACATAACGTTATACGTTATAACGATATAGTTTATAACGTTATACGGTATATCGTTATAGTATATAACGTTATACGTTATATGGATATAGCATATAACGTTATCCGTCATATCGTAATACTACATAACGTTATACGTTATATCGTAATACTACATAACGTTATACGTTATATCGTAATACTACATAACGTTATACGTTATATCGTTATAGTATATAACGTTATACGTTATATCGTTATCGTATATAACGTTTTACGTTATATCGTTATAGTATATAACGTTATACGTTATATCGCTATCGTATATAACGTTATACGTTATATCGTTATCGTATATAACGTTATACGGTATATCGTTATAGTATATAACGTTATACGTTATATCGTAATACTACATAACGTTATACGTTATATCGTAATACTACATAACGTTATACGTTATAACGATATAGTTTATAACGTTATACGTTATATCGTTATCGTATATAACGTTATACGTTATATCGTTATAGTACATAATGTTATACGATATATCGTTATCGTATATAACGTTATACGTTATATCGTTATCGTATATAACGTTTTACGTTATATCGTTATAGTATATAACGTTATACGTTATATCGCTATCGTATATAACGTTATACGTTATATCGTTATCGTATATAACGTTATACGGTATATCGTTATAGTATATAACGTTATACGTTATATCGTAATACTACATAACGTTATACGTTATATCGTAATACTACATAACGTTATACGTTATAACGATATAGTTTATAACGTTATACGTTATATCGTTATCGTATATAACGTTATACGTTATATCGTTATAGTACATAATGTTATACGATATATCGTTATCGTATATAACGTTTTACGTTATATCGTTATAGTACATAACGGTATACGTTATATCGCTATCGTATATAACGTTATCCGTTATATCGATATAGTATATAACGTTATACGTTATATCGTTATCGTATATAACGTTATACGGTATATCGTTATAGTATATAACGTTATACGTTATATCGTAATACTACATAACGTTATACGTTATATCGTAATACTACATAACGTTATACGTTATAACGATATAGTTTATAACGTTATACGTTATATCGTTATCGTATATAACGTTATACGTTATATCGTTATAGTACATAATGTTATACGATATATCGTTATCGTATATAACGTTTTACGTTATATCGTTATAGTTCATAACGTTATACGTTATATCGTTATCGTATATAACGTTATACGTTATATCGATATCGTATATAACGTTTTACGTTATATTGTTAGAGTATATAACGTTATACGTTATATCGTTATAGTACATAACGTTATACGTTATATCGTTATCGTATATAACGTTATACGGTATATCGTTATAGTATATAACGTTATACGTTATATCGTAATACTACATAACGTTATACGTTATATCGTAATACTACATAACGTTATATGTTATATCGTTATCGTATATAACGTTATCCGTTATATCGATATAGTATATAACGTTATACGTTATATCGATATAGTATATAACGTTATGCGTTATATCGCTATCGTACATAACGTTATACGTTATATCGTTATCGTATATAACGTTATACGTTATATCGATATCGTATATAACGTTTTACGTTATATCGTTATAGTATATAACGTTATACGTTATATCGTTATAGTACATAACGTTATACGTTATATCGTTATCGTATATAACGTTATACGTTATATCGCTATCGTATATAACGTTATCCGTTATATCGTTATCGTATATAACGTTATACGTTATATCGTTATAGTACATAACGTTATACGTTATATCGTAATACTACATAACGTTATACGTTATATCGTAATACTACATAACGTTATACGTTATATCGTAATACTACATAACGTTATACGTTATATCGTAATACTACATAACGTTATACGTTATATCGTAATACTACATAACGTTATACGTTATATCGTAATACTACATAACGTTATACGTTATATCGTTATCGTATATAACGTTATACGTTATATCGTTATAGTATATAACGTTATACGTTATAACGATATATTTTATAACGTTATACGTTATATCGTTATCGTATATAACGTTTTACGTTATATCGTTATAGTATATAACGTTATACGTTATATCGATATAGCATATCACGTTATACGTTATAACGATATAGCTTATAACGTTATACGTTATATCGTTATAGTACATAACGTTATACGTTATATCGTTATAGTATATAACGTTATACGTTATATGGATATAGCATATAACATTATACGTTATATCGTAATACTACATAACGTTATACGTTATATCGTTATCGTATATAACGTTATACGTTATATCGTTATAGTATTTAACGTTATACGTTATATCGTTACAGTATATAACGTCATACGTTATATCGTTATAGCATATAACGTTATACGTTATATCGATATAGTATATAACGTTATACGTTATATGGATATAGCATATAACGTTATACGTTATAACGATATAGTTTATAACGTTATACGTTGTATCGTTATCGTATATAACGTTATACGTTATATCGTTATCGTATATAACGTTTTACGTTATATCGTTATAGTAAATAACGTTTTACGTTATATCGTTATGGTATATAATGTTATACGTTATATGGATATAGCATATAACGTTATACGTTATATGGATATAGCATATAACGTTATACGTTATAACGATATAGTTTATAACGTTATACGTTATATCGTTATCGTATATAACGTTATACGTTATATCGTAATACTACATAACGTTATACGTTATATCGTAATACTACATAACGTTATACGTTATATCGTAATACTACATAACGTTATACGTTATAACGATATAGTTTATAACGTTATACGTTATATCGTTATCGTATATAACGTTATACGTTATATCGTTATAGTACATAATGTTATACGATATATCGTTATCGTATATAACGTTTTACGTTATATCGTTACAGTATATAACGTTATACGTTATATCGTTATAGCATATAACGTTATACGTTATATCGATATAGTATATAACGTTATACGTTATATGGATATAGCATATAACGTTATACGTTATAACGATATAGTTTATAACGTTATACGTTATATCGTTATCGTATATAACGTTATACGTTATATCGTTATCGTATATAACGTTTTACGTTATATCGTTATAGTATATAACGTTTTACGTTATATCGTTATGGTATATAACGTGATGCGTTATATCGTTATCGTATATAACGTTATACGGTATATCGTTATAGTATATAACGTTATACGTTATATCGTAATACTACATAACGTTATACGTTATATCGTAATACTACATAACGTTATACGTTATAACGATATAGTTTATAACGTTATACGTTATATCGTTATCGTATATAACGTTATACGTTATATCATTATAGTACATAATGTTTTACGATATATCGTTATCGTATATAACGTTTTACGTTATATCGTTATAGTACATAACGGTATACGTTATATCGCTATCGTATATAACGTTATCCGTTATATCGATATAGTATATAACGTTATACGTTATATCGTTATCGTATATAACGTTATACGGTATATCGTTATAGTATATAACGTTATACGTTATATCGTAATACTACATAACGTTATACGTTATATCGTAATACTACATAACGTTATACGTTATAACGATATAGTTTATAACGTTATACGTTATATCGTTATCGTATATAACGTTATACGTTATATCGTTATAGTACATAATGTTATACGATATATCGTTATCGTATATAACGTTTTACGTTATATCGTTATAGTTCATAACGTTATACGTTATATCGTTATCGTATATAACGTTATACGTTATATCGATATCGTATATAACGTTTTACGTTATATTGTTAGAGTATATAACGTTATACGTTATATCGTTATAGTACATAACGTTATACGTTATATCGCTATCGTACATAACGTTATACGTTATATCGTTATCGTATATAACGTTATACGTTATATCGATATCGTATATAACGTTTTACGTTATATCGTTATAGTACATAACGTTATACGTTATATCGTTATCGTATATAACGTTTTACGTTATATCGTTATAGTACATAACGTTATACGTTATATCGTTATCGTATATAACGTTTTACGTTACATCGTTATAGTATATAACGTTATACGTTATATGGATATAGCATATAACGTTATACGTTATATCGTAATACTACATAACGTTATACGTTATATCGTAATACTACATAACGTTATACGTTATATCGTAATACTACATAACGTTATACGTTATATCGTAATACTACATAACGTTATACGTTATATCGTAATACTACATAACGTTATACGTTATATCGTAATACTACATAACGTTATACGTTATATCGTTATCGTATATAACGTTATACGTTATATCGTTATAGTATATAACGTTATACGTTATAACGATATATTTTATAACGTTATACGTTATATCGTTATCGTATATAACGTTTTACGTTATATCGTTATAGTATATAACGTTATACGTTATATCGATATAGCATATCACGTTATACGTTATAACGATATAGCTTATAACGTTATACGTTATATCGTTATAGTACATAACGTTATACGTTATATCGTTATAGTATATAACGTTATACGTTATATGGATATAGCATATAACATTATACGTTATATCGTAATACTACATAACGTTATACGTTATATCGTTATCGTATATAACGTTATACGTTATATCGTTATAGTATTTAACGTTATACGTTATATCGTTACAGTATATAACGTCATACGTTATATCGTTATAGCATATAACGTTATACGTTATATCAATATAGTATATAACGTTATACGTTATATGGATATAGCATATAACGTTATACGTTATAACGATATAGTTTATAACGTTATACGTTGTATCGTTATCGTATATAACGTTATACGTTATATCGTTATCGTATATAACGTTTTACGTTATATCGTTATAGTAAATAACGTTTTACGTTATATCGTTATGGTATATAATGTTATGCGTTATATCGTTATCGTATATAACGTTATACGTTATATCGTTATAGTATATAACGTTATACGTTATATCGTTATCGTATATAACGTTTTACGTTATATCGTTATAGTATATAACGTTATACGTTATATCGCTATCGTATATAACGTTATACTTTATATCGTTATCGTATATAACGTTATACGGTATATCGTTATAGTATATAACGTTATACGTTATATCGCTATCGTATATAACGTTATACGTTATATCGTTATAGTATATAACGGTTTACGTTATATCGTTATGGTATATAACGTTATGCGTTATATCGTTATCGTATATAACGTTATACGTTATATCGTTATAGTACATAATGTTATACGATATATCGATATAGTATATAACGTTATGCGTTATATCGTTATCGTATATAACGTTATACGTTATATCGTTATAGTACATAATGTTATACGATATATCGTTATCGTATATAACGTTTTACGTTATATCGTTATAGTACATAATGTTATACGATATATCGTTATCGTATATAACGTTTTACGTTATATCGTTATAGCATATAACGTTATACGTTATATCGATATAGTATATAACGTTATACGTTATATGGATATAGCATATAACGTTATACGTTATAACGATATAGTTTATAACGTTATACGTTATATCGTTATCGTATATAACGTTATACGTTATATCGTTATCGTATATAACGTTATACGTTATATCGTAATACTACATAACGTTATACGTTATATCGTAATACTACATAACGTTATACGTTATATCGTAATACTACATAACGTTATACGTTATATCGTTATCGTATATAACGTTATACGTTATATCGTTATAGTATATAACGTTATACGTTATATCGTTACAGTATATAACGTTATACGTTATATCGTTATAGCATATAACGTTATACGTTATATCGATATAGTATATAACGTTATACGTTATATGGATATAGCATATAACGTTATACGTTATAACGATATAGTTTATAACGTTATACGTTATATCGTTATCGTATATAACGTTATACGTTATATCGTTATCGTATATAACGTTTGACGTTATATCGTTATAGTATATAACGTTATACGTTATATCGATATAGCATATCACGTTATACGTTATAACGATATAGCTTATAACGTTATACGTTATATCGTTATCGTATATAACGTTTTACGTTATATCGTTATAGTATATAACGTTATACATTATATCCATATAGTATATAACGTTATACGTTATAACGATATAGTTTTTAACGTTATACGTTATATCGTTATCGTATATAACGTTATACGTTATATCGTTATAGTACATAACGTTATACGTTATATCGTTATCGTATATAACGTTATACATTATATCGATATAGTATATAACGTTATACGTTATAACGATATAGTTTATAACGTTATACGTTATATCGTTATCGTATACAACTTTATACGTTATATCGTTATAGTACATAACGTTATACGTTATATCGTTATAGTATATAACGTTATACGTTATATGGATATAGCATATAACGTTATACGTTATATCGTAATACTACATAACGTTATACGTTATATCGTTATCGTATATAACGTTATACGTTATATCGTTATAGTATATAACGTTGTACGTTATATCGTTACAGTATATAACGTTATACGTTATATCGTTATAGCATATAACGTTATACGTTATATCGATATAGTATATAACGTTATACGTTATATGGATATAGCATATAACGTTATACGTTATATCGTAATACTACATAACGTTATACGTTATATCGTAATACTACATAACGTTATACGTTATATCGTAATACTACATAACGTTATACGTTATATCGTAATACTACATAACGTTATACGTTATATCGTTATCGTATATAACGTTATACGTTATATCGTTATAGTATATAACGTTATACGTTATATCGTTACAGTATATAACGTTATACGTTATATCGTTATAGCATATAACGTTATACGTTATATCGATATAGTATATAACGTTATACGTTATATGGATATAGCATACAACGTTATACGTTATAACGATATAGTTTATAACGTTATACGTTATATCGTTATCGTATATAACGTTTTACGTTATATCGTTATAGTATATAACGTTTTACGTTATATCGTTATGGTATATAACGTTATGCGTTATATCGTTATCGTATATAACGTTATACGTTATATCGTAATACTACATAACGTTATACGTTATATCGTAATACTACATAACGTTATACGTTATATCGTAATACTACATAACGTTATACGTTATATCGTTATAGTATATAACGTTATACGTTATATCGTTATCGTATATAACGTTTTACGTTATATCGTTATAGTATATAACGTTATACGTTATATCGCTATCGTATATAACGTTATACGTTATATCGTTATCGTATATAACGTTATACGGTATATCGTTATAGTATATAACGTTATACGTTATATCGTAATACTACATAACGTTATACGTTATATCGTAATACTACATAACGTTATACGTTATAACGATATAGTTTATAACGTTATACGGTATATCGTTATAGTATATAACGTTATACGTTATATGGATATAGCATATAACGTTATCCGTCATATCGTAATACTACATAACGTTATACGTTATATCGTAATACTACATAACGTTATACGTTATATCGTAATACTACATAACGTTATACGTTATATCGTAATACTACATAACGTTATACGTTATATCGTAATACTACATAACGTTATACGTTATAACGATATAGTTTATAACGTTATACGTTATATCGTTATCGTATACAACGTTATACGTTATATCGTTATAGTACATAACGTTATACGTTATATCGTTATAGTATATAACGTTATACGTTATATGGATATAGCATATAACGTTATACGTTATATCGTAAGACTACATAACGTTATACGTTATATCGTTATCGTATATAACGTTATACGTTATATCGTTATAGTATATAACGTTATACGTTATATCGTTACAGTATATAACGTTATACGTTATATCGTTACAGTATATAACGTTATACGTTATATCGTTATAGCATATAACGTTATACGTTATATCGATATAGTATATAACGTTATACGTTATATGGATATAGCATATAACGTTATACGTTATAACGATATAGTTTATAACGTTATACGTTATATCGTTATCGTATATAACGTTATACGTTATATCGTTATCGTATATAACGTTTTACGTTATATCGTTATAGTATATAACGTTTTACGTTATATCGTTATGGTATATAATGTTATGCGTTATATCGTTATCGTATATAACGTTATACGTTATATCGTAATACTACATAACGTTATACGTTATATCGTAATACTACATAACGTTATACGTTATATCGTAATACTACATAACGTTATACGTTATATCGTTATCGTATATAACGTTATACGTTATATCGTTATAGTATATAACGTTATACGTTATATCGTTACAGTATATAACGTTATACGTTATATCGTTATAGCATATAACGTTATACGTTATAACGATATAGTTTATAACGTTATACGTTATATCGTTATCGTATATAACGTTATACGTTATATCGTTATCGTATATAACGTTTTACGTTATATCGTTATAGTATATAACGTTTTACGTTATATCGTTATGGTATATAACGTTATGCGTTATATCGTTATCGTATATAACGTTATACGTTATATCGTAATACTACATAACGTTATACGTTATATCGTAATACTACATAACGTTATACGTTATATCGTAATACTACATAACGTTATACGTTATATCGTTATAGTATATAACGTTATACGTTATATCGTTATCGTATATAACGTTTTACGTTATATCGTTATAGTATATAACGTTATACGTTATATCGCTATCGTATATAACGTTATACGTTATATCGTTATCGTATATAACGTTATACGGTATATCGTTATAGTATATAACGTTATACGTTATATCGTAATACTACATAACGTTATACGTTATATCGTAATACTACATAACGTTATACGTTATAACGATATAGTTTATAACGTTATACGTTATATCGTTATCGTATATAACGTTATACGTTATATCGTTATAGTACATAATGTTATACGATATATCGTTATCGTATATAACGTTATACGTTATATCGTTATCGTATATAACGTTTTACGTTATATCGTTCTAGTATATAACGTTATACGTTATATCGCTATCGTATATAACGTTATACGTTATATCGTTATCGTATATAACGTTATACGGTATATCGTTATAGTATATAACGTTATACGTTATATCGTAATACTACATAACGTTATACGTTATATCGTAATACTACATAGCGTTATACGTTATAACGATATAGTTTATAACGTTATACGTTATATCGTTATCGTATATAACGTTATACGTTATATCGTTATAGTACATAATGTTATACGATATATCGTTATCGTATATAACGTTTTACGTTATATCGTTATAGTACATAACGGTATACGTTATATCGCTATCGTATATAACGTTATCCGTTATATCGATATAGTATATAACGTTATACGTTATATCGTTATCGTATATAACGTTATACGGTATATCGTTATAGTATATAACGTTATACGTTATATCGTAATACTACATAACGTTATACGTTATATCGTAATACTACATAACGTTATACGTTATAACGATATAGTTTATAAAGTTATACGTTATATCGTTATCGTATATAACGTTATACGTTATATCGTTATAGTACATAATGTTATACGATATATCGTTATCGTATATAACGTTTTACGTTATATCGTTATAGTTCATAACGTTATACGTTATATCGTTATCGTATATAACGTTATAC
Organism: Bombus terrestris; assembly: GCF_910591885.1. NCBI lineage: Eukaryota > Metazoa > Arthropoda > Insecta > Hymenoptera > Apidae > Bombus > Bombus terrestris. The sequence goes on along the minus strand of NC_063274.1, from coordinate 21,066,790 downwards.
GTTATATCGATATCGTATATAACGTTTTACGTTATATTGTTAGAGTATATAACGTTATACGTTATATCGTTATAGTACATAACGTTATACGTTATATCGTTATCGTATATAACGTTATACGGTATATCGTTATAGTATATAACGTTATACGTTATATCGTAATACTACATAACGTTATACGTTATATCGTAATACTACATAACGTTATATGTTATATCGTTATCGTATATAACGTTATCCGTTATATCGATATAGTATATAACGTTATACGTTATATCGATATAGTATATAACGTTATGCGTTATATCGCTATCGTACATAACGTTATACGTTATATCGTTATCGTATATAACGTTATACGTTATATCGATATCGTATATAACGTTTTACGTTATATCGTTATAGTATATAACGTTATACGTTATATCGTTATAGTACATAACGTTATACGTTATATCGTTATCGTATATAACGTTATACGTTATATCGCTATCGTATATAACGTTATCCGTTATATCGTTATCGTATATAACGTTATACGTTATATCGTTATACTACATAACGTTATACGTTATATCGTAATACTACATAACGTTATACGTTATATCGTAATACTACATAACGTTATACGTTATATCGTAATACTACATAACGTTATACGTTATATCGTAATACTACATAACGTTATACGTTATATCGTAATACTACATAACGTTATACGTTATATCGTAATACTACATAACGTTATACGTTATATCGTTATCGTATATAACGTTATACGTTATATCGTTATAGTATATAACGTTATACGTTATAACGATATATTTTATAACGTTATACGTTATATCGTTATCGTATATAACGTTTTACGTTATATCGTTATAGTATATAACGTTATACGTTATATCGATATAGCATATCACGTTATACGTTATAACGATATAGCTTATAACGTTATACGTTATATCGTTATAGTACATAACGTTATACGTTATATCGTTATAGTATATAACGTTATACGTTATATGGATATAGCATATAACATTATACGTTATATCGTAATACTACATAACGTTATACGTTATATCGTTATCGTATATAACGTTATACGTTATATCGTTATAGTATTTAACGTTATACGTTATATCGTTACAGTATATAACGTCATACGTTATATCGTTATAGCATATAACGTTATACGTTATATCGATATAGTATATAACGTTATACGTTATATGGATATAGCATATAACGTTATACGTTATAACGATATAGTTTATAACGTTATACGTTGTATCGTTATCGTATATAACGTTATACGTTATATCGTTATCGTATATAACGTTTTACGTTATATCGTTATAGTAAATAACGTTTTACGTTATATCGTTATGGTATATAATGTTATGCGTTATATCGTTATCGTATATAACGTTATACGTTATATCGTAATACTACATAACGTTATACGTTATATCGTAATACTACATAACGTTATACGTTATATCGTTATCGTATATAACGTTATACGTTATATCGTTATAGTATATAACGTTATACGTTATATCGTTACAGTATATAACGTTATACGTTATATCGTTATAGCATATAACGTTATACGTTATATCGATATAGTATATAACGTTATACGTTATATGGATATAGCATATAACGTTATACGTTATATCGATATAGTATATAACGTTTTACGTTATATCGTTATAGTATATAACGTTATACGTTATATCGCTATCGTATATAACGTTATACGTTATATCGTTATGGTATATAACGTTATACGGTATATCGTTATAGTATATAACGTTATACGTTATATCGCTATCGTATATAACGTTATACGTTATATCGTTATAGTATATAACGTTTTACGTTATATCGTTATGGTATATAACGTTATGCGTTATATCGTTATCGTATATAACGTTATACGTTATATCGTTATAGTACATAATGTTATACGATATATCGATATAGTATATAACGTTATGCGTTATATCGTTATCGTATATAACGTTATACGTTATATCGTAATACTACATAACGTTATACGTTATATCGTTATCGTATATAACGTTATACGTTATATCGTTATAGTATATAACGTTATACGTTATATCGTTACAGTATATAACGTTATACGTTATATCGTTATAGCATATAACGTTATACGTTATAACGATATAGTTTATAACGTTATACGTTATATCGTTATCGTATATAACGTTATACGTTATATCGTTATCGTATATAACGTTTTACGTTATATCGTTATAGTATATAACGTTTTACGTTATATCGTTATGGTATATAACGTTATGCGTTATATCGTTATCGTATATAACGTTATACGTTATATCGTAATACTACATAACGTTATACGTTATATCGTAATACTACATAACGTTATACGTTATATCGTAATACTACATAACGTTATACGTTATATCGTTATAGTATATAACGTTATACGTTATATCGTTATCGTATATAACGTTTTACGTTATATCGTTATAGTATATAACGTTATACGTTATATCGCTATCGTATATAACGTTATACGTTATATCGTTATCGTATATAACGTTATACGGTATATCGTTATAGTATATAACGTTATACGTTATATCGTAATACTACATAACGTTATACGTTATATTGTAATACTACATAACGTTATACGTTATAACGATATAGTTTATAACGTTATACGTTATATCGTTATCGTATATAACGTTATACGTTATATCGTTATAGTACATAATGTTATACGATATATCGTTATCGTATATAACGTTATACGTTATATCGTTATCGTATATAACGTTTTACGTTATATCGTTATAGTATATAACGTTATACGTTATATCGCTATCGTATATAACGTTATACGTTATATCGTTATCGTATATAACGTTATACGGTATATCGTTATAGTATATAACGTTATACGTTATATCGTAATACTACATAACGTTATACGTTATATCGTAATACTACATAGCGTTATACGTTATAACGATATAGTTTATAACGTTATACGTTATATCGTTATCGTATATAACGTTATACGTTATATCGTTATAGTACATAATGTTATACGATATATCGTTATCGTATATAACGTTTTACGTTATATCGTTATAGTACATAACGGTATACGTTATATCGCTATCGTATATAACGTTATCCGTTATATCGATATAGTATATAACGTTATACGTTATATCGTTATCGTATATAACGTTATACGGTATATCGTTATAGTATATAACGTTATACGTTATATCGTAATACTACATAACGTTATACGTTATATCGTAATACTACATAACGTTATACGTTATAACGATATAGTTTATAACGTTATACGTTATATCGTTATCGTATATAACGTTATACGTTATATCGTTATAGTACATAATGTTATACGATATATCGTTATCGTATATAACGTTTTACGTTATATCGTTATAGTTCATAACGTTATACGTTATATCGTTATCGTATATAACGTTATACGTTATATCGATATCGTATATAACGTTTTACGTTATATTGTTAGAGTATATAACGTTATACGTTATATCGTTATAGTACATAACGTTATACGTTATATCGTTATCGTATATAACGTTATACGGTATATCGTTATAGTATATAACGTTATACGTTATATCGTAATACTACATAACGTTATACGTTATATCGTAATACTACATAACGTTATATGTTATATCGTTATCGTATATAACGTTATCCGTTATATCGATATAGTATATAACGTTATACGTTATATCGATATAGTATATAACGTTATACGTTATATCGATATCGTATATAACGTTATACGTTATATCGTTATCGTATATAACGTTATACGTTATATCGTTATAGTATATAACGTTATACGTTATATCGTTACAGTATATAACGTTATACGTTATATCGTTACAGTATATAACGTTATACGTTATATCGTTATAGCATATAACGTTATACGTTATATCGATATAGTATATAACGTTATACGTTATATGGATATAGCATATAACGTTATACGTTATAACGATATAGTTTATAACGTTATACGTTATATCGTTATCGTATATAACGTTATACGTTATATCGTTATCGTATATAACGTTTTACGTTATATCGTTATAGTATATAACGTTTTACGTTATATCGTTATGGTATATAATGTTATGCGTTATATCGTTATCGTATATAACGTTATACGTTATATCGTAATACTACATAACGTTATACGTTATATCGTAATACTACATAACGTTATACGTTATATCGTAATACTACATAACGTTATACGTTATATCGTTATCGTATATAACGTTATACGTTATATCGTTATAGTATATAACGTTATACGTTATATCGTTACAGTATATAACGTTATACGTTATATCGTTATAGCATATAACGTTATACGTTATAACGATATAGTTTATAACGTTATACGTTATATCGTTATCGTATATAACGTTATACGTTATATCGTTATCGTATATAACGTTTTACGTTATATCGTTATAGTATATAACGTTTTACGTTATATCGTTATGGTATATAACGTTATGCGTTATATCGTTATCGTATATAACGTTATACGTTATATCGTAATACTACATAACGTTATACGTTATATCGTAATACTACATAACGTTATACGTTATATCGTAATACTACATAACGTTATACGTTATATCGTTATAGTATATAACGTTATACGTTATATCGTTATCGTATATAACGTTTTACGTTATATCGTTATAGTATATAACGTTATACGTTATATCGCTATCGTATATAACGTTATACGTTATATCGTTATCGTATATAACGTTATACGGTATATCGTTATAGTATATAACGTTATACGTTATATCGTAATACTACATAACGTTATACGTTATATCGTAATACTACATAACGTTATACGTTATAACGATATAGTTTATAACGTTATACGTTATATCGTTATCGTATATAACGTTATACGTTATATCGTTATAGTACATAATGTTATACGATATATCGTTATCGTATATAACGTTATACGTTATATCGTTATCGTATATAACGTTTTACGTTATATCGTTCTAGTATATAACGTTATACGTTATATCGCTATCGTATATAACGTTATACGTTATATCGTTATCGTATATAACGTTATACGGTATATCGTTATAGTATATAACGTTATACGTTATATCGTAATACTACATAACGTTATACGTTATATCGTAATACTACATAGCGTTATACGTTATAACGATATAGTTTATAACGTTATACGTTATATCGTTATCGTATATAACGTTATACGTTATATCGTTATAGTACATAATGTTATACGATATATCGTTATCGTATATAACGTTTTACGTTATATCGTTATAGTACATAACGGTATACGTTATATCGCTATCGTATATAACGTTATCCGTTATATCGATATAGTATATAACGTTATACGTTATATCGTTATCGTATATAACGTTATACGGTATATCGTTATAGTATATAACGTTATACGTTATATCGTAATACTACATAACGTTATACGTTATATCGTAATACTACATAACGTTATACGTTATAACGATATAGTTTATAACGTTATACGTTATATCGTTATCGTATATAACGTTATACGTTATATCGTTATAGTACATAATGTTATACGATATATCGTTATCGTATATAACGTTTTACGTTATATCGTTATAGTTCATAACGTTATACGTTATATCGTTATCGTATATAACGTTATACGTTATATCGATATCGTATATAACGTTTTACGTTATATTGTTAGAGTATATAACGTTATACGTTATATCGTTATAGTACATAACGTTATACGTTATATCGTTATCGTATATAACGTTATACGGTATATCGTTATAGTATATAACGTTATACGTTATATCGTAATACTACATAACGTTATACGTTATATCGTAATACTACATAACGTTATATGTTATATCGTTATCGTATATAACGTTATCCGTTATATCGATATAGTATATAACGTTATACGTTATATCGATATAGTATATAACGTTATGCGTTATATCGCTATCGTACATAACGTTATACGTTATATCGTTATCGTATATAACGTTATACGTTATATCGATATCGTATATAACGTTTTACGTTATATCGTTATAGTATATAACGTTATACGTTATATCGTTATAGTACATAACGTTATACGTTATATCGTTATCGTATATAACGTTATACGTTATATCGCTATCGTATATAACGTTATCCGTTATATCGTTATCGTATATAACGTTATACGTTATATCGTTATAGTACATAACGTTATACGTTATATCGTAATACTACATAACGTTATACGTTATATCGTAATACTACATAACGTTATACGTTATATCGTAATACTACATAACGTTATACGTTATATCGTAATACTACATAACGTTATACGTTATATCGTAATACTACATAACGTTATACGTTATATCGTAATACTACATAACGTTATACGTTATATCGTTATCGTATATAACGTTATACGTTATATCGTTATAGTATATAACGTTATACGTTATAACGATATATTTTATAACGTTATACGTTATATCGTTATCGTATATAACGTTTTACGTTATATCGTTATAGTATATAACGTTATACGTTATATCGATATAGCATATCACGTTATACGTTATAACGATATAGCTTATAACGTTATACGTTATATCGTTATAGTACATAACGTTATACGTTATATCGTTATAGTATATAACGTTATACGTTATATGGATATAGCATATAACATTATACGTTATATCGTAATACTACATAACGTTATACGTTATATCGTTATCGTATATAACGTTATACGTTATATCGTTATAGTATTTAACGTTATACGTTATATCGTTACAGTATATAACGTCATACGTTATATCGTTATAGCATATAACGTTATACGTTATATCGATATAGTATATAACGTTATACGTTATATGGATATAGCATATAACGTTATACGTTATAACGATATAGTTTATAACGTTATACGTTGTATCGTTATCGTATATAACGTTATACGTTATATCGTTATCGTATATAACGTTTTACGTTATATCGTTATAGTAAATAACGTTTTACGTTATATCGTTATGGTATATAATGTTATGCGTTATATCGTTATCGTATATAACGTTATACGTTATATCGTAATACTACATAACGTTATACGTTATATCGTAATACTACATAACGTTATACGTTATATCGTTATCGTATATAACGTTATACGTTATATCGTTATAGTATATAACGTTATACGTTATATCGTTACAGTATATAACGTTATACGTTATATCGTTATAGCATATAACGTTATACGTTATATCGATATAGTATATAACGTTATACGTTATATGGATATAGCATATAACGTTATACGTTATATCGATATAGTATATAACGTTTTACGTTATATCGTTATAGTATATAACGTTATACGTTATATCGCTATCGTATATAACGTTATACGTTATATCGTTATGGTATATAACGTTATACGGTATATCGTTATAGTATATAACGTTATACGTTATATCGCTATCGTATATAACGTTATACGTTATATCGTTATAGTATATAACGTTTTACGTTATATCGTTATGGTATATAACGTTATGCGTTATATCGTTATCGTATATAACGTTATACGTTATATCGTTATAGTACATAATGTTATACGATATATCGATATAGTATATAACGTTATGCGTTATATCGTTATCGTATATAACGTTATACGTTATATCGTAATACTACATAACGTTATACGTTATATCGTTATCGTATATAACGTTATACGTTATATCGTTATAGTATATAACGTTATACGTTATATCGTTACAGTATATAACGTTATACGTTATATCGTTATAACGTATAACGTTATACGTTATAACGATATAGTTTATAACGTTATACGTTATATCGTTATCGTATATAACGTTATACGTTATATCGTTATCGTATATAACGTTTTACGTTATATCGTTATAGTATATAACGTTTTACGTTATATCGTTATGGTATATAACGTTATGCGTTATATCGTTATCGTATATAACGTTATACGTTATATCGTAATACTACATAACGTTATACGTTATATCGTAATACTACATAACGTTATACGTTATATCGTAATACTACATAACGTTATACGTTATATCGTTATAGTATATAACGTTATACGTTATATCGTTATCGTATATAACGTTTTACGTTATATCGTTATAGTATATAACGTTATACGTTATATCGCTATCGTATATAACGTTATACGTTATATCGTTATCGTATATAACGTTATACGGTATATCGTTATAGTATATAACGTTATACGTTATATCGTAATACTACATAACGTTATACGTTATATCGTAATACTACATAACGTTATACGTTATAACGATATAGTTTATAACGTTATACGTTATATCGTTATCGTATATAACGTTATACGTTATATCGTTATAGTACATAATGTTATACGATATATCGTTATCGTATATAACGTTATACGTTATATCGTTATCGTATATAACGTTTTACGTTATATCGTTATAGTATATAACGTTATACGTTATATCGCTATCGTATATAACGTTATACGTTATATCGTTATCGTATATAACGTTATACGGTATATCGTTATAGTATATAACGTTATACGTTATATCGTAATACTACATAACGTTATACGTTATATCGTAATACTACATAGCGTTATACGTTATAACGATATAGTTTATAACGTTATACGTTATATCGTTATCGTATATAACGTTATACGTTATATCGTTATAGTACATAATGTTATACGATATATCGTTATCGTATATAACGTTTTACGTTATATCGTTATAGTACATAACGGTATACGTTATATCGCTATCGTATATAACGTTATCCGTTATATCGATATAGTATATAACGTTATACGTTATATCGTTATCGTATATAACGTTATACGGTATATCGTTATAGTATATAACGTTATACGTTATATCGTAATACTACATAACGTTATACGTTATATCGTAATACTACATAACGTTATACGTTATAACGATATAGTTTATAACGTTATACGTTATATCGTTATCGTATATAACGTTATACGTTATATCGTTATAGTACATAATGTTATACGATATATCGTTATCGTATATAACGTTTTACGTTATATCGTTATAGTTCATAACGTTATACGTTATATCGTTATCGTATATAACGTTATACGTTATATCGATATCGTATATAACGTTTTACGTTATATTGTTAGAGTATATAACGTTATACGTTATATCGTTATAGTACATAACGTTATACGTTATATCGTTATCGTATATAACGTTATACGGTATATCGTTATAGTATATAACGTTATACGTTATATCGTAATACTACATAACGTTATACGTTATATCGTAATACTACATAACGTTATATGTTATATCGTTATCGTATATAACGTTATCCGTTATATCGATATAGTATATAACGTTATACGTTATATCGATATAGTATATAACGTTATGCGTTATATCGCTATCGTACATAACGTTATACGTTATATCGTTATCGTATATAACGTTATACGTTATATCGATATCGTATATAACGTTTTACGTTATATCGTTATAGTATATAACGTTATACGTTATATCGTTATAGTACATAACGTTATACGTTATATCGTTATCGTATATAACGTTATACGTTATATCGCTATCGTATATAACGTTATCCGTTATATCGTTATCGTATATAACGTTATACGTTATATCGTTATAGTACATAACGTTATACGTTATATCGTAATACTACATAACGTTATACGTTATATCGTAATACTACATAACGTTATACGTTATATCGTAATACTACATAACGTTATACGTTATATCGTAATACTACATAACGTTATACGTTATATCGTAATACTACATAACGTTATACGTTATATCGTAATACTACATAACGTTATACGTTATATCGTTATCGTATATAACGTTATACGTTATATCGTTATAGTATATAACGTTATACGTTATAACGATATATTTTATAACGTTATACGTTATATCGTTATCGTATATAACGTTTTACGTTATATCGTTATAGTATATAACGTTATACGTTATATCGATATAGCATATCACGTTATACGTTATAACGATATAGCTTATAACGTTATACGTTATATCGTTATAGTATATAACGTTATACGTTATATCGTTATAGTATATAACGTTATACGTTATATGGATATAGCATATAACATTATACGTTATATCGTAATACTACATAACGTTATACGTTATATCGTTATCGTATATAACGTTATACGTTATATCGTTATAGTATTTAACGTTATACGTTATATCGTTACAGTATATAACGTCATACGTTATATCGTTATAGCATATAACGTTATACGTTATATCGATATAGTATATAACGTTATACGTTATATGGATATAGCATATAACGTTATACGTTATAACGATATAGTTTATAACGTTATACGTTGTATCGTTATCGTATATAACGTTATACGTTATATCGTTATCGTATATAACGTTTTACGTTATATCGTTATAGTAAATAACGTTTTACGTTATATCGTTATGGTATATAATGTTATGCGTTATATCGTTATCGTATATAACGTTATACGTTATATCGTAATACTACATAACGTTATACGTTATATCGTAATACTACATAACGTTATACGTTATATCGTTATCGTATATAACGTTATACGTTATATCGTTATAGTATATAACGTTATACGTTATATCGTTACAGTATATAACGTTATACGTTATATCGTTATAGCATATAACGTTATACGTTATATCGATATAGTATATAACGTTATACGTTATATGGATATAGCATATAACGTTATACGTTATATCGATATAGTATATAACGTTTTACGTTATATCGTTATAGTATATAACGTTATACGTTATATCGCTATCGTATATAACGTTATACGTTATATCGTTATGGTATATAACGTTATACGGTATATCGTTATAGTATATAACGTTATACGTTATATCGCTATCGTATATAACGTTATACGTTATATCGTTATAGTATATAACGTTTTACGTTATATCGTTATGGTATATAACGTTATGCGTTATATCGTTATCGTATATAACGTTATACGTTATATCGTTATAGTACATAATGTTATACGATATATCGATATAGTATATAACGTTATGCGTTATATCGTTATCGTATATAACGTTATACGTTATATCGTTATAGTACATAATGTTATACGATATATCGTTATCGTATATAACGTTTTACGTTATATCGTTATAGTACATAATGTTATACGATATATCGTTATCGTATATAACGTTTTACGTTATATCGTTATAGTTCATAACGTTATACGTTATATCGTTATCGTATATAACGTTATACGTTATATCGATATCGTATATAACGTTTTACGTTATATCGTTAGAGTATATAACGTTATACGTTATATCGTTATCGTATATAACATTATACGGTATATCGTTATAGTATATAACGTTATACGTTATATCGTAATACTACATAACGTTATACGTTATATAGTAATACTACATAACGTTATACGTTATATCGTAATACTACATAACGTTATACGTTATATCGTTATAGTATATAACGTTATACGTTATATCGATATAGTATATAACGTTTTACGTTATATCGTTATAGTATATAACGTTATACGTTATATGGATATATCATATAACGTTATACGTTATATCGTAATAATACATAACGTTATACGTTATATCGTAATACTACATAACGTTATACGTTATATCGTAATACTACATAACGTTATACGTTATATCGTTATCGTATATAACGTTTTACGTTATATCGTTATAGTATATAACGTTATACGTTATATCGCTATCGTATATAACGTTATCCGTTATATCGTTATCGTATATAACGTTATACGTTATATCGTTATAGTATATAACGTTATACGTTATATCGCTATCGTATATAACGTTATACGTTATATCGTTATAGTATATAACGTTTTACGTTATATCGTTATGGTATATAACGTTATGCGTTATATCGTTATCGTATATAACGTTATACGTTATATCGTTATAGTACATAATGTTATACGATATATCGATATAGTATATAACGTTATGCGTTATATCGTTATCGTATATAACGTTATACGTTATATCGTTATAGTACATAATGTTATACGATATATCGATATAGTATATAACGTTATACGTTATATCGCTATCGTATATAACGTTATCCGTTATATCGATATAGTATATAACGTTATACGTTATATCGTTATCGTATATAACGTTATACGGTATATCGTTATAGTATATAACGTTATACGTTATATCGATATAGTATATAACGTTATGCGTTATATCGCTATCGTATATAACGTTATACGTTATATCGTTATCGTATATAACATTATACGGTATATCGTTATAGTATATAACGTTATACGTTATATCGTAATACTACATAACGTTATACGTTATATAGTAATACTACATAACGTTATACGTTATATCGTAATACTACATAACGTTATACGTTATAACGATATAGCTTATAACGTTATACGTTATATAGTTATCGTATATAACGTTATACGTTATATCGATATCGTATATAACGTTATACGTTATATCGCTATCGTATATAACGTTATCCGTTATATCGTTATCGTATATAACGTTATACGTTATATCGTTATAGTACATAACGTTATACGTTATATCGTTATCGTATATAACGTTATACGTTATATCGTAATACTACATAACGTTATACGTTATATCGTAATACTACATAACGTTATACGTTATATCGTTATCGTATATAACGTTATACATTATATCGATATGTTATATATAACGTTATCCGTTATAACGATATAGTTTATAACGTTATACGTTATATCGTTATCGTATACAACGTTATACGTTATATCGTTATAGTACATGACGTTATACGTTATATCGTTATCGTATATAACGTTATACGTTATATCGCTATCGTATATAACGTTATACGTTATATCGTTATCGTATATAACGTTATACGTTATATGGATATAGCATATAACGTTATACGTTATAACGATATAGTTTATAACGTTATACGTTATATCGTTATCGTATATAACGTTATACGTTATATCGTTATCGTATATAACGTTTTACGTTATATCGTTATAGTATATAACGTTTTACGTTATATCGTTATAGTATATAACGTTATGCGTTATATCGTTATCGTATATAACGTTATACGTTATATCGTAATACTACATAACGTTATACGTTATATCGTAATACTACATAACGTTATACGTTATATCGTTATAGTATATAACGTTATACGTTATATCGATATAGTATATAACGTTTTACGTTATATCGTTATAGTATATAACGTTATACGTTATATGGATATATCATATAACGTTATACGTTATATCGTAATAATACATAACGTTATACGTTATATCGTAATACTACATAACGTTATACGTTATATCGTAATACTACATAACGTTATACGTTATATCGTAATACTACATAACGTTATACGTTATATCGTTATCGTATATAACGTTTTACGTTATATCGTTATAGTATATAACGTTATACGTTATATCGCTATCGTATATAACGTTATCCGTTATATCGTTATCGTATATAACGTTATACGTTATATCGTTATAGTATATAACGTTATACGTTATATGGATATAGCATATAACGTTATACGTTATATCGTAATACTACATAACGTTATACGGTATATCGTAATACTACATAACGTTATACGTTATATCGTAATACTACATAACGTTATACGTTATAACGATATAGTTTATAACGTTATACGTTATATCGTTATCGTATATAACGTTATACGTTATATCGATATAGTATATAACGTTTTACGTTATATCGTTATAGTATATAACGTTATACGTTATATCGCTATCGTATATAACGTTATCCGTTATATCGTTATCGTATATAACGTTATACGTTATATCGTTATAGTACATAATGTTATACGATATATCGTTATCGTATATAACGTTTTACGTTATATCGTTATAGTACATAATGTTATACGATATATCGTTATCGTATATAACGTTTTACGTTATATCGTTATAGTTCATAACGTTATACATTATATCGATATGTTATATATAACGTTATCCGTTATAACGATATAGTTTATAACGTTGTACGTTATATCGTTATCGTATACAACGTTATACGTTATATCGTAATACTACATAACGTTATACGTTATATAGTAATACTACATAACGTTATACGTTATATCGTAATACTACATAACGTTATACGTTATAACGATATAGTTTATAACGTTATACGTTATATCGTTATAGTATATAACGTTTTACGTTATATCGTTATGGTATATAACGTTATGCGTTATATCGCTATCGTATATAACGTTATACGTTATATCGTTATCGTATATAACATTATACGGTATATCGTTATAGTATATAACGTTATACGTTATATCGTAATACTACATAACGTTATACGTTATATAGTAATACTACATAACGTTATACGTTATATCGTAATACTACATAACGTTATACGTTATAACGGTATAGTTTATAACGTTATACGTTATATCGTTATCGTATATAACGTTATACGTTATATCGATATCGTATATAACGTTATACGTTATATCGCTATCGTATATAACGTTATCCGTTATATCGTTATCGTATATAACGTTATACGTTATATCGTTATCGTATATAACGTTATACGTTATATCGCTATCGTATATAACGTTATCCGTTATATCGATATAGTATATAACGTTATACGTTATATCGTTATCGTATATAACGTTATACGGTATATCGTTATAGTATATAACGTTATACGTTATATCGATATAGTATATAACGTTATGCGTTATATCGCTATCGTATATAACGTTATACGTTATATCGTTATCGTATATAACATTATACGGTATATCGTTATAGTATATAACGTTATACGTTATATCGTAATACTACATAACGTTATACGTTATATAGTAATACTACATAACGTTATACGTTATATCGTAATACTACATAACGTTATACGTTATAACGATATAGTTTATAACGTTATACGTTATATCGTTATCGTATATAACGTTATACGTTATATCGATATCGTATATAACGTTATACGTTATATCGCTATCGTATATAACGTTATCCGTTATATCGTTATCGTATATAACGTTATACGTTATATCGTTATAGTACATAACGTTATACGTTATATCGTTATCGTATATAACGTTATACGTTATATCGTAATACTACATAACGTTATACGTTATATCGTAATACTACATAACGTTATACGTTATATCGTTATCGTATATAACGTTATACATTATATCGATATGTTATATATAACGTTATCCGTTATAACGATATAGTTTATAACGTTATACGTTATATCGTTATCGTATACAACGTTATACGTTATATCGTTATAGTACATGACGTTATACGTTATATCGTTATCGTATATAACGTTATACGTTATATCGCTATCGTATATAACGTTATACGTTATATCGTTATCGTATATAACGTTATACGTTATATCGTAATACTACATAACGTTATACGTTATATCGTAATACTACATAACGTTATACGTTATATCGTAATACTACATAACGTTATACGTTATATCGTAATACTACATAACGTTATACGTTATATCGTTATAGTATATAACGTTATACGTTATATCGATATAGTATATAACGTTTTACGTTATATCGTTATAGTATATAACGTTATACGTTATATGGATATATCATATAACGTTATACGTTATATCGTAATAATACATAACGTTATACGTTATATCGTAATACTACATAACGTTATACGTTATATCGTAATACTACATAACGTTATACGTTATATCGTTATCGTATATAACGTTTTACGTTATATCGTTATAGTATATAACGTTATACGTTATATCGCTATCGTATATAACGTTATCCGTTATATCGTTATCGTATATAACGTTATACGTTATATCGTTATAGTATATAACGTTATACGTTATATGGATATAGCATATAACGTTATACGTTATATCGTAATACTACATAACGTTATACGTTATATCGTAATACTACATAACGTTATACGTTATATCGTTATCGTATATAACGTTATACGTTATATCGTTATAGTATATAACGTTATACGTTATATCGTTACAGTATATAACGTTATACGTTATATCGTTATAGCATATAACGTTATACGTTATATCGATATAGTATATAACGTTATACGTTATATGGATATAGCATATAACGTTATACGTTATATCGTTATAGTATATAACGTTATACGTTATATCGTAATACTACATAACGTTATACGTTATATCGTAATACTACATAACGTTATACGTTATAACGATATAGTTTATAACGTTATACGTTATATCGTTATCGTATATAACGTTTTACGTTATATCGTTATAGTATATAACGTTTTACGTTATATCGTTATGGTATATAACGTTATGCGTTATATCGTTATCGTATATAACGTTATACGTTATATCGTAATACTACATAACGTTATACGTTATATCGTAATACTACATAACGTTATACGTTATATCGTTATAGTATATAACGTTATTCGTTATATCGTTATCGTATATAACGTTTTACGTTATATCGTTATAGTATATAACGTTATACGTTATATCGCTATCGTATATAACGTTATACGTTATATCGTTATCGTATATAACGTTATACGGTATATCGTTATAGTATATAACGTTATACGTTATATCGCTATCGTATATAACGTTATACGTTATATCGTTATCGTATATAACGTTATACGGTATATCGTTATAGTATATAACGTTATACGTTATATCGTAATACTACATAACGTTATACGTTATATCGTAATACTACATAACGTTATACGTTATAACGCTATAGTTTATAACGTTATACGTTATATCGTTATCGTATATAACGTTATACGTTATATCGTTATAGTATATAACGTTTTACGTTATATCGTTAGAGTATATAACGTTATACGTTATATCGTTATAGTACATAACGTTATACGTTATATCGTTATCGTATATAACGTTATACGTTATATCGCTATCGTATATAACGTTATCCGTTATATCGATATAGTATATAACGTTATACGTTATATCGTTATCGTATATAACGTTATACGGTATATCGTTATAGTATATAACGTTATACGTTATATCGATATAGTATATAACGTTATGCGTTATATCGCTATCGTATATAACGTTATCCGTTATATCGTTATCGTATATAACGTTATACGTTATATCGTAATACTACATAACGTTATACGTTATATCGATATCGTATATAACGTTATACGTTATATCGCTATCGTATATAACGTTATCCGTTATATCGTTATCGTATATAACGTTATACGTTATATCGTTATAGTACATAACGTTATACGTTATATCGTTATCGTATATAACGTTTTACGTTATATCGTTATAGTACATAACGTGATACGTTATATCGTTATCGTATATAACGTTTTACGTTACATCGTTATAGTATATAACGTTATACGTTATATGGATATAGCATATAACGTTATACGTTATATCGTAATACTACATAACGTTATACGTTATATCGTAATACTACATAACGTTATACGTTATATCGTAATACTACATAACGTTATACGTTATATCGTAATACTACATAACGTTATACATTATATCGTAATACTACATAACGTTATACGTTATATCGTTATCGTATATAACGTTATACGTTATATCGTTATAGTATATAACGTTATACGTTATAACGATATATTTTATAACGTTATAAATTATATCGTTATCGTATATAACGTTTTACGTTATATCGTAATACTACATAACGTTATACGTTATAACGATACAGTTTATAACGTTATACGTTATATCGTTATCGTATATAACGTTTTACGTTATATCGTTATAGTATATAACGTTTTACGTTATATCGTTATGGTATATAACGTTATGCGTTATATCGTTATCGTATATAACGTTATACGTTATATCGTAATACTACATAACGTTATACGTTATATCGTAATACTACATAACGTTATACGTTATAACGATATAGTTTTTAACGTTATACGTTATATCGTTATCGTATATAACGTTATACGTTATATCGTTATAGTACATAACGTTATACGTTATATCGTTATCGTATATAACGTTATACATTATATCGATATAGTATATAACGTTATACGTTATAACGTTATCGTATATAACGTTTGACGTTATATCGTTATAGTATATAACGTTATACGTTATATCGATATAGCATATCACGTTATACGTTATAACGATATAGCTTATAACGTTATACGTTATATCGTTATCGTATATAACGTTTTACGTTATATCGTTATAGTATATAACGTTATACATTATATCGTTATCGTATATAACGTTATACGTTATATCGTTATAGTACATAACGTTATACGTTATATCGTTATAGTATATAACGTTATACGTTATATGGATATAGCATATAACGTTATACGTTATAACGATATAGTTTATAACGTTATACGTTATATCGTTATCGTATATAACGTTATACGTTATATCGTTATCGTATATAACGTTTTACGTTATATCGTTATAGTATATAACGTTATACGTTATATCGATATAGCATATCACGTTATACGTTATAACGATATAGTATATAACGTTATACGTTGTAACGTTATCGTATATAACGTTATACATTATATCGATATAGTATATAACGTTTTACGTTATATCGTTATAGTATATAACGTTATACGTTATATCGTTATCGTATATAACGTTATACGTTATATCGTTATAGTACATAACGTTAAACGTTATATCGTTATAGTATATAACGTTTTACGTTATATCGTTATAGTATATAACGTTTTACGTTATATCGTTATAGTATATAACGTTATGCGTTATATCGTTATCGTATACAACGTTATACGTTATATCGTAATACTACATAACGTTATACGTTATATCGTAATACTACATAACGTTATACGTTATATCGTTATAGTATATAACGTTATACGTTATAACGATATATTTTATAACGTTATACGTTATATCGTTATCGTATATAACGTTTTACGTTATATCGTTATAGTATATAACGTTATACGTTATATCGATATAGCATATCACCTAATACGTTATAACGATATAGTATATAACGTTATACGTTATAACGTTATCGTATATAACGTTATACATTATATCGATATAGTATATAACGTTTTACGTTATATCGATATAGTATATAACGTTATACTTTATATCGTTATCGTATATAACGTTATACGTTATATCGTTATAGTACATAACGTTATACGTTATATCGTTATAGTATATAACGTTATACGTTATATCGATATAGTATATAACGTTTTACGTTATATCGTTATAGTATATAACGTTATACGTTATATGGATATAGCATACAACGTTATACGTTATATCGTAATAATACATAACGTTATACGTTATATCGTAATACTACATAACGTTATACGTTATATCGTAATACTACATAACGTTATACGTTATATCGTTATAGTATATAACGTTATACGTTATATGGATATAGCATATCACGTTATACGTTATAACGATATAGTATATAACGTTATGCGTTATATCGTTATCGTATATAACTTTATACGTTATATCGTAATACTACATAACGTTATACGTTATATCGTAATACTACATAACGTTATACGTTATATCGTAATAATACATAACGTTATACGTTATATCGTAATACTACATAACGTTATACGTTATATCGTAATACTACATAACGTTATACGTTATATCGTTATAGTATATAACGTTATACGTTATAACGATATAGTTTATAACGTTATACGTTATATCGATGTAGTATATAACGTTTTACGTTACATCGATATAGTATATAACGTTTTACGTTATATCGATATAGTATATAACGTTAAACGTTATATCGTTATCGTATATAACGTTATACGTTATATCGCTATCGTATATAACGTTATACGTTATATCGTTATCGTATATAACGTTATACGGTATATCGTTATAGTATATAACGTTATACGTTATATCGTAATACTACATAACGTTATACGTTATATCGTTATAGTATATAACGTTATACGTTATAACGATATAGTTTATAACGTTATACGTTATATCGATATAGTATATAACGTTTTACGTTACATCGATATAGTATATAACGTTTTACGTTATATCGATATAGTATATAACGTTAAACGTTATATCGTTATCGTATATAACGTTATACGTTATATCGATATCGTATATAACGTTATACGTTATATCGCTATCGTATATAACGTTATCCGTTATATCGTTATCGTATATAACGTTATACGTTATATCGTTATAGTACATAACGTTATAC
This sequence comes from Bombus terrestris, assembly GCF_910591885.1. Taxonomy (NCBI): domain Eukaryota; kingdom Metazoa; phylum Arthropoda; class Insecta; order Hymenoptera; family Apidae; genus Bombus; species Bombus terrestris. Next base: position 21,045,994 of record NC_063274.1, on the reverse strand, counting down.
GTTATATCGTTATCGTATATAACGTTTTACGTTATATCGTTATAGTACATAACGTGATACGTTATATCGTTATCGTATATAACGTTTTACGTTATATCGTAATACTACATAACGTTATACGTTATAACGATATAGTTTATAACGTTATACGTTATATCGTTATCGTATATAACGTTTTACGTTATATCGTTATAGTATATAACGTTTTACGTTATATCGTTATGGTATATAACGTTATGCGTTATATCGTTATCGTATATAACGTTATACGTTATATCGTAATACTACATAACGTTATACGTTATATCGTAATACTACATAACGTTATACGTTATAACGATATAGTTTTTAACGTTATACGTTATATCGTTATCGTATATAACGTTATACGTTATATCGTTATAGTACATAACGTTTTACGTTATATCGTTATGGTATATAACGTTATGCGTTATATCGTTATAGTATATAACGTTATACGTTATATGGATATAGCATATAACGTTATACGTTATATCGTAATACTACATAACGTTATACGTTATATCGTAATACTACATAACGTTATACGTTATATCGTAATACTACATAACGTTATACGTTATATCGTAATACTACATAACGTTATACATTATATCGTAATACTACATAACGTTATACGTTATATCGTTATCGTATATAACGTTATACGTTATATCGTTATAGTATATAACGTTATACGTTATAACGATATATTTTATAACGTTATAAATTATATCGTTATCGTATATAACGTTTTACGTTATATCGTAATACTACATAACGTTATACGTTATAACGATATAGTTTATAACGTTATACGTTATATCGTTATCGTATATAACGTTTTACGTTATATCGTTATAGTATATAACGTTTTACGTTATATCGTTATGGTATATAACGTTATGCGTTATATCGTTATCGTATATAACGTTATACGTTATATCGTAATACTACATAACGTTATACGTTATATCGTAATACTACATAACGTTATACGTTATAACGATATAGTTTTTAACGTTATACGTTATATCGTTATCGTATATAACGTTATACGTTATATCGTTATAGTACATAACGTTATACGTTATATCGTTATCGTATATAACGTTATACATTATATCGATATAGCATATAACGTTATACGTTATAACGTTATCGTATATAACGTTTGACGTTATATCGTTATAGTATATAACGTTATACGTTATATCGATATAGCATATCACGTTATACGTTATAACGATATAGCTTATAACGTTATACGTTATATCGTTATCGTATATAACGTTTTACGTTATATCGTTATAGTATATAACGTTATACATTATATCGATATAGTATATAACGTTATACGTTATAACGATATAGTTTTTAACGTTATACGTTATATCGTTATCGTATATAACGTTATACGTTATATCGTTATAGCACATAACGTTATACGTTATATCGTTATCGTATATAACGTTATACATTATATCGATATGTTATATATAACGTTATCCGTTATAACGATATAGTTTATAACGTTATACGTTATATCGTTATCGTATACAACGTTATACGTTATATCGTTATAGTACATGACGTTATACGTTATATCGTTATCGTATATAACGTTATCCGTTATATCGATATAGTATATAACGTTATACGTTATATCGTTATCGTATATAACGTTTTACGTTATATCGTTATAGTACATAACGTGATACGTTATATCGTTATCGTATATAACGTTTTACGTTACATCGTTATAGTATATAACGTTATACGTTATATGGATATAGCATATAACGTTATACGTTATATCGTAATACTACATAACGTTATACGTTATATCGTAATACTACATAACGTTATACGTTATATCGTAATACTACATAACGTTATACGTTATATCGTAATACTACATAACGTTATACATTATATCGTAATACTACATAACGTTATACGTTATATCGTTATCGTATATAACGTTATACGTTATATCGTTATAGTATATAACGTTATACGTTATAACGATATATTTTATAACGTTATAAATTATATCGTTATCGTATATAACGTTTTACGTTATATCGTAATACTACATAACGTTATACGTTATAACGATATAGTTTATAACGTTATACGTTATATCGTTATCGTATATAACGTTTTACGTTATATCGTTATAGTACATAATGTTATACGATATATCGTTATCGTATATAACGTTTTACGTTATATCGTTATAGTACATAACGGTATACGTTATATCGCTATCGTATATAACGTTATCCGTTATATCGATATAGTATATAACGTTATACGTTATATCGTTATCGTATATAACGTTATACGGTATATCGTTATAGTATATAACGTTATACGTTATATCGTAATACTACATAACGTTATACGTTATATCGTAATACTACATAACGTTATACGTTATAACGATATAGTTTATAACGTTATACGTTATATCGTTATCGTATATAACGTTATACGTTATATCGTTATAGTACATAATGTTATACGATATATCGTTATCGTATATAACGTTTTACGTTATATCGTTATAGTTCATAACGTTATACGTTATATCGTTATCGTATATAACGTTATACGTTATATCGATATCGTATATAACGTTTTACGTTATATTGTTAGAGTATATAACGTTATACGTTATATCGTTATAGTACATAACGTTATACGTTATATCGTTATCGTATATAACGTTATACGGTATATCGTTATAGTATATAACGTTATACGTTATATCGTAATACTACATAACGTTATACGTTATATCGTAATACTACATAACGTTATATGTTATATCGTTATCGTATATAACGTTATACGTTATATCGTTATAGTACATAACGTTATACGTTATATCGTTATCGTATATAACGTTTTACGTTATATCGTTATAGTACATAACGTTATACGTTATATCGTTATCGTATATAACGTTTTACGTTACATCGTTATAGTATATAACGTTATACGTTATATGGATATAGCATATAACGTTATACGTTATATCGTAATACTACATAACGTTATACGTTATATCGTAATACTACATAACGTTATACGTTATATCGTAATACTACATAACGTTATACGTTATATCGTAATACTACATAACGTTATACGTTATATCGTAATACTACATAACGTTATACGTTATATCGTAATACTACATAACGTTATACGTTATATCGTTATCGTATATAACGTTATACGTTATATCGTTATAGTATATAACGTTATACGTTATAACGATATATTTTATAACGTTATACGTTATATCGTTATCGTATATAACGTTTTACGTTATATCGTTATAGTATATAACGTTATACGTTATATCGATATAGCATATCACGTTATACGTTATAACGATATAGCATATAACATTATACGTTATATCGTAATACTACATAACGTTATACGTTATATCGTAATACTACATAACGTTATACGTTATATCGTAATACTACATAACGTTATACGTTATATCGTAATACTACATAACGTTATACGTTATATCGTAATACTACATAACGTTATACGTTATATCGTTATCGTATATAACGTTATACGTTATATCGTTATAGTATATAACGTTATACGTTATAACGATATATTTTATAACGTTATACGTTATATCGTTATCGTATATAACGTTTTACGTTATATCGTTATAGTACATAACGTTATACGTTATATCGTTATAGTATATAACGTTATACGTTATATGGATATAGCATATAACATTATACGTTATATCGTAATACTACATAACGTTATACGTTATATCGTTATCGTATATAACGTTATACGTTATATCGTTATAGTATTTAACGTTATACGTTATATCGTTACAGTATATAACGTCATACGTTATATCGTTATAGCATATAACGTGATACGTTATGTCGATATAGTATATAACGTTATACGTTATATGGATATAGCATATAACGTTATACGTTATAACGATATAGTTTATAACGTTATACGTTGTATCGTTATCGTATATAACGTTATACGTTATATCGTTATCGTATATAACGTTTTACGTTATATCGTTATAGTAAATAACGTTTTACGTTATATCGTTATGGTATATAATGTTATGCGTTATATCGTTATCGTATATAACGTTATACGTTATATCGTAATACTACATAACGTTATACGTTATATCGTAATACTACATAACGTTATACGTTATATCGTTATCGTATATAACGTTATACGTTATATCGTTATAGTATATAACGTTATACGTTATATCGTTACAGTATATAACGTTATACGTTATATCGTTATAGCATATAACGTTATACGTTATATCGATATAGTATATAACGTTATACGTTATATGGATATAGCATATAACGTTATACGTTATATCGATATAGTATATAACGTTTTACGTTATATCGTTATAGTATATAACGTTATACGTTATATCGCTATCGTATATAACGTTATACGTTATATCGTTATGGTATATAACGTTATACGGTATATCGTTATAGTATATAACGTTATACGTTATATCGCTATCGTATATAACGTTATACGTTATATCGTTATAGTATATAACGTTTTACGTTATATCGTTATGGTATATAACGTTATGCGTTATATCGTTATCGTATATAACGTTATACGTTATATCGTTATAGTACATAATGTTATACGATATATCGATATAGTATATAACGTTATGCGTTATATCGTTATCGTATATAACGTTATACGTTATATCGTTATAGTACATAATGTTATACGATATATCGTTATCGTATATAACGTTTTACGTTATATCGTTATAGTACATAATGTTATACGATATATCGTTATCGTATATAACGTTTTACGTTATATCGTTATAGTTCATAACGTTATACGTTATATCGTTATCGTATATAACGTTATACGTTATATCGATATCGTATATAACGTTTTACGTTATATCGTTAGAGTATATAACGTTATACGTTATATCGTTATAGTACATAACGTTATACGTTATATCGTTATCGTATATAACGTTATACGTTATATCGCTATCGTATATAACGTTATCCGTTATATCGATATAGTATATAACGTTATACGTTATATCGTTATCGTATATAACGTTATACGGTATATCGTTATAGTATATAACGTTATACGTTATATCGATATAGTATATAACGTTATGCGTTATATCGCTATCGTATATAACGTTATACGTTATATCGTTATCGTATATAACATTATACGGTATATCGTTATAGTATATAACGTTATACGTTATATCGTAATACTACATAACGTTATACGTTATATAGTAATACTACATAACGTTATAGGTTATATCGTAATACTACATAACGTTATACGTTATAACGATATAGCTTATAACGTTATACGTTATATAGTTATCGCATATAACGTTATACGTTATATCGATATCGTATATAACGTTATACGTTATATCGCTATCGTATATAACGTTATCCGTTATATCGTTATCGTATATAACGTTATACGTTATATCGTTATAGTACATAACGTTATACGTTATATCGTTATCGTATATAACGTTATACGTTATATCGTAATACTACATAACGTTATACGTTATATCGTAATACTACATAACGTTATACGTTATATCGTTATCGTATATAACGTTATACATTATATCGATATGTTATATATAACGTTATCCGTTATAACGATATAGTTTATAACGTTATACGTTATATCGTTATCGTATACAACGTTATACGTTATATCGTTATAGTACATGACGTTATACGTTATATCGTTATCGTATATAACGTTATACGTTATATCGCTATCGTATATAACGTTATACGTTATATCGTTATCGTATATAACGTTAAACGTTATATGGATATAGCATATAACGTTATACGTTATAACGATATAGTTTATAACGTTATACGTTATATCGTTATCGTATATAACGTTATACGTTATATCGTTATCGTATATAACGTTTTACGTTATATCGTTATAGTATATAACGTTTTACGTTATATCGTTATAGTATATAACGTTATGCGTTATATCGTTATCGTATATAACGTTATACGTTATATCGTAATACTACATAACGTTATACGTTATATCGTAATACTACATAACGTTATACGTTATATCGTTATAGTATATAACGTTATACGTTATATCGATATAGTATATAACGTTTTACGTTATATCGTTATAGTATATAACGTTATACGTTATATGGATATATCATATAACGTTATACGTTATATCGTAATAATACATAACGTTATACGTTATATCGTAATACTACATAACGTTATACGTTATATCGTAATACTACATAACGTTATACGTTATATCGTAATACTACATAACGTTATACGTTATATCGTTATCGTATATAACGTTTTACGTTATATCGTTATAGTATATAACGTTATACGTTATATCGCTATCGTATATAACGTTATCCGTTATATCGTTATCGTATATAACGTTATACGTTATATCGTTATAGTATATAACGTTATACGTTATATGGATATAGCATATAACGTTATACGTTATATCGTAATACTACATAACGTTATACGTTATATCGTAATACTACATAACGTTATACGTTATATCGTAATACTACATAACGTTATACGTTATAACGATATAGTTTATAACGTTATACGTTATATCGTTATCGTATATAACGTTTTACGTTATATCGTTACAGTACATAATGTTATACGATATATCGTTATCGTATATAACGTTTTACGTTATATCGTTATAGTTCATAACGTTATACATTATATCGATATGTTATATATAACGTTATCCGTTATAACGATATAGTTTATAACGTTATACGTTATATCGTTATCGTATACAACGTTATACGTTATATCGTAATACTACATAACGTTATACGTTATATAATAATACTACATAACGTTATACGTTATATCGTAATACTACATAACGTTATACGTTATAACGATATAGTTTATAACGTTATACGTTATATCGTTATAGTATATAACGTTTTACGTTATATCGTTATGGTATATAACGTTATGCGTTATATCGCTATCGTATATAACGTTATACGTTATATCGTTATCGTATATAACATTATACGGTATATCGTTATAGTATATAACGTTATACGTTATATCGTAATACTACATAACGTTATACGTTATATAGTAATACTACATAACGTTATACGTTATATCGTAATACTACATAACGTTATACGTTATAACGGTATAGTTTATAACGTTATACGTTATATCGTTATCGTATATAACGTTATACGTTATATCGATATCGTATATAACGTTATACGTTATATCGCTATCGTATATAACGTTATCCGTTATATCGTTATCGTATATAACGTTATACGTTATATCGTTATCGTATATAACGTTATACGTTATATCGCTATCGTATATAACGTTATCCGTTATATCGATATAGTATATAACGTTATACGTTATATCGTTATCGTATATAACGTTATACGGTATATCGTTATAGTATATAACGTTATACGTTATATCGATATAGTATATAACGTTATGCGTTATATCGCTATCGTATATAACGTTATACGTTATATCGTTATCGTATATAACATTATACGGTATATCGTTATAGTATATAACGTTATACGTTATATCGTAATACTACATAACGTTATACGTTATATAGTAATACTACATAACGTTATACGTTATATCGTAATACTACATAACGTTATACGTTATAACGATATAGTTTATAACGTTATACGTTATATCGTTATCGTATATAACGTTATACGTTATATCGATATCGTATATAACGTTATACGTTATATCGCTATCGTATATAACGTTATCCGTTATATCGTTATGGTATATAACGTTATACGTTATATCGTTATAGTACATAACGTTATACGTTATATCGTTATCGTATATAACGTTATACGTTATATCGTAATACTACATAACGTTATACGTTATATCGTAATACTACATAACGTTATACGTTATATCGTTATCGTATATAACGTTATACATTATATCGATATGTTATATATAACGTTATCCGTTATAACGATATAGTTTATAACGTTATACGTTATATCGTTATCGTATACAACGTTATACGTTATATCGTTATAGTACATGACGTTATACGTTATATCGTTATCGTATATAACGTTATACGTTATATCGCTATCGTATATAACGTTATACGTTATATCGTTATCGTATATAACGTTATACGTTATATCGTAATACTACATAACGTTATACGTTATATCGTAATACTACATAACGTTATACGTTATATCGTAATACTACATAACGTTATACGTTATATCGTTATAGTATATAACGTTATACGTTATATCGATATAGTATATAACGTTTTACGTTATATCGTTATAGTATATAACGTTATACGTTATATGGATATATCATATAACGTTATACGTTATATCGTAATAATACATAACGTTATACGTTATATCGTAATACTACATAACGTTATACGTTATATCGTAATACTACATAACGTTATACGTTATATCGTTATCGTATATAACGTTTTACGTTATATCGTTATAGTATATAACGTTATACGTTATATCGCTATCGTATATAACGTTATCCGTTATATCGTTATCGTATATAACGTTATACGTTATATCGTTATAGTATATAACGTTATACGTTATATGGATATAGCATATAACGTTATACGTTATATCGTAATACTACATAACGTTATACGTTATATCGTAATACTACATAACGTTATACGTTATATCGTTATCGTATATAACGTTATACGTTATATCGTTATAGTATATAACGTTATACGTTATATCGTTACAGTATATAACGTTATACGTTATATCGTTATAGCATATAACGTTATACGTTATATCGATATAGTATATAACGTTATACGTTATATGGATATAGCATATAACGTTATACGTTATATCGTTATAGTATATAACGTTATACGTTATATCGTAATACTACATAACGTTATACGTTATATCGTAATACTACATAACGTTATACGTTATAACGATATAGTTTATAACGTTATACGTTATATCGTTATCGTATATAACGTTTTACGTTATATCGTTATAGTATATAACGTTTTACGTTATATCGTTATGGTATATAACGTTATGCGTTATATCGTTATCGTATATAACGTTATACGTTATATCGTAATACTACATAACGTTATACGTTATATCGTAATACTACATAACGTTATACGTTATATCGTTATAGTATATAACGTTATTCGTTATATCGTTATCGTATATAACGTTTTACGTTATATCGTTATAGTATATAACGTTATACGTTATATCGCTATCGTATATAACGTTATACGTTATATCGTTATCGTATATAACGTTATACGGTATATCGTTATAGTATATAACGTTATACGTTATATCGCTATCGTATATAACGTTATACGTTATATCGTTATCGTATATAACGTTATACGGTATATCGTTATAGTATATAACGTTATACGTTATATCGTAATACTACATAACGTTATACGTTATATCGTAATACTACATAACGTTATACGTTATAACGATATAGTTTATAACGTTATACGTTATATCGTTATCGTATATAACGTTATACGTTATATCGTTATAGTACATAATGTTATACGATATATCGTTATCGTATATAACGTTTTACGTTATATCGTTATAGTACATAATGTTATACGATATATCGTTATCGTATATAACGTTTTACGTTATATCGTTATAGTTCATAACGTTATACGTTATATCGTTATCGTATATAACGTTATACGTTATATCGATATCGTATATAACGTTTTACGTTATATCGTTAGAGTATATAACGTTATACGTTATATCGTTATAGTACATAACGTTATACGTTATATCGTTATCGTATATAACGTTATACGTTATATCGCTATCGTATATAACGTTATCCGTTATATCGATATAGTATATAACGTTATACGTTATATCGTTATCGTATATAACGTTATACGGTATATCGTTATAGTATATAACGTTATACGTTATATCGATATAGTATATAACGTTATGCGTTATATCGCTATCGTATATAACGTTATCCGTTATATCGTTATCGTATATAACGTTATACGTTATATCGTAATACTACATAACGTTATACGTTATATCGATATCGTATATAACGTTATACGTTATATCGCTATCGTATATAACGTTATCCGTTATATCGTTATCGTATATAACGTTATACGTTATATCGTTATAGTACATAACGTTATACGTTATATCGTTATCGTATATAACGTTTTACGTTATATCGTTATAGTACATAACGTGATACGTTATATCGTTATCGTATATAACGTTTTACGTTACATCGTTATAGTATATAACGTTATACGTTATATGGATATAGCATATAACGTTATACGTTATATCGTAATACTACATAACGTTATACGTTATATCGTAATACTACATAACGTTATACGTTATATCGTAATACTACATAACGTTATACGTTATATCGTAATACTACATAACGTTATACATTATATCGTAATACTACATAACGTTATACGTTATATCGTTATCGTATATAACGTTATACGTTATATCGTTATAGTATATAACGTTATACGTTATAACGATATATTTTATAACGTTATAAATTATATCGTTATCGTATATAACGTTTTACGTTATATCGTAATACTACATAACGTTATACGTTATAACGATATAGTTTATAACGTTATACGTTATATCGTTATCGTATATAACGTTTTACGTTATATCGTTATAGTATATAACGTTTTACGTTATATCGTTATGGTATATAACGTTATGCGTTATATCGTTATCGTATATAACGTTATACGTTATATCGTAATACTACATAACGTTATACGTTATATCGTAATACTACATAACGTTATACGTTATAACGATATAGTTTTTAACGTTATACGTTATATCGTTATCGTATATAACGTTATACGTTATATCGTTATAGTACATAACGTTATACGTTATATCGTTATCGTATATAACGTTATACATTATATCGATATAGTATATAACGTTATACGTTATAACGTTATCGTATATAACGTTTGACGTTATATCGTTATAGTATATAACGTTATACGTTATATCGATATAGCATATCACGTTATACGTTATAACGATATAGCTTATAACGTTATACGTTATATCGTTATCGTATATAACGTTTTACGTTATATCGTTATAGTATATAACGTTATACATTATATCGTTATCGTATATAACGTTATACGTTATATCGTTATAGTACATAACGTTATACGTTATATCGTTATAGTATATAACGTTATACGTTATATGGATATAGCATATAACGTTATACGTTATAACGATATAGTTTATAACGTTATACGTTATATCGTTATCGTATATAACGTTATACGTTATATCGTTATCGTATATAACGTTTTACGTTATATCGTTATAGTATATAACGTTATACGTTATATCGATATAGCATATCACGTTATACGTTATAACGATATAGTATATAACGTTATACGTTATAACGTTATCGTATATAACGTTATACATTATATCGATATAGTATATAACGTTATACGTTATATCGTTATCGTATATAACGTTATACGTTATATCGTTATAGTACATAACGTTAAACGTTATATCGTTATAGTATATAACGTTTTACGTTATATCGTTATAGTATATAACGTTTTACGTTATATCGTTATAGTATATAACGTTATGCGTTATATCGTTATCGTATATAACGTTATACGTTATATCGTAATACTACATAACGTTATACGTTATATCGTAATACTACATAACGTTATACGTTATTTCGTTATAGTATATAACGTTATACGTTATAACGATATATTTTATAACGTTATACGTTATATCGTTATCGTATATAACGTTTTACGTTATATCGTTATAGTATATAACGTTATACGTTATATCGATATAGCATATCACCTAATACGTTATAACGATATAGTATATAACGTTATACGTTATAACGTTATCGTATATAACGTTATACATTATATCGATATAGTATATAACGTTTTACGTTATATCGATATAGTATATAACGTTATACTTTATATCGTTATCGTATATAACGTTATACGTTATATCGTTATAGTACATAACGTTATACGTTATATCGTTATAGTATATAACGTTATACGTTATATCGATATAGTATATAACGTTTTACGTTATATCGTTATAGTATATAACGTTATACGTTATATGGATATAGCATACAACGTTATACGTTATATCGTAATAATACATAACGTTATACGTTATATCGTAATACTACATAACGTTATACGTTATATCGTAATACTACATAACGTTATACGTTATATCGTTATAGTATATAACGTTATACGTTATATGGATATAGCATATCACGTTATACGTTATAACGATATAGTATATAACGTTATGCGTTATATCGTTATCGTATATAACTTTATACGTTATATCGTAATACTACATAACGTTATACGTTATATCGTAATACTACATAACGTTATACGTTATATCGTAATAATACATAACGTTATACGTTATATCGTAATACTACATAACGTTATACGTTATATCGTAATACTACATAACGTTATACGTTATATCGTTATAGTATATAACGTTATACGTTATAACGATATAGTTTATAACGTTATACGTTATATCGATATAGTATATAACGTTTTACGTTACATCGATATAGTATATAACGTTTTACGTTATATCGATATAGTATATAACGTTAAACGTTATATCGTTATCGTATATAACGTTATACGTTATATCGCTATCGTATATAACGTTATACGTTATATCGTTATCGTATATAACGTTATACGGTATATCGTTATAGTATATAACGTTATACGTTATATCGTAATACTACATAACGTTATACGTTATATCGTTATAGTATATAACGTTATACGTTATAACGATATAGTTTATAACGTTATACGTTATATCGATATAGTATATAACGTTTTACGTTACATCGATATAGTATATAACGTTTTACGTTATATCGATATAGTATATAACGTTAAACGTTATATCGTTATCGTATATAACGTTATACGTTATATCGATATCGTATATAACGTTATACGTTATATCGCTATCGTATATAACGTTATCCGTTATATCGTTATCGTATATAACGTTATACGTTATATCGTTATAGTACATAACGTTATACGTTATATCGTTATCGTATATAACGTTTTACGTTATATCGTTATAGTACATAACGTGATACGTTATATCGTTATCGTATATAACGTTTTACGTTACATCGTTATAGTATATAACGTTATACGTTATATGGATATAGCATATAACGTTATACGTTATATCGTAATACTACATAACGTTATACGTTATATCGTAATACTACATAACGTTATACGTTATATCGTAATACTACATAACGTTATACGTTATATCGTAATACTACATAACGTTATACATTATATCGTAATACTACATAACGTTATACGTTATATCGTTATCGTATATAACGTTATACGTTATATCGTTATAGTATATAACGTTATACGTTATAACGATATATTTTATAACGTTATAAATTATATCGTTATCGTATATAACGTTTTACGTTATATCGTAATACTACATAACGTTATACGTTATAACGATATAGTTTATAACGTTATACGTTATATCGTTATCGTATATAACGTTTTACGTTATATCGTTATAGTATATAACGTTTTACGTTATATCGTTATGGTATATAACGTTATGCGTTATATCGTTATCGTATATAACGTTATACGTTATATCGTAATACTACATAACGTTATACGTTATATCGTAATACTACATAACGTTATACGTTATAACGATATAGTTTTTAACGTTATACGTTATATCGTTATCGTATATAACGTTATACGTTATATCGTTATAGTACATAACGTTATACGTTATATCGTTATCGTATATAACGTTATACATTATATCGATATAGTATATAACGTTATACGTTATAACGTTATCGTATATAACGTTTGACGTTATATCGTTATAGTATATAACGTTATACGTTATATCGATATAGCATATCACGTTATACGTTATAACGATATAGCTTATAACGTTATACGTTATATCGTTATCGTATATAACGTTTTACGTTATATCGTTATAGTATATAACGTTATACATTATATCGATATAGTATATAACGTTATACGTTATAACGATATAGTTTTTAACGTTATACGTTATATCGTTATCGTATATAACGTTATACGTTATATCGTTATAGCACATAACGTTATACGTTATATCGTTATCGTATATAACGTTATACATTATATCGATATGTTATATATAACGTTATCCGTTATAACGATATAGTTTATAACGTTATACGTTATATCGTTATCGTATACAACGTTATACGTTATATCGTTATAGTACATGACGTTATACGTTATATCGTTATCGTATATAACGTTATACGTTATATCGCTATCGTATATAACGTTATACGTTATATCGTTATCGTATATAACGTTATACGTTATATGGATATAGCATATAACGTTATACGTTATAACGATATAGTTTATAACGTTATACGTTATATCGTTATCGTATATAACGTTATACGTTATATCGTTATCGTATATAACGTTTTACGTTATATCGTTATAGTATATAACGTTTTACGTTATATCGTTATAGTATATAACGTTATGCGTTATATCGTTATCGTATATAACGTTATACGTTATATCGTAATACTACATAACGTTATACGTTATATCGTAATACTACATAACGTTATACGTTATATCGTAATACTACATAACGTTATACGTTATATCGTTATAGTATATAACGTTATACGTTATATCGATATAGTATATAACGTTTTACGTTATATCGTTATAGTATATAACGTTATACGTTATATGGATATAGCATATAACGTTATACGTTATATCGTAATAATACATAACGTTATACGTTATATCGTAATACTACATAACGTTATACGTTATATCGTAATACTACATAACGTTATACGTTATATCGTTATCGTATATAACGTTTTACGTTATATCGTTATAGTATATAACGTTATACGTTATATCGCTATCGTATATAACGTTATCCGTTATATCGTTATCGTATATAACGTTATACGTTATATCGTTATAGTATATAACGTTATACGTTATATGGATATAGCATATAGCGTTATACGTTATATCGTAATACTACATAACGTTATACGTTATATCGTAATACTACATAACGTTATACGTTATATCGTAATACTACATAACGTTATACGTTATATCGTTATCGTATATAACGTTATACGTTATATCGTTATAGCATATCACGTTATACGTTATAACGATATAGCTTATAACGTTCTACGTTATATCGTTATCGTATATAACGTTTTACGTTATATCGTTATAGTATATAACGTTATACATTATATCCATATAGTATATAACGTTATACGTTATAACGATATAGTTTTTAACGTTATACGTTATATCGTTATCGTATATAACGTTATACGTTATATCGTTATAGTACATAACGTTATACGTTATATCGTTATCGTATATAACGTTATACATTATATCGATATAGTATATAACGTTATACGTTATAACGATATAGTTTATAACGTTATACGTTATATCGTTATCGTATACAACGTTATACGTTATATCGTTATAGTACATAACGTTATACGTTATATCGTTATAGTATATAACGTTATACGTTATATGGATATAGCATATAACGTTATACGTTATAACGATATAGTTTATAACGTTATACGTTATATCGTTATCGTATATAACGTTATACGTTATATCGTTATCGTATATAACGTTTTACGTTATATCGTTATAGTATATAACGTTATACGTTATATCGATATAGCATATCACGTTATACGTTATAACGTTATCGTATATAACGTTTTACGTTATATCGTTATAGTATATAACGTTATACGTTATATCGTTATCGTATATAACGTTATACGTTACATCGTTATAGTACATAACGTTAAACGTTATATCGTTATCGTATATAACGTTATACGTTATATCGCTATCGTATATAACGTTATCCGTTATATCGTTATCGTATATAACGTTATACGTTATATCGTTATAGCATATCACGTTATACGTTATAACGATATAGCTTATAACGTTCTACGTTATATCGTTATCGTATATAACGTTTTACGTTATATCGTTATAGTATATAACGTTATACATTATATCCATATAGTATATAACGTTATACGTTATAACGATATAGTTTTTAACGTTATACGTTATATCGTTATCGTATACAACGTTATACGTTATATCGTTATAGTACATAACGTTATACGTTATATCGTTATAGTACATAACGTTATACGTTATATCGTTATAGTATATAACGTTATACGTTATATGGATATAGCATATAACGTTATACGTTATAACGATATAGTTTATAACGTTATACGTTATATCGTTATCGTATATAACGTTATACGTTATATCGTTATCGTATATAACGTTTTACGTTATATCGTTATAGTATATAACGTTATACGTTATATCGATATAGCATATCACGTTATACGTTATAACGTTATCGTATATAACGTTTTACGTTATATCGTTATAGTATATAACGTTATACGTTATATCGTTATCGTATATAACGTTATACGTTATATCGTTATAGTACATAACGTTAAACGTTATATCGTTATCGTATATAACGTTATACGTTATATCGCTATCGTATATAACGTTATCCGTTATATCGTTATCGTATATAACGTTTTACGTTATATCGTTATAGTATATAACGTTATACATTATATCCATATAGTATATAACGTTATACGTTATAACGATATAGTTTTTAACGTTATACGTTATATCGTTATCGTATATAACGTTATACGTTATATCGTTATAGTACATAACGTTATACGTTATATCGATATAGCATATCACGTTATACGTTATAACGATATAGTATATAACGTTTTACGTTATATCGTTATAGTATATAACGTTATACGTTATATCGTTATCGTATATAACGTTATACGTTATATCGTTATAGTACATAACGTTAAACGTTATATCGTTATCGTATATAACGTTATACGTTATATCGATATAGCATATCACGTTATACGTTATAACGTTATCGTATATAACGTTTTACGTTATATCGTTATAGTATATAACGTTATGCGTTATATCGTTATCGTATATAACGTTATACGTTATATCGTAATACTACATAACGTTATACGTTATATCGTAATACTACATAACGTTATACGTTATATCGTTATAGTATATAACGTTATACGTTATAACGATATATTTTATAACGTTATACGTTATATCGTTATCGTATATAACGTTTTACGTTATATCGTTATAGTATATAACGTTATACGTTATATCGATATAGCATATCACGTAATACGTTATAACGATATAGTATATAACGTTATACGTTATAACGTTATCGTATATAACGTTATACATTATATCGATATAGTATATAACGTTTTACGTTATATCGATATAGTATATAACGTTATACTTTATATCGTTATCGTATATAACGTTATACGTTATATCGTTATAGTACATAACGTTATACGTTATATCGTTATAGTATATAACGTTATACGTTATATCGATATAGTATATAACGTTTTACGTTATATCGTTATAGTATATAACGTTATACGTTATATGGATATAGCATACAACGTTATACGTTATATCGTAATAATACATAACGTTATACGTTATATCGTAATACTACATAACGTTATACGTTATATCGTAATACTACATAACGTTATACGTTATATCGTTATAGTATATAACGTTATACGTTATATGGATATAGCATATCACGTTATACGTTATAACGATATAGTATATAACGTTATGCGTTATATCGTTATCGTATATAACTTTATACGTTATATCGTAATACTACATAACGTTATACGTTATATCGTAATACTACATAACGTTATACGTTATATCGTAATAATACATAACGTTATACGTTATATCGTAATACTACATAACGTTATACGTTATATCGTAATACTACATAACGTTATACGTTATATCGTTATAGTATATAACGTTATACGTTATAACGATATAGTTTATAACGTTATACGTTATATCGATATAGTATATAACGTTTTACGTTACATCGATATAGTATATAACGTTTTACGTTATATCGATATAGTATATAACGTTAAACGTTATATCGTTATCGTATATAACGTTATACGTTATATCGCTATCGTATATAACGTTATACGTTATATCGTTATCGTATATAACGTTATACGGTATATCGTTATAGTATATAACGTTATACGTTATATCGTAATACTACATAACGTTATACGTTATAACGATATAGTTTATAACGTTATACGTTATATCGTTATCGTATATAACGTTATACGTTATATCGTTATCGTATATAACGTTATACGTTATATCGATATCGTATATAACGTTTTACGTTATATCGTTATAGTATATAACGTTATACGTTATATCGTTATAGTACATAACGTTATACGTTATATCGTTATCGTATATAACGTTATACGTTATATCGCTATCGTATATAACGTTATCCGTTATATCGTAATACTACATAACGTTATACGTTATATCGTAATACTACATAACGTTATACGTTATATCGTTATCGTATATAACGTTATACGTTATATCGTTATCGTATATAACGTTATACGTTATATCGTTATAGTACATAACGTTAAACGTTATATCGTTATCGTATATAACGTTATACGTTATATCGCTATCGTATATAGCGTTGTACGTTATATCGTTATCGTATATAACGTTATACGGTATATCGTTATAGTATATAACGTTATACGTTAGATCGTAATACTACATAACGTTATACGTTATAACGATATAGTTTATAACGTTATACGTTATATCGTTATCGTATATAACGTTATACGTTATATCGTTATAGTACATAACGTTATACGTTATATCGTTATCGTATATAACGTTTTACGTTATATCGTTATAGTACATAACGTTATACGTTATATCGTTATCGTATATAACGTTATACGTTATATCGATATAGCATATCACGTTATACGTTATAACGATATAGTATATAACGTTATGCGTTATATCGTTATCGTATATAACTTTATACGTTATATCGTAATACTACATAACGTTATACGTTATATCGTAATACTACATAACGTTATACGTTATAACGATATATTTTATAACGTTATACGTTATATCGTTATCGTATATAACGTTTTACGTTATATCGTTATAGTATATAACGTTATACGTTATATCGTTATCGTATATAACGTTATACGTTATATCGTTATAGTATATAACGTTATACGTTATAACGATATATTTTATAACGTTATACGTTATATCGTTATCGTATATAACGTTATACGTTATATCGTTATAGTATATAACGTTATACGTTATAACGATATATTTTATAACGTTATACGTTATATCGTTATCGTATATAACGTTTTACGTTATATCGTTATAGTATATAACGTAATACGTTATATCGATATAGCATATCACGTTATACGTTATAACGATATAGTATATAACGTTATACGTTATAACGTTATCGTATATAACGTTATACATTATATCGATATAGTATATAACGTTATACGTTATAACGTTATCGTATATAACGTTCTACGTTATATCGTTATCGTATATAACGTTATACGTTATATCGTTATAGTATATAACGTTATACGTTATAACGATATATTTTATAACGTTATACGTTATATCGTTATCGTATATAACGTTTTACGTTATATCGTTATAGTATATAACGTTATACGTTATATCGATATAGCATATCACGTTATACGTTATAACGATATAGTATATAACGTTATGCGTTATATCGTTATCGTATATAACTTTATACGTTATATCGTAATACTACATAACGTTATACGTTATATCGTAATACTACATAACGTTATACGTTATATCGTAATACTACATAACGTTATACGTTATATCGTAATACTACATAACGTTATACGTTATATCGTTATCGTATATAACGTTATACGTTATATCGTTATAGTATATAACGTTATACGTTATAACGATATATTTTATAAAGTTATACGTTATATCGTTATCGTATATAACGTTATACGTTATAACGATATATTTTATAACGTTATACGTTATATCGTTATCGTATATAACGTTTTACGTTATATCGTTATAGTATATAACGTTATACGTTATATCGTTATCGTATATAACATTATACGTTATATCGTTATAGTATATAACGTTATACGTTATAACGATATATTTTATAACGTTATACGTTATATCGTTATCGTATATAACGTTATACGTTATATCGTTATAGTATATAACGTTATACGTTATAACGATATATTTTATAACGTTATACGTTATATCGTTATCGTATATAACGTTTTACGTTATATCGTTATAGTATATAACGTAATACGTTATATCGATATAGCATATCACGTTATACCTTATAACGATATAGTATATAACGTTATACGTTATAACGTTATCGTATATAACGTTATACATTATATCGATATAGTATATAACGTTATACGTTATAACGTTATCGTATATAACGTTCTACGTTATATCGTTATAGTATATAACGTTATACGTTATATCGATATAGCATATCACGTTATACGTTATAACGTTATCGTATATAACGTTATACATTATATCGATATAGTATATAACGTTATACGTTATAACGATATAGTTTATAACGTTATACGTTATATCGTTATCGTATACAACGTTATACGTTATATCGTAATACTACATAACGTTGTACGTTATATCGTAATACTACATAACGTTATACGTTATATCGTTATAGTATATAACGTTATACGTTATATCGATATAGTATATAACGTTTTACGTTATATCGTTATAGTATATAACGTTATACGTTATATGGATATAGCATATAACGTTATACGTTATATCGTAATAATACATAACGTTTTACGTTATATCGTTATAGTATATAACGCTTTACGTTATATCGTTATAGTATATAACGTTATGCGTTATATCGTTATCGTATATAACGTTATACGTTATATCGTAATACTACATAACGTTGTACGTTATATCGTAATACTACATAACGTTATACGTTATATCGTTATAGTATATAACGTTATACGTTATATCGATATAGTATATAACGTTTTACGTTATATCGTTATAGTATATAACGTTATACGTTATATGGATATAGCATATAACGTTATACGTTATATCGTAATACTACATAACGTTATACGTTATATCGTAATACTACATAACGTTATACGTTATATCGTAATACTACATAACGTTATACGTTATATCGTAATACTACATAACGTTATACGTTATATCGTAATACTACATAACGTTATACGTTATATCGTTATCGTATATAACGTTTTACGTTATATCGTTATAGTATATAACGTTATACGTTATAACGATATAGTTTATAACGTTATACGTTATATCGTTATCGTATACAACGTTATACGTTATATCGTTATAGTACATAACGTTATACGTTATATCGTTATAGTATATAACGTTATACGTTATATGGATATAGCATATAACGTTATACGTTATAACGATATAGTTTATAACGTTATACGTTATATCGTTATCGTATATAACGTTATACGTTATATCGTTATCGTATATAACGTTTTACGTTATATCGTTATAGTATATAACGTTATACGTTATATCGATATAGCATATCACGTTATACGTTATAACGTTATCGTATATAACGTTTTACGTTATATCGTTATAGTATATAACGTTATACGTTATATCGTTATCGTATATAACGTTATACGTTATATCGTTATAGTACATAACGTTAAACGTTATATCGTTATCGTATATAACGTTATACGTTATATCGCTATCGTATATAACGTTATCCGTTATATCGTTATCGTATATAACGTTATACGTTATATCGTTATAGCATATCACGTTATACGTTATAACGATATAGCTTATAACGTTCTACGTTATATCGTTATCGTATATAACGTTTTACGTTATATCGTTATAGTATATAACGTTATACATTATATCCATATAGTATATAACGTTATACGTTATAACGATATAGTTTTTAACGTTATACGTTATATCGTTATCGTATGTAACGTTATACGTTATATCGTTATAGTATATAACGTTATACGTTATATGGATATAGCATATAACGTTATACGTTATAACGATATAGTTTATAACGTTATACGTTATATCGTTATAGTACATAACGTTATACGTTATATCGTTATAGTATATAACGTTATACGTTATATGGATATAGCATATAACGTTATACGTTATAACGATATAGTTTATAACGTTATACGTTATATCGTTATCGTATATAACGTTATACGTTATATCGTTATCGTATATAACGTTTTACGTTATATCGTTATAGTATATAACGTTATACGTTATGTCGATATAGCATATCACGTTATACGTTATAACGTTATCGTATATAACGTTTTACGTTATATCGTTATAGTATATAACGTTATACGTTATATCGTTATCGTATATAACGTTATACGTTATATCGTTATAGTACATAACGTTAAACGTTATATCGTTATCGTATATAACGTTATACGTTATATCGCTATCGTATATAACGTTATCCGTTATATCGTTATCGTATATAACGTTATACGTTATATCGTTATAGCATATCACGTTATACGTTATAACGATATAGCTTATAACGTTCTACGTTATATCGTTATCGTATATAACGTTTTACGTTATATCGTTATAGTATATAACGTTATACATTATATCCATATAGTATATAACGTTATACGTTATAACGATATAGTTTTTAACGTTATACGTTATATCGTTATCGTATATAACGTTATACGTTATATCGTTATAGTACATAACGTTATACGTTATATCGTTATCGTATATAACGTTATACATTATATCGATATAGTATATAACGTTATACGTTATAACGATATAGTTTATAACGTTATACGTTATATCGTTATCGTATACAACGTTATACGTTATATCGTTATAGTACATAACGTTATACGTTATATCGTTATAGTATATAACGTTATACGTTATATGGATATAGCATATAACGTTATACGTTATAACGATATAGTTTATAACGTTATACGTTATATCGTTATCGTATATAACGTTATACGTTATATCGTTATCGTATATAACGTTTTACGTTATATCGTTATAGTATATAACGTTATACGTTATATCGATATAGCATATCACGTTATACGTTATAACGATATAGTATATAACGTTATACGTTATAACGTTATCGTATATAACGTTATACATTATATCGATATAGTATATAACGTTATACGTTATAACGTTATCGTATATAACGTTTTACGTTATATCGTTATAGTATATAACGTTATACGTTATATCGTTATCGTATATAACGTTATACGTTATATCGTAATACTACATAACGTTATACGTTATAACGATATAGTTTATAACGTTATACGTTATATCGTTATCGTATATAACGTTATACGTTATATCGTTATAGTACATAACGTTATACGTTATATCGTTATCGTATATAACGTTTTACGTTATATCGTTATAGTACATAACGTTATACGTTATATCGTTATCGTATATAACGTTATACGTTATATCGATATAGCATATCACGTTAAACGTTATAACGATATAGTATATAACGTTATGCGTTATATCGTTATCGTATATAACTTTATACGTTATATCGTAATACTACATAACGTTATACGTTATATCGTAATACTACATAACGTTATACGTTATATCGTTATCGTATATAACGTTATACGTTATATCGTTATAGTATATAACGTTATACGTTATAACGATATATTTTATAACGTTATACGTTATATCGTTATCGTATATAACGTTATACGTTATAACGATATATTTTATAACGTTATACGTTATATCGTTATCGTATATAACGTTTTACGTTATATCGTTATAGTATATAACGTTATACGTTATATCGTTATCGTATATAACGTTATACGTTATATCGTTATAGTATATAACGTTATACGTTATAACGATATATTTTATAACGTTATACGTTATATCGTTATCGTATATAACGTTATACGTTATATCGTTATAGTATATAACGTTATACGTTATAACGATATATTTTATAACGTTATACGTTATATCGTTATCGTATATAACGTTTTACGTTATATCGTTATAGTGTATAACGTAATCCGTTATATCGATATAGCATATCACGTTATACGTTATAACGATATAGTATATAACGTTATACGTTATAACGTTATCGTATATAACGTTATACAATATATCGATATAGTATATAACGTTATACGTTATAACGTTATCGTATATAACGTTCTACGTTATATCGTTATCGTATATAACGTTATACGTTATATCGTTATAGTATATAACGTTATACGTTATAACGATATATTTTATACCGTTATACGTTATATCGTTATCGTATATAACGTTTTACGTTATATCGTTATAGTATATAACGTTATACGTTATATCGATATAGCATATCACGTTATACGTTATAACGATATAGTATATAACGTTATGCGTTATATCGTTATCGTATATAACTTTATACGTTATATCGTAATACTACATAACGTTATACGTTATATCGTAATACTACATAACGTTATACGTTATATCGTAATACTACATAACGTTATACGTTATATCGTAATACTACATAACGTTATACGTTATATCGTTATCGTATATAACGTTATACGTTATATCGTTATAGTATATAACGTTATACGTTATAACGATATATTTTATAACGTTATACGTTATATCGTTATCGTATATAACGTTATACGTTATAACGATATATTTTATAACGATATACGTTATATCGTTATCGTATATAACGTTTTACGTTATATCGTTATAGTATATAACGTTATACGTTATATCGTTATCGTATATAACATTATACGTTATATCGTTATAGTATATAACGTTATACGTTATAACGATATATTTTATAACGTTATACGTTATATCGTTATCGTATATAACGTTATACGTTATAACGATATATTTTATAACGATATACGTTATATCGTTATCGTATATAACGTTTTACGTTATATCGTTATAGTATATAACGTTATACGTTATATCGATATAGTATATAACGTTATACGTTATATCGTAATACTACATAACGTTATACGTTATATCGTAATACTACATAACGTTATACGTTATATCGTAATACTACATAACGTTATACGTTATATCGTAATACTACATAACGTTATACGTTATATCGTAATACTACATAACGTTATACGTTATATCGTTATCGTATATAACGTTTTACGTTATATCGTTATAGTATATAACGCTTTACGTTATATCGTTATAGTATATAACGTTATGCGTTATATCGTTATCGTATATAACGTTATACGTTATATCGTAATACTACATAACGTTGTACGTTATATCGTAATACTACATAACGTTATACGTTATATCGTTATAGTATATAACGTTATACGTTATATCGATATAGTATATAACGTTTTACGTTATATCGTTATAGTATATAACGTTATACGTTATATCGTTATAGTATATAACGTTATACGTTATATCGTTATCGTATATAACGTTTTACGTTATATCGTTATAGTATATAACGCTTTACGTTATATCGTTATAGTATATAACGTTATGCGTTATATCGTTATCGTATATAACGTTGTACGTTATATCGTAAAACTACATAACGTTATACGTTATATCGTTATAGTATATAACGTTATACGTTATATCGATATAGTATATAACGTTTTACGTTATATCGTTATAGTATATAACGCTTTACGTTATATCGTTATAGTATATAACGTTATGCGTTATATCGTTATCGTATATAACGTTATACGTTATATCGTAATACTACATAACGTTGTACGTTATATCGTAATACTACATAACGTTATACGTTATATCGTTATAGTATATAACGTTATACGTTATATCGATATAGTATATAACGTTTTACGTTATATCGTTATAGTATATAACGTTATACGTTATATGGATATAGCATATAACGTTATACGTTATATCGTAATACTACATAACGTTATACGTTATATCGTAATACTACATAACGTTATACGTTATATCGTAATACTACATAACGTTATACGTTATATCGTAATACTACATAACGTTATACGTTATATCGTAATACTACATAACGTTATACGTTATATCGTTATCGTATATAACGTTTTACGTTATATCGTTATAGTATATAACGTTATACATTATATCCATATAGTATATAACGTTATACGTTATAACGATATAGTTTTTAACGTTATACGTTATATCGTTATCGTATATAACGTTATACGTTATATCGTTATAGTACATAACGTTATACGTTATATCGTTATCGTATATAACGTTATACATTATATCGATATAGTATATAACGTTATACGTTATAACGATATAGTTTATAACGTTATACGTTATATCGTTATCGTATACAACGTTATACGTTATATCGTTATAGTACATAACGTTATACGTTATATCGTTATAGTATATAACGTTATACGTTATATGGATATAGCATATAACGTTATACGTTATAACGATATAGTTTATAACGTTATACGTTATATCGTTATCGTATATAACGTTATACGTTATATCGTTATCGTATATAACGTTTTACGTTATATCGTTATAGTATATAACGTTATACGTTATATCGATATAGCATATCACGTTATACGTTATAACGTTATCGTATATAACGTTTTACGTTATATCGTTATAGTATATAACGTTATACGTTATATCGTTATCGTATATAACGTTATACGTTATATCGTTATAGTACATAACGTTAAACGTTATATCGTTATCGTATATAACGTTATACGTTATATCGCTATCGTATATAACGTTATCCGTTATATCGTTATCGTATATAACGTTATACGTTATATCGTTATAGCATATCACGTTATACGTTATAACGATATAGCTTATAACGTTCTACGTTATATCGTTATCGTATATAACGTTTTACGTTATATCGTTATAGTATATAACGTTATACATTATATCCATATAGTATATAACGTTATACGTTATAACGATATAGTTTTTAACGTTATACGTTATATCGTTATCGTATGTAACGTTATACGTTATATCGTTATAGTATATAACGTTATACGTTATATGGATATAGCATATAACGTTATACGTTATAACGATATAGTTTATAACGTTATACGTTATATCGTTATAGTACATAACGTTATACGTTATATCGTTATAGTATATAACGTTATACGTTATATGGATATAGCATATAACGTTATACGTTATAACGATATAGTTTATAACGTTATACGTTATATCGTTATCGTATATAACGTTATACGTTATATCGTTATCGTATATAACGTTTTACGTTATATCGTTATAGTATATAACGTTATACGTTATATCGATATAGCATATCACGTTATACGTTATAACGTTATCGTATATAACGTTTTACGTTATATCGTTATAGTATATAACGTTATACGTTATATCGTTATCGTATATAACGTTATACGTTATATCGTTATAGTACATAACGTTAAACGTTATATCGTTATCGTATATAACGTTATACGTTATATCGCTATCGTATATAACGTTATCCGTTATATCGTTATCGTATATAACGTTATACGTTATATCGTTATAGCATATCACGTTATACGTTATAACGATATAGCTTATAACGTTCTACGTTATATCGTTATCGTATATAACGTTTTACGTTATATCGTTATAGTATATAACGTTATACATTATATCCATATAGTATATAACGTTATACGTTATAACGATATAGTTTTTAACGTTATACGTTATATCGTTATCGTATATAACGTTATACGTTATATCGTTATAGTACATAACGTTATACGTTATATCGTTATCGTATATAACGTTATACATTATATCGATATAGTATATAACGTTATACGTTATAACGATATAGTTTATAACGTTATACGTTATATCGTTATCGTATACAACGTTATACGTTATATCGATATAGTATATAACGTTATACGTTATAACGTTATCGTATATAACGTTATACATTATATCGATATAGTATATAACGTTATACGTTATAACGTTATCGTATATAACGTTTTACGTTATATCGTTATAGTATATAACGTTATACGTTATATCGTTATCGTATATAACGTTATACGTTATATCGTAATACTACATAACGTTATACGTTATAACGATATAGTTTATAACGTTATACGTTATATCGTTATCGTATATAACGTTATACGTTATATCGTTATAGTACATAACGTTATACGTTATATCGTTATCGTATATAACGTTTTACGTTATATCGTTATAGTACATAACGTTATACGTTATATCGTTATCGTATATAACGTTATACGTTATATCGATATAGCATATCACGTTAAACGTTATAACGATATAGTATATAACGTTATGCGTTATATCGTTATCGTATATAACTTTATACGTTATATCGTAATACTACATAACGTTATACGTTATATCGTAATACTACATAACGTTATACGTTATATCGTTATCGTATATAACGTTATACGTTATATCGTTATAGTATATAACGTTATACGTTATAACGATATATTTTATAACGTTATACGTTATATCGTTATCGTATATAACGTTATACGTTATAACGATATATTTTATAACGTTATACGTTATATCGTTATCGTATATAACGTTTTACGTTATATCGTTATAGTATATAACGTTATACGTTATATCGTTATCGTATATAACGTTATACGTTATATCGTTATAGTATATAACGTTATACGTTATAACGATATATTTTATAACGTTATACGTTATATCGTTATCGTATATAACGTTATACGTTATATCGTTATAGTATATAACGTTATACGTTATAACGATATATTTTATAACGTTATACGTTATATCGTTATCGTATATAACGTTTTACGTTATATCGTTATAGTATATAACGTAATACGTTATATCGATATAGCATAACACGTTATACGTTATAACGATATAGTATATAACGTTATACGTTATAACGTTATCGTATATAACGTTATACAATATATCGATATAGTATATAACGTTATACGTTATAACGTTATCGTATATAACGTTCTACGTTATATCGTTATCGTATATAACGTTATACGTTATATCGTTATAGTATATAACGTTATACGTTATAACGATATATTTTATACCGTTATACGTTATATCGTTATCGTATATAACGTTTTACGTTATATCGTTATAGTATATAACGTTATACGTTATATCGATATAGCATATCACGTTATACGTTATAACGATATAGTATATAACGTTATGCGTTATATCGTTATCGTATATAACTTTATACGTTATATCGTAATACTACATAACGTTATACGTTATATCGTAATACTACATAACGTTATACGTTATATCGTAATACTACATAACGTTATACGTTATATCGTAATACTACATAACGTTATACGTTATATCGTTATCGTATATAACGTTATACGTTATATCGTTATAGTATATAACGTTATACGTTATAACGATATATTTTATAACGTTATACGTTATATCGTTATCGTATATAACGTTATACGTTATAACGATATATTTTATAACGATATACGTTATATCGTTATCGTATATAACGTTTTACGTTATATCGTTATAGTATATAACGTTATACGTTATATCGTTATCGTATATAACATTATACGTTATATCGTTATAGTATATAACGTTATACGTTATAACGATATATTTTATAACGTTATACGTTATATCGTTATCGTATATAACGTTATACGTTATATCGTTATAGTATATAACGTTATACGTTATAACGATATATTTTATAACGTTATACGTTATATCGTTATCGTATATAACGTTTTACGTTATATCGTTATAGTATATAACGTAATACGTTATATCGATATAGCATATCACGTTATACGTTATAACGATATAGTATATAACGTTATACGTTATAACGTTATCGTATATAACGTTATACAATATATCGATATAGTATATAACGTTATACGTTATAACGTTATCGTATATAACGTTCTACGTTATATCGTTATCGTATATAACGTTATACGTTATATCGTTATAGTATATAACGTTATACGTTATAACGATATATTTTATACCGTTATACGTTATATCGTTATCGTATATAACGTTTTACGTTATATCGTTATAGTATATAACGTTATACGTTATATCGATATAGCATATCACGTTATACGTTATAACGATATAGTATATAACGTTATGCGTTATATCGTTATCGTATATAACTTTATACGTTATATCGTAATACTACATAACGTTATACGTTATATCGTAATACTACATAACGTTATACGTTATATCGTAATACTACATAACGTTATACGTTATATCGTAATACTACATAACGTTATACGTTATATCGTAATACTACATAACGTTATACGTTATATCGTTATCGTATATAACGTTATACGTTATATCGTTATAGTATATAACGTTATACGTTATAACGATATATTTTATAACGTTATACGTTATATCGTTATCGTATATAACGTTATACGTTATAACGATATATTTTATAACGATATACGTTATATCGTTATCGTATATAACGTTTTACGTTATATCGTTATAGTATATAACGTTATACGTTATATCGTTATCGTATATAACATTATACGTTATATCGTTATAGTATATAACGTTATACGTTATAACGATATATTTTATAACGTTATACGTTATATCGTTATCGTATATAACGTTATACGTTATATCGTTATAGTATATAACGTTATACGTTATAACGATATATTTTATAACGTTATACGTTATATCGTTATCGTATATAACGTTTTACGTTATATCGTTATAGTATATAACGTTATACGTTATAACGTTATCGTATATAACGTTATACATTATATCGATATAGTATATAACGTTATACGTTATAACGTTTTCGTATATAACGTTCTACGTTATATCGTTATCGTATATAACGTTATACGTTATATCGTTATAGTATATAACGTTATACGTTATAACGATATAGTTTATAACGTTATACGTTATATCGTTATCGTATACAACGTTATACGTTATATCGTAATACTACATAACGTTGTACGTTATATCGTAATACTACATAACGTTATACGTTATATCGTTATAGTATATAACGTTATACGTTATATCGATATAGTATATAACGTTTTACGTTATATCGTTATAGTATATAACGTTATACGTTATATGGATATAGCATATAACGTTATACGTTATATCGTAATACTACATAACGTTATACGTTATATCGTAATACTACATAACGTTATACGTTATATCGTAATACTACATAACGTTATACGTTATATCGTAATACTACATAACGTTATACGTTATATCGTAATACTACATAACGTTATACGTTATATCGTTATCGTATATAACGTTTTACGTTATATCGTTATAGTATATAACGCTTTACGTTATATCGTTATAGTATATAACGTTATGCGTTATATCGTTATCGTATATAACGTTATACGTTATATCGTAATACTACATAACGTTGTACGTTATATCGTAATACTACATAACGTTATACGTTATATCGTTATAGTATATAACGTTATACGTTATATCGATATAGTATATAACGTTTTACGTTATATCGTTATAGTATATAACGTTATACGTTATATGGATATAGCATATAACGTTATACGTTATATCGTAATAATACATAACGTTATACGTTATATCGTAATACTACATAACGTTATACGTTATATCGTAATACTACATAACGTTATACGTTATATCGTTATCGTATACAACGTTATACGTTATATCGTAATACTACATAACGTTGTACGTTATATCGTAATACTACATAACGTTATACGTTATATCGTTATAGTATATAACGCTTTACGTTATATCGTTATAGTATATAACGTTATGCGTTATATCGTTATCGTATATAACGTTATACGTTATATCGTAATACTACATAACGTTGTACGTTATATCGTAAAACTACATAACGTTATACGTTATATCGTTATAGTATATAACGTTATACGTTATATCGATATAGTATATAACGTTTTACGTTATATCGTTATAGTATATAACGTTATACGTTATATGGATATAGCATATAACGTTGTACGTTATATCGTAATAATACATAACGTTTTACGTTATATCGTTATAGTATATAACGCTTTACGTTATATCGTTATAGTATATAACGTTATGCGTTATATCGTTATCGTATATAACGTTATACGTTATATCGTAATACTACATAACGTTGTACGTTATATCGTAAAACTACATAACGTTATACGTTATATCGTTATAGTATATAACGTTATACGTTATATCGATATAGTATATAACGTTATACGTTATATCGTAATACTACATAACGTTATACGTTATATCGTAATACTACATAACGTTATACGTTATATCGTAATACTACATAACGTTATACGTTATATCGTAATACTACATAACGTTATACGTTATATCGTAATACTACATAACGTTATACGTTATATCGTTATCGTATATAACGTTTTACGTTATATCGTTATAGTATATAACGCTTTACGTTATATCGTTATAGTATATAACGTTATGCGTTATATCGTTATCGTATATAACGTTATACGTTATATCGTAATACTACATAACGTTGTACGTTATATCGTAATACTACATAACGTTATACGTTATATCGTTATAGTATATAACGTTATACGTTATATCGATATAGTATATAACGTTTTACGTTATATCGTTATAGTATATAACGTTATACGTTATATGGATATAGCATATAACGTTATACGTTATATCGTAATAATACATAACGTTATACGTTATATCGTAATACTACATAACGTTATACGTTATATCGTAATACTACATAACGTTATACGTTATATCGTTATCGTATATAACGTTTTACGTTATATCGTTATAGTATATAACGTTATACGTTATATCGCTATCGTATATAACGCTATCCGTTATATCGTTATCGTATATAACGTTATACGTTATATCGTTATAGTACATAACGTTATACGTTATATCGTTATAGTATATAACGTTATACGTTATATGGATATAGCATATAACGTTATACGTTATATCGTAATACTACATAACGTTATACGTTATATCGTAATACTACATAACGTTATACGTTATATCGTAATACTACATAACGTTATACGTTATATCGTAATACTACATAACGTTATACGTTATATCGTAATACTACATAACGTTATACGTTATATCGTTATCGTATATAACGTTATACGTTATATCGTTATAGCATATCACGTTATACGTTATAACGATATAGCTTATAACGTTCTACGTTATATCGTTATCGTATATAACGTTTTAGGTTATATCGTTATAGTATATAACGTTATACATTATATCCATATAGTATATAACGTTATACGTTATAACGATATAGTTTTTAACGTTATACGTTATATCGTTATCGTATATAACGTTATACGTTATATCGTTATAGTACATAACGTTATACGTTATATCGTTATCGTATATAACGTTATACATTATATCGATATAGTATATAACGTTATACGTTATAACGATATAGTTTATAACGTTATACGTTATATCCTTATCGTATACAACGTTATACGTTATATCGTTATAGTACATAACGTTATACGTTATATCGTTATAGTATATAACGTTATACGTTATATGGATATAGCATATAACGTTATACGTTATAACGATATAGTTTATAACGTTATACGTTATATCGTTATCGTATATAACGTTATACGTTATATCGTTATCGTATATAACGTTTTACGTTATATCGTTATAGTATATAACGTTATACGTTATATCGATATAGCATATCACGTTATACGTTATAACGATATAGTATATAACGTTATACGTTATAACGTTATCGTATATAACGTTATACATTATATCGATATAGTATATAACGTTATACGTTATAACGTTATCGTATATAACGTTTTACGTTATATCGTTATAGTATATAACGTTATACGTTATATCTTTATCGTATATAACGTTATACGTTATATCGTTATAGTACATAACGTTAAACGTTATATCGTTATCGTATATAACGTTATACGTTATATCGCTATCGTATATAACGTTATACGTTATATCGTTATCGTATATAACGTTATACGGTATATCGTTATAGTATATAACGTTATACGTTATATCGTAATACTACATAACGTTATGCGTTATAACGATATAGTTTATAACGTTATACGTTATATCGTTATCGTATATAACGTTATACGTTATATCGTTATCGTATATAACGTTATACGTTATAACGATACAGTTTTTAACGTTATACGTTATATCGTTATCGTATATAACGTTATACGTTATATCTTTATAGTACATAACGTTATACGTTATATCGTTATCGTATATAACGTTTTACGTTATATCGTTATAGTATATAACGTTTTACGTTATATCGTTATAGTATATAACGTTATGCGTTATATCGTTATCGTATATAACGTTATACGTTATATCGTAATACTACATAACGTTATACGTTATATCGTAATACTACATAACGTTATACGTTATATCGTTATAGTATATAACGTTATACGTTATATCGATATAGTATATAACGTTTTACGTTATATCGTTATAGTATATAACGTTATACGTTATATGGATATAGCATATAACGTTATACGTTATAACGATATAGCTTATAACGTTCTACGTTATACCGTTATCGTATATAACGTTTTACGTTATATCGTTATAGTATATAACGTTATACATTATATCCATATAGTATATAACGTTATACGTTATAACGATATAGTTTTTAACGTTATACGTTATATCGTTATCGTATATAACGTTATACGTTATATCGTTATAGTACATAACGTTATACGTTATATCGTTATCGTATATAACGTTATACATTATATCGATATAGTATATAACGTTATACGTTATAACGATATAGTTTATAACGTTATACGTTATATCGTTATCGTATACAACGTTATACGTTATATCGTTATAGTACATAACGTTATACGTTATATCGTTATAGTATATAACGTTATACGTTATATGGATATAGCATATAACGTTATACGTTATAACGATATAGTTTATAACGTTATACGTTATATCGTTATCGTATATAACGTTATACGTTATAACGATATAGTTTATAACGTTATACGTTATATCGTTATCGTATACAACGTTATACGTTATATCGTTATAGTACATAACGTTATACGTTATATCGTTATAGTATATAACGTTATACGTTATATGGATATAGCATATAACGTTATACGTTATAACGATATAGTTTTTAACGTTATACGTTATATCGTTATCGTATATAACGTTATACGTTATATCGTTATAGTACATAACGTTATACGTTATATCGTTATCGTATATAACGTTATACATTATATCGATATAGTATATAACGTTATCCGTTATAACGATATAGTTTATAACGTTATACGTTATATCGTTATCGTATACAACGTTATACGTTATATCGTTATAGTACATGACGTTATACGTTATATCGTTATCGTATATAACGTTATACGTTATATCGCTATCGTATATAACGTTATACGTTATATCGTTATCGTATATAACGTTATACGTTATATCGTTATCGTATATAACGTTATACGTTATATCGTTATCGTATATAACGTTTTACGTTATATCGTTATAGTATATAACGTTTTCCGTTATATCGTTATAGTATATAACGTTATGCGTTATATCGTTATCGTATATAACGTTATACGTTATATCGTAATACTACATAACGTTATACGTTATATCGTAATACTACATAACGTTATACGTTATATCGTTATAGTTTATAACGTTATACGTTATATCGATATAGTATATAACGTTTTACGTTATATCGTTATAGTATATAACGTTATACGTTATATGGATATAGCATATAACGTTATACGTTATATCGTAATAATACATAACGTTATACGTTATATCGTAATGCTACATAACGTTATACGTTATATCGTTATCGTATATAACGTTTTACGTTATATCGTTATAGTACATAACGTTATACGTTATATCGTTATCGTATATAACGTTTTACGTTATATCGTTATAGTATATAACGTTATACGTTATATCGCTATCGTATATAACGTTATCCGTTATATCGATATAGTATATAACGTTATCCGTTATAACGATATAGTTTATAACGTTATACGTTATATCGTTATCGTATACAACGTTATACGTTATATCGTTATAGTACATGACGTTATACGTTATATCGTTATCGTATATAACGTTATACGTTATATCATTATCGTATATAACGTTTTACGTTATATCGTTATAGTATATAACGTTATACGTTATATCGTTATCGTATATAACGTTTTACGTTATATCGTTATAGTATATACCGTTTTACGTTATATCGTTATAGCATATCACGTTATACGTTATAACGATATAGCTTATAACGTTCTACGTTATACCGTTATCTTATATAACGTTTTACGTTATATCGTTATAGTATATAACGTTATACATTATATCCATATAGTATATAACGTTATACGTTATAACGATATAGTTTTTAACGTTATACGTTATATCGTTATCGCATACAACGTTATACGTTATATCATTATAGTACATAACGTTATACGTTATATCGTTATCGTATATAACGTTATACGTTATATCGTTATCGTATATAACGTTTTACGTTATATCGATATAGTATATAACGTTAAAGGTTATATCGATATAGTATATAACGTTATACGTTATATCGTTATAGTACATAACGTTAAACGTTATATCGTTATCGTATATAACGTTTTACGTTATATCGTTATGGTATATAATGTTATGCGTTATATCGTTATCGTATATAACGTTATACGTTATATCGTTATAGTACACAACGTTATACGTTATATCGTTATCGTATATAACGTTGTACGTTATATCGTTATAGTACATAACGTTATACATTATATCGATATAGTATATAACGTTATACGTTATAACGATATAGTTTTTAACGTTATACGTTATATCGTTATCGTATATAACGTTATACGTTATATCGTTATAGTACATAACGTTATACGTTATATCGTTATCGTATATAACGTGATACATTATATCGATATAGTATATAACGTTATACGTTATAACGTTATCGTATATAACGTTTTACGTTATATCGTTATAGTATATAACGTTATACGGTATATCGATATAGCATATCACGTTATACGTTATAACGATATAGCTTATAACGTTATACGTTATATCGTTATCGTATATAACGTTTTACGTTATATCGTTATAGTATATAACGTTATACATTATATCGATATAGTATATATCGTTATACGTTATAACGATATAGTTTTTAACGTTATACGTTATATCGTTATCGTATATAACGTTATACGTTATATCGTTATAGTACATAACGTTATACGTTATATCGTTATCGTATATAACGTTATACATTATATCGATATAGTATATAACGTTATCCGTTATAACGATATAGTTTATAACGTTATACGTTATATCGTTATCGTATACAACGTTATACGTTATATCGTTATAGTACATGACGTTATACGTTATATCGTTATCGTATATAACGTTATACGTTATATCGCTATCGTATATAACGTTATACGTTATATCGCTATCGTATATAACGTTATCCGTTATATCGTAATACTACATAACGTTATACGTTATATCGTAATACTACATAACGTTATACGTTATATCGTTATCGTATATAACGTTATACGTTATATCGTTATAGTATATAACGTTATACGTTATAACGATATATTTTATAACGTTATACGTTATATCGTTATAGTACATAACGTTAAACGTTATATCGTTATCGTATATAACGTTATACGTTATATCGCTATCGTATATAACGTTATACGTTATATCGTTATCGTATATAACGTTATACGTTATAACGATATATTTTATAACGTTATACGTTATATCGTTATAGTACATAACGTTAAACGTTATATCGTTATCGTATATAACGTTTTACGTTATATCGTTATAGTATATAACGTTATACATTATATCGATATAGTATATAACGTTATACGTTATAACGATATAGTTTTTAACGTTATACGTTATATCGTTATCGTATATAACGTTATACGTTATATCGTTATAGTACATAACGTTATACGTTATATCGTTATCGTATATAACGTTATACATTATATCGATATAGTATATAACGTTATCCGTTATAACGATATAGTTTATAACGTTATACGTTATATCGTTATCGTATACAACGTTATACGTTATATCGTTATCGTATACAACGTTATACGTTATATCGTTATAGTACATGACGTTATACGTTATATCGTTATCGTATATAACGTTATACGTTATATCGATATCGTATTTAACGTTATACGTTATATCGCTATCGTATATAACGTTATCCGTTATATCGTAATACTACATAACGTTATACGTTATATCGTAATACTACATAACGTTATACGTTATATCGTTATCGTATATAACGTTATACGTTATATCGTTATAGTATATAACGTTATACGTTATAACGATATATTTTATAACGTTATACGTTATATCGTTATAGTACATAACGTTAAACGTTATATCGTTATCGTATATAACGTTATACGTTATATCGCTATCGTATATAACGTTATACGTTATATCGCTATCGTATATAACGTTATCCGTTATATCGTAATACTACATAACGTTATACGTTATATCGTAATACTACATAACGTTATACGTTATATCGTTATCGTATATAACGTTATACGTTATATCGTTATAGTATATAACGTTATACGTTATAACGATATATTTTATAACGTTATACGTTATATCGTTATAGTACATAACGTTAAACGTTATATCGTTATCGTATATAACGTTATACGTTATATCGCTATCGTATATAACGTTATACGTTATATCGTTATCGTATATAACGTTATACGGTATATCGTTATAGTATATAACGTTATACGTTAGATCGTAATACTACATAACGTTATACGTTATAACGATATAGTTTATAACGTTATACGTTATATCGTTATCGTATATAACGTTATACGTTATATCGTTATAGTACATAACGTTATACGTTATATCGTTATAGTACATAACGTTATACGTTATATCGTTATCGTATATAACGTTTTACGTTATATCGTTATAGTACATAACGTTATACGTTATATCGTTATCGTATATAACGTTTTACGTTATATCGTTATAGTACATAACGTTATACGTTATATCGTTATAGTACATAACGTTATACGTTATATCGTTATCGTATATAACGTTTTACGTTATATCGTTATAGTACATAACGTTATACGTTATATCGTTATCGTATATAACGTTATACGTTATATCGTTATCGTATATAACGTTATACGTTATATCGTTATCGTATATAACGTTATACGTTATATCGTCATCGTATATAACGTTATACGTTATAACGTTATCGTATATAACGTTATACGTTATATCGTTATCGTATATAACGTTATACATTATATCGATATAGTATATAACGTTATCCGTTATAACGATATAGTTTATAACGTTATACGTTATATCGTTATCGTATACAACGTTATACGTTATATCGTTACAGTACATGACGTTATACGTTATATCGTTATCGTATATAACGTTATACGTTATATCGTTATCGTATATAACGTTATACATTATATCGATATAGTATATAACGTTATACGTTATAACGATATAGTTTTTAACGTTATACGTTATATCGTTATCGTATATAACGTTATACGTTATATCGTTATAGTATATAACGTTATACGTTATATCGTTATCGTATATAACGTTATACATTATATCGATATAGTATATAACGTTATCCGTTATAACGATATAGTTTATAACGTTATACGTTATATCGTTATCGTATACAACGTTATACGTTATATCGTTACAGTACATGACGTTATACGTTATATCGTTATCGTATATAACGTTATACGTTATATCGTTATCGTATATAACGTTTTACGTTATATCGTTATAGTATATAACGTTATACGTTATATCGTTATC
Source organism: Bombus terrestris (assembly GCF_910591885.1). Classification (NCBI taxonomy): domain Eukaryota; kingdom Metazoa; phylum Arthropoda; class Insecta; order Hymenoptera; family Apidae; genus Bombus; species Bombus terrestris. Next base: position 21,005,020 of record NC_063274.1, on the reverse strand, counting down.
GTATATAACGTTTTACGTTATATCGTTATAGTATATAACGTTTTACGTTATATCGTTATAGTATATAACGTTATGCGTTATATCGTTATCGTATATAACGTTATACGTTATATCGTAATACTACATAACGTTATACGTTATATCGTAATACTACATAACGTTATACGTTATATCGTTATAGTATATAACGTTATACGTTATATCGATATAGTATATAACGTTTTACGTTATATCGTTATAGTATATAACGTTATACGTTATATGGATATAGCATACAACGTTATACGTTATATCGTAATAATACATAACGTTATACGTTATATCGTAATACTACATAACGTTATACGTTATATCGTTATCGTATATAACGTTTTACGTTATATCGTTATAGTACATAACGTTATACGTTATATCGTTATCGTATATAACGTTTTACGTTATATCGTTATAGTACATAACGTTATACGTTATATCGTTATAGTACATAACGTTATACGTTATATCGTTATCGTATATAACGTTTTACGTTATATCGTTATAGTACATAACGTTATACGTTATATCGTTATCGTATATAACGTTATACGTTATATCGTTATCGTATATAACGTTATACGTTATATCGTTATCGTATATAACGTTATACGTTATATCGTCATCGTATATAACGTTATACGTTATAACGTTATCGTATATAACGTTATACGTTATATCGTTATCGTATATAACGTTATACATTATATCGATATAGTATATAACGTTATCCGTTATAACGATATAGTTTATAACGTTATACGTTATATCGTTATCGTATACAACGTTATACGTTATATCGTTACAGTACATGACGTTATACGTTATATCGTTATCGTATATAACGTTATACGTTATATCGTTATCGTATATAACGTTATACATTATATCGATATAGTATATAACGTTATACGTTATAACGATATAGTTTTTAACGTTATACGTTATATCGTTATCGTATATAACGTTATACGTTATATCGTTATAGTATATAACGTTATACGTTATATCGTTATCGTATATAACGTTATACATTATATCGATATAGTATATAACGTTATCCGTTATAACGATATAGTTTATAACGTTATACGTTATATCGTTATCGTATACAACGTTATACGTTATATCGTTATAGTACATGACGTTATACGTTATATCGTTATCGTATATAACGTTATACGTTATATCGTTATCGTATATAACGTTTTACGTTATATCGTTATAGTATATAACGTTATACGTTATATCGTTATCGTATATAACGTTTTACGTTATATCGTTATAGTATATAACGTTTTACGTTATATCGTTATAGTATATAACGTTATGCGTTATATCGTTATCGTATATAACGTTATACGTTATATCGTAATACTACATAACGTTATACGTTATATCGTAATACTACATAACGTTATACGTTATATCGTTATAGTATATAACGTTATACGTTATATCGATATAGTATATAACGTTTTACGTTATATCGTTATAGTATATAACGTTATACGTTATATGGATATAGCATACAACGTTATACGTTATATCGTAATAATACATAACGTTATACGTTATATCGTAATACTACATAACGTTATACGTTATATCGTAATACTACATAACGTTATACGTTATATCGTTATCGTATATAACGTTTTACGTTATATCGTTATAGTATATAACGTTATACGTTATATCGCTATCGTATATAACGTTATCCGTTATATCGTTATCGTATATAACGTTATACGTTATATCGTTATAGTACATAACGTTATACGTTATATCGTTATAGTATATAACGTTATACGTTATATGGATATAGCATATAACGTTATACGTTATATCGTAATACTACATAACGTTATACGTTATATCGTAATACTACATAACGTTATACGGTATATCGTAATACTACATAACGTTATACGTTATATCGTAATACTACATAACGTTATACGTTATATCGTTATCGTATATAACGTTATACGTTATATCGTTATAGCATATCACGTTATACGTTATAACGATATAGCTTATAACGTTCTACGTTATACCGTTATCGTATATAACGTTTTACGTTATATCGTTATAGTATATAACGTTATACATTATATCCATATAGTATATAACGTTATACGTTATAACGATATAGTTTTTAACGTTATACGTTATATCGTTATCGTATATAACGTTATACGTTATATCGTTATAGTACATAACGTTATACGTTATATCTGTTATCGTATATAACGTTATACATTATATCGATATAGTATATAACGTTATACGTTATAACGATATAGTTTATAACGTTATACGTTATATCGATATCGTATACAACGTTATACGTTATATCGTTATAGTACATAACGTTATACGTTATATCGTTATAGTATATAACGTTATACGTTATATGGATATAGCATATAACGTTATACGTTATAACGATATAGTTTATAACGTTATACGTTATATCGTTATCGTATATAACGTTATACGTTATATCGTTATCGTATATAACGTTTTACGTTATATCGATATAGTATATAACGTTAAACGTTATATCGATATAGTATATAACGTTATACGTTATATCGTTATAGTACATAACGTTAAACGTTATATCGTTATCGTATATAACGTTATACGTTATATCGTTATCGTAAATAACGTTATACGTTATATCGTTATCGTATATAACGTTATACGTTATATCGTAATACTACATAACGTTATACGTTATATCGTAATACTACATAACGTTATACGTTATATCGTAATACTACATAACGTTATACGTTATATCGTTATCGTATATAACGTTTTACGTTATATCGTTATAGTACATAACGTTATACGTTATATCGCTATCGTATATAACGTTATCCGTTATATCGTTATCGTATATAACGTTATACGTTATATCGTTATAGTACATAACGTTATACGTTATATCGTTATAGTATATAACGTTATACGTTATATGGATATAGCATATAACGTTATACGTTACATCGTAATACTACATAACGTTATACGTTATATCGTAATACTACATAACGTTATACGTTATATCGTAATACTACATAACGTTATACGTAATATCGTAATACTACATAACGTTATACGTTATATCGTTATCGTATATAACGTTATACGTTATATCGTTATAGCATATCACGTTATACGTTGTAACGATATAGCTTATAACGTTCTACGTTATATCGTTATCGTATATAACGTTTTACGTTATATCGTTATAGTATATAACGTTATACATTATATCGATATAGTATATAACGTTATACGTTATAACGTTATCGTATATAACGTTTTACGTTATATCGTTATAGTATATAACGTTATACGTTATATCGTTATCGTATATAACGTTATACGTTATATCGTTATAGTACATAACGTTAAACGTTATATCGTTATCGTATATAACGTTATACGTTATATCGCTATCGTATATAACGTTATACGTTATATCGTTATCGTATATAACGTTATACGGTATATCGTTATAGTATATAACGTTATACGTTATATCGTAATACTACATAACGTTATGCGTTATAACGATATAGCTTATAACGTTATACGTGATATCGTTATCGTATATAACGTTTTACGTTATATCGTTATAGTATATAACGTTATACATTATATCGATATAGTATATAACGTTATACGTTATATCGTAATAATACATAACGTTATACGTTATATCGTAATACTACATAACGTTATACGTTATATCGTTATCGTATATAACGTTTTACGTTATATCGTTATAGTATATAACGTTTTACGTTATATCGTTATAGTATATAACGTTATGCGTTATATCGTTATCGTATATAACGTTATACGTTATATCGTAATACTACATAACGTTATACGTTATATCGTAATACTACATAACGTTATACGTTATATCGTTATAGTATATAACGTTATACGTTATATCGATATAGTATATAACGTTTTACGTTATATCGTTATAGTATATAACGTTATACGTTATATCGTTATAGTACATAACGTTATACGTTATATCGTTATCGTATATAACGTTATACATTATATCGATATAGTATATAACGTTATACGTTATAACGATATAGTTTATAACGTTATACGTTATATCGTTATCGTATACAACGTTATACGTTATATCGTTATAGTACATAACGTTATACGTTATATCGTTATAGTATATAACGTTATACGTTATATGGATATAGCATATAACGTTATACGTTATAACGATATAGTTTATAACGTTATACGTTATATCGTTATCGTATATAACGTTATACGTTATATCGTTATCGTATATAACGTTTTACGTTATATCGATATAGTATATAACGTTAAACGTTATATCGATATAGTATATAACGTTATACGTTATATCGATATAGCATATCACGTTATACGTTATAACGATATAGCTTATAACGTTATACGTTATATCGTTATCGTATATAACGTTGTACGTTATATCGTTATAGTATATAACGTTATACATTATATCGATATAGTATACAACGTTATACGTTATAACGATATAGTTTTTAACGTTATACGTTATATCGTTATCGTATATAACGTTATACGTTATATCGTTATAGTACATAACGTTATACGTTATATCGTCATCGTATATAACGTTATACATTATATCGATATAGTATATAACGTTATCCGTTATAACGATATAGTTTATAACGTTATACGTTATATCGTTATCGTATACAACGTTATACGTTATATCGTTATAGTACATGACGTTATACGTTATATCGTTATCGTATATAACGTTATACGTTATATCGCTATCGTATATAACGTTATACGTTATATCGTTATCGTATATAACGTTATACGTTATATCGTTATCGTATATAACGTTATACGTTATATCGTTATCGTATATAACGTTTTACGTTATATCGTTATAGTATATAACGTTTTCCGTTATATCGTTATAGTATATAACGTTATGCGTTATATCGTTATCGTATATAACGTTATACGTTATATCGTAATACTACATAACGTTATACGTTATATCGTAATACTACATAACGTTATACGTTATATCGTAATACTACATAACGTTATACGTTATATCGTTATAGTTTATAACGTTATACGTTATATCGATATAGTATATAACGTTTTACGTTATATCGTTATAGTATATAACGTTATACGTTATATGGATATAGCATATAACGTTATACGTTATATCGTAATAATACATAACGTTATACGTTATATCGTAATGCTACATAACGTTATACGTTATATCGTTATCGTATATAACGTTTTACGTTATATCGTTATAGTACATAACGTTATACGTTATATCGTTATCGTATATAACGTTTTACGTTATATCGTTATAGTATATAACGTTATACGTTATATCGCTATCGTATATAACGTTATCCGTTATATCGATATAGTATATAACGTTATCCGTTATAACGATATAGTTTATAACGTTATACGTTATATCGTTATCGTATACAACGTTATACGTTATATCGTTACAGTACATGACGTTATACGCTATATCGTTATCGTATATAACGTTATACGTTATATCGTTATCGTATATAACGTTTTACGTTATATCGTTATAGTATATAACGTTATACGTTATATCGTTATCGTATATAACGTTTTACGTTATATCGTTATAGTATATAACGTTTTACGTTATATCGTTATAGTATATAACGTTATGCGTTATATCGTTATCGTATATAACGTTATACGTTATATCGTAATACTACATAACGTTATACGTTATATCGTAATACTACATAACGTTATACGTTATATCGTTATAGTATATAACGTTATACGTTATATCGATATAGTATATAACGTTTTACGTTATATCGTTATAGTATATAACGTTATACGTTATATGGATATAGCATATAACGTTATACGTTATATCGTAATAATACATAACGTTATACGTTATATCGTAATACTACATAACGTTATACGTTATATCGTAATACTACATAACGTTATACGTTATATCGTTATCGTATATAACGTTTTACGATATATCGTTATAGTATATAACGTTATACGTTATATCGCTATCGTATATAACGTTATCCGTTATATCGTTATCGTATATAACGTTATACGTTATATCGTTATAGTACATAACGTTATACGTTATATCGTTATAGTATATAACGTTATACGTTATATGGATATAGCATATAACGTTATACGTTATATCGTAATACTACATAACGTTATACGTTATATCGTAATACTACATAACGTTATACGTTATATCGTAATACTACATAACGTTATACGTTATATCGTAATACTACATAACGTTATACGTTATATCGTTATCGTATATAACGTTATACGTTATATCGTTATAGCATATCACGTTATACGTTATAACGATATAGCTTATAACGTTCTACGTTATACCGTTATCGTATATAACGTTTTACGTTATATCGTTATAGTATATAACGTTATACATTATATCCATATAGTATATAACGTTATACGTTATAACGATATAGTTTTTAACGTTATACGTTATATCGTTATCGCATACAACGTTATACGTTATATCGTTATAGTACATAACGTTATACGTTATATCGTTATAGTATATAACGTTATACGTTATATGGATATAGCATATAACGTTATACGTTATAACGATATAGTTTATAACGTTATACGTTATATCGTTATCGTATATAACGTTATACGTTATATCGTTATCGTATATAACGTTTTACGTTATATCGATATAGTATATAACGTTAAATGTTATATCGATATAGTATATAACGTTATACGTTATATCGTTATCGTATATAACGTTTTACGTTATATCGATATAGTATATAACGTTAAATGTTATATCGATATAGTATATAACGTTATACGTTATATCGTTATAGTACATAACGTTATACGTTATATCGTTATAGTACACAACGTTATACGTTATATCGTTATCGTATATAACGTTGTACGTTATATCGTTATAGTACATAACGTTATACATTATATCGATATAGTATATAACGTTATACGTTATAACGATATAGTTTTTAACGTTATACGTTATATCGTTATCGTATATAACGTTATACGTTATATCGTTATAGTACATAACGTTATACGTTATATCGTTATCGTATATAACGTTATACATTATATCGATATAGTATATAACGTTATACGTTATAACGTTATCGTATATAACGTTTTACGTTATATCGTTATAGTATATAACGTTATACGTTATATCGATATAGCATATCACGTTATACGTTATAACGATATAGCTTATAACGTTATACGTTATATCGTTATCGTATATAACGTTTTACGTTATATCGTTATAGTATATAACGTTATACATTATATCGATATAGTATATAACGTTATACGTTATAACGATATAGTTTTTAACGTTATACGTTATATCGTTATCGTATATAACGTTATACGTTATATCGTTATAGTACATAACGTTATACGTTATATCGTTATCGTATATAACGTTATACATTATATCGATATAGTATATAACGTTATCCGTTATAACGATATAGTTTATAACGTTATACGTTATATCGTTATCGTATACAACGTTATACGTTATATCGTTATAGTACATGACGTTATACGTTATATCGTTATCGTATATAACGTTATACGTTATATCGCTATCGTATATAACGTTATACGTTATATCGCTATCGTATATAACGTTATCCGTTATATCGTAATACTACATAAAGTTATACGTTATATCGTAATACTACATAACGTTATACGTTATATCGTTATCGTATATAACGTTATACGTTATATCGTTATAGTATATAACGTTATACGTTATAACGATATATTTTATAACGTTATACGTTATATCGTTATAGTACATAACGTTAAACGTTATATCGTTATCGTATATAACGTTATACGTTATATCGTTATCGTATATAACGTTATACGTTATATCGTTATCGTATATAACGTTATACGGTATATCGTTATAGTATATAACGTTATACGTTAGATCGTAATACTACATAACGTTATACGTTATAACGATATAGTTTATAACGTTATACGTTATATCGTTATCGTATATAACGTTATACGTTATATCGTTATAGTACATAACGTTATACGTTATATCGTTATCGTATATAACGTTATACGGTATATCGTTATAGTATATAACGTTATACGTTAGATCGTAATACTACATAACGTTATACGTTATAACGATATAGTTTATAACGTTATACGTTATATCGTTATCGTATATAACGTTTTACGTTATATCGTTATAGTACATAACGTTATACGTTATATCGTTATCGTATATAACGTTATACGTTATATCGTTATCGTATATAACGTTATACGTTATATCGTTATAGTATATAACGTTATACGTTATAACGATATATTTTATAACGTTATACGTTATATCGTTATCGTATATAACGTTTTACGTTATATCGTTATAGTATATAACGTTATACGTTATATCGATATAGCATATCACGTTATACGTTATAACGATATAGTATATAACGTTATGCGTTATATCGTTATCGTATATAACTTTATACGTTATATCGTAATACTACATAACGTTATACGTTATATCGTAATACTACATAACGTTATACGTTATATCGTAATACTACATAACGTTATACGTTATATCGTAATACTACATAACGTTATACGTTATATCGTTATCGTATATAACGTTATACGTTATATCGTTATAGTATATAACGTTATACGTTATAACGATATATTTTATAACGTTATACGTTATATCGTTATCGTATATAACGTTATACGTTATATCGTTATAGTATATAACGTTATACGTTATATCGTTATCGTATACAACGTTATACGTTATATCGTTACAGTACATGACGTTATACGTTATATCGTTATCGTATATAACGTTATACGTTATATCGTTATCGTATATAACGTTCTACGTTATATCGTTATAGTATATAACGTTATACGTTATATCGTTATCGTATATAACGTTATACGTTATATCGTTATCGTATATAACGTTATACGTTATATCGTTATAGTATATAACGTTATACGTTATAACGATATATTTTATAACGTTATACGTTATAACGATATAGTATATAACGTTATGCGTTATATCGTTATCGTATATAACTTTATACGTTATATCGTAATACTACATAACGTTATACGTTATATCGTAATACTACATAACGTTATACGTTATATCGTAATACTACATAACGTTATACGTTATATCGTAATACTACATAACGTTATACGTTATATCGTTATCGTATATAACGTTATACGTTATATCGTTATAGTATATAACGTTATACGTTATAACGATATATTTTATAACGTTATACGTTATATCGTTATCGTATATAACGTTATACGTTATATCGTTATAGTATATAACGTTATACGTTATATCGTTATCGTATACAACGTTATACGTTATATCGTTACAGTACATGACGTTATACGTTATATCGTTATCGTATATAACGTTATACGTTATATCGTTATCGTATATAACGTTCTACGTTATATCGTTATAGTATATAACGTTATACGTTATATCGATATAGCATATCACGTTATACGTTATAACGTTATCGTATATAACGTTATACATTATATCGATATAGTATATAACGTTATACGTTATAACGATATAGTTTATAACGTTATACGTTATATCGTTATCGTATACAACGTTATACGTTATATCGTTACAGTACATGACGTTATACGTTATATCGTTATCGTATATAACGTTATACGTTATATCGTCATCGTATATAACGTTATACGTTATAACGTTATCGTATATAACGTTATACGTTATATCGATATAGCATATCACGTTATACGTTATAACGATATAGCTTATAACGTTATACGTGATATCGTTATCGTATATAACGTTTTACGTTATATCGTTATAGTATATAACGTTATACATTATATCGATATAGTATATAACGTTATACGTTATAACGATATAGTTTTTAACGTTATACGTTATATCGTTATCGTATATAACGTTATACGTTATATCGTTATAGTATATAACGTTATACGTTATATCGTTATCGTATATAACGTTATACATTATATCGATATAGTATATAACGTTATCCGTTATAACGATATAGTTTATAACGTTATACGTTATATCGTTATCGTATACAACGTTATACGTTATATCGTTACAGTACATGACGTTATACGTTATATCGTTATCGTATATAACGTTATACGTTATATCGTTATCGTATATAACGTTTTACGTTATATCGCTATAGTATATAACGTTATACGTTATATCGTTATCGTATATAACGTTTTACGTTATATCGTTATAGTATATAACGTTTTACGTTATATCGTTATAGTATATAACGTTATGCGTTATATCGTTATCGTATATAACGTTATACGTTATATCGTAATACTACATAACGTTATACGTTATATCGTAATACTACATAACGTTATACGTTATATCGTTATAGTATATAACGTTATACGTTATATCGATATAGTATATAACGTTTTACGTTATATCGTTATAGTATATAACGTTATACGTTATATGGATATAGCATATAACGTTATACGTTATATCGTAATAATACATAACGTTATACGTTATATCGTAATACTACATAACGTTATACGTTATATCGTAATACTACATAACGTTATACGTTATATCGTTATCGTATATAACGTTTTACGTTATATCGTTATAGTATATAACGTTATACGTTATATCGCTATCGTATATAACGTTATCCGTTATATCGTTATCGTATATAACGTTATACGTTATATCGTTATAGTACATAACGTTATACGTTATATCGTTATAGTATATAACGTTATACGTTATATGGATATAGCATATAACGTTATACGTTATATCGTAATACTACATAACGTTATACGTTATATCGTAATACTACATAACGTTATACGTTATATCGTAATACTACATAACGTTATACGTTATATCGTTATCGTATATAACGTTATACGTTATATCGTTATAGCATATCACGTTATACGTTATAACGATATAGCTTATAACGTTCTACGTTATACCGTTATCGTATATAACGTTTTACGTTATATCGTTATAGTATATAACGTTATACATTATATCCATATAGTATATAACGTTATACGTTATAACGATATAGTTTTTAACGTTATACGTTATATCGTTATCGTATATAACGTTATACGTTATATCGTTATAGTACATAACGTTATACGTTATATCGTTATCGTATATAACGTTATACATTATATCGATATAGTATATAACGTTATACGTTATAACGATATAGTTTATAACGTTATACGTTATATCGTTATCGTATACAACGTTATACGTTATATCGTTATAGTACATAACGTTATACGTTATATCGTTATAGTATATAACGTTATACGTTATATGGATATAGCATATAACGTTATACGTTATAACGATATAGTTTATAACGTTATACGTTATATCGTTATCGTATATAACGTTATACGTTATATCGTTATCGTATATAACGTTTTACGTTATATCGATATAGTATATAACGTTAAACGTTATATCGATATAGTATATAACGTTATACGTTATATCGTTATAGTACATAACGTTAAACGTTATATCGTTATCGTATATAACGTTATACGTTATATCGTTATAGTACATAACGTTATACGTTATATCGTTATCGTATATAACGTTATACATTATATCGATATAGTATATAACGTTATACGTTATAACGTTATCGTATATAACGTTTTACGTTATATCGTTATAGTATATAACGTTATACGTTATATCGATATAGCATATCACGTTATACGTTATAACGATATAGCTTATAACGTTATACGTTATATCGTTATCGTATATAACGTTTTACGTTATATCGTTATAGTATATAACGTTATACATTATATCGATATAGTATATAACGTTATACGTTATAACGATATAGTTTTTAACGTTATACGTTATATCGTTATCGTATATAACGTTATACGTTATATCGTTATAGTACATAACGTTATACGTTATATCGTTATCGTATATAACGTTACACATTATATCGATATAGTATATAACGTTATCCGCTATAACGATATAGTTTATAACGTTATACGTTATATCGTTATCGTATACAACGTTATACGTTATATCGTTATAGTACATGACGTTATACGTTATATCGTTATCGTATATAACGTTATACGTTATATCGCTATCGTATATAACGTTATACGTTATATCGTTATCGTATATAACGTTATACGTTATATCGTTATCGTATATAACGTTATACGTTATATCGTTATCGTATATAACGTTTTACGTTATATCGTTATAGTATATAACGTTTTCCGTTATATCGTTATAGTATATAACGTTATGCGTTATATCGTTATCGTATATAACGTTATACGTTATATCGTTATACTACATAACGTTATACGTTATATCGTAATACTACATAACGTTATACGTTATATCGTTATAGTTTATAACGTTATACGTTATATCGATATAGTATATAACGTTTTACGTTATATCGTTATAGTATATAACGTTATACGTTATATGGATATAGCATATAACGTTATACGTTATATCGTAATAATACATAACGTTATACGTTATATCGTAATGCTACATAACGTTATACGTTATATCGTTATCGTATATAACGTTTTACGTTATATCGTTATAGTACATAACGTTATACGTTATATCGTTATCGTATATAACGTTTTACGTTATATCGTTATAGTATATAACGTTATACGTTATATCGCTATCGTATATAACGTTATCCGTTATATCGTTATAGTATATAACGTTATACGTTATATCGTTATAGTACATAACGTTATACGTTATATCGTTATCGTATATAACGTTTTACGTTATATCGTTATAGTACATAACGTTCTACGTTATATCGTTATCGTATATAACGTTATACGTTATATCGATATCGTATATAACGTTTTACGTTATATCGTTATAGTATATAACGTTATACGTTATATCGTTATAGTACATAACGTTATACGTTATATCGTTATAGTACATAACGTTAAACGTTATATCGTTATCGTATATAACGTTTTACGTTATATCGTTATGGTATATAATGTTATGCGTTATATCGTTATCGTATATAACGTTATACGTTATATCGTTATAGTACACAACGTTATACGTTATATCGTTATCGTATATAACGTTGTACGTTATATCGTTATAGTACATAACGTTATACATTATATCGATATAGTATATAACGTTATACGTTATAACGATATAGTTTTTAACGTTATACGTTATATCGTTATCGTATATAACGTTATACGTTATATCGTTATAGTACATAACGTTATACGTTATATCGTTATCGTATATAACGTTATACATTATATCGATATAGTATATAACGTTATACGTTATAACGTTATCGTATATAACGTTTTACGTTATATCGTTATAGTATATAACGTTATACGTTATATCGATATAGCATATCACGTTATACGTTATAACGATATAGCTTATAACGTTATACGTTATATCGTTATCGTATATAACGTTTTACGTTATATCGTTATAGTATATAACGTTATACATTATATCGATATAGTATATAACGTTATACGTTATAACGATATAGTTTTTAACGTTATACGTTATATCGTTATCGTATATAACGTTATACGTTATATCGTTATAGTACATAACGTTATACGTTATATCGTTATCGCATATAACGTTATACATTATATCGATATAGTATATAACGTTATCCGTTATAACGATATAGTTTATAACGTTATACGTTATATCGTTATCGTATACAACGTTATACGTTATATCGTTATAGTACATGACGTTATACGTTATATCGTTATCGTATATAACGTTATACGTTATATCGCTATCGTATATAACGTTATACGTTATATCGTTATCGTATATAACGTTATACGTTATATTGTTATCGTATATAACGTTATACGTTATATCGTTATCGTATATAACGTTTTACGTTATATCGTTATAGTATATAACGTTTTCCGTTATATCGTTATAGTATATAACGTTATGCGTTATATCGTTATCGTATATAACGTTATACGTTATATCGTAATACTACATAACGTTATACGTTATATCGTAATACTACATAACGTTATACGTTATATCGTTATAGTTTATAACGTTATACGTTATATCGATATAGTATATAACGTTTTACGTTATATCGTTATAGTATATAACGTTATACGTTATATGGATATAGCATATAACGTTATACGTTATATCGTAATAATACATAACGTTATACGTTATATCGTAATGCTACATAACGTTATACGTTATATCGTTATCGTATATAACGTTTTACGTTATATCGTTATAGTACATAACGTTATACGTTATATCGTTATCGTATATAACGTTTTACGTTATATCGTTATAGTATATAACGTTATACGTTATATCGCTATCGTATATAACGTTATCCGTTATATCGTTATAGTATATAACGTTATACGTTATATCGTTATAGTACATAACGTTATACGTTATATCGTTATCGTATATAACGTTTTACGTTATATCGTTATAGTACATAACGTTATACGTTATATCGTTATCGTATATAACGTTATACGTTATATCGATATCGTATATAACGTTTTACGTTGTATCGTTATAGTATATAACGTTATACGTTATATCGTTATAGTACATAACGTTATACGTTATATCGTTATCGTATATAACGTTATACGTTATATCGCTATCGTATATAACGTTATCCGTTATATCGTAATACTACATAACGTTATACGTTATATCGTAATACTACATAACGTTATACGTTATATCGTTATCGTATATAACGTTATACGTTATATCGTTATAGTATATAACGTTATACGTTATAACGATATATTTTATAACGTTATACGTTATATCGTTATAGTACATAACGTTAAACGTTATATCGTTATCGTATATAACGTTATACGTTATATCGTTATAGTATATAACGTTATACGTTATATCGTTATCGTATATAACGTTATACGTTATATCGTTATCGTATATAACGTTCTACGTTATATCGTTATAGTATATAACGTTATACGTTATATCGATATAGCATATCACGTTATACGTTATAACGTTATCGTATATAACGTTATACATTATATCGATATAGTATATAACGTTATACGTTATAACGATATAGTTTATAACGTTATACGTTATATCGTTATCGTATACAACGTTATACGTTATATCGTTACAGTACATGACGTTATACGTTAGATCGTAATACTACATAACGTTATACGTTATAACGATATCGTATATAACGTTATACGGTATATCGTTATAGTATATAACGTTATACGTTATAACGATATAGTTTATAACGTTATACGTTATATCGTTATAGTATATAACGTTATACGTTATAACGATATATTTTATAACGTTATACGTTATATCGTTATAGTACATAACGTTAAACGTTATATCGTTATCGTATATAACGTTATACGTTATATCGCTATCGTATATAACGTTATACGTTATATCGTTATCGTATATAACGTTATACGGTATATCGTTATAGTATATAACGTTATACGTTAGATCGTAATACTACATAACGTTATACGTTATAACGATATAGTTTATAACGTTATACGTTATATCGTTATCGTATATAACGTTATACGTTATATCGTTATAGTACATAACGTTATACGTTATATCGTTATCGTATATAACGTTTTACGTTATATCGTTATAGTACATAACGTTATACGTTATATCGTTATCGTATATAACGTTATACGTTATATCGTTATCGTATATAACGTTATACGTTATATCGTTATAGTATATAACGTTATACGTTATAACGATATATTTTATAACGTTATACGTTATATCGTTATCGTATATAACGTTTTACGTTATATCGTTATAGTATATAACGTTATACGTTATATCGATATAGCATATCACGTTATACGTTATAACGATATAGTATATAACGTTATGCGTTATATCGTTATCGTATATAACTTTATACGTTATATCGTAATACTACATAACGTTATACGTTATATCGTAATACTACATAACGTTATACGTTATATCGTAATACTACATAACGTTATACGTTATATCGTTATCGTATATAACGTTATACGTTATATCGTTATAGTATATAACGTTATACGTTATAACGATATATTTTATAACGTTATACGTTATATCGTTATCGTATATAACGTTATACGTTATATCGTTACAGTACATGACGTTATACGTTATATCGTTATCGTATATAACGTTATACGTTATATCGTTATCGTATATAACGTTCTACGTTATATCGTTATAGTATATAACGTTATACGTTATATCGATATAGCATATCACGTTATACGTTATAACGTTATCGTATATAACGTTATACATTATATCGATATAGTATATAACGTTATACGTTATAACGATATAGTTTATAACGTTATACGTTATATCGTTATCGTATACAACGTTATACGTTATATCGTTACAGTACATGACGTTATACGTTATATCGTTATCGTATATTACGTTATACGTTATATCGTCATCGTATATAACGTTATACGTTATAACGTTATCGTATATAACGTTATACGTTATAACGTTATCGTATATAACGTTATACGTTATATCGATATAGCATATCACGTTATACGTTATAACGATATAGCTTATAACGTTATACGTGATATCGTTATCGTATATAACGTTTTACGTTATATCGTTATAGTATATAACGTTATACGTTATATCGATATAGTATATAACGTTATCCGTTATAACGATATAGTTTATAACGTTATACGTTATATCGTTATCGTATACAACGTTATACGTTATATCGTTACAGTACATGACGTTATACGTTATATCGTTATCGTATATAACGTTATACGTTATATCGTTATCGTATATAACGTTTTACGTTATATCGTTATAGTATATAACGTTATACGTTATATCGTTATCGTATATAACGTTTTACGTTATATCGTTATAGTATATAACGTTTTACGTTATATCGTTATAGTATATAACGTTATGCGTTATATCGTTATAGTATATAACGTTATGCGTTATATCGTTATCGTATATAACGTTATACGTTATATCGTAATACTACATAACGTTATACGTTATATCGTAATACTACATAACGTTATACGTTATATCGTTATAGTTTATAACGTTATACGTTATATCGATATAGTATATAACGTTTTACGTTATATCGTTATAGTATATAACGTTATACGTTATATGGATATAGCATATAACGTTATACGTTATATCGTAATAATACATAACGTTATACGTTATATCGTAATGCTACATAACGTTATACGTTATATCGTTATCGTATATAACGTTTTACGTTATATCGTTATAGTACATAACGTTATACGTTATATCGTTATCGTATATAACGTTTTACGTTATATCGTTATAGTATATAACGTTATACGTTATATCGCTATCGTATATAACGTTATCCGTTATATCGTTATAGTATATAACGTTATACGTTATATCGTTATAGTACATAACGTTATACGTTATATCGTTATCGTATATAACGTTTTACGTTATATCGTTATAGTACATAACGTTATACGTTATATCGTTATCGTATATAACGTTATACGTTATATCGATATCGTATATAACGTTTTACGTTATATCGTTATAGTATATAACGTTATACGTTATATCGTTATAGTACATAACGTTATACGTTATATCGTTATCGTATATAACGTTATACGTTATATCGCTATCGTATATAACGTTATCCGTTATATCGTAATACTACATAACGTTATACGTTATATCGTAATACTACATAACGTTATACGTTATATCGTTATCGTATATAACGTTATACGTTATATCGTTATAGTATATAACATTATACGTTATAACGATATATTTTATAACGTTATACGTTATAACGTTATCGTATATAACGTTTTACGTTATATCGTTATAGTATATAACGTTATACGTTATATCGATATAGCATATCACGTTATACGTTATAACGATATAGCTTATAACGTTATACGTTATATCGTTATCGTATATAACGTTTTACGTTATATCGTTATAGTATATAACGTTATACATTATATCGATATAGTATATAACGTTATACGTTATAACGATATAGTTTTTAACGTTATACGTTATATCGTTATCGTATATAACGTTATACGTTATATCGTTATCGTATATAACGTTTTACGTTATATCGTTATAGTATATAACGTTATACGTTATATCGATATAGCATATCACGTTATACGTTATAACGATATAGTATATAACGTTATGCGTTATATCGTTATCGTATATAACTTTATACGTTATATCGTAATACTACATAACGTTATACGTTATATCGTAATACTACATAACGTTATACGTTATATCGTAATACTACATAACGTTATACGTTATATCGTAATACTACATAACGTTATACGTTATATCGTAATACTACATAACGTTATACGTTATATCGTTATCGTATATAACGTTATACGTTATATCGTTATAGTATATAACGTTATACGTTATAACGATATATTTTATAACGTTATACGTTATATCGTTATCGTATATAACGTTATACGTTATATCGTTATAGTATATAACGTTATACGTTATATCGTTATCGTATACAACGTTATACGTTATATCGTTACAGTACATGACGTTATACGTTATATCGTTATCGTATATAACGTTATGCGTTATATCGTTATCGTATATAACGTTCTACGTTATATCGTTATAGTATATAACGTTATACGTTATATCGATATAGCATATCACGTTATACGTTATAACGTTATCGTATATAACGTTATACATTATATCGATATAGTATATAACGTTATACGTTATAACGATATAGTTTATAACGTTATACGTTATATCGTTATCGTATACAACGTTATACGTTATATCGTTACAGTACATGACGTTATACGTTATATCGTTATCGTATATAACGTTATACGTTATATCGTTATCGTATATAACGTTATACGTTATAACGTTATCGTATAACGTTATACGTTATATCGATATAGCATATCACGTTATACGTTATAACGATATAGCTTATAGCGTTATACGTGATATCGTTATCGTATATAACGTTTTACGTTATATCGTTATAGTATATAACGTTATACATTATATCGATATAGTATATAACGTTATACGTTATAACGATATAGTTTTTAACGTTATACGTTATATCGTTATCGTATATAACGTTATACGTTATATCGTTATAGTACATAACGTTATACGTTATATCGTTATCGTATATAACGTTATACATTATATCGATATAGTATATAACGTTATCCGTTATAACGATATAGTTTATAACGTTATACGTTATATCGTTATCGTATACAACGTTATACGTTATATCGTTACAGTACATGACGTTATACGTTATATCGTTATCGTATATAACGTTATACGTTATATCGTTATCGTATATAACGTTTTACGTTATATCGTTATAGTATATAACGTTATACGTTATATCGTTATCGTATATAACGTTTTACGTTATATCGTTATAGTATATAACGTTTTACGTTATATCGTTATAGTATATAACGTTATGCGTTATATCGTTATCGTATATAACGTTATACGTTATATCGTAATACTACATAACGTTATACGTTATATCGTAATACTACATAACGTTATACGTTATATCGTTATAGTATATAACGTTATACGTTATATCGATATAGTATATAACGTTTTACGTTATATCGTTATAGTATATAACGTTATACGTTATATGGATATAGCATATAACGTTATACGTTATATCGTAATAATACATAACGTTATACGTTATATCGTAATACTACATAACGTTATACGTTATATCGTAATACTACATAACGTTATACGTTATATCGTTATCGTATATAACGTTTTACGTTATATCGTTATAGTATATAACGTTATACGTTATATCGCTATCGTATATAACGTTATCCGTTATATCGTTATCGTATATAACGTTATACGTTATATCGTTATAGTACATAACGTTATACGTTATATCGTTATAGTATATAACGTTATACGTTATATGGATATAGCATATAACGTTATACGTTATATCGTAATACTACATAACGTTATACGTTATATCGTAATACTACATAACGTTATACGTTATATCGTAATACTACATAACGTTATACGTTATATCGTAATACTACATAACGTTATACGTTATATCGTTATCGTATATAACGTTATACGTTATATCGTTATAGCATATCACGTTATACGTTATAACGATATAGCTTATAACGTTCTACGTTATACCGTTATCGTATATAACGTTTTACGTTATATCGTTATAGTATATAACGTTATACATTATATCCATATAGTATATAACGTTATACGTTATAACGATATAGTTTTTAACGTTATACGTTATATCGTTATCGTATATAACGTTATACGTTATATCGTTATAGTACATAACGTTATACGTTATATCGTTATCGTATATAACGTTATACGTTATATCGTTATAGTACACAACGTTATACGTTATATCGTTATCGTATATAACGTTGTACGTTATATCGTTATAGTACATAACGTTATACATTATATCGATATAGTATATAACGTTATACGTTATAACGATATAGTTTTTAACGTTATACGTTATATCGTTATCGTATATAACGTTATACGTTATATCGTTATAGTACATAACGTTATACGTTATATCGTTATCGTATATAACGTTATACGTTATATCGTTATCGTATATAACGTTATACGTTATATCGTTATAGTACATAACGTTATACGTTATATCGTTATCGTATATAACGTTATACATTATATCGATATAGTATATAACGTTATCCGTTATAACGATATAGTTTATAACGTTATACGTTATATCGTTATCGTATACAACGTTATACGTTATATCGTTATAGTACATGACGTTATACGTTATATCGTTATCGTATATAACGTTATACGTTATATCGCTATCGTATATAACGTTATACGTTATATCGTTATCGTATATAACGTTATACGTTATATCGTTATCGTATATAACGTTATACGTTATATCGTTATCGTATATAACGTTTTACGTTATATCGTTATAGTATATAACGTTTTCCGTTATATCGTTATAGTATATAACGTTATGCGTTATATCGTTATCGTATATAAC
This sequence comes from Bombus terrestris, assembly GCF_910591885.1. Lineage (NCBI taxonomy): Eukaryota > Metazoa > Arthropoda > Insecta > Hymenoptera > Apidae > Bombus > Bombus terrestris. The sequence continues at coordinate 20,983,412 of NC_063274.1, read as the reverse complement.
GTTATACGTTATATCGTAATACTACATAACGTTATACGTTATATCGTAATACTACATAACGTTATACGTTATATCGTTATAGTTTATAACGTTATACGTTATATCGATATAGTATATAACGTTTTACGTTATATCGTTATAGTATATAACGTTATACGTTATATGGATATAGCATATAACGTTATACGTTATATCGTAATAATACATAACGTTATACGTTATATCGTAATGCTACATAACGTTATACGTTATATCGTTATCGTATATAACGTTTTACGTTATATCGTTATAGTACATAACGTTATACGTTATATCGTTATCGTATATAACGTTTTACGTTATATCGTTATAGTATATAACGTTATACGTTATATCGCTATCGTATATAACGTTATCCGTTATATCGTTATAGTATATAACGTTATACGTTATATCGTTATAGTACATAACGTTATACGTTATATCGTTATCGTATATAACGTTTTACGTTATATCGTTATAGTACATAACGTTATACGTTATATCGTTATCGTATATAACGTTATACGTTATATCGATATCGTATATAACGTTTTACGTTATATCGTTATAGTATATAACGTTATACGTTATATCGTTATAGTACATAACGTTATACGTTATATCGTTATCGTATATAACGTTATACGTTATATCGCTATCGTATATAACGTTATCCGTTATATCGTAATACTACATAACGTTATACGTTATATCGTAATACTACATAACGTTATACGTTATATCGTTATCGTATATAACGTTATACGTTATATCGTTATAGTATATAACGTTATACGTTATAACGATATATTTTATAACGTTATACGTTATATCGTTATAGTACATAACGTTAAACGTTATATCGTTATCGTATATAACGTTATACGTTATATCGCTATCGTATATAACGTTATCCGTTATATCGTAATACTACATAACGTTATACGTTATATCGTAATACTACATAACGTTATACGTTATATCGTTATCGTATATAACGTTATACGTTATATCGTTATAGTATATAACGTTATACGTTATAACGATATATTTTATAACGTTATACGTTATATCGTTATAGTACATAACGTTAAACGTTATATCGTTATCGTATATAACGTTATACGTTATATCGCTATCGTATATAACGTTATACGTTGTATCGTTATCGTATATAACGTTATACGGTATATCGTTATAGTATATAACGTTATACGTTAGATCGTAATACTACATAACGTTATACGTTATAACGATATAGTTTATAACGTTATACGTTATATCGTTATCGTATATAACGTTATACGTTATATCGTTATAGTACATAACGTTATACGATATATCGTTATCGTATATAACGTTTTACGTTATATCGTTATAGTACATAACGTTATACGTTATATCGTTATCGTATATAACGTTATACGTTATATCGTTATCGTATATAACGTTATACGTTATATCGTTATAGTATATAACGTTATACGTTATAACGATATATTTTATAACGTTATACGTTATATCGTTATCGTATATAACGTTTTACGTTATATCGTTATAGTATATAACGTTATACGTTATATCGATATAGCATATCACGTTATACGTTATAACGATATAGTATATAACGTTATGCGTTATATCGTTATCGTATATAACTTTATACGTTATATCGTAATACTACATAACGTTATACGTTATATCGTAATACTACATAACGTTATACGTTATATCGTAATACTACATAACGTTATACGTTATATCGTTATCGTATATAACGTTATACGTTATATCGTTATAGTATATAACGTTATACGTTATAACGATATATTTTATAACGTTATACGTTATATCGTTATCGTATATAACGTTATACGTTATATCGTTATAGTATATAACGTTATACGTTATATCGTTATCGTATACAACGTTATACGTTATATCGTTACAGTACATGACGTTATACGTTATATCGTTATCGTATATAACGTTATACGTTATATCGTTATCGTATATAACGTTCTACGTTATATCGTTATAGTATATAACGTTATACGTTATATCGATATAGCATATCACGTTATACGTTATAACGTTATCGTATATAACGTTATACATTATATCGATATAGTATATAACGTTATACGTTATAACGATATAGTTTATAACGTTATACGTTATATCGTTATCGTATACAACGTTATACGTTATATCGTTACAGTACATGACGTTATACGTTATATCGTTATCGTATATAACGTTATACGTTATATCGTCATCGTATATAACGTTATACGTTATAACGTTATCGTATATAACGTTATACGTTATAACGTTATCGTATATAACGTTATACGTTATATCGATATAGCATATCACGTTATACGTTATAACGATATAGCTTATAACGTTATACGTGATATCGTTATCGTATATAACGTTTTACGTTATATCGTTATAGTATATAACGTTATACATTATATCGATATAGTATATAACGTTATACGTTATAACGATATAGTTTTTAACGTTATACGTTATATCGTTGTCGTATATAACGTTATACGTTATATCGTTATAGTATATAACGTTATACGTTATATCGTTATCGTATATAACGTTATACATTATATCGATATAGTATATAACGTTATCCGTTATAACGATATAGTTTATAACGTTATACGTTATATCGTTATCGTATACAACGTTATACGTTATATCGTTACAGTACATGACGTTATACGTTATATCGTTATCGTATATAACGTTATACGTTATATCGTTATCGTATATAACGTTTTACGTTATATCGTTATAGTATATAACGTTATACGTTATATCGTTATCGTATATAACGTTTTACGTTATATCGTTATAGTATATAACGTTTTACGTTATATCGTTATAGTATATAACGTTATGCGTTATATCGTTATCGTATATAACGTTATACGTTATATCGTAATACTACATAACGTTATACGTTATATCGTAATACTACATAACGTTATACGTTATATCGTTATAGTATATAACGTTATACGTTATATCGATATAGTATATAACGTTTTACGTTATATCGTTATAGTATATAACGTTATACGTTATATGGATATAGCATATAACGTTATACGTTATATCGTAATACTACATAACGTTATACGTTATATCGTAATACTACATAACGTTATACGTTATATCGTAATACTACATAACGTTATACGTTATATCGTAATACTACATAACGTTATACGTTATATCGTTATCGTATATAACGTTATACGTTATATCGTTATAGCATATCACGTTATACGTTATAACGATATAGCTTATAACGTTCTACGTTATACCGTTATTGTATATAACGTTTTACGTTATATCGTTATAGTATATAACGTTATACATTATATCCATATAGTATATAACGTTATACGTTATAACGATATAGTTTTTAACGTTATACGTTATATCGTTATCGTATATAACGTTATACGTTATATCGTTATAGTACATAACGTTATACGTTATATCGTTATCGTATATAACGTTATACATTATATCGATATAGTATATAACGTTATACGTTATAACGATATAGTTTATAACGTTATACGTTATATCGTTATCGTATACAACGTTATACGTTATATCGTTATAGTACATAACGTTATACGTTATATCGTTATAGTATATAACGTTATACGTTATATGGATATAGCATATAACGTTATACGTTATAACGATATAGTTTATAACGTTATACGTTATATCGTTATCGTATATAACGTTATACGTTATATCGTTATCGTATATAACGTTTTACGTTATATCGATATAGTATATAACGTTAAACGTTATATCGATATAGTATATAACGTTATACGTTATATCGTTATAGTACATAACGTTAAACGTTATATCGTTATCGTATATAACGTTTTACGTTATATCGTTATGGTATATAATGTTATGCGTTATATCGTTATCGTATATAACGTTATACGTTATATCGTTATAGTACACAACGTTATACGTTATATCGTTATCGTATATAACGTTGTACGTTATATCGTTATAGTACATAACGTTATACATTATATCGATATAGTATATAACGTTATACGTTATAACGATATAGTTTTTAACGTTATACGTTATATCGTTATCGTATATAACGTTATACGTTATATCGTTATAGTACATAACGTTATACGTTATATCGTTATCGTATATAACGTTATACATTATATCGATATAGTATATAACGTTATACGTTATAACGTTATCGTATATAACGTTTTACGTTATATCGTTATAGTATATAACGTTATACGTTATATCGATATAGCATATCACGTTATACGTTATAACGATATAGCTTATAACGTTATACGTTATATCGTTATCGTATATAACGTTTTACGTTATATCGTTATAGTATATAACGTTGTACATTATATCGATATAGTATATAACGTTATACGTTATAACGATATAGTTTTTAACGTTATACGTTATATCGTTATCGTATATAACGTTATACGTTATATCGTTATAGTACATAACGTTATACGTTATATCGTTATCGTATATAACGTTATACATTATATCGATATAGTATATAACGTTATCCGTTATAACGATATAGTTTATAACGTTATACGTTATATCGTTATCGTATACAACGTTATACGTTATATCGTTATAGTACATGACGTTATACGTTATATCGTTATCGTATATAACGTTATACGTTATATCGCTATCGTATATAACGTTATACGTTATATCGTTATCGTATATAACGTTATACGTTATATCGTTATCGTATATAACGTTATACGTTATATCGTTATCGTATATAACGTTTTACGTTATATCGTTATAGTATATAACGTTTTCCGTTATATCGTTATAGTATATAACGTTATGCGTTATATCGTTATCGTATATAACGTTATACGTTATATCGTTATCGTATATAACGTTATACATTATATCGATATAGTATATAACGTTATACGTTATAACGATATAGTTTATAACGTTATACGTTATATCGTTATCGTATACAACGTTATACGTTATATCGTTATAGTACATAACGTTATACGTTATATCGTTGTAGTATATAACGTTATACGTTATATGGATATAGCATATAACGTTATACGTTATAACGATATAGTTTATAACGTTATACGTTATATCGTTATCGTATATAACGTTATACGTTATATCGTTATCGTATATAACGTTTTACGTTATATCGATATAGTATATAACGTTAAACGTTATATCGATATAGTATATAACGTTATACGTTATATCGTTATAGTACATAACGTTAAACGTTATATCGTTATCGTATATAACGTTTTACGTTATATCGTTATGGTATATAATGTTATGCGTTATATCGTTATCGTATATAACGTTATACGTTATATCGTTATAGTACACAACGTTATACGTTATATCGTTATCGTATATAACGTTGTACGTTATATCGTTATAGTACATAACGTTATACATTATATCGATATAGTATATAACGTTATACGTTATAACGATATAGTTTTTAACGTTATACGTTATATCGTTATCGTATATAACGTTATACGTTATATCGTTATAGTACATAACGTTATACGTTATATCGTTATCGTATATAACGTTATACATTATATCGATATAGTATATAACGTTATACGTTATAACGTTATCGTATATAACGTTTTACGTTATATCGTTATAGTATATAACGTTATACGTTATATCGATATAGCATATCACGTTATACGTTATAACGATATAGCTTATAACGTTATACGTTATATCGTTATCGTATATAACGTTTTACGTTATATCGTTATAGTATATAACGTTATACATTATATCGATATAGTATATAACGTTATACGTTATAACGATATAGTTTTTAACGTTATACGTAATATCGTTATCGTATATAACGTTATACGTTATATCGTTATAGTACATAACGTTATACGTTATATCGTTATCGTATATAACGTTATACATTATATCGATATAGTATATAACGTTATCCGTTATAACGATATAGTTTATAACGTTATACGTTATATCGTTATCGTATACAACGTTATACGTTATATCGTAATACTACATAACGTTATACGTTATAACGATATAGTTTATAACGTTATACGTTATATCGTTATCGCTTATAACGTTATACGTTATATCGTTATAGTATATAACGTTATACGTTATATCGATATAGTATATAACGTTTTACGTTATATCGTTATAGTATATAACGTTATACGTTATATGGATATAGCATATAACGTTATACGTTATATCGTAATAATACATAACGTTATACGTTATATCGTAATACTACATAACGTTATACGTTATATCGTAATACTACATAACGTTATACGTTATATCGTTATCGTATATAACGTTTTACGTTATATCGTTATAGTATATAACGTTATACGTTATATCGCTATCGTATATAACGTTATCCGTTATATCGTTATCGTATATAACGTTATACGTTATATCGTTATAGTACATAACGTTATACGTTATATCGTTATAGTATATAACGTTATACGTTATATGGATATAGCATATAACGTTATACGTTATATCGTAATACTACATAACGTTATACGTTATATCGTAATACTACATAACGTTATACGTTATATCGTTATCGTATATAACGTTATACGTTATATCGTTATCGTATATAACGTTATACGTTATATCGTTATAGCATATCACGTTATACGTTATAACGATATAGCTTATAACGTTCTACGTTATACCGTTATCGTATATAACGTTTTACGTTATATCGTTATAGTATATAACGTTATACATTATATCCATATAGTATATAACGTTATACGTTATAACGATATAGTTTTTAACGTTATACGTTATATCGTTATCGTATATAACGTTATACGTTATATCGTTATAGTACATAACGTTATACGTTATATCGTTATCGTATATAACGTTATACATTATATCGATATAGTATATAACGTTATACGTTATAACGATATAGTTTATAACGTTATACGTTATATCGTTATCGTATACAACGTTATACGTTATATCGTTATAGTACATAACGTTATACGTTATATCGTTATAGTATATAACGTTATACGTTATATGGATATAGCATATAACGTTATACGTTATAACGATATAGTTTATAACGTTATACGTTATATCGTTATCGTATATAACGTTATACGTTATATCGTTATCGTATATAACGTTTTACGTTATATCGATATAGTATATAACGTTAAACGTTATATCGATATAGTATATAACGTTATACGTTATATCGTTATAGTACATAACGTTAAACGTTATATCGTTATCGTATATAACGTTTTACGTTATATCGTTATGGTATATAATGTTATGCGTTATATCGTTATCGTATATAACGTTATACGTTATATCGTTATAGTACACAACGTTATACGTTATATCGTTATCGTATATAACGTTGTACGTTATATCGTTATAGCACATAACGTTATACATTATATCGATATAGTATATAACGTTATACGTTATAACGATATAGTTTTTAACGTTATACGTTATATCGTTATCGTATATAACGTTATACGTTATATCGTTATAGTACATAACGTTATACGTTATATCGTTATCGTATATAACGTTATACATTATATCGATATAGTATATAACGTTATACGTTATAACGTTATCGTATATAACGTTTTACGTTATATCGTTATAGTATATAACGTTATACGTTATATCGATATAGCATATCACGTTATACGTTATAACGATATAGCTTATAACGTTATACGTTATATCGTTATCGTATATAACGTTTTACGTTATATCGTTATAGTATATAACGTTATACATTATATCGATATAGTATATAACGTTATACGTTATAACGATATAGTTTTTAACGTTATACGTTATATCGTTATCGTATATAACGTTATACGTTATATCGTTATAGTACATAACGTTATACGTTATATCGTTATCGTATATAACGTTATACATTATATCGATATAGTATATAACGTTATCCGTTATAACGATATAGTTTATAACGTTATACGTTATATCGTTATCGTATACAACGTTATACGTTATATCGTTATAGTACATGACGTTATGCGTTATATCGTTATCGTATATAACGTTATACGTTATATCGTTATCGTATATAACGTTATACATTATATCGATATAGTATATAACGTTATACGTTATAACGATATAGTTTATAACGTTATACGTTATATCGTTATCGTATACAACGTTATACGTTATATCGTTATAGTACATAACGTTATACGTTATATCGTTGTAGTATATAACGTTATACGTTATATGGATATAGCATATAACGTTATACGTTATAACGATATAGTTTATAACGTTATACGTTATATCGTTATCGTATATAACGTTATACGTTATATCGTTATCGTATATAACGTTTTACGTTATATCGATATAGTATATAACGTTAAACGTTATATCGATATAGTATATAACGTTATACGTTATATCGTTATAGTACATAACGTTAAACGTTATATCGTTATCGTATATAACGTTTTACGTTATATCGTTATGGTATATAATGTTTTGCGTTATATCGTTATCGTATATAACGTTATACGTTATATCGTTATAGTACATAACGTTATACGTTATATCGTTATCGTATATAACGTTATACATTATATCGATATAGTATATAACGTTATACGTTATAACGTTATCGTATATAACGTTATACGTTATATCGTTATAGTACATAACGTTATACGTTATATCGTTATCGTATATAACGTTATACGTTATATCGTTATAGTACATAACGTTATACGTTATATCGTTATCGTATATAACGTTATACATTATATCGATATAGTATATAACGTTATACGTTATAACGTTATCGTATATAACGTTATACGTTATATCGTTATAGTACATAACGTTATACGTTATATCGTTATCGTATATAACGTTATACATTATATCGATATAGTACATAACGTTATACGTTATATCGTTATCGTATATAACGTTATACGTTATATCGTTATAGTACATAACGTTAAACGTTATATCGTTATCGTATATAACGTTTTACGTTATATCGTTATGGTATATAATGTTTTGCGTTATATCGTTATCGTATATAACGTTATACGTTATATCGTTATAGTACATAACGTTATACGTTATATCGTTATCGTATATAACGTTATACATTATATCGATATAGTATATAACGTTATACGTTATAACGTTATCGTATATAACGTTATACGTTATATCGTTATAGTACATAACGTTATACGTTATATCGTTATCGTATATAACGTTATACGTTATATCGCTATAGTACATAACGTTATACGTTATATCGTTATCGTATATAACGTTATACATTATATCGATATAGTATATAACGTTATACGTTATAACGTTATCGTATATAACGTTATACGTTATATCGTTATAGTACATAACGTTATACGTTATATCGTTATCGTATATAACGTTATACATTATATCGATATAGTATATAACGTTATCCGTTATAACGATATAGTTTATAACGTTATACGTTATATCGTTATCGTATACAACGTTATACGTTATATCGTAATACTACATAACGTTATACGTTATAACGATATAGTTTATAACGTTATACGTTATATCGTTATCGCTTATAACGTTATACGTTATATCGTTATAGTACATAACGTTATACGTTATATCGTTATAGTATATAACGTTATACGTTATATCGTTATCGTATATAACGTTATACATTATATCGATATAGTTTATAACGTTATACGTTATATCGTAATACTACATAACGTTATACGTTATATCGTAATACTACATAACGTTATACGTTATATCGTAATACTACATAACGTTATACGTTATATCGTTATCGTATATAACGTTATACGTTATATCGTTATAGCATATCACGTTATACGTTATAACGATATAGCTTATAACGTTATACGTTATATCGTTATCGTATATAACGTTTTACGTTATATCGTTATAGTATATAACGTTATACATTATATCCATATAGTATATAACGTTATACGTTATAACGATATAGTTTTTAACGTTATACGTTATATCGTTATCGTATATAACGTTATACGTTATATCGTTATAGTACATAACGTTATACGTTATATCGTTATCGTATATAATGTTATACATTATATCAATATAGTATATAACGTTATACGTTATAACGATATAGTTTATAACGTTATACGTTATATCGTTATCGTATACAACGTTATACGTTATATCGTTATAGTACATAACGTTATACGTTATATCGTTATAGTATATAACGTTACACGTTATATGGATATAGCATATAACGTTATACGTTATATCGTAATACTACATAACGTTATACGTTATATCGTTATCGTATATAACGTTATACGTTATATCGTTATAGTATATAACGTTATATGTTATATCGTTACAGTATATAACGTTATACGTTATATCGTTATAGTATATAACGTTTTACGTTATATCGTTATGGTATATAATGTTATGCGTTATATCGTTATCGTATATAACGTTATACGTTATATCGTAATACTACATAACGTTATACGTTATATCGTAATACTACATAACGTTATACGTTAAATCGTTATAGTATATAACGTTTTACGTTATATCGTTATGGTATATAACGTTATGCGTTATATCGTTATCGTATATAACGTTATACGTTATATCGATATAGTATATAACGTTATACGTTATATCGATATAGTATATAACGTTAAACGTTATATCGATATAGTATATAACGTTATACGTTATATCGTTATAGTACCTAACGTTATACGTTATATCGTTATCGTATATAACGTTATACGTTATATCGCTATCGTATATAACGTTATACGTTATATCGTTATAGTACATAACGTTATACGTTATATCGTTATAGTATATAACGTTATACGTTATATGGATATAGCATATAACGTTATACGTTATATCGTAATACTACATAACGTTATACGTTATATCGTAATACTACATAACGTTATACGTTATATCGTAATACTACATAACGTTATACGTTATATCGTTATCGTATATAACGTTATACGTTATATCGTTATAGCATATCACGTTATACGTTATAACGATATAGCTTATAACGTTCTACGTTATATCGTTATCGTATATAACGTTTTACGTTATATCGTTATAGTATATAACGTTATACATTATATCCATATAGTATATAACGTTATACGTTATAACGATATAGTTTTTAACGTTATACGTTATATCGTTATCGTATATAACGTTATACGTTATATCGTTATAGTACATAACGTTATACGTTATATCGTTATCGTATATAACGTTATACATTATATCGATATAGTATATAACGTTATACGTTATAACGATATAGTTTATAACGTTATACGTTATATCGTTATCGTATACAACGTTATACGTTATATCGTTATAGTACATAACGTTATACGTTATATCGTTATAGTATATAACGTTATACGTTATATGGATATAGCATATAACGTTATACGTTATATCGTAATACTACATAACGTTATACGTTATATCGTAATACTACATAACGTTATACGTTATATCGTTATCGTATATAACGTTATACGTTATATCGTTATAGTACATAACGTTATTCGTTATATCGTTACAGTATATAACGTTATACGTTATATCGTTATAGCATATAACGTTATACGTTATATCGATATAGTATATAACGTTATACGTTATATGGATATAGCATATAACGTTATACGTTATAACGATATAGTTTATAACGTTAAACGTTATATCGTTATCGTATGTAACGTTTTACGTTATATCGTTATGGTATATACTGTTATGCGTTATATCGTTATCGTATATAACGTTATACGTTATATCGTTATAGTACATAACGTTATACGTTATATCGTTATCGTATATAACGTTGTACGTTATATCGTTATAGTACATAACGTTATACGTTATATCGTTATAGTATATAACGTTATACGTTATATGGATATAGCATATAACGTTATACGTTATATCGTAATACTACATAACGTTATACGTTATATCGTAATACTACATAACGTTATACGTTATATCGTAATACTACATAACGTTATACGTTATATCGTTATCGTATATAACGTTATACGTTATATCGTTATAGCATATCACGTTATACGTTATAACGATATAGCTTATAACGTTCTACGTTATATCGTTATCGTATATAACGTTTTACGTTATATCGTTATAGTATATAACGTTATACATTATATCCATATAGTATATAACGTTATACGTTATAACGATATAGTTTTTAACGTTATACGTTATATCGTTACCGTATATAACGTTATACGTTATATCGTTATAGTACATAACGTTATACGTTATATCGTTATCGTATATAACGTTATACATTATATCGATATAGTATATAACGTTATACGTTATAACGATATAGTTTATAACGTTATACGTTATATCGTTATCGTATACAACGTTATACGTTATATCGTTATAGTACATAACGTTATACGTTATATCGTTATAGTATATAACGTTATACGTTATATGGATATAGCATATAACGTTATACGTTATATCGTAATACTACATAACGTTATACGTTATATCGTTATAGCATATAACGTTATACGTTATATCGATATAGTATATAACGTTATACGTTATATGGATATAGCATATAACGTTATACGTTATAACGATATAGTTTATAACGTTATACGTTATATCGTTATCGTATATAACGTTATACGTTATATCGTTATCGTATATAACGTTTTACGTTATATCGATATAGTATATAACGTTAAACGTTATATCGATATAGTATATAACGTTATACGTTATATCGTTATAGTACATAACGTTAAACGTTATATCGTTATCGTATATAACGTTTTACGTTATATCGTTATGGTATATAATGTTATGCGTTATATCGTTATCGTATATAACGTTATACGTTATATCGTTATAGTACATAACGTTATACGTTATATCGTTATCGTATATAACGTTGTACGTTATATCGTTATAGTACATAACGTTATACATTATATCGATATAGTATATAACGTTATACGTTATAACGATATAGTTTTTAACGTTATACGTTATATCGTTATCGTATATAACGTTATACGTTATATCGTTATAGTACATAACGTTATACGTTATATCGTTATCGTATATAACGTTATACGTTATATCGTTATAGTATATAACGTTATTCGTTATATCGTTACAGTATATAACGTTATACGTTATATCGTTATCGTATATAACGTTATACGTTATATCGTTATAGTACATAACGTTATACGTTATATCGTTATCGTATATAACGTTATACATTATATCGATATAGTATATAACGTTATACGTTATAACGTTATCGTATATAACGTTTTACGTTATATCGTTATAGTACATAACGTTATACGTTATATCGATATAGCATATCACGTTATACGTTATAACGATATAGCTTATAACGTTATACGTTATATCGTTATCGTATATAACGTTTTACGTTATATCGTTATAGTATATAACGTTATACATTATATCGATATAGTATATAACGTTATACGTTATAACGATATAGTTTTTAACGTTATACGTTATATCGTTATCGTATATAACGTTATACGTTATATCGTTATAGTACATAACGTTATACGTTATATCGTTATAGTATATAACGTTATACGTTATATGGATATAGCATATAACGTTATACGTTATATCGTAATACTACATAACGTTATACGTTATATCGTTATCGTATATAACGTTATACGTTATATCGTTATAGTATATAACGTTATACGTTATATCGTTATCGTATACAACGTTTTACGTTATATCGTTATAGTATATAACGTTTTCCGTTATATCGTTATAGTATATAACGTTATGCGTTATATCGTTATCGTATATAACGTTATACGTTATATCGTAATACTACATAACGTTATACGTTATATCGTAATACTACGTAACGTTATACGTTATATCGTTATAGTTTATAACGTTATACGTTATATCGATATAGTATATAACGTTTTACGTTATATCGTTATAGTATATAACGTTATACGTTATATGGATATAGCATATAACGTTATACGTTATATCGTAATAATACATAACGTTATACGTTATATAGTAATACTACATAACATTATACGTTATATCGTTATCGTATATAACGTTTTACGTTATATCGTTATAGTACATAACGTTATACGTTATATCGTTATCGTATATAACGTTATACGTTATATCGTTATAGTATATAACGTTTTACGTTATATCGTTTTGGTATATAACGTTATGCGTTATATCGTTATCGTATATAACGTTATACGTTATATCGATATAGTATATAACGTTATACGTTATATCGTTATCGTATATAACGTTATACATTATATCGATATAGTATATAACGTTATACGTTATATCGATATAGCATATCACGTTATACGTTATAACGATATAGCTTATAACGTTATACGTTATATCGTTATCGTATATAACGTTTTACGTTATATCGTTATAGTATATAACGTTATACATTATATCGATATAGTATATAACGTTATACGTTATAACGATATAGTTTTTAACGTTATACGTTATATCGTTATCGTATATAACGTTATACGTTATATCGTTATAGTACATAACGTTATACGTTATATCGTTATAGTATATAACGTTATACGTTATATGGATATAGCATATAACGTTATACGTTATATCGTAATACTACATAACGTTATACGTTATATCGTTATCGTATATAACGTTATACGTTATATCGTTATAGTATATAACGTTATTCGTTATATCGTTACAGTATATAACGTTATACGTTATATCGTTATAGCATATAACGTTATACGTTATATCGATATAGTATATAACGTTATACGTTATATGGATATAGTATATAACGTTATCCGTTATAACGATATAGTTTATAACGTCATACGTTATATCGTTATCGTATACAACGTTATACGTTATATCGTTATAGTACATGACGTTATACGTTATATCGTTATCGTATATAACGTTATACGTTATATCGCTATCGTATATAACGTTATACGTTATATCGTTATCGTATACAACGTTTTACGTTATATCGTTATAGTATATAACGTTTTCCGTTATATCGTTATAGTATATAACGTTATGCGTTATATCGTTATCGTATATAACGTTATACGTTATATCGTAATACTACATAACGTTATACGTTATATCGTAATACTACGTAACGTTATACGTTATATCGTTATAGTTTATAACGTTATACGTTATATCGATATAGTATATAACGTTTTACGTTATATCGTTATAGTATATAACGTTATACGTTATATGGATATAGCATATAACGTTATACGTTATATCGTAATAATACATAACGTTATACGTTATATCGTAATACTACATAACATTATACGTTATATCGTTATCGTATATAACGTTTTACGTTATATCGTTATAGTACATAACGTTATACGTTATATCGTTATCGTATATAACGTTATACGTTATATCGTTATAGTATATAACGTTTTACGTTATATCGTTATGGTATATAACGTTATGCGTTATATCGTTATCGTATATAACGTTATACGTTATATCGATATAGTATATAACGTTATACGTTATATCGTTATAGTACATAACGTTAAACGTTATATCGTTATCGTATATAACGTTTTACGTTATATCGTTATGGTATATAATGTTATGCGTTATATCGTTATCGTATATAACGTTATACGTTATATCGTAATACTACATAACGTTATACGTTATATCGTAATACTACATAACGTTATACGTTATATCGTTATAGTATATAACGTTTTACGTTATATCGTTATGGTATATAACGTTATGCGTTATATCGATATAGTATATAACGTTATGCGTTATATCGCTATCGTAAATAACGTTATACGTTATATCGTTATCATATATAACGTTAAACGTTATATCGATATAGTATATAACGTTATACGTTATAACGATATAGTTTATAACGTTATACGTTATATCGTTATCGTATATAACGTTATACGTTATATCGCTATCGTATATAACGTTATACGTTATATCGATATAGTATATAACGTTATACGTTATATGGATATAGCATATAACGTTATACGTTATAACGATATAGTTTATAACGTTATACGTTATATCGTTATCGTATATAACGTTATGCGTTATATCGATATAGTATATAACGTTATGCGTTATATCGATATAGTACATAACGTTATACATTATATCGATATAGTATATAACGTTAAACGTTTTATCGATATAGTGTATAACGTTATACGTTATATCGTTATAGTACATAACGTTATACGTTATATCGTTATCGTATATAACGTTATACGTTATATCGCTATCGTATATAACGTTATACGTTATAACGATATAGTTTATAACGTTATACGTTATATCGTTATCGTATATAACGTTATACGTTATATCGTTATAGTACATAACGTTATACGTTATATCGTTATCGTATATAACGTTTTACGTTATATCGTTATAGTACATAACGTTATACGTTATATCGTTATCGTATATAACGTTATACGTTATATCGATATCGTATATAACGTTTTACGTTATATCGATATCGTATATAACGTTTTACGTTATATCGTTATAGTATATAACGTTATACGTTATAACGATATAGCTTATAACGTTATACGTTATATCGTTATCGTATATAACGTTTTACGTTATATCGTTATAGTATATAACGTTATACGTTATAACGATATAGTTTTTAACGTTATACGTTATATCGTTATCGTATATAACGTTATACGTTATATCGTTATAGTACATAACGTTATACGTTATATCGTTATCGTATATAACGTTATACATTATATCGATATAGTATATAACGTTATCCGTTATATCGTTATAGTATATAACGTTATACGTTATATCGTTATCGTATATAACGTTTTACGTTATATCGTTATAGTATATCACGTTATACATTATATCGATATAGTATATAACGTTATACGTTATAACGATATAGTTTTTAACGTTATACGTTATATCGTTATCGTATATAACGTTATACGTTATATCGTTATAGTACATAACGTTATACGTTATATCGTTATCGTATATAACGTTATACATTATATCGATATAGTATATAACGTTATCCGTTATATCGTTATAGTATATAACGTTATACGTTATATCGTTATCGTATATAACGTTATACGTTATATCGTTATAGTACATAACGTTAAACGTTATATCGTTATCGTATATAGCGTTATACGTTATATCGCTATCGTATATAACGTTATACGTTATATCGTTATCGCATATAACGTTATACGGTATATCGTTATAGTATATAACGTTATACGTTATATCGTAATACTACATAAAGTTATACGTTATAACGATATAGTTTATAACGTTATACGTTATATCGTTATCGTATATAACGTTATACGTTATATCGTTATAGTATATAACGTTTTACGTTATATCGTTATAGTATATAACGTTATACGTTATATCGCTATCGTATATAACGTTATCCGTTATATCGTTATCGTATATAACGTTATACGTTATATCGTTATAGTACATAACGTTATACGTTATATCGTTATAGTATATAACGTTATACGTTATATCGTTATCGTATATAACGTTATACATTATATCGATATAGTATATAACGTTATACGTTATATCGTAATACTACATAACGTTATACGTTATATCGTAATACTACATAACGTTATACGTTATATCGTAATACTACATAACGTTATACGTTATATCGTAATACTACATAACGTTATACGTTATATCGTAATACTACATAACGTTATACGTTATATCGTAATACTACATAACGTTATACGTTATATCGTTAGCGTATATAACGTTATACGTTATATCGTTATAGCATATCACGTTATACGTTATAACGATATAGTTTATAACGTTTTACGTTATATCGTTATGGTATATAACGTTATGCGTTATATCGCTATCGTATATAACGTTATACGTTATATCGTTATCGTATATAACGTTATACGTTATATCGATATAGTATATAACGTTATACGTTATATCGATATAGTATATAACGTTATACGTTATATCGTTATAGTATATAACGTTTTACGTTATATCGTTATGGTATATAACGGTATACGTTATATCGTTATAGTACATAACGTTATACGTTATATCGATATAGTATATAACGTTATACGTTATATGGATATAGTATATAACGTTATCCGTTATAACGATATAGTTTATAACGTCATACGTTATATCGTTATCGTATACAACGTTATACGTTATATCGTTATAGTATATAACGTTATACGTTATATGGATATAGCATATAACGTTATACGTTATATCGTAATACTACATAACGTTATACGTTATATCGTTATCGTATATAACGTTATACGTTATATCGTTATAGTATATAACGTTATTCGTTATATCGTTACAGTATATAACGTTATACGTTATATCGTTATAGCATATAACGTTATACGTTATATCGATATAGTATATAACGTTATACGTTATATGGATATAGTATATAACGTTATCCGTTATAACGATATAGTTTATAACGTCATACGTTATATCGTTATCGTATACAACGTTATACGTTATATCGTTATAGTACATGACGTTATACGTTATATCGTTATCGTATATAACGTTATACGTTATATCGCTATCGTATATAACGTTATACGTTATATCGTTATCGTATACAACGTTTTACGTTATATCGTTATAGTATATAACGTTTTCCGTTATATCGTTATAGTATATAACGTTATGCGTTATATCGTTATCGTATATAACGTTATACGTTATATCGTAATACTACATAACGTTATACGTTATATCGTAATACTACGTAACGTTATACGTTATATCGTTATAGTTTATAACGTTATACGTTATATCGATATAGTATATAACGTTTTACGTTATATCGTTATAGTATATAACGTTATACGTTATATGGATATAGCATATAACGTTATACGTTATATCGTAATAATACATAACGTTATACGTTATATCGTTATCGTATATAACGTTTTACGTTATATCGTTATAGTATATCACGTTATACATTATATCGATATAGTATATAACGTTATACGTTATAACGATATAGTTTTTAACGTTATACGTTATATCGTTATCGTATATAACGTTATACGTTATATCGTTATAGTACATAACGTTATACGTTATATCGTTATCGTATATAACGTTATACATTATATCGATATAGTATATAACGTTATCCGTTATATCGTTATAGTATATAACGTTATACGTTATATCGTTATCGTATATAACGTTATACGTTATATCGTTATAGTACATAACGTTAAACGTTATATCGTTATCGTATATAGCGTTATACGTTATATCGCTATCGTATATAACGTTATACGTTATATCGTTATCGCATATAACGTTATACGGTATATCGTTATAGTATATAACGTTATACGTTATATCGTAATACTACATAAAGTTATACGTTATAACGATATAGTTTATAACGTTATACGTTATATCGTTATCGTATATAACGTTATACGTTATATCGTTATAGTATATAACGTTTTACGTTATATCGTTATAGTATATAACGTTATACGTTATATCGCTATCGTATATAACGTTATCCGTTATATCGTTATCGTATATAACGTTATACGTTATATCGTTATAGTACATAACGTTATACGTTATATCGTTATAGTATATAACGTTATACGTTATATCGTTATCGTATATAACGTTATACATTATATCGATATAGTATATAACGTTATACGTTATATCGTAATACTACATAACGTTATACGTTATATCGTAATACTACATAACGTTATACGTTATATCGTAATACTACATAACGTTATACGTTATATCGTAATACTACATAACGTTATACGTTATATCGTAATACTACATAACGTTATACGTTATATCGTAATACTACATAACGTTATACGTTATATCGTTAGCGTATATAACGTTATACGTTATATCGTTATAGCATATCACGTTATACGTTATAACGATATAGCTTATAACGTTATACGTTATATCGTTATCGTATATAACGTTTTACGTTATATCGTTATAGTATATAACGTTATACATTATATCCATATAGTATATAACGTTATACGTTATAACGATATAGTATATAACGTTATACGTTATATGGATATAGCATATAACGTTATACGTTATAACGATATAGTTTATAACGTTTTACGTTATATCGTTATGGTATATAACGTTATGCGTTATATCGCTATCGTATATAACGTTATACGTTATATCGTTATCGTATATAACGTTATACGTTATATCGATATAGTATATAACGTTATACGTTATATCGATATAGTATATAACGTTATACGTTATATCGTTATAGTATATAACGTTTTACGTTATATCGTTATGGTATATAACGGTATACGTTATATCGTTATAGTACATAACGTTATACGTTATATCGTTATCGTATATAACGTTATACGTTATATCGCTATCGTATATAACGTTATACATTATATCCATATAGTATATAATGTTATACGTTATAACGATATAGTATATCACGTTATGCGTTATAACGATATAGCTTATAACGTTATACGTTATATCGATATAGTATATAACGTTATACGTTATGTCGATATAGTATATAACGTTAAACGTTATATCGATATAGTATATAACGGTATACGTTATATCGTTATAGTACATAACGTTATACGTTATATCGTTATCGTATATAACGTTATACGTTATATCGCTATCGTATATAACGTTATACGTTATATCGTTATAGTATATAACGTTTTACGTTATATCGTTATGTTATATAACGTTATGCGTTATATCGTTATCGTATATAACGTTATACGTTATATCGTTATAGTATATAACGTTATACGTTATATGGATATAGCATATAACGTTATACGTTATATCGTAATACTACATAACGTTATACGTTATATCGTAATACTACATAACGTTATACGTTATATCGTAATACTACATAACGTTATACGTTATATCGTAATACTACATAACGTTATACGTTATATCGTAATACTACATAACGTTATACGTTATATCGTTATCGTATATAACGTTATACGTTATATCGTTATAGCATATCACGTTATACGTTATAACGATATAGTATATCACGTTATACGTTATAACGATATAGCTTATAACGTTATACGTTATATCGATATCGTATATAACGTTATACGTTATATCGCTATCGTATATAACGTTATACGTTATATCGTTATAGTATATAACGTTTTACGTTATATCGTTATGGTATATAACGTTATACGTTATAACGATATAGTTTATAACGTTATACGTTATATCGTTATGGTATATAACGTTATGCGTTATATCGCTATCGTATATAACGTTATACGTTACATCGTTATAGTATATAACGTTTTACGTTATATCGCTATCGTATATAACGTTATACGTTATATCGTTATAGTATATAACGTTTTACGTTATATCGTTATGGTATATAACGTTATGCGTTATATCGTTATCGTATATAACGTTTTACGTTATATCGTTATAGTACATAACGTTATACGTTATATCGTTATCGTATATAACGTTTTACGTTATATCGTTATAGTATATAACGTTATACGTTATATCGCTATCGTATATAACGTTATCCGTTATATCGTTATAGTATATAACGTTATACGTTATATCGTAATACTACATAACGTTATACGTTATAACGATATAGTTTATAACGTTATACGTTATATCGATATAGTATATAACGTTATACGTTATATCGTTATAGTACCTAACGTTATACGTTATATCGTTATCGTATATAACGTTATACGTTATATCGCTGTCGTATATAACGTTATACGTTATATCGTTATAGTATATAACGTTTTACGTTATATCGTTATGGTATATAACGTTATGCGTTATATCGTTATCGTATATAACGTTATACGTTATATCGTTATCGTATATAACTTTATACGTTATATCGTTATCGTATATAACGTTTTACGTTATATCGTTATAGTATATAACGTTTTACGTTATATCGTTATGGTATATAACGTTATGCGTTATATCGTTATCGTATATAACGTTTTACGTTATATCGCTATCGTATATAACGTTATACGTTATATCGTTATAGTATATAACGTTTTACGTTATATCGTTATGGTATATAACGTTATGCGTTATATCGTTATCGTATATAACGTTTTACGTTATATCGTTATAGTACATAACGTTATACGTTATATCGTTATCGTATATAACGTTTTACGTTATATCGTTATAGTATATAACGTTATACGTTATATCGCTATCGTATATAACGTTATACATTATATCGATATAGTATATAACGTTATCCGTTATATCGTTATAGTATATAACGTTATACGTTATATCGTTATCGTATATAACGTTATACGTTATATCGTTATAGTACATAACGTTAAACGTTATATCGTTATCGTATATAGCGTTATACGTTATATCGCTATCGTATATAACGTTATACGTTATATCGTTATCGCATATAACGTTATACGGTATATCGTTATAGTATATAACGTTATACGTTATATCGTAATACTACATAAAGTTATACGTTATAACGATATAGTTTATAACGTTATACGTTATATCGTTATCGTATATAACGTTATACGTTATATCGTTATAGTATATAACGTTTTACGTTATATCGTTATAGTATATAACGTTATACGTTATATCGCTATCGTATATAACGTTATCCGTTATATCGTTATCGTATATAACGTTATACGTTATATCGTTATAGTACATAACGTTATACGTTATATCGTTATAGTATATAACGTTATACGTTATATCGTTATCGTATATAACGTTATACATTATATCGATATAGTATATAACGTTATACGTTATATCGTAATACTACATAACGTTATACGTTATATCGTAATACTACATAACGTTATACGTTATATCGTAATACTACATAACGTTATACGTTATATCGTAATACTACATAACGTTATACGTTATATCGTAATACTACATAACGTTATACGTTATATCGTAATACTACATAACGTTATACGTTATATCGTTAGCGTATATAACGTTATACGTTATATCGTTATAGCATATCACGTTATACGTTATAACGATATAGCTTATAACGTTATACGTTATATCGTTATCGTATATAACGTTTTACGTTATATCGTTATAGTATATAACGTTATACATTATATCCATATAGTATATAACGTTATACGTTATAACGATATAGTATATAACGTTATACGTTATATGGATATAGCATATAACGTTATACGTTATAACGATATAGTTTATAACGTTTTACGTTATATCGTTATGGTATATAACGTTATGCGTTATATCGCTATCGTATATAACGTTATACGTTATATCGTTATCGTATATAACGTTATACGTTATATCGATATAGTATATAACGTTATACGTTATATCGATATAGTATATAACGTTATACGTTATATCGTTATAGTATATAACGTTTTACGTTATATCGTTATGGTATATAACGGTATACGTTATATCGTTATAGTACATAACGTTATACGTTATATCGTTATCGTATATAACGTTATACGTTATATCGCTATCGTATATAACGTTATACATTATATCCATATAGTATATAATGTTATACGTTATAACGATATAGTATATCACGTTATACGTTATAACGATATAGCTTATAACGTTATACGTTATATCGATATAGTATATAACGTTATACGTTATGTCGATATAGTATATAACGTTAAACGTTATATCGATATAGTATATAACGGTATACGTTATATCGTTATAGTACATAACGTTATACGTTATATCGTTATCGTATATAACGTTATACGTTATATCGCTATCGTATATAACGTTATGCGTTATATCGCTATCGTATATAACGTTATACGTTATATCGTTATCGTATATAACGTTATACGTTATATCGATATAGTATATAACGTTATACGTTATATCGATATAGTATATAACGTTATACGTTATATCGTTATAGTATATAACGTTTTACGTTATATCGTTATGGTATATAACGTTATGCGTTATATCGTTATCGTATATAACGTTATACGTTATATCGTTATCGTATATAACGTTATACGTTATATCGTTATAGTATATAACGTTATACATTATATCCATATAGTATATAACGTTATACGTTATAACGATATAGTATATCACGTTATACGTTATAACGATATAGCTTATAACGTTATACGTTATATCGATATCGTATATAACGTTATACGTTATATCGCTATCGTATATAACGTTATACGTTATATCGTTATAGTATATAACGTTTTACGTTATATCGTTATGGTATATAACGTTATACGTTATAACGATATAGTTTATAACGTTATACGTTATATCGTTATGGTATATAACGTTATGCGTTATATCGCTATCGTATATAACGTTATACGTTACATCGTTATAGTATATAACGTTTTACGTTATATCGCTATCGTATATAACGTTATACGTTATATCGTTATAGTATATAACGTTTTACGTTATATCGTTATGGTATATAACGTTATGCGTTATATCGTTATCGTATATAACGTTTTACGTTATATCGTTATAGTACATAACGTTATACGTTATATCGTTATCGTATATAACGTTTTACGTTATATCGTTATAGTATATAACGTTATACGTTATATCGCTATCGTATATAACGTTATCCGTTATATCGTTATAGTATATAACGTTATACGTTATATCGTAATACTACATAACGTTATACGTTATAACGATATAGTTTATAACGTTATACGTTATATCGATATAGTATATAACGTTATACGTTATATCGTTATAGTACCTAACGTTATACGTTATATCGTTATCGTATATAACGTTATACGTTATATCGCTGTCGTATATAACGTTATACGTTATATCGTTATAGTATATAACGTTTTACGTTATATCGTTATGGTATATAACGTTATGCGTTATATCGTTATCGTATATAACGTTATACGTTATATCGTTATCGTATATAACTTTATACGTTATATCGTTATCGTATATAACGTTTTACGTTATATCGTTATAGTATATAACGTTTTACGTTATATCGTTATGGTATATAACGTTATGCGTTATATCGTTATCGTATATAACGTTATACGTTATATCGTAATACTACATAGCGTTATACGTTATATCGTAATACTACATAACGTTATACATTATATCGTAATACTACATAACGTTATACGTTATATCGTAATACTACATAACGTTATATGTTATATCGTTATCGTATATAACGTTATCCGTTATATCGATATAGTATATAACGTTATACGTTATATCGATATAGTATATAACGTTATACGTTATATCGCTATCGTATATAACGTTATACGTTATATCGTTATCGTATATAACGTTATACGGTATATCGTTATAGTATATAACGTTATACGTTATATCGTAATACTACATAACGTTATACGTTATATCGCAATACTACATAACGTTATACGTTATAACGATATAGTTTATAACGTTATACGTTATATCGTTATCGTATATAACGTTTTACGTTATATCGTTATGGTATATAATGTTATGCGTTATATCGTTATCGTATATAACGTTATACGTTATATCGTAATACTACATAACGTTATACGTTATATCGTAATACTACATAACGTTATACGTTATATCGTTATAGTATATAACGTTTTACGTTATATCGTTATGGTATATAACGTTATGCGTTATATCGATATAGTATATAACGTTATGCGTTATATCGCTATCGTATATAACGTTATACGTTATATCGTTATCATATATAACGTTAAACGTTATATCGATATAGTATATAACGTTATACGTTATAACGATATAGTTTATAACGTTATACGTTATATCGTTATCGTATATAACGTTATACGTTATATCGCTATCGTATATAACGTTATACGTTATATCGATATAGTATATAACGTTATACGTTATATGGATATAGCATATAACGTTATACGTTATAACGATATAGTTTATAACGTTATACGTTATATCGTTATAGTACATAACGTTAAACGTTATATCGTTATCGTATATAACGTTTTACGTTATATCGTTATGGTATATAATGTTATGCGTTATATCGTTATCGTATATAACGTTATACGTTATATCGTAATACTACATAACGTTATACGTTATATCGTAATACTACATAACGTTATACGTTATATCGTTATAGTATATAACGTTTTACGTTATATCGTTATGGTATATAACGTTATGCGTTATATCGATATAGTATATAACGTTATGCGTTATATCGCTATCGTATATAACGTTATACGTTATATCGTTATCATATATAACGTTAAACGTTATATCGATATAGTATATAACGTTATACGTTATAACGATATAGTTTATAACGTTATACGTTATATCGTTATCGTATATAACGTTATACGTTATATCGCTATCGTATATAACGTTATACGTTATATCGATATAGTATATAACGTTATACGTTATATGGATATAGCATATAACGTTATACGTTATAACGATATAGTTTATAACGTTATACGTTATATCGTTATCGTATATAACGTTATGCGTTATATCGATATAGTATATAACGTTATGCGTTATATCGATATAGTACATAACGTTATACATTATATCGATATAGTATATAACGTTAAACGTTTTATCGATATAGTATATAACGTTATACGTTATATCGTTATAGTACATAACGTTATACGTTATATCGTTATCGTATATAACGTTATACGTTATATCGCTATCGTATATAACGTTATACGTTATAACGATATAGTTTATAACGTTATACGTTATATCGTTATCGTATATAACGTTATACGTTATATCGTTATAGTACATAACGTTATACGTTATATCGTTATCGTATATAACGTTTTACGTTATATCGTTATAGTACATAACGTTATACGTTATATCGTTATCGTATATAACGTTATACGTTATATCGATATCGTATATAACGTTTTACGTTATATCGTTATCGTATATAACGTTATACGTTATATCGCTATCGTATATATCGTTATACATTATATCGATATAGTATATAACGTTATACGTTATAACGTTATCGTATATAACGTTTTACGTTATATCGTTATAGTATATAACGTTATACGTTATATCGATATAGTATATAACGTTATACGTTAAATCGTTATAGTATATAACGTTTTACGTTTTATCGTTATGGTATATAACGGTATACGTTATATCGTTATAGTACATAACGTTATACGTTATATCGTTATCGTATATAACGTTATACGTTATATCGCTATCGTATATAACGTTATACATTATATCCATATAGTATATAACGTTATACGTTATAACGATATAGTATATCACGTTATACGTTATAACGATATAGCTTATAACGTTATACGTTATATCGATATAGTATATAACGTTATACGTTATGTCGATATAGTATATAACGTTAAACGTTATATCGATATAGTATATAACGGTATACGTTATATCGTTATAGTACATAACGTTATACGTTATATCGTTATCGTATATAACGTTATACGTTATATCGCTATCGTATATAACGTTATACGTTATATCGTTATAGTATATAACGTTTTACGTTATATCGTTATGTTATATAACGTTATGCGTTATATCGTTATCGTATATAACGTTATACGTTATATCGTTATAGTATATAGCGTTATACGTTATATGGATATAGCATATAACGTTATACGTTATATCGTAATACTACATAACGTTATACGTTATATCGTAATACTACATAACGTTATACGTTATATCGTAATACTACATAACGTTATACGTTATATCGTAATACTACATAACGTTATACGTTATATCGTAATACTACATAACGTTATACGTTATATCGTAATACTACATAACGTTATACGTTATATCGTAATACTACATAACGTTATACGTTATATCGTTATCGTATATAACGTTATACGTTATATCGTTATAGCATATCACGTTATACGTTATAACGATATAGCTTATAACGTTATACGTTATATCGTTATCGTATATAACGTTTTACGTTATATCGTTATAGTATATAACGTTATACATTATATCCATATAGTATATAACGTTATACGTTATAACGATATAGTATATAACGTTATACGTTATATGGATATAGTATATAACGTTATACGTTATAACGATATAGTTTATAACGTTATACGTTATATCGTTATGGTATATAACGTTATGCGTTATATCGCTATCGTATATAACGTTATACGTTATATCGTTATCGTATATAACGTTATACGTTATATCGATATAGTATATAACGTTATACGTTATATCGATATAGTATATAACGTTATACGTTATATCGTTATAGTATATAACGTTTTACGTTATATCGTTATGGTATATAACGTTATGCGTTATATCGTTATCGTATATAACGTTATACGTTATATCGTTATCGTATATAACGTTATACGTTATATCGTTATAGTATATAACGTTATACATTATATCCATATAGTATATAACGTTATACGTTATAACGATATAGTATATCACGTTATACGTTATAACGATATAGCTTATAACGTTATACGTTATATCGATATCGTATATAACGTTATACGTTATATCGCTATCGTATATAACGTTATACGTTACATCGTTATAGTATATAACGTTTTACGTTATATCGCTATCGTATATAACGTTATACGTTATATCGTTATAGTATATAACGTTTTACGTTATATCGTTATGGTATATAACGTTATGCGTTATATCGTTATCGTATATAACGTTATACGTTATATCGTTATAGTATATAACGTTATACGTTATATGGATATAGCATATAACGTTATACGTTATATCGTAATACTACATAACGTTATACGTTATATCGTAATACTACATAACGTTATACGTTATATCGTAATACTACATAACGTTATACGTTATATCGTTATCGTATATAACGTTATACGTTATATCGTTATAGTATATAACGTTATACGTTATATCGTTACAGTATATAACGTTATACGTTATATCGTTATAGCATATAACGTTATACGTTATATCGATATAGTATATAACGTTATACGTTATATGGATATAGCATATAACGTTATACGTTATAACGATATAGTTTATAACGTTATACGTTATATCGTTATCGTATATAACTTTATACGTTATATCGTTATCGTATATAACGTTTTACGTTATATCGTTATAGTATATAACGTTTTACGTTATATCGTTATGGTATATAACGTTATGCGTTATATCGTTATCGTATATAACGTTATACGTTATATCGTAATACTACATAACGTTATACGTTATATCGTAATACTACATAACGTTATACATTATATCGTAATACTACATAACGTTATACGTTATATCGTAATACTACATAACGTTATATGTTATATCGTTATCGTATATAACGTTATCCGTTATATCGATATAGTATATAACGTTATACGTTATATCGATATAGTATATAACGTTATACGTTATATCGCTATCGTATATAACGTTATACGTTATATCGTTATCGTATATAACGTTATACGGTATATCGTTATAGTATATAACGTTATACGTTATATCGTAATACTACATAACGTTATACGTTATATCGTAATACTACATAACGTTATACGTTATAACGATATAGTTTATAACGTTATACGTTATATCGTAATACTACATAACGTTATACGTTATATCGTAATACTACATAACGTTATACGTTATAACGATATAGTTTATAACGTTATACGTTATATCGTTATCGTATATAACGTTATACGTTATATCGTTATAGTACATAACGTTATACGTTATATCGTTATCGTATATAACGTTTTACGTTATATCGTTATAGTACATAACGTTATACGTTATATCGTTATAGTACATAACGTTGTACGTTATATCGTTATCGTATATAACGTTTTACGTTATATCGTAATACTACATAACGTTATACGTTATATCGTAATACTACATAACGTTATACGTTATATCGTAATACTACATAACGTTATACGTTATATCGTAATACTACATAACGTTATACGTTATATCGTTATCGTATATAACGTTATACGTTATATCGTTATCGTATATAACGTTTTACGTTATATCGTTATAGTATATAACGTTATACGTTATAACGATATAGTTTATAACGTTATACGTTATATCGTTATCGTATATAACGTTTTACGTTATATCGTTATAGTATATACCGTTATACGTTATATCGATATAGCATATCACGTTATACGTTATAACGATATAGCTTATAACGTTATACGTTATATCGTTATAGTACATAACGTTATACGTTATATCGTTATCGTATACAACGTTGTACGTTATATCGTTATAGTACATAACGTTATACATTATATCGATATAGTATATAACGTTATACGTTATAACGATATAGTTTTTAACGTTATACGTTATATCGTTATCGTATATAACGTTATACGTTATATCGTTATAGTACATAACGTTATACGTTATATCGTTATCGTATATAACGTTATACATTATATCGATATAGTATATAACGTTATACGTTATAACGTTATCGTATATAACGTTTTACGTTATATCGTTATAGTATATAACGTTATACGTTATATCGATATAGCATATCACGTTATACGTTATATCGATATAGCATATCACGTTATACGTTATAGCGATATAGCTTATAACGTTATACGTTATATCGTTATCGTATATAACGTTTTACCTTATATCGTTATAGTATATAACGTTATACATTATATCGATATAGTATATAACGTTATACGTTATAACGATATAGTTTTTAACGTTATACGTGATATCGTTATCGTATATAACGTTATACGTTATTTCGTTATCGTATATAACGTTATAAGTTATATCGTTATAGTACATAACGTTAAACGTTATATCGTAATACTACATAACATTATACGTTATATCGTAATACTACATAACGTTATACGTTATATCGTAATACTACATAACGTTATACGTTATATCGTTATCGTATATAACGTTATACGTTATATCGTGATAGTATATAACGTTATACGTTATAACGATATAGTTTATAACGTTATACGTTATATCGTTATCGTATATAACGTTTTACGTTATATCGTTATAGTATATACCGTTATACGTTATATCGATATAGCATATCACGTTATACGTTATAACGATATAGCTTATAACGTTATACGTTATATCGTTATCGTATATAACGTTTTACGTTATATCGTTATCGTATATAACGTTTTACGTTATATCGTTATAGTACATAACGTTATACGTTATATCGTTATCGTATATAACGTTATACGTTATATGGCTATCGTATATAACGTTATACGTTATATCGTTATCGTATATAACGTTATACGGTATATCGTTATAGTATATAACGTTATACGTTATATCGTAATACTACATAACGTTATACGTTATATCGTAATACTACATAACGTTATACGTTATAACGATATAGTTTATAACGTTATACGTTATATCGTTATCGTATATAACGTTATACGTTATATCGTTATAGTACATAACGTTATACGTTATATCGTTATCGTATATAACGTTTTACGTTATATCGTTATGGTATATAACGTTATGCGTTATATCGTTATCGTATATAACGTTATACGTTATATCGTAATACTACATAACGTTATACGTTATAACGATATAGTTTATAACGTTATACGTTATATCGTTATCGTATATAACGTTATACGTTATATCGATATAGCATATCACGTTATACGTTATAACGATATAGCTTATAACGTTATACGTTATATCGTTATCGTATATAACGTTTTACGTTATATCGTTATAGTATATAACGTTTCACGTTATATCGTTATAGTATATAACGTTATACGTTATATGGATATAGCATATAACGTTATACGTTATATCGTAATACTACATAACGTTATACGTTATATCGTAATACTACATAACGTTATACGTTATATCGTAATACTACATAACGTTATACGTTATATCGTAATACTACATAACGTTATACGTTATATCGTAATACTACATAACGTTATACGTTATATCGTAATACTACATAACGTTATACGTTATATCGTAATACTACATAACGTTATACGTTATATCGTTATCGTATATAACGTTATACGTTATATCGTGATAGTATATAACGTTATACGTTATATCGCTATCGTATATAACGTTATACGTTATATCGTTATGGTATATAACGTTATGCGTTATATCGCTATCGTATATAACGTTATACGTTATATCGTTATCGTATATATCGTTATACGTTATAACGATATAGTTTTTAACGTTATACGTTATATCGTTATCGTATATAACGTTATACGTTATATCGTTATAGTACATAATGTTATACGTTATATCGTTATCGTATATAACGTTATACGTTATATCGTAATACTACATAACGTTATACGTTATATCGTAATACTACATAACGTTATACGTTATATCGTTATAGTATATAACGTTATACGTTATATCGTTATCGTATATAACGTTTTACGTTATATCGTTATAGTATATAACGTTTTACGTTATATCGTTATGGTATATAACGTTATGCGTTATATCGTTATCGTATATAACGTTATACGTTATATCGTAATACTACATAACGTTATACGTTATATCGTAATACTACATAACGTTATACGTTATATCGTTATAGTATATAACGTTTTACGCTATATCGTTATGGTATATAACGTTATGCGTTATATCGCTATCGTATATAACGTTATACGTTATATCGTTATCGTATATAACGTTATACGTTATATCGATATAGTATATAACGTTATACGTTATATCGATATAGTATATAACGTTAAACGTTATATCGATATAGTATATAACGTTATACGTTATATCGTTATAGTACATAACGTTATACGTTATATCGTTATCGTATATAACGTTATACGTTATATCGCTATCGTATATAACGTTATACGTTATATCGTTATAGTATATAACGTTTTACGTTATATCGTTATGGTATATAACGTTATGCGTTATATCGTTATCGTATATAACGTTTTACGTTATATCGTTATAGTATATAACGTTATACGTTATATCGTTATAGTACATAACGTTATACGTTATATCGTAATACTACATAACGTTATACGTTATATCGTAATACTACATAACGTTATACGTTATATCGTAATACTACATAACGTTATACGTTATATCGTAATACTACATAACGTTATACGTTATATCGTAATACTACATAACGTTATACGTTATATCGTTATCGTATATAACGTTATACGTTATATCGTTATAGCATATCACGTTATACGTTATAACGATATAGCTTATAACGTTATACGTTATATCGTTATCGTATATAACGTTTTACGTTATATCGTTATAGTATATAACGTTATACATTATATCCATATAGTATATAACGTTATACGTTATAACGATATAGTTTTTAACGTTATACGTTATATCGTTATCGTATATAACGTTATACGTTATATCGTTATAGTACATAACGTTATACGATATATCGTTATCGTATTTAACGTTATACATTATATCGATATAGTATATAACGTTATACGTTATAACGATATAGTTTATAACGTTATACGTTATATCGTTATCGTATACAACGTTATACGTTATATCGTTATAGTGCATAACGTTATACGTTATATCGTTATAGTATATAATGTTATACGTTATATGGATATAGCATATAACGTTATACGTTATATCGTAATACTACATAACGTTATACGTTATATCGTTATCGTATATAACGTTATACGTTATATCGTTATAGTATATAACGTTATACGTTATATCGTTACAGTATATAACGTTATACGTTATATCGTTATAGCATATAACGTTATACGTTATATCGATATAGTATATAACGTTATACGTTATATGGATATAGCATATAACGTTATACGTTATAACGATATAGTTTATAACGTTATAC
This sequence comes from Bombus terrestris, assembly GCF_910591885.1. Taxonomy (NCBI): domain Eukaryota; kingdom Metazoa; phylum Arthropoda; class Insecta; order Hymenoptera; family Apidae; genus Bombus; species Bombus terrestris. Next base: position 20,948,755 of record NC_063274.1, on the reverse strand, counting down.
GTTATATCGTTATGGTATATAACGTTATGCGTTATATCGTTATCGTATATAACGTTATACGTTATATCGTTATCGTATATAACGTTATACGTTATATCGTTATAGTATATAACGTTATACATTATATCCATATAGTATATAACGTTATACGTTATAACGATATAGTATATCACGTTATACGTTATAACGATATAGCTTATAACGTTATACGTTATATCGATATCGTATATAACGTTATACGTTATATCGCTATCGTATATAACGTTATACGTTACATCGTTATAGTATATAACGTTTTACGTTATATCGCTATCGTATATAACGTTATACGTTATATCGTTATAGTATATAACGTTTTACGTTATATCGTTATGGTATATAACGTTATGCGTTATATCGTTATCGTATATAACGTTATACGTTATATCGTTATAGTATATAACGTTATACGTTATATGGATATAGCATATAACGTTATACGTTATATCGTAATACTACATAACGTTATACGTTATATCGTAATACTACATAACGTTATACGTTATATCGTAATACTACATAACGTTATACGTTATATCGTTATCGTATATAACGTTATACGTTATATCGTTATAGTATATAACGTTATACATTATATCCATATAGTATATAACGTTATACGTTATAACGATATAGTATATCACGTTATACGTTATAACGATATAGCTTATAACGTTATACGTTATATCGTTACAGTATATAACGTTATACGTTATATCGTTATAGCATATAACGTTATACGTTATATCGATATAGTATATAGCGTTATACGTTATATGGATATAGCATATAACGTTATACGTTATAACGATATAGTTTATAACGTTATACGTTATATCGTTATCGTATATAACTTTATACGTTATATCGTTATCGTATATAACGTTTTACGTTATATCGTTATAGTATATAACGTTTTACGTTATATCGTTATGGTATATAACGTTATGCGTTATATCGTTATCGTATATAACGTTATACGTTATATCGTAATACTACATAACGTTATACGTTATATCGTAATACTACATAACGTTATACATTATATCGTAATACTACATAACGTTATACGTTATATCGTAATACTACATAACGTTATATGTTATATCGTTATCGTATATAACGTTATCCGTTATATCGATATAGTATATAACGTTATACGTTATATCGATATAGTATATAACGTTATACGTTATATCGCTATCGTATATAACGTTATACGTTATATCGTTATCGTATATAACGTTATACGGTATATCGTTATAGTATATAACGTTATACGTTATATCGTAATACTACATAACGTTATACGTTATATCGTAATACTACATAACGTTATACGTTATAACGATATAGTTTATAACGTTATACGTTATATCGTAATACTACATAACGTTATACGTTATATCGTAATACTACATAACGTTATACGTTATAACGATATAGTTTATAACGTTTTACGTTATATCGTAATACTACATAACGTTATATGTTATATCGTTATCGTATATAACGTTATCCGTTATATCGATATAGTATATAACGTTATACGTTATATCGATATAGTATATAACGTTATACGTTATATCGCTATCGTATATAACGTTATACGTTATATCGTTATCGTATATAACGTTATACGTTATATCGTTATAGTACATAACGTTATACGTTATATCGTTATCGTATATAACGTTTTACGTTATATCGTTATAGTACATAACGTTATACGTTATATCGTTATAGTACATAACGTTGTACGTTATATCGTTATCGTATATAACGTTTTACGTTATATCGTAATACTACATAACGTTATACGTTATATCGTAATACTACATAACGTTATAGGTTATATCGTAATACTACATAACGTTATACGTTATATCGTAATACTACATAACGTTATACGTTATATCGTTATCGTATATAACGTTATACGTTATATCGTTATCGTATATAACGTTTTACGTTATATCGTTATAGTATATAACGTTATACGTTATAACGATATAGTTTATAACGTTATACGTTATATCGTTATCGTATATAACGTTTTACGTTATATCGTTATAGTATATACCGTTATCCGTTATATCGATATAGCATATCACGTTATACGTTATAACGATATAGCTTATAACGTTATACGTTATATCGTTATAGTACATAACGTTATACGTTATATCGTTATCGTATACAACGTTGTACGTTATATCGTTATAGTACATAACGTTATACATTATATCGATATAGTATATAACGTTATACGTTATAACGATATAGTTTTTAACGTTATACGTTATATCGTTATCGTATATAACGTTATACGTTATATCGTTATAGTACATAACGTTATACGTTATATCGTTATCGTATATAACGTTATACATTATATCGATATAGTATATAACGTTATACGTTATAACGTTATCGTATATAACGTTTTACGTTATATCGTTATAGTATATAACGTTATACGTTATATCGATATAGCATATCACGTTATACGTTATATCGATATAGCATATCACGTTATACGTTATAACGATATAGCTTATAACGTTATACGTTATATCGTTATCGTATATAACGTTTTACGTTATATCGTTATAGTATATAACGTTATACATTATATCGATATAGTATATAACGTTATACGTTATAACGATATAGTTTTTAACGTTATACGTGATATCGTTATCGTATATAACGTTATACGTTATTTCGTTATCGTATATAACGTTATACGTTATATCGTTATAGTACATAACGTTAAACGTTATATCGTAATACTACATAACATTATACGTTATATCGTAATACTACATAACGTTATACGTTATATCGTAATACTACATAACGTTATACGTTATATCGTTATCGTATATAACGTTATACGTTATATCGTGATAGTATATAACGTTATACGTTATAACGATATAGTTTATAACGTTATACGTTATATCGTTATCGTATATAACGTTTTACGTTATATCGTTATAGTATATACCGTTATACGTTATATCGATATAGCATATCACGTTATACGTTATAACGATATAGCTTATAACGTTATACGTTATATCGTTATCGTATATAACGTTTTACGTTATATCGTTATCGTATATAACGTTTTACGTTATATCGTTATAGTACATAACGTTATACGTTATATCGTAATACTACATAACGTTATACGTTATAACGATATAGTTTATAACGTTATACGTCATATCGTTATCGTATATAACGTTATACGTTATATCGATATAGCATATCACGTTATACGTTATAACGATATAGCTTATAACGTTATACGTTATATCGTTATCGTATATAACGTTTTACGTTATATCGTTATAGTATATAACGTTTCACGTTATATCGTTATAGTATATAACGTTATACGTTATATGGATATAGCATATAACGTTATACGTTATATCGTAATACTACATAACGTTATACGTTATATCGTAATACTACATAACGTTATACGTTATATCGTAATACTACATAACGTTATACGTTATATCGTAATACTACATAAAGTTATACGTTATATCGTAATACTACATAACGTTATACGTTATATCGTAATACTACATAACGTTATACGTTATATCGTAATACTACATAACGTTATACGTTATATCGTTATCGTATATAACGTTATACGTTATATCGTGATAGTATATAACGTTATACGTTATATCGCTATCGTATATAACGTTATACGTTATATCGTTATGGTATATAACGTTATGCGTTATATCGCTATCGTATATAACGTTATACGTTATATCGTTATCGTATATATCGTTATACGTTATAACGATATAGTTTTTAACGTTATACGTTATATCGTTATCGTATATAACGTTATACGTTATATCGTTATAGTACATAATGTTATACGTTATATCGTTATCGTATATAACGTTATACATTATATCGATATAGTATATAACGTTATACGTTATACCGTTATCGTATATAACGTTATACGTTATATCGTTATAGCATATAACGTTATACGTTATATCGATATAGTATATAACGTTATACGTTATATGGATATAGCATATAACGTTATACGTTATAACGATATAGTTAATAACGTTATACGTTATATCGTTATCGTATATAACGTTATACGTTATATCGTTATCGTAAATAACGTTTTACGTTATATCGTTATAGTATATAACGTTTTACGTTATATCGTTATGGTATATAACGTTATGCGTTATATCGTTATCGTATATAACGTTATACGTTATATCGTAATACTACATAACGTTATACGTTATATCGTAATACTACATAACGTTATACGTTATATCGTTATAGTATATAACGTTTTACGTTATATCGTTATGGTATATAACGTTATGCGTTATATCGCTATCGTATATAACGTTATACGTTATATGGATATAGCATATAACGTTATACGTTATAACGATATAGTTTATAACGTTATACGTTATATCGTTATCGTATATAACGTTATACGTTATATCGTTATCGTATATAACGTTTTACGTTATATCGTTATAGTATATAACGTTTTACGTTATATCGTTATGGTATATAACGTTATGCGTTATATCGTTATCGTATATAACGTTATACGTTATATCGTAATACTACATAACGTTATACGTTATATCGTAATACTACATAACGTTATACGTTATATCGTTATCGTATATAACGTTTTACGCTATATCGTTATGGTATATAACGTTATGCGTTATATCGCTATCGTATATAACGTTATACGTTATATCGTTATCGTATATAACGTTATACGTTATATCGATATAGTATATAACGTTATACGTTATATCGATATAGTATATAACGTTAAACGTTATATCGATATAGTATATAACGTTATACGTTATATCGTTATAGTACATAACGTTATACGTTATATCGTTATCGTATATAACGTTATACGTTATATCGCTATCGTATATAACGTTATACGTTATATCGTTATAGTATATAACGTTTTACGTTATATCGTTATGGTATATAACGTTATGCGTTATATCGTTATCGTATATAACGTTTTACGTTATATCGTTATAGTATATAACGTTATACGTTATATCGTTATAGTACATAACGTTATACGTTATATCGTAATACTACATAACGTTATACGTTATATCGTAATACTACATAACGTTATACGTTATATCGTAATACTACATAACGTTATACGTTATATCGTAATACTACATAACGTTATACGTTATATCGTAATACTACATAACGTTATACGTTATATCGTTATCGTATATAACGTTATACGTTATATCGTTATAGCATATCACGTTATACGTTATAACGATATAGCTTATAACGTTATACGTTATATCGTTATCGTATATAACGTTTTACGTTATATCGTTATAGTATATAACGTTATACATTATATCCATATAGTATATAACGTTATACGTTATAACGATATAGTTTTTAACGTTATACGTTATATCGTTATCGTATATAACGTTATACGTTATATCGTTATAGTACATAACGTTATACGATATATCGTTATCGTATATAACGTTATACATTATATCGATATAGTATATAACGTTATACGTTATAACGATATAGTTTATAACGTTATACGTTATATCGTTATCGTATACAACGTTATACGTTATATCGTTATAGTGCATAACGTTATACGTTATATCGTTATAGTATATAATGTTATACGTTATATGGATATAGCATATAACGTTATACGTTATATCGTAATACTACATAACGTTATACGTTATATCGTTATCGTATATAACGTTATACGTTATATCGTTATAGTATATAACGTTATACGTTATATCGTTACAGTATATAACGTTATACGTTATATCGTTATAGCATATAACGTTATACGTTATATCGATATAGTATATAACGTTATACGTTATATGGATATAGCATATAACGTTATACGTTATAACGATATAGTTTATAACGTTATACGTTATATCGTTATCGTATATAACGTTATACGTTATATCGTTATCGTATATAACGTTTTACGTTATATCGTTATAGTATATAACGTTTTACGTTATATCGTTATGGTATATAATGTTATGCGTTATATCGTTATCGTATATAACGTTATACGTTATATCGTAATACTACATAACGTTATACGTTATATCGTAATACTACATAACGTTATACGTTATATCGTTATAGTATATAACGTTATACGTTATATGGATATAGCATATAACGTTATACGTTATATCGTAATACTACATAACGTTATACGTTATATCGATATAGTATATAACGTTATACGTTATATCGATATAGTATATAACGTTAAACGTTATATCGATATAGTATATAACGTTATACGTTATATCGATATAGTATATAACGTTTTACGTTATATCGTTATAGTACATAACGTTATACGTTATATCGTTATCGTATATAACGTTATACGTTATATCGCTATCGTATATAACGTTATACGTTATATCGTCATCGTATATAACGTTATACGGTATATCGTTATAGTATATAACGTTATACGTTATATCGTAATACTACATAACGTTATACGTTATATCGTAATACTACATAACGTTATACGTTATAACGATATAGTTTATAACGTTATACGTTATATCGATATAGCATATCACGTTATACGTTATAACGATATAGCTTATAACGTTATACTTTATATCGTTATCGTATATAACGTTTTACGTTATATCGTTATAGTATATAACGTTTCACGTTATATCGTTATAGTATATAACGTTATACGTTATATGGATATAGCATATAACGTTATACGTTATATCGTAATACTACATAACGTTATACGTTATATCGTAATACTACATAACGTTATACGTTATATCGTAATACTACATAACGTTATACGTTATATCGTAATACTATACAACGTTATACGTTATATCGTTATCGTATATAACGTTATACGTTATATCGCTATCGTATATAACGTTATACGTTATATCGTTATGGTATATAACGTTATGCGTTATATCGCTATCGTATATAACGTTATACGTTATATCGTTATCGTATATATCGTTATACGTTATAACGATATAGTTTTTAACGTTATACGTTATATCGTTATCGTATATAACGTTATACGTTATATCGTTATAGTACATAATGTTATACGTTATATCGTTATCGTATATAACGTTATACATTATATCGATATAGTATATAACGTTATACGTTATATCGTTATCGTATATAACGTTATACGTTATATCGTTATTGTATATAACGTTTCACGTTATATCGTTATAGTATATAACGTTTTACGTTATATCGTTATGGTATATAACGTTATGCGTTATATCGTTATCGTATATAACGTTATACGTTATATCGTAATACTACATAACGTTATACGTTATATCGTAATACTACATAACGTTATACGTTATATCGTTATAGTATATAACGTTTTACGTTATATCGTTATGGTATATAACGTTATGCGTTATATCGCTATCGTATATAACGTTATACGTTATATGGATATAGCATATAACGTTATACGTTATAACGATATAGTTTATAACGTTATACGTTATATCGTTATCGTATATAACGTTATACGTTATATCGTTATCGTATATAACGTTTTACGTTATATCGTTATAGTATATAACGTTTTACGTTATATCGTATATAACGTTATGCGTTATATCGTTATCGTATATAACGTTATACGTTATATCGTTATGGTATATAACGTTATGCGTTATATCGTTATGGTACATAACGTTATACGTTATATCGTAATACTACATAACGTTATACGTTATATCGTAATACTACATAACGTTATACGTTATATCGTAATACTACATAACGTTATACGTTATATCGTTATAGTATATAACGTTTTACGTTATATCGTTATGGTATATAACGTTATGCGTTATATCGCTATCGTATATAACGTTATACGTTATATCGTTATCGTATATAACGTTATACGTTATATCGATATAGTATATAACGTTATACGTTATATCGATATAGTATATAACGTTAAACGTTATATCGATATAGTATATAACGTTATACGTTATATCGTTATAGTACATAACGTTATACGTTATATCGTTATCGTATATAACGTTATACGTTATATCGTTATCGTATATAACGTTATACGTTATATCGCTATCGTATATAACGTTATCCGTTATATCGTTATCGTATATAACGTTATACGTTATATCGTTATAGTACATAACGTTATACGTTATATCGTTAAAGTATATAACGTTATACGTTATATGGATATAGCATATAACGTTATACGTTATATCGTTATCGTATATATCGTTATACGTTATAACGATATAGTTTTTAACGTTATACGTTATATCGTTATCGTATATAACGTTATACGTTATATCGTTACAGTATATAACGTTATACGTTATATCGTTATAGCATATAACGTTATACGTTATATCGTTATAGCATATAACGTTATACGTTATATCGTTATAGCATATAACGTTATACGTTATATCGATATAGTATATAACGTTATACGTTATATGGATATAGCATATAACGTTAAACGTTATATCGATATAGTATATAACGTTATACGTTATATCGTTATAGTACATAACGTTATACGTTATATCGCTATCGTATATAACGTTATACGTTATATCGTTATAGTATATAACGTTTTACGTTATATCGTTATGGTATATAACGTTATGCGTTATATCGTTATCGTATATAACGTTATACGTTATATCGATATCGTATATAACGTTTTACGTTATATCGTTATAGTATATAACGTTATACGTTATATCGTTATAGTACATAACGTTATACGTTATATCGTAATACTACATAACGTTATACGTTATATCGTAATACTACATATCGTTATACGTTATATCGTAATACTACATAACGTTATACGTTATATCGTAATACTACATAACGTTATACGTTATATCGTTATGGTATATAACGTTTTACGTTATATCGTTATAGTATATAACGTTATACATTATATCCATATAGTATATAACGTTATACGTTATAACGATATAGTTTTTAACGTTATACGTTATATCGTTATCGTATATAACGTTATACGTTATATCGTTATAGTACATAACGTTATACGTTATATCGTTATCGTATATAACGTTATACATTATATCGATATAGTATATAACGTTATACGTTATAACGATATAGTTTATAACGTTATACGTTATATCGTTATCGTATACAACGTTATACGTTATATCGTTATAGTACATAACGTTATACGTTATATCGTTATAGTATATAATGTTATACGTTATATGGATATAGCATATAACGTTATACGTTATATCGTAATACTACATAACGTTATACGTTATATCGTAATACTACATAACGTTATACGTTATATCGTTATCGTATATAACGTTATACGTTATATCGTTATAGTATATAACGTTATACGTTATATCGTTACAGTATATAACGTTATACGTTATATCGTTATAGCATATAACGTTATACGTTATATCGATATAGTATATAACGTTATACGTTTTATGGATATAGCATATAACGTTATACGTTATATCGTTATCGTATATATCGTTGTACGTTATAACGATATAGTTTTTAACGTTATACGTTATATCGTTATCGTATATAACGTTATGCGTTATATCGTTACAGTATATAACGTTATACGTTATATCGTTATAGCATATAACGTTATACGTTATATCGTTATAGCATATAACGTTATACGTTATATCGTTATAGCATATAACGTTATACGTTATATCGATATAGTATATAACGTTATACGTTATATGGATATAGCATATAACGTTAAACGTTATATCGATATAGTATATAACGTTATACGTTATATCGTTATCGTATATAACGTTATACGTTATATCGTTATCGTATATAACGTTTTACGTTATATCGTTATAGTATATAACGTTTTACGTAATATCGTTATGGTATATAATGTTATGCGTTATATCGTTATCGTATATAACGTTATACGTTATATCGTAATACTACATAACGTTATACGTTATATCGTAATACTACATAACGTTATACGTTATATCGTTATAGTATATAACGTTATACGTTATATGGATATAGCATATAACGTTATACGTTATATCGTAATACTACATAACGTTATACGTTATATCGATATAGTATATGACGTTATACGTTATATCGATATAGTATATAACGTTAAACGTTATATCGATATAGTATATAACGTTATACGTTATATCGATATAGTATATAACGTTTTACGTTATATCGTTATAGTACATAACGTTATACGTTATATCGTTATCGTATATAACGTTATACGTTATATCGCTATCGTATATAACGTTATACGTTATATCGTTATCGTATATAACGTTATACGGTATATCGTTATAGTATATAACGTTATACGTTATATCGTAATACTACATAACGTTATACGTTATATCGTAATACTACATAACGTTATACGTTATAACGATATAGTTTATAACGTTATACGTTATATCGATATAGCATATCACGTTATACGTTATAACGATATAGCTTATAACGTTATACGTTATATCGTTATCGTATATAACGTTTTACGTTATATCGTTATAGTATATAACGTTTCACGTTATATCGTTATAGTATATAACGTTATACGTTATATGGATATAGCATATAACGTTATACGTTATATCGTAATACTACATAACGTTATACGTTATATCGTAATACTACATAACGTTATACGTTATATCGTAATACTACATAACGTTATACGTTATATCGTAATACTACATAACGTTATACGTTATATCGTAATACTACATAACGTTATACGTTATATGGTTATAGTATATAACGTTTTACGTTATATCGTTATGGTATATAACGTTATGCGTTATATCGCTATCGTATATAACGTTATACGTTATATCGTTATCGTATATAACGTTATACGTTATAACGATATAGTTTTTAACGTTATACGTTATATCGTTATCGTATATAACGTTATACGTTATATCGTTATAGTACATAACGTTATACGTTATATCGTTATAGTATATAACGTTATACGTTATAACGATATAGTTTTTAACGTTATACGTTATATCGTTATCGTATATAACGTTATACGTTATATCGTTATAGTACATAACGTTATACGTTATATCGTTATCGTATATAACGTTATACGTTATATCGTTATAGTACATATCGTTATACGTTATATCGTTATCGTATATAACGTTATACATTATATCGATATAGTATATAACGTTATACGTTATAACGTTATCGTATATAACGTTTTACGTTATATCGTTATAGTATATAACGTTATACGTTATATCGATATAGCATATCACGTTATACGTTATAACGATATAGCTTATAACGTTATACGTTATATCGTTATCGTATATAACGTTTTACGTTAATTCGTTATAGTATATAACGTTATACATTATATCGATATAGTATATAACGTTATACGTTATAACGATATAGTTTTTAACGTTATACGTTATATCGTTATCGTATATAACGTTATACGTTATATCGTTATAGTACATAACGTTATACGTTATATCGTTATCGTATATAACGTTATACATTATATCGATATAGTATATAACGTTATCCGTTATAACGATATAGTTTATAACGTTATACGTTATATCGTTATCGAATACAACGTTATACGTTATATCGTAATACTACATAACGTTATACGTTATATCGTAATACTACATAACGTTATACGTTATATCGTTATAGTATATAACGTTATACGTTATATCGATATAGTATATAACGTTTTACGTTATATCGTTATAGTATATAACGTTATACGTTATATGGATATAGCATATAACGTTATACGTTATATCGTAATAATACATAACGTTATACGTTATATCGTAATACTACATAACGTTATACGTTATATCGTAATACTACATAACGTTATATGTTATATCGTTATAGTATATAACGTTATACGTTATAACGATATAGTTTATAACGTTATACGTTATATCGATATAGTATATAACGTTTTACGTTACATCGATATAGTATATAACGTTTCACGTTATATCGATATAGTATATAACGTTATACGTTATATCGTTATCGTATATAACGTTATACGTTATATCGTTATAGTACATAACGTTAAACGTTATATCGTTATCGTATATAACGTTATACGTTATATCGTAATACTACATAACGTTATACGTTATATCGTTATCGTATATAACGTTATACGTTATATCGTTATAGTATATAACGTTATACGTTATATCGTTACAGTATATAACGTTATACTTTATATCGTTATAGCATATAACGTTATACGTTATATCGTAATACTACATAACGTTATACGTTATATCGTAATACTACATAACGTTATACGTTATATCGTTATAGTATATAACGTTATATGTTATATCGATATAGTATATAACGTTTTACGTTATATCGTTATAGTATATAACGTTATACGTTATATGGATATAGCATATAACGTTATACGTTATATCGTAATACTACATAACGTTATACGTTATATCGTAATACTACATAACGTTATACGTTATATCGTAATACTACATAACGTTATACGTTATATCGTAATACTACATAACGTTATACGTTATATCGTTATAGTATATAACGTTATACGTTATATCGTTATGGTACATAACGTTATACGTTATATCGTTATAGTATATAACGTTTTACGTTATATCGTTATAGTACATAACGTTATACGTTATATCGTTATCGTATATAACGTTATACGTTATATCGCTATCGTATATAACGTTATACGTTATATCGTTATAGTATATAACGTTTTACGTTATATCGTTATGGTATATAACGTTATGCGTTATATCGTTATCGTATATAACGTTATACGTTATATCGATATCGTATATAACGTTTTACGTTATATCGTTATAGTATATAACGTTATACGTTATATCGCTATCGTATATAACGTTATCCGTTATATCGTTATCATATATAACGTTATACGTTATATCGTTATAGTACATAACGTTATACGTTATATCGTTATAGTATATAACGTTATACGTTATATGGATATAGCATATAACGTTATACGTTATATCGTAATACTACATAACGTTATACGTTATATCGTAATACTACATAACGTTATACGTTATATCGTAATACTACATAACGTTATACGTTATATCGTAATACTACATAACGTTATACGTTATATCGTTATCGTATATAACGTTATACGTTATATCGTTATAGCATATCACGTTATACGTTATAACGATATAGCTTATAACGTTATACGTTATATCGTTATCGTATATAACGTTTTACGTTATATCGTTATAGTATATAACGTTATACATTATATCCATATAGTATATAACGTTATACGTTATAACGATATAGTTTTTAACGTTATACGTTATATCGTTATCGTATATAACGTTATACGTTATATCGTTATAGTACATAACGTTATACGTTATATCGTTATCGTATATAACGTTATACATTATATCGATATAGTATATAACGTTATACGTTATAACGATATAGTTTATAACGTTATACGTTATATCGTTATCGTATACAACGTTATACGTTATATCGTTATAGTACATAACGTTATACGTTATATCGTTATAGTATATAACGTTATACGTTATATGTTTATAGCATATAACGTTATACGTTATATCGTAATACTACATAACGTTATACGTTATATCGTTATCGTATATAACGTTATACGTTATAGCGTTATAGTATATAACGTTATACGTTATATCGTTACAGTATATAACGTTATACGTTATATCGTTATAGCATATAACGTTATACGTTATATCGATATAGTATATAACGTTATACGTTATATGGATATAGCATATAACGTTATACGTTATAACGATATAGTTTATAACGTTATACGTTATATCGTTATCGTATATAACGTTATACGTTATATCGTTATCGTATATAACGTTTTACGTTATATCGTTATAGTATATAACGTTTTACGTTATACCGTTATGGTATATAATGTTATGCGTTATATCGTTATCGTATATAACGTTATACGTTATATCGTAATACTACATAACGTTATACGTTATATCGTAATACTACATAACGTTATACGTTATATCGTTATAGTATATAACGTTTTACGTTATATCGTTATGGTATATAACGTTATGCGTTATATCGCTATCGTATATAACGTTATACGTTATATCGTTATCGTATATAACGTTATACGTTATATCGATATAGTATATAACGTTATACGTTATATCGATATAGTATATAACGTTATACGTTATATCGTAATACTACATAACGTTATACGTTATATCGTAATACTACATAACGTTATACGTTATATCGTAATACTACATAACGTTATACGTTATATCGTTATCGTATATAACGTTATACGTTATATCGTTACAGTATATAACGTTATACGTTATATCGTTATAGCATATAACGTTATACGTTATATCGATATAGTATATAACGTTATACGTTATATGGATATAGCATATAACGTTATACGTTATAACGATATAGTTTATAACGTTATACGTTATATCGTTATCGTATATAACGTTATACGTTATATCGTTATCGTATATAACGTTTTACGTTATATCGTTATAGTATATAACGTTTTACGTTATATCGTTATGGTATATAACGTTATACGTTATATCGTTATCGTATATAACGTTATACGTTATATCGTTATAGTATATAACGTTATACGTTATAACGATATATTTTATAACGTTATACGTTATATCGTTATCGTATATAACGTTATACGTTATATCGTTATAGTACATAACGTTATACGTTATATCGTTATCGTATATAACGTTGTACGTTATATCGTTATAGTACATAACGTTATACATTATATCGATATAGTATATAACGTTATACGTTATAACGATATAGTTTTTAACGTTATACGTTATATCGTTATCGTATATAACGTTATACGTTATAACGATATAGCTTATAACGTTATACGTTATATCGTTATCGTATATAACGTTATACGTTATATCGTTATAGTACATAACGTTATACGTTATATCGTTATCGTATATAACGTTGTACGTTATATCGTTATAGTACATAACGTTATACATTATATCGATATAGTATATAACGTTATACGTTATAGCGATATAGTTTTTAACGTTATACGTTATATCGTTATCGTATATAACGTTATACGTTATATCGTTATAGTATATAACGTTATACGTTATAACGATATATTTTATAACGTTATACGTTATATCGTTATCGTATATAACGTTATACGTTATATCGTTATAGTACATAACGTTATACGTTATATCGTTATCGTATATAACGTTGTACGTTATATCGTTATAGTACATAACGTTATACATTATATCGATATAGTATATAACGTTATACGTTATAACGATATAGTTTTTAACGTTATACGTTATATCGTTATCGTATATAACGTTATACGTTATAACGATATAGCTTATAACGTTATACGTTATATCGTTATCGTATATAACGTTATACGTTATAACGATATAGCTTATAACGTTATACGTTATATCGTTATCGTATATAACGTTATACGTTATATCGTTATCGTATATAACGTTTTACGTTATATCGTTATAGTATATAACGTTATACGTTATATCGATATAGCATATCACGTTATACGTTATAACGATATAGCTTATAACGTTATACGTTATATCGTTATCGTATATAACGTTATACGTTATATCGTTATAGTACATAACGTTATACGTTATATCGTTATCGTATATAACGTTGTACGTTATATCGTTATAGTACATAACGTTATACATTATATCGATATAGTATATAACGTTATACGTTATAACGATATAGTTTTTAACGTTATACGTTATATCGTTATCGTATATAACGTTATACGTTATATCGTTATAGTACATAACGTTATACGTTATATCGTTATCGTATATAACGTTATACATTATATCGATATAGTATATAACGTTATACGTTATAACGTTATCGTATATAACGTTTTACGTTATATCGTTATAGTATATAACGTTATACGTTATATCGATATAGCATATCACGTTATACGTTATAACGATATAGCTTATAACGTTATACGTTATATCGTTATCGTATATAACGTTTTACGTTATATCGTTATAGTATATAACGTTATACATTATATCGATATAGTATATAACGTTTTACGTTATATCGTTATAGTATATAACGATATGCGTTATATCGTTATCGTATATAACGTTATACGTTATATCGTAATACTACATAACGTTATACGTTATATCGTAATACTACATAACGTTATACGTTATATCGTTATAGTATATAACGTTATACGTTATATCGATATAGTATATAACGTTTTACGTTATATCGTTATAGTATATAACGTTATACGTTATATGGATATAGCATATAACGTTATACGTTATGTCGTAATAATACATAACGTTATACGTTATATCGTAATACTACATAACGTTATACGTTATATCGTTATAGTATATAACGTTATACGTTATATCGTAATACTACATAACGTTATACGTTATATCGTTATAGTATATAACGTTATACGTTATAACGATATAATTTATAACGTTATACGTTATATCGATATAGTATATAACGTTTTACGTTACATCGATATAGTATATAACGTTATACGTTATATGGATATAGCATATAACGTTATACGTTATATCGTATTAATACATATCGTTATACGTTATATCGTAATACTACATAACGTTATACGTTATATCGTAATACTACATAACGTTATACGTTATATCGTTATAGTATATAACGTTATACGTTATAACGATATAATTTATAACGTTATACGTTATATCGATATAGTATATAACGTTTTACGTTACATCGATATAGTATATAACGTTTTACGTTATATGGATATAGCATATAACGTTATACGTTATATCGTAATAATACATAACGTTATACGTTATATCGTAATACTACATAACGTTATACGTTATATCGTTATAGTATATAACGTTATACGTTATATCGTAATACTACATAACGTTATACGTTATATCGTAATACTACATAACGTTATACGTTATATCGTTATAGTATATAACGTTATACGTTATATCGTTATAGTACATAACGTTATACGTTATATCGTTATCGTATATAACGTTATACGTTATATCGTTATAGTACATATCGTTATACGTTATATCGTTATCGTATATAACGTTATACATTATATCGATATAGTATATAACGTTATACGTTATAACGTTATCGTATATAACGTTTTACGTTATATCGTTATAGTATATAACGTTATACGTTATATCGATATAGCATATCACGTTATACGTTATAACGATATAGCTTATAACGTTATACGTTATATCGTTATCGTATATAACGTTTTACGTTATATCGTTATAGTATATAACGTTATACATTATATCGATATAGTATATAACGTTATACGTTATAACGATATAGTTTTTAACGTTATACGTTATATCGTTATCGTATATAACGTTATACGTTATATCGTTATAGTACATAACGTTATACGTTATATCGTTATCGTATATAACGTTATACATTATATCGATATAGTATATAACGTTATCCGTTATAACGATATAGTTTATAACGTTATACGTTATATCGTTATCGAATACAACGTTATACGTTATATCGTTATAGTACATGACGTTATACGTTATATCGTTATCGTATATAACGTTATACGTTATATCGTTGTCGTATATAACGTTTTACGTTATATCGTTATAGTATATAACGTTTTACGTTATATCGTTATGGTATATAACGATATGCGTTATATCGTTATCGTATATAACGTTATACGTTATATCGTAATACTACATAACGTTATACGTTATATCGTAATACTACATAACGTTATACGTTATATCGTTATAGTATATAACGTTATACGTTATATCGATATAGTATATAACGTTTTACGTTATATCGTTATAGTATATAACGTTATACGTTATATGGATATAGCATATAACGTTATACGTTATATCGTAATAATACATAACGTTATACGTTATATCGTAATACTACATAACGTTATACGTTATATCGTAATACTACATAACGTTATATGTTATATCGTTATAGTATATAACGTTATACGTTATAACGATATAGTTTATAACGTTATACGTTATATCGATATAGTATATAACGTTTTACGTTACATCGATATAGTATATAACGTTTTACGTTATATCGATATAGTATATAACGTTATACGTTATATCGTTATCGTATATAACGTTATACGTTATATCGTTATAGTACATAACGTTAAACGTTATATCGTTATCGTATATAACGTTATACGTTATATCGTAATACTACATAACGTTATACGTTATATCGTTATCGTATATAACGTTATACGTTATATCGTTATAGTATATAACGTTATACGTTATATCGTTACAGTATATAACGTTATACTTTATATCGTTATAGCATATAACGTTATACGTTATATCGTAATACTACATAACGTTATACGTTATATCGTAATACTACATAACGTTATACGTTATATCGTTATAGTATATAACGTTATATGTTATATCGATATAGTATATAACGTTTTACGTTATATCGTTATAGTATATAACGTTATACGTTATATGGATATAGCATATAACGTTATACGTTATATCGTAATACTACATAACGTTATACGTTATATCGTAATACTACATAACGTTATACGTTATATCGTAATACTACATAACGTTATACGTTATATCGTAATACTACATAACGTTATACGTTATATCGTTATAGTATATAACGTTATACGTTATATCGTTATGGTACATAACGTTATACGTTATATCGTTATAGTATATAACGTTTTACGTTATATCGTTATGGTATATAACGTTATACGTTATATCGTTATAGTACATAACGTTATACGTTATATCGTTATAGTACATAACGTTATACGTTATATCGTTATCGTATATAACGTTATACGTTATATCGCTATCGTATATAACGTTATACGTTATATCGTTATAGTATATAACGTTTTACGTTATATCGTTATGGTATATAACGTTATGCGTTATATCGTTATCGTATATAACGTTATACGTTATATCGATATCGTATATAACGTTTTACGTTATATCGTTATAGTACATAACGTTATACGTTATATCGCTATCGTATATAACGTTATCCGTTATATCGTTATCATATATAACGTTATACGTTATATCGTTATAGTACATAACGTTATGCGTTATATCGTTATAGTATATAACGTTATACGTTATATGGATATAGCATATAACGTTATACGTTATATCGTAATACTACATAACGTTATACGTTATATCGTAATACTACATAACGTTATACGTTATATCGTAATACTACATAACGTTATACGTTATATCGTAATACTACATAACGTTATACGTTATATCGTAATACTACATAACGTTATACGTTATATCGTTATCGTATATAACGTTATACGTTATATCGTTATAGCATATCACGTTATACGTTATAACGATATAGCTTATAACGTTATACGTTATATCGTTATCGTATATAACGTTTTACGTTATATCGTTATAGTATATAACGTTATACATTATATCCATATAGTATATAACGTTATACGTTATAACGATATAGTTTTTAACGTTATACGTTATATCGTTATCGTATATAACGTTATACGTTATATCGTTATAGTACATAACGTTATACGTTATATCGTTATCGTATATAACGTTATACATTATATCGATATAGTATATAACGTTATACGTTATAACGATATAGTTTATAACGTTATACGTTATATCGTTATCGTATACAACGTTATACGTTATATCGTTATAGTACATAACGTTATACGTTATATCGTTATAGTATATAACGTTATACGTTATATGTTTATAGCATATAACGTTATACGTTATATCGTAATACTACATAACGTTATACGTTATATCGTTATCGTATATAACGTTATACGTTATAGCGTTATAGTATATAACGTTATACGTTATATCGTTACAGTATATAACGTTATACGTTATATCGTTATAGCATATAACGTTATACGTTATATCGATATAGTATATAACGTTATACGTTATATGGATATAGCATATAACGTTATACGTTATAACGATATAGTTTATAACGTTATACGTTATATCGTTATCGTATATAACGTTATACGTTATATCGTTATCGTATATAACGTTTTACGTTATATCGTTATAGTATATAACGTTTTACGTTATATCGTTATGGTATATAATGTTATGCGTTATATCGTTATCGTATATAACGTTATACGTTATATCGTAATACTACATAACGTTATACGTTATATCGTAATACTACATAACGTTATACGTTATATCGTTATAGTATATAACGTTTTACGTTATATCGTTATGGTATATAACGTTATGCGTTATATCGCTATCGTATATAACGTTATACGTTATATCGTTATCGTATATAACGTTATACGTTATATCGTTATAGTATATAACGTTTTACGTTATATCGTTATGGTATATAACGTTATGCGTTATATCGCTATCGTATATAACGTTATACGTTATATCGTTATAGTATATAACGTTTTACGTTATATCGTTATGGTATATAATGTTATGCGTTATATCGTTATCGTATATAACGTTATACGTTATATCGTAATACTACATAACGTTATACGTTATATCGTAATACTACATAACGTTATACGTTATATCGTTATAGTATATAACGTTTTACGTTATATCGTTATGGTATATAACGTTATGCGTTATATCGCTATCGTATATAACGTTATACGTTATATCGTTATCGTATATAACGTTATACGTTATATCGTTATCGTATATAACGTTATACGTTATATCGATATAGTATATAACGTTATACGTTATATCGATATAGTATATAACGTTATACGTTATATCGTAATACTACATAACGTTATACGTTATATCGTAATACTACATAACGTTATACGTTATATCGTAATACTACATAACGTTATACGTTATATCGTTATCGTATATAACGTTATACGTTATATCGTTACAGTATATAACGTTATACGTTATATCGTTATAGCATATAACGTTATACGTTATATCGATATAGTATATAACGTTATACGTTATATGGATATAGCATATAACGTTATACGTTATAACGATATAGTTTATAACGTTATACGTTATATTGTTATCGTATATAACGTTATACGTTATATCGTTATCGTATATAACGTTTTACGTTATATCGTTATAGTATATAACGTTTTACGTTATATCGTTATGGTATATAACGTTATACGTTATATCGTTATCGTATATAACGTTATACGTTATATCGTTATAGTATATAACGTTATACGTTATAACGATATATTTTATAACGTTATACGTTATATCGTTATCGTATATAACGTTATACGTTATATCGTTATAGTACATAACGTTATACGTTATATCGTTATCGTATATAACGTTGTACGTTATATCGTTATAGTACATAACGTTATACATTATATCGATATAGTATATAACGTTATACGTTATAACGATATAGTTTTTAACGTTATACGTTATATCGTTATCGTATATAACGTTATACGTTATAACGATATAGCTTATAACGTTATACGTTATATCGTTATCGTATATAACGTTATACGTTATATCGTTATAGTACATAACGTTATACGTTATATCGTTATCGTATATAACGTTGTACGTTATATCGTTATAGTACATAACGTTATACATTATATCGATATAGTATATAACGTTATACGTTATAGCGATATAGTTTTTAACGTTATACGTTATATCGTTATCGTATATAACGTTATACGTTATATCGATATAGTATATAACGTTATACGTTATAACGATATAGTTTTTAACGTTATACGTTATATCGTTATCGTATATAACGTTATACGTTATATCGTTATAGTACATAACGTTATACGTTATATCGTTATCGTATATAACGTTTTACGTTATATCGTTATAGTATATAACGTTATACGTTATATCGATATAGCATATCACGTTATACGTTATAACGATATAGCTTATAACGTTATACGTTATATCGTTATCGTATATAACGTTATACGTTATATCGTTATAGTACATAACGTTATACGTTATATCGTTATCGTATATAACGTTGTACGTTATATCGTTATAGTACATAACGTTATACATTATATCGATATAGTATATAACGTTATACGTTATAACGATATAGTTTTTAACGTTATACGTTATATCGTTATCGTATATAACGTTATACGTTATATCGTTATAGTACATAACGTTATACGTTATATCGTTATCGTATATAACGTTATACATTATATCGATATAGTATATAACGTTATACGTTATAACGTTATCGTATATAACGTTTTACGTTATATCGTTATAGTATATAACGTTATACGTTATATCGATATAGCATATCACGTTATACGTTATAACGATATAGCTTATAACGTTATACGTTATATCGTTATCGTATATAACGTTTTACGTTATATCGTTATAGTATATAACGTTATACATTATATCGATATAGTATATAACGTTTTACGTTATATCGTTATAGTATATAACGATATGCGTTATATCGTTATCGTATATAACGTTATACGTTATATCGTAATACTACATAACGTTATACGTTATATCGTAATACTACATAACGTTATACGTTATATCGTTATAGTATATAACGTTATACGTTATATCGATATAGTATATAACGTTTTACGTTATATCGTTATAGTATATAACGTTATACGTTATATGGATATAGCATATAACGTTATACGTTATGTCGTAATAATACATAACGTTATACGTTATATCGTAATACTACATAACGTTATACGTTATATCGTTATAGTATATAACGTTATACGTTATATCGTAATACTACATAACGTTATACGTTATATCGTTATAGTATATAACGTTATACGTTATAACGATATAATTTATAACGTTATACGTTATATCGATATAGTATATAACGTTTTACGTTACATCGATATAGTATATAACGTTATACGTTATATGGATATAGCATATAACGTTATACGTTATATCGTATTAATACATAACGTTATACGTTATATCGTAATACTACATAACGTTATACGTTATATCGTAATACTACATAACGTTATACGTTATATCGTTATAGTATATAACGTTATACGTTATAACGATATAATTTATAACGTTATACGTTATATCGATATAGTATATAACGTTTTACGTTACATCGATATAGTATATAACGTTTTACGTTATATGGATATAGCATATAACGTTATACGTTATATCGTAATAATACATAACGTTATACGTTATATCGTAATACTACATAACGTTATACGTTATATCGTTATAGTATATAACGTTATACGTTATATCGTAATACTACATAACGTTATACGTTATATCGTAATACTACATAACGTTATACGTTATATCGTTATAGTATATAACGTTATACGTTATATCGATATAGTATATAACGTTTTACGTTATATCGTTATAGTATATAACGTTATACGTTATATGGATATAGCATATAACGTTATACGTTATATCGTAATAATACATAACGTTATACGTTATATCGTAATACTACATAACGTTATACGTTATATCGTAATACTACATAACGTTATACGTTATATCGTTATAGTATATAACGTTATACGTTATAACGATATAATTTATAACGTTATACGTTATATCGATATAGTATATAACGTTTTACGTTACATCGATATAGTATATAACGTTTTACGTTATATCGATATAGTATATAACGTTATACGTTATATCGTTATCGTATATAACGTTATACGTTATATCGTTATAGTACATAACGTTAAACGTTATATCGTTATCGTATATAACGTTATACGTTATATCGTAATACTACATAACGTTATACGTTATATCGTTATCGTATATAACGTTATACGTTATATCGTTATAGTATATAACGTTATACGTTATATCGTTACAGTATATAACGTTATACTTTATATCGTTATAGCATATAACGTTATACGTTATATCGTAATACTACATAACGTTATACGTTATATCGTAATACTACATAACGTTATACGTTATATCGTTATAGTATATAACGTTATATGTTATATCGATATAGCATATAACGTTTTACGTTATATCGTTATAGTATATAACGTTATACGTTATATCGTTATGGTATATAACGTTATGCGTTATATCGCTATCGTATATAACGTTATACGTTATATCGTTATCGTATATAACGTTTTACGTTATATCGTTATAGTACATAACGTTATACGTTATATCGTTATCGTATATAACGTTATACGTTATATCGATATCGTATATAACGTTTTACGTTATATCGTTATAGTATATAACGTTATACGTTATAACGATATAGTTTATAACGCTATACGTTATATCGTTATCGTATATAACGTTTTACGTTATATCGTTATAGTATATAACGTTATACGTTATATCGATATAGTATATAACGTTTTACGTTATATCGTTATAGTATATAACGTTATACGTCATATGGATATAGCATATAACGTTATACGTTATATCGTAATACTACATAACGTTATACGTTATATCGTAATACTACATAACGTTATACGTTATATCGTTATCGTATATAACGTTATACGTTACATCGTTATAGTATATAACGTTATACGTTATATCGCTGTCGTATATAACGTTATACGTTATATCGTTATCGTATATAACGTTATTCGTTATAACGATATAGTTTATAACGTTATACGTTATATCGTTATCGTATATAACGTTATACGTTATATCGTTATCGTATATAACGTTTTACGTTATATCGTTATAGCATATTACGTTATGCGTTATATCGTTACCGTATATAACGTTATACGTTATATCGTAATACTACATAACGTTATACGTTATCTCGTAATACTACATAACGTTATACGTTATATCGTTATAGTATATAACGTTATACGTTATAACGATATAGTTTATAACGTTATACGTTATATCGTTATAGTATATAACGTTATACGTTATAACGATATAGCTTATAACGTTATACGTTATATCGTTATCGTATATAACGTTATACGTTATATCGTTATAGTACATAACGTTATACGTTATATCGTTATCGTATATAACGTTTTACGTTATATCGTTATAGTACATAACGTTGTACGTTATATCGTTATCGTATATAACGTTATACGTTATATCGATATCGTATATAACGTTTTACGTTATATCGTTATAGTACATAACGTTATACGTTATATCGTTATAGTACATAACGTTATACGTTATATCGTTATCGTATATAACGTTATACGTTATATCGCTATCGTATATAACGTTATCCGTTATATCGTTATAGTATATAACGTTATACGTTATATCGATATAGTATATAACGTTATACGTTATATCGATATAGTATATAACGTTTTACGTTATATCGTTATAGTATATAACGTTATACGTTATATGGATATAGCATATAACGTTATACGTTATATCGTAATACTACATAACGTTATACGTTATATCGTAATACTACATAACGTTATACGTTATATCGTAATACTACATAACGTTATACGTTATATCGTAATACTACATAACGTTATACGTTATATCGTAATACTACATAACGTTATACGTTATATCGTTATCGTATATAACGTTATACGTTATATCGTTATAGTATATAACGTTATACGTTATAACGATATAGTTTATAACGTTATACGTTATATCGTTATCGTATATAACGTTTTACGTTATATCGTTATAGTATATAACGTTATACGTTATATCGATATAGCATATCACGTTATACGTTATAACGATATATCTTATAATGTTATACGTTATATCGTTATCGTATATAACGTTGTACGTTATATCGTTATAGTACATAACGTTATACGTTATATCGATATAGCATATCACGTTATACGTTATAACGATATATCTTATAATGTTATACGTTATATCGTTATCGTATATAACGTTATACGTTATATCGTAATACTACATAACGTTATACGTTA
This sequence comes from Bombus terrestris, assembly GCF_910591885.1. Lineage (NCBI taxonomy): Eukaryota > Metazoa > Arthropoda > Insecta > Hymenoptera > Apidae > Bombus > Bombus terrestris. Next base: position 20,922,207 of record NC_063274.1, on the reverse strand, counting down.
TATCGTAATACTACATAACGTTATACGTTATATCGTAATACTACATAACGTTATACGTTATATCGTAATACTACATAACGTTATACGTTATATCGTAATACTACATAACGTTATACGTTATATCGTAATACTACATAACGTTATACGTTATATCGTTATCGTATATAACGTTATACGTTATATCGTTATCGTATATAACGTTATGCGTTATATCGTTATCGTATATAACGTTATGCGTTATATCGTTATCGTATATAACGTTATGCGTTATATCGTTATAGTATATAACGTTATACGTTATATCGTTATAGTACATAACGTTATACGTTATATCGTTATCGTATATAACGTTATACGTTATATCGCTATCGTATATAACGTTATACGTTATATCGTTATCGTATATAACGTTATACGTTATATCGATATAGCATATCACGTTATACGTTATAACGATATAGCTTATAACGTTATACGTTATATCGCTATCGTATATAACGTTATACGTTATATCGTTATCGTATATAACGTTATACGTTATAACGATATAGTACATAACATTATACGTTATATCGTTATCGTATATAACGTTATACATTATATCGATATAGTATATAACGTTATACGTTATATCGATATAGTATATAACGTTATACGTTATAACGATATAGTTTATAACGTTATACGTTATATCGATATAGTATATGTCGAATTGTCGTTTGGAATTCGAGCGCGAGACGATTCTTCGTTAGCATTTGCCATCATGATGTCCAATAAAGGTTGTATTTACATAAAATTATATTTCTTTACAAAGTTTGATAAATAATTAGTTTATCGGTTAACTAAGATAACAAACAATAAGTAAACAAATGCTTTAAATAATATTCTTGGGTTCTGTAACGAATCCGCGGTCAACGGGAAACATTCTGTACGTTTTAATATATTTTTGATAGCACACTGACACGTTCACTCTGGCACAGGGTTTCTCTAAGACTGACTCCAAGACGATGACAGTAAACTCTCCAAGGAGATTGCAAAATAAAAGACTGATACAGTTACATATATCAAATACATATCGATCGGGAATATCAACAAATTCCCAAGCGCCGTAACTAGGCAGTTCCACATAAACCAGCATTGCACCTGATCAAGACTTGATTGTTTATACAGCGTATCCCTTAACACTGGAACCTCCTTTGTAAAACATTTCGTGCATCCCGTGACCGTGGCTAAGATCAGCGACCAGTTATGTCACCCCGAGCCCAAGTATTGAGAAATCTTCCAAAAGAAAGGCTCGATGTCTCTGCATCTCCGACATATATAACGTTTTACGTTATATCGTTATAGTACATAACGTTATACGTTATATCGTTATCGTATATAACGTTATACGTTAAATCGATATAGTATATAACGTTTTACGTTACATCGATATAGTATATAACGTTTTACGCTATATCGATATAGTATATAACGGTATACCTTATAACGATATAGTATATAACGTTAAACGTTATATCGTTATCGTATTTAACGTTTTACGTTATATCGATATAGTATATAACGTTATACGTTATATCGTTATCGTATATAACGTTATACGTTATATCGTTATAGTACATAACGTTATACGCTATATCGATATAGCATATCACGTTATACGTTATAACGATATAGTTTATAACGTTATACGTTATATCGTTATCGTATATAACGTTATGCGTTATATCGTTATCGTATATAACGTTATGCGTTATATCGTTATCGTATATAACGTTATACGTTATATCGTAATACTACATAACGTTATACGTTATATCGTAATACTACATAACGTTATACGTTATATCGTTATCGTATATAACGTTATATGTTATATCGATATAGTATATAACGTTTTACGTTACATCGATATAGTATATAACGTTTTACGCTATATCGATATAGTATATAACGTTATACGTTATATCGTTATCGTATATAACGTTATGCGTTATATCGTTATCGTATATAACGTTATGCGTTATATCGTTATCGTATATAACGTTATGCGTTATATCGTTATAGTATATAACGTTATACGTTATATCGTTATAGTACATAACGTTATACGTTATATCGTTATCGTATATAACGTTATACGTTATATCGCTATCGTATATAACGTTATACGTTATATCGTTATCGTATATAACGTTATACGTTATATCGATATAGCATATCACGTTATACGTTATAACGATATAGCTTATAACGTTATACGTTATATCGCTATCGTATATAACGTTATACGTTATATCGTTATCGTATATAACGTTATACGTTATAACGATATAGTTTATAACGTTATACGTTATATCGTTATCGTATATAACGTTATACGTTATATCGTTATCGTATATAACGTTTTACGTTATATCGTTATAGCATATAACGTTATGCGTTATATCGTTATCGTATATAACGTTATACGTTATATCGTAATACTACATAACGTTATACATTATCTCGTAATACTACATAACGTTATACGTTATATCGTTATAGTATATAACGCTATACGTTATAACGATATAGTTTATAACGTTATACGTTATATCGTTATCGTATATAACGTTATACGTTATATCGTTATAGTACATAACGTTATACGTTATATCGTTATCGTATATAACGTTTTACGTTATATCGTTATAGTACATAACGTTATACGTTATATCGTTATCGTATATAACGTTATACGTTATATCGATATCGTATATAACGTTTTACGTTATATCGTTATAGTATATAACGTTATACGTTATATCGTTATAGTACATAACGTTATACGTTATATCGTTATCGTATATAAAGTTATACGTTATATCGCTATCGTATATAACGTTATACGTTATATCGATATAGTATATAACGTTATACGTTATAACGATATAGTTTTTAACGTTATACGTTATATCGATATAGTATATAACGTTATACGTTATATCGATATATTATATAACGTTTTACGTTATATCGTTATAGTATATAACGTTATACGTTATATCGTAATACTACATAACGTTATACGTTATATCGTTATCGTATATAACGTTTTACGTTATATCATTATAGTACATAACGTTATACGTTATATCGTTATCGTATATAACGTTTTACGTTATATCGTTATAGTACATAACGTTATACGTTATATCGTTATCGTATATAACGTTATACGTTATATCGATATCGTATATAACGTTTTACGTTATATCGTTATAGTATATAACGTTATACGTTATAACGATATAGTTTATAACGCTATACGTTATATCGTTATCGTATATAACGTTTTACGTTATATCGTTATAGTATATAACGTTATACGTTATATCGATATAGTATATAACGTTTTACGTTATATCGTTATAGTATATAACGTTATACGTCATATGGATATAGCATATAACGTTATACGTTATATCGTAATACTACATAACGTTATACGTTATATCGTAATACTACATAACGTTATACGTTATATCGTTATCGTATATAACGTTATACGTTACATCGTTATAGTATATAACGTTATACGTTATATCGCTGTCGTATATAACGTTATACGTTATATCGTTATCGTATATAACGTTATTCGTTATAACGATATAGTTTATAACGTTATACGTTATATCGTTATCGTATATAACGTTATACGTTATATCGTTATCGTATATAACGTTTTACGTTATATCGTTATAGCATATTACGTTATGCGTTATATCGTTACCGTATATAACGTTATACGTTATATCGTAATACTACATAACGTTATACGTTATCTCGTAATACTACATAACGTTATACGTTATATCGTTATAGTATATAACGTTATACGTTATAACGATATAGTTTATAACGTTATACGTTATATCGTTATAGTATATAACGTTATACGTTATAACGATATAGCTTATAACGTTATACGTTATATCGTTATCGTATATAACGTTATACGTTATATCGTTATAGTACATAACGTTATACGTTATATCGTTATCGTATATAACGTTTAACGTTATATCGTTATAGTACATAACGTTGTACGTTATATCGTTATCGTATATAACGTTATACGTTATATCGATATCGTATATAACGTTTTACGTTATATCGTTATAGTACATAACGTTATACGTTATATCGTTATAGTACATAACGTTATACGTTATATCGTTATCGTATATAACGTTATACGTTATATCGCTATCGTATATAACGTTATCCGTTATATCGTTATAGTATATAACGTTATACGTTATATCGATATAGTATATAACGTTATACGTTATATCGATATAGTATATAACGTTTTACGTTATATCGTTATAGTATATAACGTTATACGTTATATGGATATAGCATATAACGTTATACGTTATATCGTAATACTACATAACGTTATACGTTATATCGTAATACTACATAACGTTATACGTTATATCGTAATACTACATAACGTTATACGTTATATCGTAATACTACATAACGTTATACGTTATATCGTAATACTACATAACGTTATACGTTATATCGTTATCGTATATAACGTTATACGTTATATCGTTATAGTATATAACGTTATACGTTATAACGATATAGTTTATAACGTTATACGTTATATCGTTATCGTATATAACGTTTTACGTTATATCGTTATAGTATATAACGTTATACGTTATATCGATATAGCATATCACGTTATACGTTATAACGATATATCTTATAATGTTATACGTTATATCGTTATCGTATATAACGTTGTACGTTATATCGTTATAGTACATAACGTTATACGTTATATCGATATAGCATATCACGTTATACGTTATAACGATATATCTTATAATGTTATACGTTATATCGTTATCGTATATAACGTTATACGTTATATCGTAATACTACATAACGTTATACGTTATATCGTAATACTACATAACGTTATACGTTATATCGTAATACTACATAACGTTATACGTTATATCGTAATACTACATAACGTTATACGTTATATCGTAATACTACATAACGTTATACGTTATATCGTTATCGTATATAACGTTATACGTTATATCGTTATAGTATATAACGTTATACGTTATAACGATATAGTTTATAACGTTATACGTTATATCGTTATCGTATATAACGTTATTCGTTATAACGATATAGTTTATAACGTTATACGTTATATCGTTATCGTATATAACGTTATACGTTATATCGTTATCGTATATAACGTTATACGTTATATCGTTATAGTACATAACGTTATACGTTATATCGTTATCGTATATAACGTTTTACGTTATATCGTTATAGTACATAACGTTATACGTTATATCGTTATCGTATATAACGTTATACGTTATATCGATATCGTATATAACGTTTTACGTTATATCGTTATAGTATATAACGTTATACGTTATATCGATATAGTATATAACGTTATACGTTATATCGATATAGTATATAACGTTTTACGTTATATCGTTATAGTATATAACGTTATACGTTATATGGATATAGCATATAACGTTATACGTTATATCGTAATACTACATAACGTTATACGTTATATCGTAATACTACATAACGTTATACGTTATATCGTAATACTACATAACGTTATACGTTATATCGTAATACTACATAACGTTATACGTTATATCGTAATACTACATAACGTTATACGTTATATCGTTATCGTATATAACGTTATACGTTATATCGTTATAGTATATAACGTTATACGTTATAACGATATAGTTTATAACGTTATACGTTATATCGTTATCGTATATAACGTTTTACGTTATATCGTTATAGTATATAACGTTATACGTTATATCGATATAGCATATCACGTTATACGTTATAACGATATAGCTTATAACGTTATACGTTATATCGCTATCGTATATAACGTTATACGTTATATCGTTATCGTATATAACGTTATACGTTATAACGATATAGTTTATAACGTTATACGTTATATCGTTATCGTATATAACGTTATACGTTATATCGTTATCGTATATAACGTTTTACGTTATATCGTTATAGTACATAACGTTATACGTTATATCGTTATCGTATATAACGTTATACGTTATATCGTAATACTACATAATGTTATACGTTATCTCGTAATACTACATAACGTTATACGTTATATCGTTATAGTATATAACGTTATACGTTATAACGATATAGTTTATAACGTTATCCGTTATATCGTTATCGTATATAACGTTATACGTTATATGGATATAGCATATAACGTTTTACGTTATATCGTTATAGTATATAACGTTATACGTTATATGGATATAGCATATAACGTTATACGTTATATCGTAATACTACATAACTTTATACGTTATATCGTAATACTACATAACGTTATACGTTATATCGTAATACTACATAACGTTATACGTTATATCGTAATACTACATAACGTTATACGTCATATCGTAATACTACATAACGTTATACGTTATATCGTTATCGTATATAACGTTATACGTTATATCGTTATAGTATATAACGTTATACGTTATAACGATATAGTTTATAACGTTATACGTTATATCGTTATCGTATATAACGTTTTACGTTATATCGTTATAGTATATAACGTTATACGTTATATCGATATAGCATATCACGTTATACGTTATAACGATATAGTTTATAACGTTGTACGTTATATCGTTATCGTATATAACGTTGTACGTTATATCGTTATAGTACATAACGTTATACGTTATATCGATATAGCATATCACGTTATACGTTATAACGATATATCTTATAATGTTATACGTTATATCGTTATCGTATATAACGTTATTAGTTATATCGTAATACTACATAACGTTATACGTTATATCGTAATACTACATAACGTTATACGTTATATCGTAATACTACATAACGTTATACGTTATATCGTTATCGTATATAACGTTATACGTTATATCGTTATAGTATATAACGTTATACGTTATAACGATATAGTTTATAACGTTATACGTTATATCGTTATCGTATATAACGTTTTACGTTATATCGTTATAGTATATAACGTTATACGTTATATCGATATAGCATATCACGTTATACGTTATAACGATATAGCTTATAACGTTATACGTTATATCGCTATCGTATATAACGTTATACGTTATATCGTTATCGTATATAACGTTATACGTTATAACGATATAGTTTATAACGTTATACGTTATATCGTTATCGTATATAACGTTATACGTTATATCGTTATCGTATATAACGTTTTACGTTATATCGTTATAGTACATAACGTTATACGTTATATCGTTATCGTATATAACGTTATACGTTATATCGTAATACTACATAATGTTATACGTTATCTCGTAATACTACATAACGTTATACGTTATATCGTTATAGTATATAACGTTATACGTTATAACGATATAGTTTATAACGTTATCCGTTATATCGTTATCGTATATAACGTTATACGTTATATGGATATAGCATATAACGTTTTACGTTATATCGTTATAGTATATAACGTTATACGTTATATGGATATAGCATATAACGTTATACGTTATATCGTAATACTACATAACTTTATACGTTATATCGTAATACTACATAACGTTATACGTTATATCGTAATACTACATAACGTTATACGTTATATCGTAATACTACATAACGTTATACGTTATATCGTAATACTACATAACGTTATACGTTATATCGTAATACTACATAACGTTATACGTTATATCGTAATACTACATAACGTTATACGTTATATCGTAATACTACATAACGTTATACGTTATATCGTTATCGTATATAACGTTATACGTTATATCGTTATAGTATATAACGTTATACGTTATAACGATATAGTTTATAACGTTATACGTTATATCGTTATCGTATATAACGTTTTACGTTATATCGTTATAGTATATAACGTTATACGTTATATCGATATAGCATATCACGTTATACGTTATAACGATATAGCTTATAACGTTATACGTTATATCGCTATCGTATATAACGTTATACGTTATATCGTTATCGTATATAACGTTATACGTTATAACGATATAGTTTATAACGTTATACGTTATATCGTTATCGTATATAACGTTATACGTTATATCGTTATCGTATATAACGTTTTACGTTATATCGTTATAGTACATAACGTTATACGTTATATCGTTATCGTATATAACGTTATACGTTATATCGTTATAGTATATAACGTTATACGTTATAACGATATAGTTTATAACGTTATACGTTATATCGTTATCGTATATAACGTTTTACGTTATATCGTTATAGTATATAGCGTTATACGTTATATCGATATAGCATATCACGTTATACGTTATAACGATATAGTTTATAACGTTATCCGTTATATCGTTATCGTATATAACGTTATACGTTATATGGATATAGCATATAACGTTTTACGTTATATCGTTATAGTATATAACGTTATACGTTATATGGATATAGCATATAACGTTATACGTTATATCGTAATACTACATAACTTTATACGTTATATCGTAATACTACATAACGTTATACGTTATATCGTAATACTACATAACGTTATACGTTATATCGTAATACTACATAACGTTATACGTCATATCGTAATACTACATAACGTTATACGTTATATCGTTATCGTATATAACGTTATACGTTATATCGTTATAGTATATAACGTTATACGTTATAACGATATAGTTTATAACGTTATACGTTATATCGTTATCGTATATAACGTTTTACGTTATATCGTTATAGTATATAGCGTTATACGTTATATCGATATAGCATATCACGTTATACGTTATAACGATATAGTTTATAACGTTGTACGTTATATCGTTATCGTATATAACGTTGTACGTTATATCGTTATAGTACATAACGTTATACGTTATATCGATATAGCATATCACGTTATACGTTATAACGATATATCTTATAATGTTATACGTTATATCGTTATCGTATATAACGTTATTAGTTATATCGTAATACTACATAACGTTATACGTTATATCGTAATACTACATAACGTTATACGTTATATCGTAATACTACATAACGTTATACGTTATATCGTTATCGTATATAACGTTATACGTTATATCGTTATAGTATATAACGTTATACGTTATAACGATATAGTTTATAACGTTATACGTTATATCGTTATCGTATATAACGTTTTACGTTATATCGTTATAGTATATAACGTTATACGTTATATCGATATAGCATATCACGTTATACGTTATAACGATATAGCTTATAACGTTATACGTTATATCGCTATCGTATATAACGTTATACGTTATATCGTTATCGTATATAACGTTATACGTTATAACGATATAGTTTATAACGTTATACGTTATATCGTTATCGTATATAACGTTATACGTTATATCGTTATCGTATATAACGTTTTACGTTATATCGTTATAGTACATAACGTTATACGTTATATCGTTATCGTATATAACGTTATACGTTATATCGTAATACTACATAATGTTATACGTTATCTCGTAATACTACATAACGTTATACGTTATATCGTTATAGTATATAACGTTATACGTTATAACGATATAGTTTATAACGTTATCCGTTATATCGTTATCGTATATAACGTTATACGTTATATGGATATAGCATATAACGTTTTACGTTATATCGTTATAGTATATAACGTTATACGTTATATGGATATAGCATATAACGTTATACGTTATATCGTAATACTACATAACTTTATACGTTATATCGTAATACTACATAACGTTATACGTTATATCGTAATACTACATAACGTTATACGTTATATCGTAATACTACATAACGTTATACGTCATATCGTAATACTACATAACGTTATACGTTATATCGTTATCGTATATAACGTTATACGTTATATCGTTATAGTATATAACGTTATACGTTATAACGATATAGTTTATAACGTTATACGTTATATCGTTATCGTATATAACGTTTTACGTTATATCGTTATAGTATATAACGTTATACGTTATATCGATATAGCATATCACGTTATACGTTATAACGATATAGTTTATAACGTTGTACGTTATATCGTTATCGTATATAACGTTTTACGTTATATCGTTATAGTATATGACGTTATACGTCATATGGATATAGCATATAACGTTATACGTTATATCGTAATACTACATAACGTTATACGTTATATCGTAATACTACATAACGTTATACGTTATATCGTTATCGTATATAACGTTATACGTTACATCGTTATAGTATATAACGTTATACGTTATATCGCTATCGTATATAACGTTATACGTTATATCGTTATCGTATATAACGTTTTACGTTATATCGATATAGTATATAACGTTATACGTTATATCGATATAGTATATATCGTTATACGTTATATCGATATAGTATATAACGTTATACGTTATATCGATTTAGTATATAACGTTTTACGCTATATCGTTATAGTATATAACGTTATACGTTATATGGATATAGCATATAACGTTATACGTTAAATCGTTATCGTATATAACGTTATACGTTATATCGCTATCGTATATAACGTTATCCGTTATATCGTTATCGTATATAACGTTATACGTTATATCGATATAGTATATAACGTTATACGTTATATCGATATAGTATATAACGTTTTACGTTATATCGTTATAGTACATAACGTTATACGTTATAACGATATAGTTTATAACATTATACGTTATATCGTTATAGTACATAACGTTATACGTTATATCGTTATCGTATATAACGTTATACCTTATATCGATATAGTATATAACGTTATACATTATATCGTGATACTACATAACGTTATACGTTATATCGTAATACTACATAACGTTATACGTTATATCGTAATACTACATAACGTTATACGTTATATCGCTATCGTATATAACGTTATACGTTATATCGTTATCGTATATAACGTTATGCGTTATATCGTTATCGTATATAACGTTATACGTTATATCGTAATACTACATAACGTTATACGTTATATCGTTATAGTATATAACGTTTTACGTTATATCGTTATAGTATATAACGTTTTACGTTATATCGTTATAGTATATAACGTTATACGTTATATGGATATACCATATAACGTTATACGTTATATCGTAATACTACATAACGTTATACGTTATATCGTAATACTACATAACGTTATACGTTATATCGTAATACTACATAACGTTATACGTTATATCGTAATACTACATAACGTTATACGTTATATCGCTATCGTATATAACGTTATACGTTATATCGTTATCGTATATAACGTTATGCGTTATATCGTTATCGTATATAACGTTATACGTTATATCGTAATACTACATAACGTTATACGTTATATCGTAATACTACATAACGTTATACGTTATATCGTAATACTACATAACGTTATACGTTATATCGCTATCGTATATAACGTTATACGTTATATCGTTATCGTATATAACGTTATGCGTTATATCGTTATCGTATATAACGTTATACGTTATATCGTAATACTACATAACGTTATACGTTATATCGTTATAGTACATAACGTTATACGTTATATCGTTATCGTATATAACGTTTTACGTTATATCGTTATCGTATATAACGTTTTACGTTATATCGTTATAGTACATAACGTTATACGTTATATCGTTATCGTATATAACGTTATACGTTATATCGATATCGTATATAACGTTTTACGTTATATCGTTATAGTATATAACGTTATACGTTATATCGTTATAGTACATAACGTTATACGTTATATCGTTATCGTATATAACGTTATACGTTATATCGTTATAGTATATAACGTTATACATTATATCGATATAGTATATAATGTTTTACGTTATATCGTTATAGTATATAACGATATGCGTTATATCGTTATCGTATATAACGTTATACGTTATATCGTAATACTACATAACGTTATACGTTATATCGTAATACTACATAACGTTATACGTTATATCGTTATAGTATATAACGTTATACGTTATATCAATATAGTATATAACGTTTTACGTTATATCGTTATAGTATATAACGTTATACGTTATATGGATATAGCATATAACGTTATACGTTATGTCGTAATAATACATAACGTTATACGTTATATCGTAATACTACATAACGTTATACGTTATATCGTTATAGTATATAACGTTATACGTTATATCGTAATACTACATAACGTTATACGTTATATCGTTATAGTATATAACGTTATACGTTATAACGATATAATTTATAACGTTATACGTTATATCGATATAGTATATAACGTTTTACGTTACATCGATATAGTATATAACGTTATACGTTATATGGATATAGCATATAGCGTTATACGTTATATCGTATTAATACATAACGTTATACGTTATATCGTAATACTACATAACGTTATACGTTATATCGTAATACTACATAACGTTATACGTTATATCGTTATAGTATATAACGTTATACGTTATAACGATATAATTTATAACGTTATACGTTATATCGATATAGTATATAACGTTTTACGTTACATCGATATAGTATATAACGTTTTACGTTATATGGATATAGCATATAACGTTATACGTTATATCGTAATAATACATAACGTTATACGTTATATCGTAATACTACATAACGTTATACGTTATATCGTTATAGTATATAACGTTATACGTTATATCGTAATACTACATAACGTTATACGTTATATCGTAATACTACATAACGTTATACGTTATATCGTTATAGTATATAACGTTATACGTTATATCGATATAGTATATAACGTTTTACGTTATATCGTTATAGTATATAACGGTATACGTTATATGGATATAGCATATAACGTTATACGTTATATCGTAATAATACATAACGTTATACGTTATATCGTAATACTACATAACGTTATACGTTATATCGTAATACTACATAACGTTATACGTTATATCGTTATAGTATATAACGTTATACGTTATAACGATATAATTTATAACGTTATACGTTATATCGATATAGTATATAACGTTTTACGTTACATCGATATAGTATATAACGTTTTACGTTATATCGATATAGTATATAGCGTTATACGTTATATCGTTATCGTATATAACGTTATACGTTATATCGTTATAGTACATAACGTTAAACGTTATATCGTTATCGTATATAACGTTATACGTTATATCGTTACAGTATATAACGTTATACTTTATATCGTTATAGCATATAACGTTATACGTTATATCGTAATACTACATAACGTTATACGTTATATCGTAATACTACATAACGTTATACGTTATATCGTTATAGTATATAACGTTATATGTTATATCGATATAGCATATAACGTTTTACGTTATATCGTTATAGTATATAACGTTATACGTTATATCGTTATGGTATATAACGTTATGCGTTATATCGCTATCGTATATAACGTTATACGTTATATCGTTATCGTATATAACGTTTTACGTTATATCGTTATAGTACATAACGTTATACGTTATATCGTTATCGTATATAACGTTATACGTTATATCGATATCGTATATAACGTTTTACGTTATATCGTTATAGTATATAACGTTATACGTTATAACGATATAGTTTATAACGCTATACGTTATATCGTTATCGTATATAACGTTTTACGTTATATCGTTATAGTATATAACGTTATACGTTATATCGATATAGTATATAACGTTTTACGTTATATCGTTATAGTATATAACGTTATACGTCATATGGATATAGCATATAACGTTATACGTTATATCGTAATACTACATAACGTTATACGTTATATCGTAATACTACATAACGTTATACGTTATATCGTTATCGTATATAACGTTATACGTTACATCGTTATAGTATATAACGTTATACGTTATATCGCTGTCGTATATAACGTTATACGTTATATCGTTATCGTATATAACGTTATTCGTTATAACGATATAGTTTATAACGTTATACGTTATATCGTTATCGTATATAACGTTATACGTTATATCGTTATCGTATATAACGTTTTACGTTATATCGTTATAGCATATTACGTTATGCGTTATATCGTTACCGTATATAACGTTATACGTTATATCGTAATACTACATAACGTTATACGTTATCTCGTAATACTACATAACGTTATACGTTATATCGTTATAGTATATAACGTTATACGTTATAACGATATAGTTTATAACGTTATACGTTATATCGTTATAGTATATAACGTTATACGTTATAACGATATAGCTTATAACGTTATACGTTATATCGTTATCGTATATAACGTTATACGTTATATCGTTATAGTACATAACGTTATACGTTATATCGTTATCGTATATAACGTTTTACGTTATATCGTTATAGTACATAACGTTGTACGTTATATCGTTATCGTATATAACGTTATACGTTATATCGATATCGTATATAACGTTTTACGTTATATCGTAATACTACATAACGTTATACGTTATCTCGTAATACTACATAACGTTATACGTTATATCGTTATAGTATATAACGTTATACGTTATAACGATATAGTTTATAACGTTATACGTTATATCGTTATAGTATATAACGTTATACGTTATAACGATATAGCTTATAACGTTATACGTTATATCGTTATCGTATATAACGTTATACGTTATATCGTTATAGTACATAACGTTATACGTTATATCGTTATCGTATATAACGTTTTACGTTATATCGTTATAGTACATAACGTTGTACGTTATATCGTTATCGTATATAACGTTATACGTTATATCGATATCGTATATAACGTTTTACGTTATATCGTTATAGTACATAACGTTATACGTTATATCGTTATAGTACATAACGATATACGTTATATCGATATAGTATATAACGTTATACGTTATATCGTTATCGTATATAACGTTATACGTTATATCGTTATAGTACATAACGTTATACGCTATATCGATATAGCATATCACGTTATACGTTATAACGATATAGTTTATAACGTTATACGTTATATCGTTATCGTATATAACGTTATGCGTTATATCGTTATCGTATATAACGTTATGCGTTATATCGTTATCGTATATAACGTTATACGTTATATCGTAATACTACATAACGTTATACGTTATATCGTAATACTACATAACGTTATACGTTATATCGTTATAGTATCTAACGTTATATGTTATATCGATATAGTATATAACGTTTTACGTTATATCGTTATAGTATATAACGTTATACGTTATATGGATATAGCATATAACGTTATACATTATATCGTGATACTACATAACGTTATAAGTTATATCGTAATACTACATAACGTTATACGTTATATCGTAATACTACATAACGTTATACGTTTATATCGTTATAGTACATAACGTTATACGTTATATCGTTATCGTATATAACGTTATACGTTAAATCGATATAGTATATAACGTTTTACGTTACATCGATATAGTATATAACGTTTTACGCTATATCGATATAGTATATAACGTTATACGTTATATCGTTATCGTATATAACGTTATGCGTTATATCGTTATCGTATATAACGTTATGCGTTATATCGTTATCGTATATAACGTTATGCGTTATATCGTTATAGTATATAACGTTATACGTTATATCGTTATAGTACATAACGTTATACGTTATATCGTTATCGTATATAACGTTATACGTTATATCGCTATCGTATATAACGTTATACGTTATATCGTTATCGTATATAACGTTATACGTTATATCGATATAGCATATCACGTTATACGTTATAACGATATAGCTTATAACGTTATACGTTATATCGCTATCGTATATAACGTTATACGTTATATCGTTATCGTATATAACGTTATACGTTATAACGATATAGTTTATAACGTTATACGTTATATCGTTATCGTATATAACGTTATACGTTATATCGTTATCGTATATAACGTTTTACGTTATATCGTTATAGCATATAACGTTATGCGTTATATCGTTATCGTATATAACGTTATACGTTATATCGTAATACTACATAACGTTATACGTTATCTCGTAATACTACATAACGTTATACGTTATATCGTTATAGTATATAACGCTATACGTTATAACGATATAGTTTATAACGTTATACGTTATATCGTTATCGTATATAACGTTATACGTTATATCGTTATAGTACATAACGTTATACGTTATATCGTTATCGTATATAACGTTTTACGTTATATCGTTATAGTACATAACGTTATACGTTATATCGTTATTGTATATAACGTTATACGTTATATCGATATCGTATATAACGTTTTACGTTATATCGTTATAGTATATAACGTTATACGTTATATCGTTATAGTACATAACGTTATACGTTATATCGTTATCGTATATAAAGTTATACGTTATATCGCTATCGTATATAACGTTATACGTTATATCGATATAGTATATAACGTTATACGTTATAACGATATAGTTTTTAACGTTATACGTTATATCGATATAGTATATAACGTTATACGTTATATCGATATATTATATAACGTTTTACGTTATATCGTTATAGTATATAACGTTATACGTTATATCGTAATACTACATAACGTTATACGTTATATCGTTATCGTATATAACGTTTTACGTTATATCATTATAGTACATAACGTTATACGTTATATCGTTATCGTATATAACGTTTTACGTTATATCGTTATAGTACATAACGTTATACGTTATATCGTTATCGTATATAACGTTATACGTTATATCGATATCGTATATAACGTTTTACGTTATATCGTTATAGTATATAACGTTATACGTTATAACGATATAGTTTATAACGCTATACGTTATATCGTTATCGTATATAACGTTTTACGTTATATCGTTATAGTATATAACGTTATACGTTATATCGATATAGTATATAACGTTTTACGTTATATCGTTATAGTATATAACGTTATACGTCATATGGATATAGCATATAACGTTATACGTTATATCGTAATACTACATAACGTTATACGTTATATCGTAATACTACATAACGTTATACGTTATATCGTTATCGTATATAACGTTATACGTTACATCGTTATAGTATATAACGTTATACGTTATATCGCTGTCGTATATAACGTTATACGTTATATCGTTATCGTATATAACGTTATTCGTTATAACGATATAGCTTATAACGTTATACGTTATATCGTTATCGTATATAACGTTATACGTTATATCGTTATCGTATATAACGTTTTACGTTATATCGTTATAGCATATTACGTTATGCGTTATATCGTTACCGTATTTAACGTTATACGTTATATCGTAATACTACATAACGTTATACGTTATCTCGTAATACTACATAACGTTATACGTTATATCGTTATAGTATATAACGTTATACGTTATAACGATATAGTTTATAACGTTATACGTTATATCGTTATAGTATATAACGTTATACGTTATAACGATATAGCTTATAACGTTATACGTTATATCGTTATCGTATATAACGTTATACGTTATATCGTTATAGTACATAACGTTATACGTTATATCGTTATCGTATATAACGTTTTACGTTATATCGTTATAGTACATAACGTTGTACGTTATATCGTTATAGTATATAACGTTATACGTTATATGGATATAGCATATAACGTTATACGTTATATCGTAATACTACATAACGTTATACGTTATATCGTAATACTACATAACGTTATACGTTATATCGTAATACTACATAACGTTATACGTTATATCGTAATACTACATAACGTTATACGTTATATCGTAATACTACATAACGTTATACGTTATATCGTTATCGTATATAACGTTATACGTTATATCGTTATAGTATATAACGTTATACGTTATAACGATATAGTTTATAACGTTATACGTTATATCGTTATCGTATATAACGTTTTACGTTATATCGTTATAGTATATAACGTTATACGTTATATCGATATAGCATATCACGTTATACGTTATAACGATATATCTTATAATGTTATACGTTATATCGTTATCGTATATAACGTTGTACGTTATATCGTTATAGTACATAACGTTATACGTTATATCGTTATCGTATATAACGTTGTACGTTATATCGTTATAGTACATAACGTTATACGTTATATCGATATAGCATATCACGTTATACGTTATAACGATATATCTTATAATGTTATACGTTATATCGTTATCGTATATAACGTTATACGTTATATCGTAATACTACATAACGTTATACGTTATATCGTAATACTACATAACGTTATACGTTATATCGTAATACTACATAACGTTATACGTTATATCGTAATACTACATAACGTTATACGTTATATCGTAATACTACATAACGTTATACGTTATATCGTAATACTACATAACGTTATACGTTATATCGTTATCGTATATAACGTTATACGTTATATCGTTATCGTATATAACGTTATGCGTTATATCGTTATCGTATATAACGTTATGCGTTATATCGTTATCGTATATAACGTTATGCGTTATATCGTTATAGTATATAACGTTATACGTTATATCGTTATAGTACATAACGTTATACGTTATATCGTTATCGTATATAACGTTATACGTTATATCGCTATCGTATATAACGTTATACGTTATATCGTTATCGTATATAACGTTATACGTTATATCGATATAGCATATCACGTTATACGTTATAACGATATAGCTTATAACGTTATACGTTATATCGCTATCGTATATAACGTTATACGTTATATCGTTATCGTATATAACGTTATACGTTATAACGATATAGTACATAACATTATACGTTATATCGTTATCGTATATAACGTTATACATTATATCGATATAGTATATAACGTTATACGTTATATCGATATAGTATATAACGTTATACGTTATAACGATATAGTTTATAACGTTATACGTTATATCGATATAGTATATGTCGAATTGTCGTTTGGAATTCGAGCGCGAGACGATTCTTCGTTAGCATTTGCCATCATGATGTCCAATAAAGGTTGTATTTACATAAAATTATATTTCTTTACAAAGTTTGATAAATAATTAGTTTATCGGTTAACTAAGATAACAAACAATAAGTAAACAAATGCTTTAAATAATATTCTTGGGTTCTGTAACGAATCCACGGTCAACGGGAAACTTTCTGTACGTTTTAATATATTTTTGATAGCACACTGACACGTTCACTCTGGCACAGGGTTTCTCTAAGACTGACTCCAAGACGATGACAGTAAACTCTCCAAGGAGATTGCAAAATAAAAGACTGATACAGTTACATATATCAAATACATATCGATCGGGAATATCAACAAATTCCCAAGCGCCGTAACTAGGCAGTTCCACATAAACCAGCATTGCACCTGATCAAGACTTGATTGTTTATACAGCGTATCCCTTAACACTGGAACCTCCTTTGTAAAACATTTCGTGCATCCCGTGACCGTGGCTAAGATCAGCGACCAGTTATGTCACCCCGAGCCCAAGTATTGAGAAATCTTCCAAAAGAAAGGCTCGATGTCTCTGCATCTCCGACATATATAACGTTTTACGTTATATCGTTATAGTACATAACGTTATACGTTATATCGTTATCGTATATAACGTTATACGTTAAATCGATATAGTATATAACGTTTTACGTTACATCGATATAGTATATAACGTTTTACGCTATATCGATATAGTATATAACGTTATACCTTATAACGATATAGTATATAACGTTAAACGTTATATCGTTATCGTATTTAACGTTTTACGTTATATCGATATAGTATATAACGTTATACGTTATATCGTTATCGTATATAACGTTATACGTTATATCGTTATAGTACATAACGTTATACGCTATATCGATATAGCATATCACGTTATACGTTATAACGATATAGTTTATAACGTTATACGTTATATCGTTATCGTATATAACGTTATGCGTTATATCGTTATCGTATATAACGTTATGCGTTATATCGTTATCGTATATAACGTTATACGTTATATCGTAATACTACATAACGTTATACGTTATATCGTAATACTACATAACGTTATACGTTATATCGTTATAGTATCTAACGTTATATGTTATATCGATATAGTATATAACGTTTTACGTTATATCGTTATAGTATATAACGTTATACGTTATATGGATATAGCATATAACGTTATACATTATATCGTGATACTACATAACGTTATAAGTTATATCGTAATACTACATAACGTTATACGTTATATCGTAATACTACATAACGTTATACGTTTATATCGTTATAGTACATAACGTTATACGTTATATCGTTATCGTATATAACGTTATACGTTAAATCGATATAGTATATAACGTTTTACGTTACATCGATATAGTATATAACGTTTTACGCTATATCGATATAGTATATAACGTTATACGTTATATCGTTATCGTATATAACGTTATGCGTTATATCGTTATCGTATATAACGTTATGCGTTATATCGTTATCGTATATAACGTTATGCGTTATATCGTTATAGTATATAACGTTATACGTTATATCGTTATAGTACATAACGTTATACGTTATATCGTTATCGTATATAACGTTATACGTTATATCGCTATCGTATATAACGTTATACGTTATATCGTTATCGTATATAACGTTATACGTTATATCGATATAGCATATCACGTTATACGTTATAACGATATAGCTTATAACGTTATACGTTATATCGCTATCGTATATAACGTTATACGTTATATCGTTATCGTATATAACGTTATGCGTTATATCGTTATCGTATATAACGTTATGCGTTATATCGTTATCGTATATAACGTTATGCGTTATATCGTTATAGTATATAACGTTATACGTTATATCGCTATCGTATATAACGTTATACGTTATATCGTTATCGTATATAACGTTATACGTTATATCGATATAGCATATCACGTTATACGTTATAACGATATAGCTTATAACGTTATACGTTATATCGCTATCGTATATAACGTTATACGTTATATCGTTATAGTACATAACGTTATACGTTATATCGTTATCGTATATAACGTTATACGTTATATCGCTATCGTATATAACGTTTTACGTTACATCGATATAGTATATAACGTTTTACGCTATATCGATATAGTATATAACGTTATACGTTATATCGTTATCGTATATAACGTTATGCGTTATATCGTTATCGTATATAACGTTATGCGTTATATCGTTATCGTATATAACGTTATGCGTTATATCGTTATAGTATATAACGTTATACGTTATATCGTTATAGTACATAACGTTATACGTTATATCGTTATCGTATATAACGTTATACGTTATATCGCTATCGTATATAACGTTATACGTTATATCGTTATCGTATATAACGTTATACGTTATATCGATATAGCATATCACGTTATACGTTATAACGATATAGCTTATAACGTTATACGTTATATCGCTATCGTATATAACGTTATACGTTATATCGTTATCGTATATAACGTTATACGTTATAACGATATAGTTTATAACGTTATACGTTATATCGTTATCGTATATAACGTTATACGTTATATCGTTATCGTATATAACGTTTTACGTTATATCGTTATAGCATATAACGTTATGCGTTATATCGTTATCGTATATAACGTTATACGTTATATCGTAATACTACATAACGTTATACGTTATCTCGTAATACTACATAACGTTATACGTTATATCGTTATAGTATATAACGCTATACGTTATAACGATATAGTTTATAA
Organism: Bombus terrestris; assembly: GCF_910591885.1. Taxonomy (NCBI): domain Eukaryota; kingdom Metazoa; phylum Arthropoda; class Insecta; order Hymenoptera; family Apidae; genus Bombus; species Bombus terrestris. Next base: position 20,900,045 of record NC_063274.1, on the reverse strand, counting down.
CGTTATACGTTATATCGTTATCGTATATAACGTTATACGTTATATCGTTATAGTACATAACGTTATACGTTATATCGTTATCGTATATAACGTTTTACGTTATATCGTTATAGTACATAACGTTATACGTTATATCGTTATTGTATATAACGTTATACGTTATATCGATATCGTATATAACGTTTTACGTTATATCGTTATAGTATATAACGTTATACGTTATATCGTTATAGTACATAACGTTATACGTTATATCGTTATCGTATATAAAGTTATACGTTATATCGCTATCGTATATAACGTTATACGTTATATCGATATAGTATATAACGTTATACGTTATAACGATATAGTTTTTAACGTTATACGTTATATCGATATAGTATATAACGTTATACGTTATATCGATATATTATATAACGTTTTACGTTATATCGTTATAGTATATAACGTTATACGTTATATCGTAATACTACATAACGTTATACGTTATATCGTTATCGTATATAACGTTTTACGTTATATCATTATAGTACATAACGTTATACGTTATATCGTTATCGTATATAACGTTTTACGTTATATCGTTATAGTACATAACGTTATACGTTATATCGTTATCGTATATAACGTTATACGTTATATCGATATCGTATATAACGTTTTACGTTATATCGTTATAGTATATAACGTTATACGTTATAACGATATAGTTTATAACGCTATACGTTATATCGTTATCGTATATAACGTTTTACGTTATATCGTTATAGTATATAACGTTATACGTTATATCGATATAGTATATAACGTTTTACGTTATATCGTTATAGTATATAACGTTATACGTCATATGGATATAGCATATAACGTTATACGTTATATCGTAATACTACATAACGTTATACGTTATATCGTAATACTACATAACGTTATACGTTATATCGTTATCGTATATAACGTTATACGTTACATCGTTATAGTATATAACGTTATACGTTATATCGCTGTCGTATATAACGTTATACGTTATATCGTTATCGTATATAACGTTATTCGTTATAACGATATAGCTTATAACGTTATACGTTATATCGTTATCGTATATAACGTTATACGTTATATCGTTATCGTATATAACGTTTTACGTTATATCGTTATAGCATATTACGTTATGCGTTATATCGTTACCGTATTTAACGTTATACGTTATATCGTAATACTACATAACGTTATACGTTATCTCGTAATACTACATAACGTTATACGTTATATCGTTATAGTATATAACGTTATACGTTATAACGATATAGTTTATAACGTTATACGTTATATCGTTATAGTATATAACGTTATACGTTATAACGATATAGCTTATAACGTTATACGTTATATCGTTATCGTATATAACGTTATACGTTATATCGTTATAGTACATAACGTTATACGTTATATCGTTATCGTATATAACGTTTTACGTTATATCGTTATAGTACATAACGTTGTACGTTATATCGTTATAGTATATAACGTTATACGTTATATGGATATAGCATATAACGTTATACGTTATATCGTAATACTACATAACGTTATACGTTATATCGTAATACTACATAACGTTATACGTTATATCGTAATACTACATAACGTTATACGTTATATCGTAATACTACATAACGTTATACGTTATATCGTAATACTACATAACGTTATACGTTATATCGTTATCGTATATAACGTTATACGTTATATCGTTATAGTATATAACGTTATACGTTATAACGATATAGTTTATAACGTTATACGTTATATCGTTATCGTATATAACGTTTTACGTTATATCGTTATAGTATATAACGTTATACGTTATATCGATATAGCATATCACGTTATACGTTATAACGATATATCTTATAATGTTATACGTTATATCGTTATCGTATATAACGTTGTACGTTATATCGTTATAGTACATAACGTTATACGTTATATCGATATAGCATATCACGTTATACGTTATAACGATATATCTTATAATGTTATACGTTATATCGTTATCGTATATAACGTTATACGTTATATCGTAATACTACATAACGTTATACGTTATATCGTAATACTACATAACGTTATACGTTATATCGTAATACTACATAACGTTATACGTTATATCGTAATACTACATAACGTTATACGTTATATCGTAATACTACATAACGTTATACGTTATATCGTAATACTACATAACGTTATACGTTATATCGTAATACTACATAACGTTATACGTTATATCGTTATCGTATATAACGTTATACGTTATATCGTTATCGTATATAACGTTATGCGTTATATCGTTATCGTATATAACGTTATGCGTTATATCGTTATCGTATATAACGTTATGCGTTATATCGTTATAGTATATAACGTTATACGTTATATCGTTATAGTACATAACGTTATACGTTATATCGTTATCGTATATAACGTTATACGTTATATCGCTATCGTATATAACGTTATACGTTATATCGTTATCGTATATAACGTTATACGTTATATCGATATAGCATATCACGTTATACGTTATAACGATATAGCTTATAACGTTATACGTTATATCGCTATCGTATATAACGTTATACGTTATATCGTTATCGTATATAACGTTATACGTTATAACGATATAGTACATAACATTATACGTTATATCGTTATCGTATATAACGTTATACATTATATCGATATAGTATATAACGTTATACGTTATATCGATATAGTATATAACGTTATACGTTATAACGATATAGTTTATAACGTTATACGTTATATCGATATAGTATATGTCGAATTGTCGTTTGGAATTCGAGCGCGAGACGATTCTTCGTTAGCATTTGCCATCATGATGTCCAATAAAGGTTGTATTTACATAAAATTATATTTCTTTACAAAGTTTGATAAATAATTAGTTTATCGGTTAACTAAGATAACAAACAATAAGTAAACAAATGCTTTAAATAATATTCTTGGGTTCTGTAACGAATCCACGGTCAACGGGAAACTTTCTGTACGTTTTAATATATTTTTGATAGCACACTGACACGTTCACTCTGGCACAGGGTTTCTCTAAGACTGACTCCAAGACGATGACAGTAAACTCTCCAAGGAGATTGCAAAATAAAAGACTGATACAGTTACATATATCAAATACATATCGATCGGGAATATCAACAAATTCCCAAGCGCCGTAACTAGGCAGTTCCACATAAACCAGCATTGCACCTGATCAAGACTTGATTGTTTATACAGCGTATCCCTTAACACTGGAACCTCCTTTGTAAAACATTTCGTGCATCCCGTGACCGTGGCTAAGATCAGCGACCAGTTATGTCACCCCGAGCCCAAGTATTGAGAAATCTTCCAAAAGAAAGGCTCGATGTCTCTGCATCTCCGACATATATAACGTTTTACGTTATATCGTTATAGTACATAACGTTATACGTTATATCGTTATCGTATATAACGTTATACGTTAAATCGATATAGTATATAACGTTTTACGTTACATCGATATAGTATATAACGTTTTACGCTATATCGATATAGTATATAACGTTATACCTTATAACGATATAGTATATAACGTTAAACGTTATATCGTTATCGTATTTAACGTTTTACGTTATATCGATATAGTATATAACGTTATACGTTATATCGTTATCGTATATAACGTTATACGTTATATCGTTATAGTACATAACGTTATACGCTATATCGATATAGCATATCACGTTATACGTTATAACGATATAGTTTATAACGTTATACGTTATATCGTTATCGTATATAACGTTATGCGTTATATCGTTATCGTATATAACGTTATGCGTTATATCGTTATCGTATATAACGTTATACGTTATATCGTAATACTACATAACGTTATACGTTATATCGTAATACTACATAACGTTATACGTTATATCGTTATAGTATCTAACGTTATATGTTATATCGATATAGTATATAACGTTTTACGTTATATCGTTATAGTATATAACGTTATACGTTATATGGATATAGCATATAACGTTATACATTATATCGTGATATTACATAACGTTATACGTTATATCGTAATACTACATAACGTTATACGTTATATCGTAATACTACATAACGTTATACGTTTATATCGTTATAGTACATAACGTTATACGTTATATCGTTATCGTATATAACGTTATACGTTAAATCGATATAGTATATAACGTTTTACGTTACATCGATATAGTATATAACGTTTTACGCTATATCGATATAGTGTATAACGTTATACGTTATATCGTTATCGTATATAACGTTATGCGTTATATCGTTATCGTATATAACGTTATGCGTTATATCGTTATCGTATATAACGTTATGCGTTATATCGTTATAGTATATAACGTTATACGTTATATCGTTATAGTACATAACGTTATACGTTATATCGTTATCGTATATAACGTTATACGTTATATCGCTATCGTATATAACGTTATACGTTATATCGTTATCGTATATAACGTTATACGTTATATCGATATAGCATATCACGTTATACGTTATAACGATATAGCTTATAACGTTATACGTTATATCGCTATCGTATATAACGTTATACGTTATATCGTTATCGTATATAACGTTATACGTTATAACGATATAGTTTATAACGTTATACGTTATATCGTTATCGTATATAACGTTATACGTTATATCGTTATCGTATATAACGTTTTACGTTATATCGTTATAGCATATAACGTTATGCGTTATATCGTTATCGTATATAACGTTATACGTTATATCGTAATACTACATAACGTTATACGTTATCTCGTAATACTACATAACGTTATACGTTATATCGTTATAGTATATAACGCTATACGTTATAACGATATAGTTTATAACGTTATACGTTATATCGTTATCGTATATAACGTTATACGTTATATCGTTATAGTACATAACGTTATACGTTATATCGTTATCGTATATAACGTTTTACGTTATATCGTTATAGTACATAACGTTATACGTTATATCGTTATTGTATATAACGTTATACGTTATATCGATATCGTATATAACGTTTTACGTTATATCGTTATAGTATATAACGTTATACGTTATATCGTTATAGTACATAACGTTATACGTTATATCGTTATCGTATATAAAGTTATACGTTATATCGCTATCGTATATAACGTTATACGTTATATCGATATAGTATATAACGTTATACGTTATAACGATATAGTTTTTAACGTTATACGTTATATCGATATAGTATATAACGTTATACGTTATATCGATATATTATATAACGTTTTACGTTATATCGTTATAGTATATAACGTTATACGTTATATCGTAATACTACATAACGTTATACGTTATATCGTTATCGTATATAACGTTTTACGTTATATCATTATAGTACATAACGTTATACGTTATATCGTTATCGTATATAACGTTTTACGTTATATCGTTATAGTACATAACGTTATACGTTATATCGTTATCGTATATAACGTTATACGTTATATCGATATCGTATATAACGTTTTACGTTATATCGTTATAGTATATAACGTTATACGTTATAACGATATAGTTTATAACGCTATACGTTATATCGTTATCGTATATAACGTTTTACGTTATATCGTTATAGTATATAACGTTATACGTTATATCGATATAGTATATAACGTTTTACGTTATATCGTTATAGTATATAACGTTATACGTCATATGGATATAGCATATAACGTTATACGTTATATCGTAATACTACATAACGTTATACGTTATATCGTAATACTACATAACGTTATACGTTATATCGTTATCGTATATAACGTTATACGTTACATCGTTATAGTATATAACGTTATACGTTATATCGCTGTCGTATATAACGTTATACGTTATATCGTTATCGTATATAACGTTATTCGTTATAACGATATAGTTTATAACGTTATACGTTATATCGTTATCGTATATAACGTTATACGTTATATCGTTATCGTATATAACGTTTTACGTTATATCGTTATAGCATATTACGTTATGCGTTATATCGTTACCGTATTTAACGTTATACGTTATATCGTAATACTACATAACGTTATACGTTATCTCGTAATACTACATAACGTTATACGTTATATCGTTATAGTATATAACGTTATACGTTATATCGTTATAGTATATAACGTTATACGTTATAACGATATAGTTTATAACGTTATACGTTATATCGTTATAGTATATAACGTTATACGTTATAACGATATAGCTTATAACGTTATACGTTATATCGTTATCGTATATAACGTTATACGTTATATCGTTATAGTACATAACGTTATACGTTATATCGTTATCGTATATAACGTTTTACGTTATATCGTTATAGTACATAACGTTGTACGTTATATCGTTATCGTATATAACGTTATACGTTATATCGATATAGCATATCACGTTATACGTTATAACGATATAGCTTATAACGTTATACGTTATATCGCTATCGTATATAACGTTATACGTTATATCGTTATCGTATATAACGTTATACGTTATAACGATATAGTACATAACATTATACGTTATATCGTTATCGTATATAACGTTATACGTTATATCGTTATAGTACATAACGTTATACGTTATATCGATATAGCATATCACGTTATACGTTATAACGATATATCTTATAATGTTATACGTTATATCGTTATCGTATATAACGTTATACGTTATATCGTAATACTACATAACGTTATACGTTATATCGTAATACTACATAACGTTATACGTTATATCGTAATACTACATAACGTTATACGTTATATCGTAATACTACATAACGTTATACGTTATATCGTAATACTACATAACGTTATACGTTATATCGTAATACTACATAACGTTATACGTTATATCGTTATCGTATATAACGTTATACGTTATATCGTTATCGTATATAACGTTATGCGTTATATCGTTATCGTATATAACGTTATGCGTTATATCGTTATCGTATATAACGTTATGCGTTATATCGTTATAGTATATAACGTTATACGTTATATCGTTATAGTACATAACGTTATACGTTATATCGTTATCGTATATAACGTTATACGTTATATCGCTATCGTATATAACGTTATACGTTATATCGTTATCGTATATAACGTTATACGTTATATCGATATAGCATATCACGTTATACGTTATAACGATATAGCTTATAACGTTATACGTTATATCGCTATCGTATATAACGTTATACGTTATATCGTTATCGTATGTAACGTTATACGTTATAACGATATAGTACATAACATTATACGTTATATCGTTATCGTATATAACGTTATACATTATATCGATATAGTATATAACGTTATACGTTATATCGATATAGTATATAACGTTATACGTTATAACGATATAGTTTATAACGTTATACGTTATATCGATATAGTATATGTCGAATTGTCGTTTGGAATTCGAGCGCGAGACGATTCTTCGTTAGCATTTGCCATCATGATGTCCAATAAAGGTTGTATTTACATAAAATTATATTTCTTTACAAAGTTTGATAAATAATTAGTTTATCGGTTAACTAAGATAACAAACAATAAGTAAACAAATGCTTTAAATAATATTCTTGGGTTCTGTAACGAATCCACGGTCAACGGGAAACTTTCTGTACGTTTTAATATATTTTTGATAGCACACTGACACGTTCACTCTGGCACAGGGTTTCTCTAAGACTGACTCCAAGACGATGACAGTAAACTCTCCAAGGAGATTGCAAAATAAAAGACTGATACAGTTACATATATCAAATACATATCGATCGGGAATATCAACAAATTCCCAAGCGCCGTAACTAGGCAGTTCCACAAAAACCAGCATTGCACCTGATCAAGACTTGATTGTTTATACAGCGTATCCCTTAACACTGGAACCTCCTTTGTAAAACATTTCGTGCATCCCGTGACCGTGGCTAAGATCAGCGACCAGTTATGTCACCCCGAGCCCAAGTATTGAGAAATCTTCCAAAAGAAAGGCTCGATGTCTCTGCATCTCCGACATATATAACGTTTTACGTTATATCGTTATAGTACATAACGTTATACGTTATATCGTTATCGTATATAACGTTATACGTTAAATCGATATAGTATATAACGTTTTACGTTACATCGATATAGTATATAACGTTTTACGCTATATCGATATAGTATATAACGTTATACCTTATAACGATATAGTATATAACGTTAAACGTTATATCGTTATCGTATTTAACGTTTTACGTTATATCGATATAGTATATAACGTTATACGTTATATCGTTATCGTATATAACGTTATACGTTATATCGTTATAGTACATAACGTTATACGCTATATCGATATAGCATATCACGTTATACGTTATAACGATATAGTTTATAACGTTATACGTTATATCGTTATCGTATATAACGTTATGCGTTATATCGTTATCGTATATAACGTTATGCGTTATATCGTTATCGTATATAACGTTATACGTTATATCGTAATACTACATAACGTTATACGTTATATCGTAATACTACATAACGTTATACGTTATATCGTAATACTACATAACGTTATACGTTATATCGTTATAGTATCTAACGTTATATGTTATATCGATATAGTATATAACGTTTTACGTTATATCGTTATAGTATATAACGTTATACGTTATATGGATATAGCATATAACGTTATACATTATATCGTGATATTACATAACGTTATACGTTATATCGTAATACTACATAACGTTATACGTTATATCGTAATACTACATAACGTTATACGTTTATATCGTTATAGTACATAACGTTATACGTTATATCGTTATCGTATATAACGTTATACGTTAAATCGATATAGTATATAACGTTTTACGTTACATCGATATAGTATATAACGTTTTACGCTATATCGATATAGTATATAACGTTATACGTTATATCGTTATCGTATATAACGTTATGCGTTATATCGTTATCGTATATAACGTTATGCGTTATATCGTTATCGTATATAACGTTATGCGTTATATCGTTATAGTATATAACGTTATACGTTATATCGTTATAGTACATAACGTTATACGTTATATCGTTATCGTATATAACGTTATACGTTATATCGCTATCGTATATAACGTTATACGTTATATCGTTATCGTATATAACGTTATACGTTATATCGATATAGCATATCACGTTATACGTTATAACGATATAGCTTATAACGTTATACGTTATATCGCTATCGTATATAACGTTATACGTTATATCGTTATCGTATATAACGTTATACGTTATAACGATATAGTTTATAACGTTATACGTTATATCGTTATCGTATATAACGTTATACGTTATATCGTTATCGTATATAACGTTTTACGTTATATCGTTATAGCATATAACGTTATGCGTTATATCGTTATCGTATATAACGTTATACGTTATATCGTAATACTACATAACGTTATACGTTATCTCGTAATACTACATAACGTTATACGTTATATCGTTATAGTATATAACGCTATACGTTATAACGATATAGTTTATAACGTTATACGTTATATCGTTATCGTATATAACGTTATACGTTATATCGTTATAGTACATAACGTTATACGTTATATCGTTATCGTATATAACGTTTTACGTTATATCGTTATAGTACATAACGTTATACGTTATATCGTTATTGTATATAACGTTATACGTTATATCGATATCGTATATAACGTTTTACGTTATATCGTTATAGTATATAACGTTATACGTTATATCGTTATAGTACATAACGTTATACGTTATATCGTTATCGTATATAAAGTTATACGTTATATCGCTATCGTATATAACGTTATACGTTATATCGATATAGTATATAACGTTATACGTTATAACGATATAGTTTTTAACGTTATACGTTATATCGATATAGTATATAACGTTTTACGTTATATCGATATATTATATAACGTTTTACGTTATATCGTTATAGCATATAACGTTATACGTTATATCGTAATACTACATAACGTTATACGTTATATCGTAATACTACATAACGTTATACGTTATATCGTTATCGTATATAACGTTATACGTTACATCGTTATAGTATATAACGTTATACGTTATATCGCTGTCGTATATAACGTTATACGTTATATCGTTATCGTATATAACGTTATTCGTTATAACGATATAGTTTATAACGTTATACGTTATATCGTTATCGTATATAACGTTATACGTTATATCGTTATCGTATATAACGTTTTACGTTATATCGTTATAGCATATTACGTTATGCGTTATATCGTTACCGTATATAACGTTATACGTTATATCGTAATACTACATAACGTTATACGTTATCTCGTAATACTACATAACGTTATACGTTATATCGTTATAGTATATAACGTTATACGTTATAACGATATAGTTTATAACGTTATACGTTATATCGTTATAGTATATAACGTTATACGTTATAACGATATAGCTTATAACGTTATACGTTATATCGTTATCGTATATAACGTTATACGTTATATCGTTATAGTACATAACGTTATACGTTATATCGTTATCGTATATAACGTTTTACGTTATATCGTTATAGTACATAACGTTGTACGTTATATCGTTATCGTATATAACGTTATACGTTATATCGATATCGTATATAACGTTTTACGTTATATCGTTATAGTACATAACGTTATACGTTATATCGTTATAGTACATAACGTTATACGTTATATCGTTATCGTATATAACGTTATACGTTATATCGCTATCGTATATAACGTTATCCGTTATATCGTTATAGTATATAACGTTATACGTTATATCGATATAGTATATAACGTTATACGTTATATCGATATAGTATATAACGTTTTACGTTATATCGTTATAGTATATAACGTTATACGTTATATGGATATAGCATATAACGTTATACGTTATATCGTAATACTACATAACGTTATACGTTATATCGTAATACTACATAACGTTATACGTTATATCGTAATACTACATAACGTTATACGTTATATCGTAATACTACATAACGTTATACGTTATATCGTAATACTACATAACGTTATACGTTATATCGTTATCGTATATAACGTTATACGTTATATCGTTATAGTATATAACGTTATACGTTATAACGATATAGTTTATAACGTTATACGTTATATCGTTATCGTATATAACGTTTTACGTTATATCGTTATAGTATATAACGTTATACGTTATATCGATATAGCATATCACGTTATACGTTATAACGATATATCTTATAATGTTATACGTTATATCGTTATCGTATATAACGTTGTACGTTATATCGTTATAGTACATAACGTTATACGTTATATCGATATAGCATATCACGTTATACGTTATAACGATATATCTTATAATGTTATACGTTATATCGTTATCGTATATAACGTTATACGTTATATCGTAATACTACATAACGTTATACGTTATATCGTAATACTACATAACGTTATACGTTATATCGTAATACTACATAACGTTATACGTTATATCGTAATACTACATAACGTTATACGTTATATCGTAATACTACATAACGTTATACGTTATATCGTTATCGTATATAACGTTATACGTTATATCGTTATAGTATATAACGTTATACGTTATAACGATATAGTTTATAACGTTATACGTTATATCGTTATCGTATATAACGTTATTCGTTATAACGATATAGTTTATAACGTTATACGTTATATCGTTATCGTATATAACGTTATACGTTATATCGTTATCGTATATAACGTTATACGTTATATCGTTATAGTACATAACGTTATACGTTATATCGTTATCGTATATAACGTTTTATGTTATATCGTTATAGTACATAACGTTATACGTTATATCGTTATCGTATATAACGTTATACGTTATATCGATATCGTATATAACGTTTTACGTTATATCGTTATAGTATATAACGTTATACGTTATATCGATATAGTATATAACGTTATACGTTATATCGATATAGTATATAACGTTTTACGTTATATCGTTATAGTATATAACGTTATACGTTATATGGATATAGCATATAACGTTATACGTTATATCGTAATACTACATAACGTTATACGTTATATCGTAATACTACATAACGTTATACGTTATATCGTAATACTACATAACGTTATACGTTATATCGTAATACTACATAACGTTATACGTTATATCGTTATCGTATATAACGTTATACGTTATATCGTTATAGTATATAACGTTATACGTTATAACGATATAGTTTATAACGTTATACGTTATATCGTTATCGTATATAACGTTTTACGTTATATCGTTATAGTATATAACGTTATACGTTATATCGATATAGCATATCACGTTATACGTTATAACGATATAGCTTATAACGTTATACGTTATATCGCTATCGTATATAACGTTATACGTTATATCGTTATCGTATATAACGTTATACGTTATAACGATATAGTTTATAACGTTATACGTTATATCGTTATCGTATATAACGTTATACGTTATATCGTTATCGTATATAACGTTTTACGTTATATCGTTATAGTACATAACGTTATACGTTATATCGTTATCGTATATAACGTTATACGTTATATCGTAATACTACATAATGTTATACGTTATCTCGTAATACTACATAACGTTATACGTTATATCGTTATAGTATATAACGTTATACGTTATAACGATATAGTTTATAACGTTATCCGTTATATCGTTATCGTATATAACGTTATACGTTATATGGATATAGCATATAACGTTTTACGTTATATCGTTATAGTATATAACGTTATACGTTATATGGATATAGCATATAACGTTATACGTTATATCGTAATACTACATAACTTTATACGTTATATCGTAATACTACATAACGTTATACGTTATATCGTAATACTACATAACGTTATACGTTATATCGTAATACTACATAACGTTATACGTCATATCGTAATACTACATAACGTTATACGTTATATCGTTATCGTATATAACGTTATACGTTATATCGTTATAGTATATAACGTTATACGTTATAACGATATAGTTTATAACGTTATACGTTATATCGTTATCGTATATAACGTTTTACGTTATATCGTTATAGTATATAACGTTATACGTTATATCGATATAGCATATCACGTTATACGTTATAACGATATAGTTTATAACGTTGTACGTTATATCGTTATCGTATATAACGTTTTACGTTATATCGTTATAGTATATGACGTTATACGTCATATGGATATAGCATATAACGTTATACGTTATATCGTAATACTACATAACGTTATACGTTATATCGTAATACTACATAACGTTATACGTTATATCGTTATCGTATATAACGTTATACGTTACATCGTTATAGTATATAACGTTATACGTTATATCGCTATCGTATATAACGTTATACGTTATATCGTTATCGTATATAACGTTTTACGTTATATCGATATAGTATATAACGTTATACGTTATATCGATATAGTATATATCGTTATACGTTATATCGATATAGTATATAACGTTATACGTTATATCGATTTAGTATATAACGTTTTACGCTATATCGTTATAGTATATAACGTTATACGTTATATGGATATAGCATATAACGTTATACGTTATATCGTTATCGTATATAACGTTATACGTTATATCGCTATCGTATATAACGTTATCCGTTATATCGTTATCGTATATAACGTTATACGTTATATCGATATAGTATATAACGTTATACGTTATATCGATATAGTATATAACGTTTTACGTTATATCGTTATAGTACATAACGTTATACGTTATAACGATATAGTTTATAACATTATACGTTATATCGTTATAGTACATAACGTTATACGTTATATCGTTATCGTATATAACGTTATACCTTATATCGATATAGTATATAACGTTATACATTATATCGTGATACTACATAACGTTATACGTTATATCGTAATACTACATAACGTTATACGTTATATCGTAATACTACATAACGTTATACGTTATATCGCTATCGTATATAACGTTATACGTTATATCGTTATCGTATATAACGTTATGCGTTATATCGTTATCGTATATAACGTTATACGTTATATCGTAATACTACATAACGTTATACGTTATATCGTTATAGTATATAACGTTTTACGTTATATCGTTATAGTATATAACGTTTTACGTTATATCGTTATAGTATATAACGTTATACGTTATATGGATATACGATATAACGTTATACGTTATATCGTAATACTACATAACGTTATACGTTATATCGTAATACTACATAACGTTATACGTTATATCGTAATACTACATAACGTTATACGTTATATCGTAATACTACATAACGTTATACGTTATATCGTAATACTACATAACGTTATACGTTATATCGTAATACTACATAACGTTATACGTTATATCGCTATCGTATATAACGTTATACGTTATATCGTTATCGTATATAACGTTATGCGTTATATCGTTATCGTATATAACGTTATACGTTATATCGTAATACTACATAACGTTATACGTTATATCGTTATAGTATATAACGTTATACGTTATAACGATATAGTTTATAACGTTATACGTTATATCGTTATCGTATATTACGTTATACGTTATATCGTTATAGTACATAACGTTATACGTTATATGGATATAGCATATAACGTTATACGTTATATCGTAATACTACATAACGTTATACGTTATATCGTAATACTACATAACGTTATACGTTATATCGTAATACTACATAACGTTATACGTTATATCGTAATACTACATAACGTTATACGTTATATCGTAATACTACATAACGTTATACGTTATATCGCTATCGTATATAACGTTATACGTTATATCGATATAGTATATAACGTTTTACGTTATATCGTTATAGTATATAACGTTTTACGTTATATCGTTATAGTATATAACGTTATACGTTATATGGATATAGCATATAACGTTATACGTTATATCGTAATACTACATAACGTTATACGTTATATCGTAATACTACATAACGTTATACGTTATATCGTTATAGTATATAACGTTATACGTTATATGGTTATAGCATATAACGTTATACGTTATATCGTAATACTACATAACGTTATACGTTATATCGTAATACTACATAACGTTATACGTTATATCGTTATAGTATATAACGTTATACGTTATAACGATATAGTTTATAACGTTATACGTTATATCGTTATCGTATATAACGTTATACGTTATATCGTTATAGTACATAACGTTATACGTTATATCGTTATCGTATATAACGTTTTACGTTATATCGTTATCGTATATAACGTTTTACGTTATATCGTTATAGTACATAACGTTATACGTTATATCGTTATCGTATATAACGTTATACGTTATATCGATATCGTATATAACGTTTTACGTTATATCGTTATAGTATATAACGTTATACGTTATATCGTTATAGTACATAACGTTATACGTTATATCGTTATCGTATATAACGTTATACGTTATATCGCTATCGTATATAACGTTATCCGTTATATCGTTATCGTATATAACGTTATACGTTATATCGTTATCGTATATAAGTTTTACGTTATATCGTTATAGTACATAACGTTATACGTTATATCGTTACCGTATATAACGTTGTACGTTATATCGTTATAGTACATAACGTTATACGTTATATCGATATAGCATATCACGTTATACGTTATAACGATATAGTTTATAACGTTATACGTTATATCGTTATCGTATATAACGTTTTACGTTATATAGTTATAGTATATAACGTTATACATTATATCGATATAGTATATAACGTTATACGTTATAACGATATAGTTTTTAACGTTATACGTTATATCGTTATCGTATATAACGTTATACGTTATATCGTTATCGTATATAACGTTATACGTTATATCGTTAGAGTACATAACGTTATACGTTATATCGTTATCGTATATAACGTTATACATTATATCGATATAGTATAAAACGTTATACGTTATAACGATATAGTTTATAACGTTATACGTTATATCGCTATCGTATACAACGTTATACGTTATATCGTTATAGTACATAACGTTATACGTTATATCGATATAGTATATAACGTTATACGTTATATCCATATAGTATATAACGTTTTACGTTATATCGTTATCGTATATAACGTTATACGTTATATCGTAATACTACATAACGTTATACGTTATATCGTAATACTACATAACGTTATACGTTATATCGTTATAGTATCTAACGTTATATGTTATATCGATATAGTATATAACGTTTTACGTTATATCGTTATAGTATATAACGTTATACGTTATATGGATATAGCATATAACGTTATACATTATATCGTGATACTACATAACGTTATACGTTATATCGTAATACTACATAACGTTATACGTTATATCGTAATACTACATAACGTTATACGTTATATCGTTATAGTACATAACGTTATACGCTATATCGTTATAGCATATCACGTTATACGTTATAACGATATAGTTTATAACGTTATACGTTATATCGTTATCGTATATAACGTTATGCGTTATATCGTTATCGTAAATAACGTTATGCGTTATATCGTTATAGTATATAACGTTATACGTTATATCGTTATAGTACATAACGTTATACGTTATATCGTTATCGTATATAATGTTATACGTTATATCGCTATCGTATATAACGTTATACGTTATATCGTTATCGTATATAACGTTATACGGTATATCGTTATAGTATATAACGTTATACGTTATATGGATATAGCATATAACGTTATACGTTATATCGTAATACTACATAACGTTATACGTTATATCGTAATACTACATAACGTTATACGTTATATCGTTATCGTATATAACGTTATACGTTATATCGTTATAGTACATAACGCTATACGTTATAACGATATAGTTTATAACGTTATACGTTATATCGCTATCGTATATAACGTTTTACGTTATATCGTTATAGTACATAACGTTATACGTTATATCGTTATCGTATATAACATTATACGTTATATCGATATCGTATATAACGTTTTACGTTATATCGTTATAGTATATAACGTTATACGTTATATCGATATAGTATATAACGTTTTACGTTATATCGTTATAGTATATAACGTTATACGTTATATGGATATAGCATATAACGTTATACGTTATATCGTAATACTACATAACGTTATACGTTATATCGTAATACTACATAACGTTATACGTTATATCGTAATACTACATAACGTTATACGTTATATCGTAATACTACATAACGTTATACGTTATATCGTTATAGTATATAACGTTATACGTTATATCGATATAGTATATAACGTTTTACGTTATATCGTTATAGTATATAACGTTATACGTTATATGTATATAGCATATAACGTTATACGTTATATCGTAATACTACATAACGTTATACGTTATATCGTAATACTACATAACGTTATACGTTATATCGTAATGCTACATAACGTTATACGTTATATAGTTATCGTATATAACGTTATACGTTATATGGATATACCATATAACGTTATACGTTATATCGTAATACTACATAACGTTATACGTTATATCGTAATACTACATAACGTTATACGTTATATCGTAATACTACATAACGTTATACGTTATATCGTAATACTACATAACGTTATACGTTATATCGTTATAGTATATAACGTTATACGTTATAACGATATAGTTTATAACGTTATACGTTATATCGTTATCGTATACAACGTTATACGTTATATCGATATAGTATATAACGTTTTACGTTATATCGTTATAGTATATAACGTTTTACGTTATATCGTTATAGTATATAACGTTATACGTTATATGGATATAGCATATAACGTTATACGTTATATCGTAATACTACATAACGTTATACGTTATATCGTTATAGTATATAACGTTATACGTTATATGGTTATAGCATATAACGTTATACGTTATATCGTAATACTACATAACGTTATACGTTATATCGTAATACTACATAACGTTATACGTTATATCGTTATAGTATATAACGTTTTACGTTATATCGTTATAGTACATAACGTTATACGTTATATCGTTATCGTATATAACGTCATACGTTATATCGATATCGTATATAACGTTTTACGTTATATCGTTATAGTATATAACGTTATACGTTATATCGTTATAGTACATAACGTTATGCGTTATATCGTTATCGTATATAACGTTATACGTCATATCGCTATCGTATATAACGTTATCCGTTATATCGTTATCGTATATAACGTTATACGTTATATCGTTATCGTATATAACGTTATACGTTATATCGTTATAGTACATAACGTTATACGTTATATCGTTACCGTATATAACGTTGTACGTTATATCGTTATAGTACATAACGTTATACGTTATATCGATATAGCATATCACGTTATACGTTATATCGTTATCGTATACAACGTTATACGTTATATCGTTATAGTACATAACGTTATACGTTATATCGATATAGTATATAACGTTATACGTTATATCCATATAGTATATAACGTTTTACGTTATATCGTTATCGTATATAACGTTATACGTTATATCGTAATACTACATAACGTTATACGTTATATCGATATAGTATATAACGTTATACGTTATATCCATATAGTATATAACGTTTTACGTTATATCGTTATCGTATATAACGTTATACGTTATATCGTAATACTACATAACGTTATACGTTATATCGTTATAGTATCTAACGTTATATGTTATATCGATATAGTATATAACGTTTTACGTTATATCGTTATAGTATATAACGTTATACGTTATATGGATATAGCATATAACATTATACATTATATCGTGATACTACATAACGTTATACGTTATATCGTAATACTACATAACGTTATACGTTATATCGTAATACTACATAACGTTATACGTTAAATCGTTATAGTACATAACGTTATACGCTATATCGTTATAGCATATCACGTTATACGTTATAACGATATAGTTTATAACGTTATACGTTATATCGTTATCGTATATAACGTTATGCGTTATATCGTTATCGTAAATAACGTTATGCGTTATATCGTTATAGTATATAACGTTATACGTTATATCGTTATAGTACATAACGTTATACGTTATATCGTTATCGTATATAACGTTATACGTTATATCGCTATCGTATATAACGTTATACGTTATATCGTTATCGTATATAACGTTATACGGTATATCGTTATAGTATATAACGTTATACGTTATATGGATATAGCATATAACGTTATACGTTATATCGTAATACTACATAACGTTATACGTTATATCGTAATACTACATAACGTTATACGTTATATCGTAATACTACATAACGTTATACGTTATATCGTTATCGTATATAACGTTATACGTTATATCGTTATAGTACATAACGCTATACGTTATAACGATATAGTTTATAACGTTATACGTTATATCGCTATCGTATATAACGTTTTACGTTATATCGTTATAGTACATAACGTTATACGTTATATCGTTATCGTATATAACATTATACGTTATATCGATATCGTATATAACGTTTTACGTTATATCGTTATAGTATATAACGTTATACGTTATATCGTTATAGTACATAACGTTATACGTTATATCGATATAGTATATAACGTTTTACGTTATATCGTTATAGTATATAACGTTATACGTTATATGGATATAGCATATAACGTTATACGTTATATCGTAATACTACATAACGTTATACGTTATATCGTAATACTACATAACGTTATACGTTATATCGTTATAGTATATAACGTTATACGTTATATCGATATAGTATATAACGTTTTACGTTATATCGTTATAGTATATAACGTTATACGTTATATGTATATAGCATATAACGTTATACGTTATATCGTAATACTACATAACGTTATACGTTATATCGTAATACTACATAACGTTATACGTTATATCGTAATACTACATAACGTTATACGTTATATCGTAATACTACATAACGTTATACGTTATATCGTTATAGTACATAACGTTATACGTTATATCGTTATCGTATATAACGTTATACGTTATATCGCTATCGTATATAACGTTATACGTTATATCGTTATCGTATATAACGTTATACGGTATATCGTTATAGTATATAACGTTATACGTTATATGGATATAGCATATAACGTTATACGTTATATCGTAATACTACATAACGATATACGTTATATCGTAATACTACATAACGTTATACGTTATATCGTTATCGTATATAACGTTATACGTTATATCGTTATAGTACATAACGCTATACGTTATAACGATATAGTTTATAACGTTATACGTTATATCGCTATCGTATATAACGTTTTACGTTATATCGTTATAGTACATAACGTTATACGTTATATCGTTATCGTATATAACATTATACGTTATATCGATATCGTATATAACGTTTTACGTTATATCGTTATAGTATATAACGTTATACGTTATATCGTTATAGTACATAACGTTATACGTTATATCGATATAGTATATAACGTTTTACGTTATATCGTTATAGTATATAACGTTATACGTTATATGGATATAGCATATAACGTTATACGTTATATCGTAATACTACATAACGTTATACGTTATATCGTTATAGTATATAACGTTATACGTTATATCGATATAGTATATAACGTTTTACGTTATATCGTTATAGTATATAACGTTATACGTTATATGTATATAGCATATAACGTTATACGTTATATCGTAATACTACATAACGTTATACGTTATATCGTAATACTACATAACGTTATACGTTATATCGTAATGCTACATAACGTTATACGTTATATCGTTATCGTATATAACGTTATACGTTATATGGATATACCATATAACGTTATACGTTATATCGTAATACTACATAACGTTATACGTTATATCGTAATACTACATAACGTTATACGTTATATCGCTAACGTATATAACGTTATACGTTATATCGTTATCGTATATAACGTTATGCGTTATATCGTTATCGTATATAACGTTATACGTTATATCGTAATACTACATAACGTTATACGTTATATCGTTATAGTATATAACGTTATACGTTATAACGATATAGTTTATAACGTTATACGTTATATCGTTATCGTATATAACGTTATACGTTATATCGTTATAGTACATAACGTTATACGTTATATGGATATAGCATATAACGTTATACGTTATATCGTAATACTACATAACGTTATACGTTATATCGTAATACTACATAACGTTATACGTTATATCGTAATACTACATAACGTTATACGTTATATCGTAATACTACATAACGTTATACGTTATATCGTTATAGTATATAACGTTATACGTTATAACGATATAGTTTATAACGTTATACGTTATATCGTTATCGTATACAACGTTATACGTTATATCGATATAGTATATAACGTTTTACGTTATATCGTTATAGTATATAACGTTTTACGTTATATCGTTATAGTATATAACGTTATACGTTATATGGATATAGCATATAACGTTATACGTTATATCGTAATACTACATAACGTTATACGTTATATCGTAATACTACATAACGTTATACGTTATATGGTTATAGCATATAACGTTATACGTTATATCGTAATACTACATAACGTTATACGTTATATCGTAATACTACATAACGTTATACGTTATATCGTTATAGTATATAACGTTATACGTTATAACGATATAGTTTATAACGTTATACGTTATATCGTTATCGTATATAACGTTATACGTTATATCGATATAGCATATCACGTTATACGTTATAACGATATAGTTTATAACGTTATACGTTATATCGTTATCGTATATAACGTTTTACGTTATATCGTTATAGTATATAACGTTATACATTATATCGATATAGTATATAACGTTATACGTTATAACGATATAGTTTTTAACGTTATTCGTTATATCGTTATCGTATATAACGTTATACGTTATATCGTTATAGTACATAACGTTATACGTTATATCGTTATCGTATATAACGTTATACATTATATCGATATAGTATATAACGTTATACGTTATAACGATATAGTTTATAACGTTATACGTTATATCGTTATCGTATACAACGTTATACGTTATATCGTTATAGTACATAACGTTATACGTTATATCGATATAGTATATAACGTTATACGTTATATCCATATAGTATATAACGTTTTACGTTATATCGTTATCGTATATAACGTTATACGTTATATCGTAATACTACATAACGTTATACGTTATATCGTAATACTACATACCGTTATACGTTATATCGTTATAGTATCTAACGTTATATGTTATATCGATATAGTATATAACGTTTTACGTTATATCGTTATAGTATATAACGTTATACGTTATATGGATATAGCATATAACGTTATACATTATATCGTGATACTACATAACGTTATACGTTATATCGTAATACTACATAACGTTATACGTTATATCGTAATACTACATAACGTTATACGTTATATCGTTATAGTACATAACGTTATACGCTATATCGATATAGCATATCACGTTATACGTTATAACGATATAGTTTATAACGTTATACGTTATATCGTTATCGTATATAACGTTATGCGTTATATCGTTATCGTATATAACGTTATGCGTTATATCGTTATAGTATATAACGTTATACGTTATATCGTTATAGTACATAACGTTATACGTTATATCGTTATCGTATATAACGTTATACGTTATATCGTTATCGTATATAACGTTATGTGTTATATCGTTATCGTATATAACGTTATACGTTATATCGTAATACTACATAACGTTATACGTTATATCGTAATACTACATAACGTTATACGTTATATCGTTATAGTATCTAACGTTATATGTTATATCGATATAGTATATAACGTTTTACGTTATATCGTTATAGTATATAACGTTATACGTTATATGGATATAGCATATAACGTTATACATTATATCGTGATACTACATAACGTTATACGTTATATCGTAATACTACATAACGTTATACGTTATATCGTAATACTACATAACGTTATACGTTATATCGTAATACTACATAACGTTATACGTTATATCGTAATACTACATAACGTTATACGTTATATCGTTATCGTATATAACGTTATACGTTATATCGCTATCG